>NC_090849.1:6864386-7489386 GCF_024217435.2 Syngnathus scovelli
CGTCACTCTGGTTGGGTGCGCATAGTAAAAAGTGCTCTTGGCAGCTAGAGAGTGCCGCGTTTACCACTGCGCATGAAGAAATAACCACCTGCAACGTTTGGTTTAGGTTTTGGGTGCATTTTTAATTTTATTGCTTAAATCGCATTTTCTCGACGATCTGAGCACGTTTTCTGAAATGTGCTCCTCCCGTCACTCTGGTTAGGTGCGCATAGTAAAAAGTGCTCTTGGCAGCTAGAGAGTGCCGCGTTGACCACTGCGCATGAAGAAATAACCACCTGCTACGTTTGGTTTAGGTTTTAGGTGCATTTTTAATTTTATTGCTTAAATCGCATTTTCTCGACGAGCTGAGCACGTTTTCTGAAATGTGCTCCTCCCGTCACTCTGGTTGGGTGCGCATAGTAAAAAGTGCTCTTGGCAGCTAGAGAGTGCCGCGTTGACCAATGCGCATGAAGAAATGACCATCTGCAACGTTTGGTTTAGGTTTTGGGTTCATTTTTAATTTTATTGCTTAAATCGCATTTTCTCGACGAGCTGAGCACGTTTTCTGAAATGTGCTCCTCCCGTCACTCTGGTTGGGTGCGCATAGTAAAAAGTGCTCTTGGCAGCTAGAGAGTGCCGCGTTGACCACTGCGCATAAAGAAATAACCACCTGCAACGTTTGGTTTAGGTTTTAGGTGCATTTTTAATTTTATTGCTTAAATCGCATTTTCTCGACGAGCTGAGCACGTTTTCTGAAATGTGCTCCTCCCGTCACTCTGGTTGGGTGCGCATAGTAAAAAGTGCTCTTGGCAGCTAAAGAGTGCCGCGTTGACCACTGCGCATGAAGAAATGACCACCTGCAACGTTTGGTTTAGGTTTTAGGTGCATTTTTAATTTTATTGCTTAAATCGCATTTTCTCGACGAGCTGAGCACGTTTTCTGAAATGTGCTCCTCCCGTCACTCTGGTTGGGTGCGCATAGTAAAAAGTGCTCTTGGCAGCTAGAGAGTGCCGCGTTGACCACTGCGCATGAAGAAATAACCACCTGCAACGTTTGGTTTAGGTTTTAGGTGCATTTTTAATTTTATTGCTTAAATGGCATTTTCTCGACGAGCTGAGCACGTTTTCTGAAATGTGCTCCTCCCGTCACTCTGGTTGGGTGCGCATAGTAAAAAGTGCTCTTGGCAGCTAGAGAGTGCCGCGTTGACCACTGCGCATGAAGAAATGACCATCTGCAACGTTTGGTTTAGGTTTTAGGTACATTTTTTATTTTATTGCTTAAATAGCATTTTCTGGACGAGCTGAGCACGTTTTCTGAAATGTGCTCCTCCCGTCACTCTGGTTGGGTGCGCATAGTAAAAAGTGCTCTTGGCAGCTAGAGAGTGCCGCGTTGACCACTGCGCATGAAGAAATAACCACCTGCAACGTTTGGTTTAGGTTTTGGGTGCATTTTTTAATTTTATTGCTTAAATCGCATTTTCTCGACGAGCTGAGCACGTTTTCTGAAATGTGCTCCTCCCGTCACTCTGGTTGGGTGCGCATAGTAAAAAGTGCTCTTGGCAGCTAGAGAGTGCCGCGTTGACCATTGCGCATGAAGAAATAACCACCTGCAACGTTTGGTTTAGGTTTTGGGTGCATTTTTTAATTTTATTGCTTAAATCGCATTTTCTCGACGAGCTGAGCACGTTTTCTGAAATGTGCTCCTCCCGTCACTCTGGTAGGGTGTGCATAGTAAAAAGTGCTTTTGGCAGCTAGAGTGCCGCGTTGACCACTGCGCATGAAGAAATGACCATCTGCAACGTTTGGTTTAGGTTTTGGGTTCATTTTTAATTTTATTGCTTAAATCGCATTTTCTCGACGAGCTGAGCACGTTTTCTGAAATGTGCTCCTCCCGTCACTCTGGTTGGGTGCGCATAGTAAAAAGTGCTCTTGGCAGCTAGAGAGTGCCGCGTTGACCACTGCGCATGAAGAAATGCCCATCTGCAACGTTTGGTTTAGGTTTTAAGTGCATTTTTTTTATTTTATTGCTTAACTCGCATTTTCTCGACGAGCTGAGCACGTTTTCTGAAATGTGCTCCTCCCGTCACTCTGGTTGGGTGCGCATAGTAAAAAGTGCTCTTGGCAGCTAGAGAGTGCCGCGTTGACTGCTGCGCATGAAGAAATGACCATCTGCAACGTTTGGTTTAGGTTTTAGGTGCATTTTTAATTTTATTGCTTAAATCGCATTTTCTCGACGAGCTGAGCACGTTTTCTGAAATGTGCTCCTCCCGTCACTCTGGTTGGGTGTGCATAGTAAAAAGTGCTCTTGGCAGCTAGAGAGTGCCGCGTTGACCGCTGCGCATGAAGAAATAACCACCTGCAGCGTTTGGTTTAGGTTTTGGGTGCATTTTTAATTTTATTGCTTAAATCGCATTTTCTCGACGAGCTGAGCACGTTTTCTGAAATGTGCTCCTCCCGTCACTCTGGTTGGGTGCGCATAGTAAAAAGTGCTCTTGGCAGCTAGAGAGTGCTGCGTTGACCACTGCGCATGAAGAAATAACCACCTGCAACGTTTGGTTTAGGTTTTGGGTGCATTTTTAATTTTATTGCTTAAATCGCATTTTCTCGTCGAGCTGAGCACGTTTTCTGAAATGCGCTCCTCCCGTCACTCTGGTTGGGTGCGCATAGTAAAAAGTGTTCTTGGCAGCTAGAGAGTGCCGCGTTGAGTGCTGCGCACGAAGAAATAACCACCTGCAACGTTTGGTTTAGGTTTTAGGTGCATTTTTAATTTTATTGCTTAAATCGCATTTTCTCGACGAGCTGAGCACGTTTTCTGAAATGTGGTCCTCCCGTCACTCTGGTTGGGTGCGCATAGTAAAAAGTGCTCTGGGCAGCTAGAGAGTGCCGCGTTGACCACTGCGCATGAAGAAATAACCACCTGCAACGTTTGGTTTAGGTTTTGGGTGCATTTTTAATTTTATTGCTTAAATCGCATTTTCTGGACGAGCTGAGCACGTTTTCTGAAATGTGCTCCTCCCGTCACTCTGGTTGGGTGTGCATAGTAAAAAGTGCTCTTGGCAGCTAGAGAGTGCCGCGTTGACCACTGCGCATGAAAAAATGACCATCTGCAATGTTTGGTTTAGGTTTTAGGTGCATTTTTAATTTTATTGCTTAAATAGCATTTTCTGGACGAGCTGAGCACGTTTTCTGAAATGTGCTCCTCCCGTCACTGGTTGGGTGCGCATAGTAAAAAGTGCTCTTGGCAGCTAGAGAGTGCCGCGTTGACCACTGCGCATGAAGAAATAACCACCTGCAACGTTTGGTTTAGGTTTTAGGTGCATTTTTAATTTTATTGCTTAAATCGCATTTTCTCGACGAGCTGAGCACGTTTTCTGAAATGTGCTCCTCCCGTCACTCTGGTTGCGTGCGCATAGTAAAAACTGCTCTTGACAGCTAGAGATTGCCGCGTTGACCACTGCGCATGAAGAAATAACCACCTGCAACGTTTGGTTTAGGTTTTAGGTGCATTTTTAATTTTATTGCTTAAATCGCATTTTCTCGACGAGCTGAGCACGTTTTCTGAAATGTGCTCCTCCTGTCACTCTGGTTGGGTGCGCATAGTAAAAAGTGCTCTTGGCAGCTAGAGAGTGCCGCGTTGACCACTGCGCATGAAGAAATAACCACCTGCAACGTTTGGTTTAGGTTTTGGGTGCATTTTTAATTTTATTGCTTAAATCGCATTTTCTGGACGAGCTGAGCACGTTTTCTGAAATGTGCTCCTCCCGTCACTCTGGTTGGGTGCGCATAGTAAAAAGTGCTCTTGGCAGCTAGAGAGTGCCGCGTTGACCACTGCGCATGAAGAAATAACCACCTGCAACGTTTGGTTTAGGTTTTAGGTGCATATTTAATTTTATTGCTTAAATCGCATTTTCTCGACGAGTTGAGCACGTTTTCTGAAATGTGCTCCTCCCGTCACTCTGGTTGGGTGCGCATAGTAAAAAGTGCTCTTGGAGGCTAGAGAGTGCCGCGTTGACTGCTGCGCACGAAGAAATAACCACCTGCAACGTTTGGTTTAGGTTTTAGGTGCATTTTTAATTTCATTGCTTAAATCGCATTTTCTCGACGAGCTGAGCACGTTTTCTGAAATGTGCTCCTCCCGTCACTCTGGTTGGGTGCGCATAGTAAAAACTGCTCTTGGCAGCTAGAGAGTGCCGCGTTGACCACTGCGCATGAAGAAATAACCACCTGCAACGTTTGGTTTAGGTTTTAGGTGCATTTTTAATTTTATTGCTTAAATCGCATTTTCTCGACGAGCTGAGCACGTTTTCTGAAATGTGCTCCTCCCGTCACTCTGGTTGGGTGCCCATAGTAAAAATTGCTCTTGGCAGATAGAGAGTGCCGCGTTGACTGCTGCGCACGAAGAAATAACCACCTGCAACGTTTGGTTTAGGTTTTGGGTGCATTTTTAATTTTATTGCTTAAATCGCATTTTCTCGACGAGCTGAGCACGGTTTCTGAAAAGTGCTCCTCCCGTCACTCTGGTTGGGTGCGCATAGTAAAAAGTGCTCTTGGCAGCTAGAGAGTGCCGCGTTGACTGCTGCGCATGAAGAAATGACCATCTGCAACGTTTGGTTTAGGTTTTAGGTGCATTTTTAATTTTATTGCTTAAATCGCATTTTCTCGACGAGCTGAGCACGTTTTCTGAAATGTGCTTCTCCCGTCACTCTGGTTGGGTGCGCATTGTAAAAAGTGCTCTTGGCAGCTAGAGAGTGCCGCGTTGACCACTGCGCATGAAGAAATAACCACCTGCAACGTTTGGTTTAGGTTTTAGGTGCATTTTTAATTTTATTGCTTAAATCGCATTTTCTCGACGAGCTGAGCACGTTTTCTGAAATGTGCTCCTCCCGTCACTCTGGTTGGGTGTGCATAGTAAAAAGTGCTCTTGGCAGCTAGAGAGTGCCGCGTTGACCGCTGCGCATGAAGAAATAACCACCTGCAGCGTTTGGTTTAGGTTTTGGGTGCATTTTTAATTTTATTGCTTAAATCGCATTTTCTCGACGAGCTGAGCACGTTTTCTGAAATGTGCTCCTCCCGTCACTCTGGTTGGGTGCGCATAGTAAAAAGTGCTCTTGGCAGCTAGAGAGTGCTGCGTTGACCACTGCGCATGAAGAAATAACCACCTGCAACGTTTGGTTTAGGTTTTGGGTGCATTTTTAATTTTATTGCTTAAATCGCATTTTCTCGTCGAGCTTAGCACGTTTTCTGAAATGCGCTCCTCCCGTCACTCTGGTTGGGTGCGCATAGTAAAAAGTGTTCTTGGCAGCTAGAGAGTGCCGCGTTGAGTGCTGCGCACGAAGAAATAACCACCTGCAACGTTTGGTTTAGGTTTTAGGTGCATTTTTAATTTTATTGCTTAAATCGCATTTTCTCGACGAGCTGAGCACGTTTTCTGAAATGTGCTCCTCCCGTCACTCTGGTTGGGTGCGCATAGTAAAAAGTGCTCTGGGCAGCTAGAGAGTGCCGCGTTGACCACTGCGCATGAAGAAATAACCACCTGCAACGTTTGGTTTAGGTTTTGGGTGCATTTTTAATTTTATTGCTTAAATCGCATTTTCTGGACGAGCTGAGCACGTTTTCTGAAATGTGCTCCTCCCGTCACTCTGGTTGGGTGTGCATAGTAAAAAGTGCTCTTGGCAGCTAGAGAGTGCCGCGTTGACCACTGCGCATGAAAAAATGACCATCTGCAACGTTTGGTTTAGGTTTTAGGTGCATTTTTAATTTTATTGCTTAAATAGCATTTTCTGGACGAGCTGAGCACTTTTTCTGAAATGTGCTCCTCCCGTCACTCTGGTTGGGTGCGCATAGTAAAAAGTGCTCTTGGCAGCTAGAGAGTGCCGCGTTGACCACTGCGCATGAAGAAATAACCACCTGCAACGTTTGGTTTAGGTTTTAGGTGCATTTTTAATTTTATTGCTTAAATCGCATTTTCTCGACGAGCTGAGCACGTTTTCTGAAATGTGCTCCTCCCGTCACTCTGGTTGCGTGCGCATAGTAAAAACTGCTCTTGACAGCTAGAGAGTGCCGCGTTGACCACTGCGCATGAAGAAATAACCACCTGCAACGTTTGGTTTAGGTTTTAGGTGCATTTTTAATTGTATTGCTTAAATCGCATTTTCTCGACGAGCTGAGCACGTTTTCTGAAATGTGTTCCTCCCGTCACTCTGGTTGGGTGCGCATAGTAAAAAGTGCTCTTGGCAGCTAAAGAGTGCCGCGTTGACCACTGCGCATGAAGAAATAACCACCTGCAACGTTTGGTTTAGGTTTTGGGTGCATTTTTAATTTTATTGCTTAAATCGCATTTTCTCGACGAGCTGAGCACGTTTTCTGAAATGTGCTCCTCCCGTCACTCTGGTTGGGTGTGCATAGTAAAAAGTGCTCTTGGCAGCTAGAGAGTGCCGCGTTGACCACTGCGCATGAAGAAATAACCACCTGCAACGTTTGGTTTAGGTTTTAGGTGCATTTTTAATTTTATTGCTTAAATCGCATTTTCTCGACGAGCTGAGCACGTTTTCTGAAATGTGCTCCTCCCGTCACTCTGGTTGGGTGTGCATAGTAAAAAGTGCTCTTGGCAGCTAGAGAGTGCCGCGTTGACCGCTGCGCATGAAGAAATAACCACCTGCAGCGTTTGGTTTAGGTTTTGGGTGCATTTTTAATTTTATTGCTTAAATCGCATTTTCTCGACGAGCTGAGCACGTTTTCTGAAATGTGCTCCTCCCGTCACTTTGGTTGGGTGCGCATAGTAAAAAGTGCTCTTGGCAGCTAGAGAGTGCTGCGTTGACCACTGCGCATGAAGAAATAACCACCTGCAACGTTTGGTTTAGGTTTTGGGTGCATTTTTAATTTTATTGCTTAAATCGCATTTTCTCGTCGAGCTGAGCACGTTTTCTGAAATGCGCTCCTCCCGTCACTCTGGTTGGGTGCGCATAGTAAAAAGTGTTCTTGGCAGCTAGAGAGTGCCGCGTTGAGTGCTGCGCACGAAGAAATAACCACCTGCAACGTTTGGTTTAGGTTTTAGGTGCATTTTTAATTTTATTGCTTAAATCGCATTTTCTCGACGAGCTGAGCACGTTTTCTGAAATGTGCTCCTCCCGTCACTCTGGTTGGGTGCGCATAGTAAAAAGTGCTCTGGGCAGCTAGAGAGTGCCGCGTTGACCACTGCGCATGAAGAAATAACCACCTGCAACGTTTGGTTTAGGTTTTGGGTGCATTTTTAATTGTATTGCTTAAATAGCATTTTCTGGACGAGCTGAGCACGTTTTCTGAAATGTGCTCCTCCCGTCACTCTGGTTGGGTGTGCATAGTAAAAAGTGCTCTTGGCAGCTAGAGAGTGCCGCGTTGACCACTGCGCATGAAAAAATGACCATCTGCAACGTTTGGTTTAGGTTTTAGTTGCATTTTTAATTTTATTGCTTAAATAGCATTTTCTGGACGAGCTGAGCACGTTTTCTGAAATGTGCTCCTCCCATCACTCTGGTTGGGTGCGCATAGTAAAAAGTGCTCTTGGCAGCTAGAGAGTGCCGCGTTGACCACTGCGCATGAAGAAATAACCACCTGCAACGTTTGATTTAGGTTTTAGGTGCATTTTTAATTTTATTGCTTAAATCGCATTTTCTCGACGAGCTGAGCACGTTTTCTGAAATGTGCTCCTCCCGTCACTCTGGTTGCGTGCGCATAGTAAAAACTGCTCTTGACAGCTAGAGAGTGCCGCGTTGACCACTGCGCATGAAGAAATAACCACCTGCAACGTTTGGTTTAGGTTTTAGGTGCATTTTTAATTTTATTGCTTAAATCGCATTTTCTCGACGAGCTGAGCACGTTTTCTGAAATGTGCTCCTCCTGTCACTCTGGTTGGGTGCGCATAGTAAAAAGTGCTCTTGGCAGCTAGAGAGTGCCGCGTTGACCACTGCGCATGAAGAAATAACCACCTGCAACGTTTGGTTTAGGTTTTGGGTGCATTTTTAATTTTATTGCTTAAATCGCATTTTCTGGACGAGCTGAGCACGTTTTCTGAAATGTGCTCCTCCCGTCACTCTGGTTGGGTGTGCATAGTAAAAAGTGCTCTTGGCAGCTAGAGAGTGCCGCGTTGACCACTGCGCATGAAGAAATGACCATCTGCAACGTTTGGTTTAGGTTTTAGGTGCATTTTTTATTTTATTGCTTAAATCGCATTTTCTCGACGAGCTGAGCACGTTTTCTGAAATGTGCTCCTCCCGTCACTCTGGTTGGGTGCGCATAGTAAAAAGTGCTCATGGCAGCTAGAGAGTGCCGCGTTGACCACTGCGCATGAAGAAATGACCACCTGCAACGTTTGGTTTAGGTTTTAGGTGCATTTTTAATTTTATTGCTTAAATCGCATTTTCTCGACGAGCTGAGCACGTTTTCTGAAATGTGCTCCTCCCGTCACTCTGGTTGGGTGCGCATAGTAAAAAGTGCTCTTGGCAGCTAGAGAGTGCCGCGTTGACCACTGCGCATGAAGAAATAACCACCTGCAACGTTTGGTTTAGGTTTTAGGTGCATTTTTAATTTTATTGCTTAAATGGCATTTTCTCGACGAGCTGAGCACGTTTTCTGAAATGTGCTCCTCCCGTCACTCTGGTTGGGTGCGCATAGTAAAAAGTGCTCTTGGCAGCTAGAGAGTGCCGCGTTGACCACTGCGCATGAAGAAATGACCATCTCCAACGTTTGGTTTAGGTTTTAGGTGCATTTTTTATTTTATTGCTTAAATAGCATTTTCTGGACGAGCTGAGCACGTTTTCTGAAATGTGCTCCTCCCGTCACTCTGGTTGGGTGCGCATAGTAAAAAAGTGCTCTTGGCAGCTAGAGAGTGCCGCGTTGACCACTGCGCATGAAGAAATAACCACCTGCAACGTTTGGTTTAGGTTTTGGGTGCATTTTTAATTTTATTGCTTAAATCGCATTTTCTCGACGAGCTGAGCACGTTTTCTGAAATGTGCTCCTCCCGTCACTCTGGTTGGGTGCGCATAGTAAAAAGTGCTCTTGGCAGCTAGAGAGTGCCGCGTTGACCACTGCGCATGAAGAAATAACCACCTGCAACGTTTGTTTTAGGTTATGGGTACATTTTTAATTTTATTGCTTAAATCGAATTTTCTCGACGAGCTGAGCACGTTTTCTGAAATGTGCTCCTCCCGTCACTCTGGTTGGGTGCGCATAGTAAAAAGTGCTCTTGGCAGCTAGAGAGTGCCGCGTTGACCATTGCGCATGAAGAAATAACCACCTGCAACGTTTGGTTTAGGTTTTGGGTGCATTTTTTTATTTTATTGCTTAAATCGCATTTTCTCGACGAGCTGAGCACGTTTTCTGAAATGTGCTCCTCCCGTCACTCTGGTAGGGTGTGCATAGTAAAAAGTGCTTTTGGCAGCTAGAGTGCCGCGTTGACCACTGCGCATGAAGAAATGACCATCTGCAACGTTTGGTTTAGGTTTTGGGTTCATTTTTAATTTTATTGCTTAAATCGCATTTTCTCGACGAGCTGAGCACGTTTTCTGAAATGTGCTCCTCCCGTCACTCTGGTTGGGTGTGCATAGTAAAAAGTGCTCTTGGCAGCTAGAGAGTGCCGCGTTGACCGCTGCGCATGAAGAAATAACCACCTGCAGCGTTTGGTTTAGGTTTTGGGTGCATTTTTAATTTTATTGCTTAAATCGCATTTTCTCGACGAGCTGAGCACGTTTTCTGAAATGTGCTCCTCCCGTCACTCTGGTTGGGTGCGCATTGTAAAAAGTGCTCTTGGCAGCTAGAGAGTGCCGCGTTGACCACTGCGCATGAAGAAATAACCACCTGCAACGTTTGGTTTAGGTTTTAGGTGCATTTTTAATTTTATTGCTTAAATCGCATTTTCTCGACGAGCTGAGCACGTTTTCTGAAATGTGCTCCTCCCGTCACTCTGGTTGGGTGTTCATAGTAAAAAGTGCTCTTGGCAGCTAGAGAGTGCCGCGTTGACCGCTGCGCATGAAGAAATAACCACCTGCAGCGTTTGGTTTAGGTTTTGGGTGCATTTTTAATTTAATTGCTTAAATCGCATTTTCTCGACGAGCTGAGCACGTTTTCTGAAATGTGCTCCTCCTGTCACTCTGGTTGGGTGCGCATAGTAAAAAGTGCTCTTGGCAGCTAGAGAGTGCTGCGTTGACCACTGCGCATGAAGAAATAACCACCTGCAACGTTTGGTTTAGGTTTTGGGTGCATTTTTAATTTTATTGCTTAAATCGCATTTTCTCGTCGAGCTGAGCACGTTTTCTGAATTGCGCTCCTCCCGTCACTCTGGTTGGGTGCGCATAGTAAAAAGTGTTCTTGGCAGCTAGAGAGTGCCGCGTTGAGTGCTGCGCACGAAGAAATAACCACCTGCAACGTTTGGTTTAGGTTTTAGGTGCATTTTTAATTTTATTGCTTAAATCGCATTTTCTCGACGAGCTGAGCACGTTTTCTGAAATGTGCTCCTCCCGTCACTCTGGTTGGGTGCGCATAGAAAAAAGTGCTCTGGGCAGCTAGAGAGTGCCGCGTTGACCACTGCGCATGAAGAAATAACCACCTGCAACGTTTGGTTTAGGTTTTGGGTGCATTTTTAATTTTATTGCTTAAATCGCATTTTCTGGACGAGCTGAGCACGTTTTCTGAAATGTGCTCCTCCCGTCACTCTGGTTGGGTGTGCATAGTAAAAAGTGCTCTTGGCAGCTAGAGAGTGCCGCGTTGACCACTGCGCATGAAAAAATGACCATCTGCAACGTTTGGTTTAGGTTTTAGGTGCATTTTTAATTTTATTGCTTAAATAGCATTTTCTGGACGAGCTGAGCACGTTTTCTGAAATGTGCTCCTCCCGTCACTCTGGTTGGGTGCGCATAGTAAAAAGTGCTCTTGGCAGCTATAGAGTGCCGCGTTGACCACTGCGCATGAAGAAATAACCACCTGCAACGTTTGGTTTAGGTTTTGGGCGCATTTTTAATTTTATTGCTTAAATCGCATTTTCTCGTCGAGCTGAGCACGTTTTCTGAAATGCGCTCCTCCCGTCACTCTGGTTGGGTGCGCATAGTAAAAAGTGCTCTTGGCAGCTAGAGAGTGCCGCGTTGACCACTGCGCATGAAGAAATAACCACCTGCAACGTTTGGTTTAGGTTTTGGGTGCATTTTTAATTTTATTGCTAAAATCGCATTTTTTCGACAAGCTGAGCACGTTTTCTGAAATATGCTCCTCCCGTCACTTTGGTTTGGTGCGCATAGCAAAAAGTCCTCTTGGCAGCTAGAGAGTGCCGCGTTGACCACTGCGCATGAAGAAATAACCACCTGCAACGTTTGGTTTAGGTTTAGGGTGCAATTTTAATTTTATTACTTTAATCGCATTTTCTCGACGAGCTGAGCACGTTTTCTGAAATGTGCTCCTCCCGTCACTCTGGTAGGGTGTGCATAGTAAAAAGTGCTTTTGGCAGCTAGAGTGCCGCGTTGACCACTGCGCATGAAGAAATGACCATCTGCAACAATTGGTTTAGGTTTTGGGTTAATTTTTAATTTTATTGCTTAAATAGCATTTTCTCGACGAGCTGAGCACGTTTTCTGAAATGTGCTCCTCCCGTCACTCTGGTTGGGTGCGCATAGTAAAAAGTGCTCTTGGCAGCTAGAGAGTGCCGCGTTGACCACTGCGCATGAAGAAATGCCCATCTGCAACGTTTGGTTCAGGTTTTAAGTGCATTTTTTATTTTATTGCTTAACTCGCATTTTCTCGACGAGCTGAGCACGTTTTCTGAAATGTGCTCCTCCCGTCACTCTGGTTGGGTGCGCATAGTAAAAAGTGCTCTTGGCAGCTAGAGAGTGCCGCGTTGACTGCTGCGCACGAAGAAATAACCAACTGCAACGTTTGGTTTAGGTTTTAGGTGCATTTTTAATTGTATTGCTTAAATCGCATTTTCTCGACGAGCTGAGCACGTTTTCTGAAATGTGCTCCTCCCGTCACTCTGGTTGGGTGTGCATAGTAAAAAGTGCTCTTGGCAGCTAGAGTGCTGCGTTGACCACTGCGCATGAAGAAATGACCATCTGCAACGTTTGGTTTAGGTTTTGGGTGCAGTTTTAATTTTATTGCTTAAATCGCATTTTCTCGACGAGCTGAGCACGTTTTCTGGAATGTGCTCCTCCCGTCACTCTGGTTGGGTGTGCATAGTAAAAAGTGCTCTTGGCAGCTAGAGAGTGCCGCGTTGACCACTGCGCATGAAGAAATGACCATCTGCAGCGTTTGGTTTAGGTTTTAGGTGCATTTTTAATTGTATTGCTTAAATCGCATTTTCTCGACGAGCTGAGCACGTTTTCTGAAATGTGCTCCTCCCGTCACTCTGGTTGGGTGCGCATAGTAAAAAGTGCTCTTGGCAGCTAGAGAGTGCTGCGTTGCCCACTGCGCATAAAGAAATAACCACCTGCAACGTTTGGTTTAGGTTTTAGGTGCATTTTTATTTTTATTGCTTAAATGGCATTTTCTCGACGAGCTGAGCACGTTTTCTGAAATATGCTCCTCCCGTCACTCTGGTTGGGTGCGCATAGTAAAAAGTGCTCTTGGCAGCTAGAGAGTGCCGCGTTGACCACTGCGCATGAAGAAATAACCACCTGCAACGTTTGGTTTAGGTTTTAGGTGAATTTTTAATTTTATTGCTTAAATGGCATTTTCTCGACGAGCTGAGCACGTTTTCTGAAATGTGCTCCTCCCGTCACTCTGGTTGGGTGCGCATAATAAAAAGTGCTCTTGGCAGCTAGAGAGTGCCGCGTTGACCACTGCGCATGAAGAAATAACCACCTGCAACGTTTGGTTTAGGTTTTGGGTGCATTTTTAATTTTATTGCTTAAATCGCATTTTCTCGACGAGCTGAGCACGTTTTCTGAAATGTGCTCCTCCCGTCACTTTGGTTGGGTGCGCATAGTAAAAAGTGCTCTTGGCAGCTAGAGAGTGCCGCGTTGACTGCTGCGCATGAAGAAATAACCACCTGCAACTTTTGGTTTAGGTTTTAGGTGCATTTTTAATTTTATTGCTTAAATCGCATTTTCTCGACGAGCTGAGCACGTTTTCTGAAATGTGCTCCTCCCGTCACTCTGGTTGGGTGCGCATAGTAAAAAGTGCTCTTGGCAGCTAGAGAGTGCCGCGTTGACCACTGCGCATGAAGAAATAACCACCTGCAACGTTTGGTTTAGGTTTTGGGTGCATTTTTAAATTTATTGCTTAAATCGCATTGTCTGGACGAGCTGAGCACGTTTTCTGAAATGTGCTCCTCCCGTCACTCTGGTTGGGTGTGCATAGTAAAAAGTGCTCTTGGCAGCTAGAGAGTGCCGCGTTGACCACTGCGCACTAAGAAATGACCATCTGCAGCGTTTGGTTTAGGTTTTAGGTGCATTTTTAATTTTATTTCTTAAATCGCATTTTCTGGACGAGCTGAGCACGTTTTCTGAAATGTGCTCCTCCCGTCACTCTGGTTGGGTGCGCATAGTAAAAAGTGCTCTTGGCAGCTAGAGAGTGCCGCGTTGACCACTGCGCATGAAGAAATGACCATCTGCAACGTTTGGTTTAGGTTTTGGGTGCAGTTTTAATTTTATTGCTTACATCGCATTTTCTCGACGAGCTGAGCACGTTTTCTGAAATGTGCTCCTTCCGTCACTCTGGTTGGGTGTGCATAGTAAAAAGTGCTCTTGGCAGCTAGAGAGTGCCGCGTTGACCACTGCGCATGAAGAAATGACCATCTGCAACGTTTGGTTTAGGTTTTAGGTGCATTTTTAATTTTATTGCTTAAATAGCATTTTCTGGACGAGCTGAGCACGTTTTCTGAAATATGCTCCTCCCGTCACTCTGGTTGGGTGCGCATAGTAAAAAGTGCTCTTGGCAGCTAGAGAGTGCCGCGTTTACCACTGCGCATGAAGAAATAACCACCTGCAACGTTTGGTTTAGGTTTTGGGTGCATTTTTAATTTTATTGCTTAAATCGCATTTTCTCGACGAGCTGAGCACGTTTTCTGAAATGTGCTCCTCCCGTCACTCTGGTTGGGTGCGCATAGTAAAAAGTGCTATTGGCAGCTAGAGAGTGCCGCGTTGACCACTGCGCATGAAGAAATAACCACCTGCAACGTTTGGTTTAGGTTTTAGGTGTATTTTTAATTTTATTGCGTAAATCAAATTTTCTCGACGAGCTGAGCACGTTTTCTGAAATGTGCTCCTCAGAGAGAAGAATAAGGCGGCAGGCTTTGATGTCTATTCATATGCAAATGAGTTAGGAAGTCATAAAATTTTATGACCTATTGATGTTAAGATTTATGGCTTTTTTTTTATTGGGGGTCATAAATCACCCTTGGGGGCATCAAGATGGCGCCAGTCATGACGGCGCCATCTTTGACTGTCGCCATTTTGGTTTGCTGGCGCCATTTTTAAGATGTGGATATGTATGGGCATGTATTTTTATGAATCAAGACAGGTGCAGCACCTGAGCTAGCTTTGCTAACAGCCCTCTGAGCTACCTTTGCTTCCGGCCCGCACGTGTGAGCTTGAAGAGAGCCTTTCTGTTGAGAAGAGGAAGAGGAGGAGGGGGTTAGAGAGGCGTCATTAGAGGTGGCAAAGTCATTAGAGGTGGCAAAGTTGGCTTCAAGAGAGTCGCATATAATTTGAGAAACAATAGCTCAGCCAAAGTTATCTGAAAGCGGGAGACGCATGTAATTTGGTAAACATTGCTTTAGAGGATCAAGGGGGTTTTGGAGGATCAAGGGGGGTTTTGTTGAGAAAATCACACGGCTACAAGTCACAAGTTATCTCTAATGTAATTTGACAAACAATAGTGGAGCCGGCATTACTGGGTCCAGGTGGAACCGTTTAACTTTGGAGGGAGACAGACGAAGGCCTCTGTTTTTTTTATGAAGGCTGTATAAGTTTAAAACATATCCTGATTTAAAAAATGAAAAAAAAAAAACACGTGATACACAGAGGTGTGGTTTGAGAGAGGGGCTGGACTTGTTGTTCGTATATTTACGCGAGAGTATCGGGCTGATAGTTCATAGAAAAAGAGCTAAAGCTGTGATGTTAAACTGCAAACCTGAAGCTCAAATCATGATAGCAGAAACGCCGGTCAGTATTCATCTTTGCCGCAGAGGCCCTGATGGTTTGCTAGATGCCCCTAGGAAGAAACAGATGTATCTGAGACGTATGCAACAAAGGCCTACAGAAAAACTTGAGCGGAGCTGGCATCTAACACCAGAGACTCAATGGGGATTTAAATTTTTTTACGAGACTGGTGAGTTGTCTTTCTTTATGAGAAACCAAGAGAGCTCTGGATCAAGCAACAGCAACTATGTGCAGGCCCACGCATTTGGTACTCTGAACTCAAATGATTGGGGTGTTTTAAATCAACTCCTGCCAGAGGTTTTGACTGAATTTCACAATGAGTACGGGTCAGAAGGTGAGCTGAATGCAACTTGGATTTCAAAAATCACAGCCGGCGGGAGATGTTTTTTCCGGCTGAAAGTTTCTCCTCAAACTGTTGATGGGTCAGAAGATGGGGAGGTAATGGATTTTTTGTTTTTAAAACTTGAAGCATTCAGCAGTGAATGTGGGCTTTTCCAGACAATTTTGAATATACCGTTGACAGAATGGTATGGAACGATGCAAGCATATGGGGAGAGTATTACGAGGCTTTTTCTATCAAGCCGTGTCTGGACAAACGTCGTCGGAGTGAAACGTAAACTGGCTTTAGATTAACCCTTACTAAAAAAATAAGTTTAAACCCTGGCCCTCTTCAACACACAAGACTCTGTTCCTCCTCCTACCCCCCTCTTTTTCTCACCTGCTGTCACAGGAAGGTGGAGTTATAGTCATTAGCATAACTATCTAAATTGTATAAGAGCGGGCTTGCAATCGGCTCTTTCACACACGCACACGCACAAGAGCAAGAAGATGGCCCAAAAAATGCTTGCCAGAAGACTTTTACCACGTTCTACACCTACGGGGATCACGTTCTGGTCAACCCCTGACAACTCGGATGCAGAGTCAGATGCTGCTGACGATGGGAACACAGCTTTCCTAGCGTCGCCAAGACCGACGCCAGTGGGGCCTGAGACATGGGCTGAAAGATTTGAGATTCTTCCGCTGCCGCCATCCGATCCGAACGAATGCGCCTCCCCGATTCGACTCGACGATCTGCAAACCGATTCTCTCTATGGAGCTTTGTCATCAACTTTCGACGTGTTTGAAACCCCTGAAACCTCGGGGGAGCAGCAGCAGCAGCGGCAGCAGGAGGAGCAGCATGAACCATGGTCCACGTCACGAGCCATTGAATTGTTTGATGGCGCCTGCGCACGCTATCCTGAAAATGGTATGGATTTGCCAAGCTTGTCTGCTACCGACATTAGAGTCTTACTCAGAGAGGCAGAATCGCACCTGCCCGCTGATTTTGAGGAGGTTGACGACACGATGGCCCTTGAGTTTGGGGCCGTTCCTCCGAGGGCCCCGGCGCCTGCGAGAATCAACACACAGATGGACACGGAGGCTGACGACACGATCGTTGGCACTCCGATGGTCCTTGAGTTTGGGGTCGTTCCTCCGATGACCTCGACACCTGCGAGAATCAACACACAGATGGACACGGAGGCTGACGACACGATCGTTGACACTCCGATGACCTCGGCACCTTTGAGAATCAACACACAACAAGACGCAGGGTATAATATGACAATAGAGCCTCTTAAATGGTTGGTGATTGAAGACTACACACGCCTGAAGCTGATGCTGGTTCATCTTTTGTATGATGCCTTAATGAAACATGCTAAATCTAACTGTGACGGATGTGCTCTTGATGATCTTAGCCAAATGCATCATACGTGCCTATATGTTGAGGATCGAAACTTTTATTTCTATGCGAATTATGAAGCAGTGACGGGTGAATTGTGCAATGCTGACTTGCTACACACGTTGTCGACAATGTTTTTCTATTTTAAAAGCTCTGCAACGCTTATAAACATCCGCAATTCTGTTTCTGCCATTCTACATGACCTAGCTCATGAAGGCAAGATCTTCACACGGCTCCGTGCGATAAAACAAGAAGCTGGTGGTACTCTTCTGAATCGCAACGAAGTCACTCTATTATTTAGAACGTTTGGAAAAACACAATGGGAGGTTTTGTAAAAAAAATGTGGAATCAATTGATGACTTTCCTAACAGTACTTTTAGATTTAACAGGGGGGCAGCTAAAGAAGTTTAAAACTCTAATAGGGTCCAAAGTAACACCATCTATGTTATCTTCATTCATGCGTTATGTCAAACCTTAGGATTTATAGAAAAACTTTTTTTTACCATGTTTTACATTTGTTTGTGTTTATTAGTAATGTTTTTTAAGAACTAGTTTGATTTTTTCTGTAATAAACTATTGTGACCGTTTCTCTATGTTTATTCAATGGTGAGAGATGTCTTCAGCTAAGAATCCTGATAGTTTTTGGGGGGAGAGGGGAAAAAAAAAAAAAAAAAGCCAAATCGAGAGTCACGCCCACATAGAGGTAAGAAAAAAAATAAATAAATAAAGCCAAATCGAGAGCGAAGGCCGCCCAAAGCAACAGTGCGTTCGAACCTCTCATCTCGTGCGTTTACTAACCTCGACTTAATCCCCCGCTAAAAATTTGAAATAATGCCCTCTAAAAAGGGCCTCGTGATGGACGCGCTGGAAGACCTGTCCAAGGAAAACTTCAAAAAGTTTGTTAATGCTCTGGTGAGCCGCCGCGGTAACATAAAGCTGGCAGAAAACAAGCTGCAAGATAAGAACTTTATGGACGTAACCGAGATGCTGGTGGCCACTTTCACCGAGGATAAAGCTCCAGCCGTGGTCTTTGAATTGCTCATCTCTATTAAGTGCGTCGACGAGGCCGAAAAGCTCTGTAAACTCATGCGTTATGTCAAACCTTAGGATTTATAGAAAAACTTTTTTTACCATGTTTTACACTTGTTTGTGTTTATTAGTAATGTTTTTTTTTTTTAAGAAGTAGCTTGATTTTTTCTGTAATAAACTATTGTGACCGTAAAAGTGACTGTTTCTCTGTGTTTATTCAAAATCGCGAGATATCAGACCTGTTTGCTTTATTAACAGCGTCACAATCTGATATCCATCAGAATTTACCTAACAATGGGTGGCGACAGGTGTCTTCAGAGACTCTACTATTGCGCTAAAAATCCAGCGAGTTTTGGCGGCGAGAAACGGCTGCACAGGGAGGCGATTAATAGCTGTAAAAACACTAACATAAGAAAAGTAAAAGCTTTTTTATCCGATCAGGATGCGTACACTTTACACAAACCAGCCAGAATAACTTTTCCTAGAAATAAAGTTTTTGTTCGAGGTCCTATGAGACAATTCCAAGCAGATTTGTGCGATATGCAATCACTAGCACGCTACAACGATGGATATAAATATTTACTAACCGCAATCGATATATTCTCGAAACGTGCATATGTACGTGTTTTGAAAGCGAAAACTGGTACACAGGTCACCAAAGCATTTGAAGATATCCTGACAGTTAGCGGTTCACCATTACGCCTTCAAACAGATAAAGGGGTGGAGTTTTTTAACAAACATTTCCAGAAATTAATGAGAAAGCACAATATTACACATTTTTCCACCGCCTCGGACACCAAAGCCCAAACGACTGAAAGGTTCAACAAAACGTTAAAAACGCGGATGTGGAGGTATTTCACTGCTAAGAACACACAACGATACGTCGATGTAATTCAGGATTTTATTGTCAGTTATAACAACAGTTTTCACAGCAGTATAAAAATGACACCTAACGCTGTAAACGAAGAGAATAAGAATATCGTTTTCACTAACCTCTACTCAAGAAATCCTTTTCAACGGGGATGCAAGTTCCGGTTCGCACCGGGTGACACTGTGCGAATTTCCAAAATAAAAGGGAATTTTGAAAAAGGTTATTTACAAAGTTACACGGATGAAATTTTCAGAATAAGACAGCGTCTCCACCGCGTTCCTCCCGTCTATAAAATATCGGACTTGGATGGTATGCCCGTGCAAGGCAGCTTCTACAAAGAGGAATTACAAAAAGTAAAAATTAAAAAAAATAAAATTTTTCGCATACAGAAAATTCTTAAATCACGTACTGTGGCAGGTAAACGCGAGTCCCTCGTCCACTGGGTGGGCTGGCCAGCCAAATTCGACAGTTGGGTACCCACAAAGAGTATTAAAACCATCTGACGGTCTCTAAAGCGGCCATTCTGTGGAAATTACAAGATGGGTGACCATCAGAGAGAATTCTACATCACATTAGCGTCAAATGCCAGTGTTCATCTTTTTAGCTCAAACACGCTCACAGAATTCAAAACCGAACTAGCTCAACATATCGATTTAAAAGGCTCGTGGGAGGTCGGTTTATGCGAGATTTCCTACATCAACACAATACCCACCATTCCTGAGAAAAAACGGAACTTTTACCTAAAACAACCTAAAAATCCGCCCCCTAGAGGTGATACGTTCCAAGACGACTCATCAGAAATTCGACATTTGCTCAAAACAAGGGGAGGTGTTTATCAAAATTATGACTCGTTAGCTTTGGACATTCAAACTCTATTAACTAAAGCGAGTAACAAAAAGATTGACGTCCGATTTGATCAGCACAAACAGAGGTTCATGTTTTCGGGCGAAGAAGGATTGAGAGTTATGTTCAAGAGCCCCCTGGCGTACATTATCGGAATGGCGCCAGAGAATTGGTTGTCACTCAAACCGGAAGGCGTCAACGCACAACATCCTGCCGATATACGCGCCGGATCATATTTCATGTTCATCTACACCGACATTATACATCATCAGACAGTTGGTGACGCGTACGCCCCCATGTTACGAACTCTGCCTCTGGAAGGCGGATACGGTGAAGTTGTAAACAAAACTTTTAATCCGGTTTACTATTTAGATGTGTGCAGGAGCCATATTGAAACCATTTCGGTTTACCTACGAACAGACCAGAACAACCCGATAGATTTCGAATACGGGAAGGTTATTCTCACTCTGCATTTTAGATCTAAATAATAATAAATTTAAAAAAAAAAAAAAAAAAAAAAATGACGTCATCGTCAATGCATCCCGACTTGTATCGTTTTGTTGATTATTATGAAACACAAGTGGGGGGCTCTTTTCAAGCCGGTTTTTCGGGAAGCCCTGTGCAGTACGGACGAGGGATTGGGTCTATTTTTGCAAAATTATTTCGTTTTGTGATGCCTATGTTTAAAAGCGGGTTTAACTTGGCGAAGCCGCATCTTCAAGCAGCCGCTAAAAACATAGCAACGGATGTAGCGGGGCGCGTCATTCAAAGAATCCACCAGAAACAGGGCCCCGAGCAAGAAGGTTCCGGGCTTGCTGTATTGTCACGTGGGACGATCCATCCTGGGGGGCGGAGAAAAAGAAGCGTTAAAAGGAAAAGACGCTCCACCCGTCTCAGACCAGTTGTCAGAAAAAAGCGGAGAAGAAGCAAGACAGATATTTTCTCTTAAAAAATGGCCCTTCTACATTTTAAAAGTCAAGAGGCGATTTTATCCAGTCTTGATCTGTTTAGTGCGCCCCTGACGCAACTCTCCATAGAAGATAGCTCATATGTCGAATTCCAACCGTTAACAGCAATCGTGGACCAAGGCCCAATAGAATTTTATATACCCGGGGACGGCTCAAAATATTTAGATTTATCCGACACTTTACTACATCTCCGTGCAAAGGTGACGCGTAGGGATGGGACAAATATTCCACCGCAAGAACAAGTCGGCATCGTGAATTTTCCTATAAACACAATTTTTAGTCAATTAGATATTTCGTTGGGTGGACGGTTAATCTCACAATCTAGCGCCACGCACGCCTACAGATCCATCATCGAGCTGCTGTTAAACTTTTCAAACGATTCTTTGGAGACACAATTCACAGCAGGAATGTTCGCAAAAGACTCTAGGGGGCGCATGGACTCCATTTCTTTCGAAGAGGGCGTGGCTAACGCTGGTTTTGTGCGGCGCGCACAACAGATTGCAGGCTCACGTGAATTTCATCTTATGGGACCGCTTCATGGAGATATTTTCTTTTCCGAACGCCATCTACTGAATAATGTGGATCTGCGTCTAAAGTTAACTAGAGCTTCTGATGATTTCTGTCTCATGAGCGCTCCAGACAGTGATTCGTGTCTCAAAATACTAGGAGCATCCCTGTTTGTGAAAAAAGTATCAATCTCACCGGCTGTAGCTATAGGTCACGCCGCCGCATTACAAAAAGGTAATGCCCTCTATCCCGTCAGTCGCGTAAACATGAAAACCTTCAGTATCCCGCAAAACTCGAGAATCTGTCAGCAGGATAATCTCTTCCTCGGACACATCCCCAAGCAAATTGTATTAGCTCTCGTAAACCACAACAGTTTTATGGGACGGAGAGATTTAAACCCGTTTAATTTTTTGCATTATAACATAGAGTATTTAGCTCTCAGCCACGAAGGTCGACAAATACCTGCCAAACCTTTTCAGCCCAATTTCGAAGCTGGACTATGTACACGTGAATTTCATAATTTATACACAGCAACGGGGCGTTTTCTAAAAGATTTACCTCTCTGTATAAACCAACAGGATTTTACTCAGGGCTATTCACTTTTTGTTTTCAATTTAAGTCAGGTGGATGACTCAGGCGCGTTAACGCCGATCAATAACGGGGTGCTGAGACTCGATTTGCGCTTCAGAACCCCATTACCGCATACAGCAACCCTCATTGTATACGCGGTTTATGATTCGCTTATAGAGATTAATGCTAAGAGGGAAGTATTGATGGACTATTATTAACGCTATGAACGGCCGTGAATTGGACATGATTATGACCCGGATGCAGAGAACCTTATTTGGAGGCGTTTTCGCATCGGATGAGCTAGGTGACGTCAGAGACACGCCTCCGAAACATTACATAGTCAATACGCATCCAAGACATTTACCCGGAGAGCACTGGCTCGCTTTGACTTTAGAATCGGACGGCTCGGCCACATTCTTTGATCCTTTTGGGCTACCACCGAATGGGTCGTACTACCCGGCCAGTATATACAGATTTTTGAAGAAGCATTCTAAACGGATCGACTATCAGAACGGGCAGTTGCAGCACGAGCTCACAGACACCTGCGGTCAACACTGTGTGTATTATTTAACCCAACGCGGATGGGGGCACACTTATCGTGAAGTGCTGACTCATTACAATTCCGACCCTCTCCATAACGACGCGATGGTTAGAGAGTTTGTCAAAAAATGTCGAAGACCAGACCGGATGTGCGGCGGGCAAACATCATGTTCGTTGCATAAATTTAAAAAATGTCATTGTCTGAAACCATGTTAATGTTTTATAAAATCTCTTTTATTCAATAAACATTGTTAAAGAGAGTTACAGAGTCATGCGTTGTTTTTTCCACTAACAACAATAGTGTCATCTAATAACTAACCCATTTTACTACCGGTGATGTCCTCTTTCTTTTTTTTTTATTCATCATGTTTACATCTTCTACATAAGAAACATCCCCATCTTCACCTGTAGCGTATTTTAAACGTTTAAAATCTGCGCGAGCCAAGGGGTTGGAGATGCTTGTTTCCGGCAAGTTTAACCGTGCTAGCGTTCGGAGAAATTCACTCCATCCTACCGGCTTCTCGTTGATTTTTTTCCCACTCGTACACAAATGTCTCAACAGATCGCTCATATGGGAGCCTTTGATAGTTTTTCCTCTAAAAACAAATTCACTTAACGGCGTCCAGCTTACATCTTCTGCCGATAGTCTTTTCAGCACATAGTTGGCATTGCGTCGGAAACGTGGACCTATGGCGTCCAGAATATCATCAGTTGCGCTCTCATCAGCGGCCTTTATTTCACCCCTCTCATTGTCTTCGTGGCGAATCGTAATAGGAATTTGCTCGGAGTCTTTTTGTTTGACCAACCCCAAGTAACGCTGCATTAAGGTCTGATAAATTTTGATCTTTTCATATTGATTTAAATTTTTATTATCCAAAACCTGTTTCATCTCTTCATCCAAAGAATGCTCTGCTGTATCACGGATGGTCGGCGCTGGTCGATTCAGCCTCTCGAGCTGATAAGGCGAAATCAGGAACATTTTCTGAGCCGTTTTCAAACTCATTTTATGCTTTGTTCATAAAGCCACTAATGACACTCCCGAGAACAGGTGCGAAAGCGGCCAGTAACGGTAAAATAAAACCACCTTTCTGAACTAACACAGCTCTTTTCTTCTTCAAAGTATTTTTCTTATCAGCCAAAAAGCGGATATTTTTCTTTTGCTTTTTAAGTCTCTTGTAAAGTTTTGATTTTAAGGGTACATGTCCTTTAAGAAGATTTAGAGCAATCTCACATAATGCTTTCACCAAACTACTGGGGCCTCTGAGTAGCAAATGCTTACGTTTGGCCGGCTTGGATGTAAACAGAGATTTGAGTAACGGTGCGTTTGTTTTTAAAAGCTTCGTCATCGCTTTATTGTTTGGGTATATAAACGACAGGCCACTGGTTATGTAGTACACCTGTACGTAGTCTATATTGTTCTGGGCATGAAGGTGTCAAATCTACCAGTAAATACCCATGCGGCTCTCTTGTAGCATCTTCAAAGCATTCCAGGAAAAACTTCCGGTTGCTGGGAGAAATTTGATTCGCCAGGACACTCACCTGCAGTTTATCGCGGGGGTTTTTGAACAAAATCAAATAATTACTGTTCAAACTAATAGTCCGGCTAAATTTCCCCTGATGGAATACATTCTGCGTTAGCATTATAACGCTTAAATTTTTATGATGTCTATATTGGGTGAATATTCGAACCACTTCAGGGTTATCCGAAGCTTGGAAGATGACGTCATCCAGAATCAACAGATGGTGCTGCTGTGGCGGGAACAGCTTCTCGTCGTCAAAAGATTCAGGCAGCCCCTTGATAAAAACAATGTCTTTATTCAGGTTTTTGAGCTCATCGTACATTGGCTGGTACGAAGTATAAACCCAGACAATATTATCAGGTTTTTTTCTCAGAACATGTTCAGGATTTTGCAATACATTTTTTACAAAGAAAGTCTTGCCACAACCCGAAGGCCCTGCTACTAGCGATGAAAAAGGGAGTTCTAATCTGGGGTCGAATTCAATCTGATTAAAAGCCATTTCCACACACAGACACACGTATGGATAGATAGAAATATCAGTAGCCAAACGGTTCAGTGGTGCCTCGCTCTAGCAGCCTTCTTTTATCATACACCACACGAAGCCGCTTGGAAAATGACACGTTTCTGAGATGAAACCCTCTCTTATCGCGAACGATATTATGCTGGGGCGCGTAAAGCACATCTGAGGTCGCACCTGCTGTATCGATGTAGCCTTGAACCAAACTGAGCATGCTGTCGAGATTGATGCTCTGACCGCTTTCGTGACTTTGTGTGATACCCTTTACCTTCATGACCGTCTGAGACGACCCTCGTGTTTTATAAGCGTATGTTTTGGGGCCGGCTGAGACAAATTCTAAAATGCTGTCGTTCGAAAGCTCATCTGTCAAATCACCCAGATAATCACCTAGCGCGAGAACACTTTCACCTGGCTTCACAGTGTACACGAGGCTGTCTGTATCTGTGTAAAGGACACGCTTCTGTAAAATTTCTAAATAGCTGTACATTTTTAGGCGTGCATAGGCTGTTGTGAAACACGCTGCAGCCACGTTTGATGTTTTTGAGGCGGGGATCTCGTTGTTTATGTTGATACAATACTGCACAATTGAGAGCTTCTCATTGATAAAATGGAAGAATTTCACATTGTACAGACCTGAAAACAAAAGTTCAAAAAAATCCTCTGATTTTGTCACAATTTTTGTGTTTGTCATGTTGTCACGTTGCGCGAGTTTTCCCCACAGATTGTTAAGACAGAGTTTTGACACTTGCCTTTTGCCAGGGTTTACAGCAATTTTGGAAGGATCGAGTTGGATACCCTGATGAATGGCATACCCTTCTATGTATCTTTCTCTGTCAGCCTGGTTGACCACGTGAGGCGGGTAACCTGAAGATTCTTGTTTACCTTTTAGAAATGTTCGCATGTAATCACGGAAAATTGTGTCGCTCGTTCTTGTGTAATGCCACACTTCTGTAATTTCCGCAACCGTGTACCCGAGATCGAGTGCCTTAACAAATTCAGGGGTTGTCCAAACACCTGTTAACGATCTTTGCTCATCACTATGTGTACAAGCCGTCTGCTGGTTGTTACACTCGGCACATGTGCGGCACAGTGTGAAGACGAGTTTACCTTTAGCTGTTTTGAACGGTAGAACGGGAAAATATAAACCACGGGGTGGGTTGACTGTGGCGCTGATGAAACCAAAATACGACCTAGGGTCTTTAAAATCATCGTGGATAATCGTTGGATGATCGATTGGGTATGTGGCTGTACTGTTGATGAAAGGATATAATGATGTCACATCAACATACAACACACGCTCGTCTGGCTCTGCCGTGTATTTTAAAACGAATGCGTTTGTTCGGCCCCCAAAAAGAGCCTGCCTCGGTTTGAGCGGTGTAGGAAATTTGTTTTTTTTAAGGAATTCCTTCACCTCTATGTCCATCTTTTTCATTTGCAACCATTCATGCTCCCACATAATTACAAGGTACACATCCTGTCTAAGCTGTAGATCCTGAATTTTCTTTTGTGTTTTATCAAACCTCTCCTGAAAAGGGCGTTTGGTTGTCGGGCATATTTTAGAGAGGTCGAAGCATTCTGCGCAGCCGTGGTGATAACAACCAAAATACTCAAACACTATTTTTACGCCCCCGATTTCACAATAACCATCTACAAAGTAGTTGTCTATCCTAACTTCACCACCGTTCAACGCATGTCTAATTTGGATATTTTGGCTGTGCATGATCCATTGCATGTACTGAATAGAATCGTGCGAGAAAGCTTTGTACTGACGCATATAGTTGTCTGATGGTGTAATGGCTAGTGTTTGAGGAGTCAGAAAATTAGCTCGAAAAACTTTCATGCACGCCGACGCAATTGTTACCGCATTGAATGGATCTGTTCCGGTGGCCTCAAAAAACTCACTCCTGAATTTTTCACACCCTTGCATTAACAGATCAACATCATTCTTGCAGTAGGCTATTGCCTGTTTAGCAAAATCAAACACATTGCTAGCTTCTTTGGCATACCACTCGTCAAACTTTGATCGTTGGGAGGGTGACATTCGCTCGGTGCCGTAGTACGTGGGGTCAGGGTGAGACCCTACGTAGTTTAGATGCTCTAAAGAGCTGAATTTGTGTGGGAAGTAACCTTTTGATTTGTCTTCAAACCCCAGGGCCTTAGGCATTGCGCTTAGAGGCATCGTCAAGAATGAGAGAGAGTCTATGAATCGAGATTTTGTGTCTAAATCGACAAATGATAGAACTTTACTCCCTTGCATCAGAATGTCGAGTTTGAGACCTAATTCAAGCATTCTCCTTATCAGTATGTATGAATCAAAACCTCTCGCATTATGTGCAACAAACGTAGTTTGTTTAAACCGTGGCCTTCGGAAAAATCTGAGAAATTCATCAACACAATCTGTGCCATACCAATGCTTCGCCAGTCCATTATTTGATTCGCAACAGATGAGAAAAGGTTTGTGTAAACCGTCTGAATCTACATAAGTTTCGAAATCGTAGTAGACTACATTTTTGCACGGTGGTTGTGGTTTGATGGGCTGAATGTAGCACATGTGAGGGTTCAACAATGCGTCATCTTGATTTATGATCTCATCACACACTGTGCATTTTTTAACGGGGCAACGATGTTTAGCACCGGTACCATCAGCTCTCACATAATATTGAAGACCGCACTCCAAGCATTTTTTGTATGAAGTGCAGTTGCTGACACGATTCATTGATCGAGACTCTTTATGTTTGGTAAAGCATTCCTCATTACGACAAGATTTGTTACAGTCGGGGCAGATGACATGTTTAAACCGTCGCTGTTTACAGCATGGATCAAGACAAACGCCACAGTGTCCTTCACAATGGTGCTGTTGCCAATTCTCATGCCCTTTGTAACAATGCCTGCAAAAAAATGCGTGGCCGACAAAGGCCTCAATCGCTTTCACGCCGTAAAAATGGCCCTCAAGATTTAAGACAAATAAAGTGTCGTTATCTGTTTTGGGGTAACGCGTGTCGAAAAAGGTCATGGGGCGGCAGTCCTCTTTTCGATACATTACAGTTATTTTCCGTTTGAGGACTTTCTCAAATTTATGGACATCGCCCAGACTCACAGGTGTTTGACAATCCAATCCTACACTCTCATGTAAGAGCCGTGCGTGTCTTGTGGCCTGTTTTGTCGTGAGTGTGTCATTTAGCAGATAGGTTAGTGAGAGAGCGAAACACAATTTATTGTCTGTATTACGTGGTATGTGTAGGTGTCGTTTTTTCAACCTCAAAATCTCTCTGTTGGTAGTGTTCAACAGCCTTCGACGCATTCCACCACCACCACGCAATGGTGTGACTATTTGTACAATGAGCTCTAAGCCCTCATCAGCCAGAAGCTCTGTGTTTGATTGGGCTAAACGTTCAAGCAGGTTTGATACATTATCTCTGATAGAGTTTATATCACTAGTTTGCTGGTAGATGTGAGCTCTATCGTTACCAGCCGCGAGCTCTATCTGAATTACATCACCTGTTTGTGCCCTGCTAGCTACCTCTTGCACGACATCATCTATTTTATCTTCAATCTGGAGGTAGAAGGTTGCAAAATCATTAATGTTCTGTTGCGATGGTATATTTAACCGTCGCCTTACCTCTACATTATTGAAATGTGGCCTATTGATTACAATAGAACCGCCGTGTTGGTCAGCTAATACAGAACCGTTGTTAGATTGCTGGGGCGTGTGTTGAAATGCTGGTGTGTTGTTGTCAATAACGTCTATTTCGTGATCAATTATAACAGAGCAGTTGTTAGGCTGAAATATCGGCTGAACATCGTCAACAGCAAACGATGATGAATCGACAGTGTTAGCGGTCAACGGGTCAACCAGAGGCTGTGTATTTAGATTTTGGATCATGTTTAGCAACTGCACAGGAATGTCAGGACTGATACGCCCGTTGTTGCCATTAGCTTGGTTGTTTAATTCCGCTATCATGTTTAGCAATTGTGACGGGATTTGTGTCGGACTCTGTCGACCTTCATTCATACTTTGATTGTTCAATTCATCTATGACAGCCTGTAAATGAGTGAGAATAGCAGGACTGTCTGGTCTCTCCCCCTCTGACAAAGCCGTGCTCACATTGTTGAGCAAATCTGTTATTTGACTCGTACACACATTGTTAGCGTTTGATAAATCTAGCTCTGGTGTGTCACTTCTTTGGCTTGGCCCGCTAAATGACGGTAAATCTATTTCATCAATGTTTGCTAAGAAATCTGACTCCGTTGACGTAAGGTTTGGATGATCCATTATATTTTCTTTTACAAAACACAACAGAAACAACACAAACCTATTTTGATTCGGCTAAATCTGTAAGAGCACGTATAATCTTAAAACACTCTTGTAACCGTCTTTTGTAGACACAGTTACCACGACACTTTAGAGACCCCCTGCTGGTTGAGTGGTGCGTGTTGTAGAAGGGGTGCCCTCTCCTCCTCCCCCGCCTCTTCCTGTCTCTCGTGTCACGACGCTCACCTGGAAGTGGCTATAAAAAAAACAAAAAAAACGGTTAACCCTTTATATTATCAAAAATAGCAAGTCGAATGATAACATAGAAGGAAATGCGTCTAACTTTGTTTGTCGACTCTTGATGATGCTTCAAGCCCTCGTAAGTAGACAGAGCTTCAACTAGTTCTGAGTCCGTCGCTGATTCCGGCTGAACGGTGCGGGTTGAGATTGGATTGGTTTCAACAGTAGCACGTGACTCTGATGCCGCCGGTCGCGCTGGCGCTGACGTTTCGACTGCTCCAATATGGCGGTCGGACGTTTCGACTGCTCCAATATGGCGGTCGGAGGCAGTTTGTGTCGGCCGATTGTTTTTTCTAGTGGCAGCGGCCAGGAGATCTGACGCATACAAAAAATAAAATCAGCAACTAATACCCTCTATATGAACTATCTTAGATGCGCGATTGACTCACCGTAGTCTGATTGTGTTAGGTAAACGTCGCTAAAATCGTCGTCAAAAGATGCGTGGACATCGGCAAAAACGATGTTGTCTGTAAACAATACATCTTGTTTTATAAAATAACCTATTATTATTATTTATCATTATTATTATCTGTTATTATTATTGTGAGAAATGTAGTAAAATGACTTACCTTTAACCATTCTCGAAAACAGCTTTTTGACGCGCTTCGACCCCCGTTGGTCCGAGCGATGGGTTGTCTTGTCTTGTCTTCTCCAAAATGATGCTCGTCCACACCAAACTTTAAATTCGGCGGGGATAAGACCACGCCTATGAGCTCACGTGTCGCACGAAATCGGATAACTTTGGCCGCTTGTTGATGACGCATCAAAGAGGTCTTTCTCATATCGTCGGACCCAGTATTGTTTGTCAAATTATGCACCAACACCTTGCGACTTGTAGCCGTGTGATTTTCTCAACAAAACCCCCCTTGATCCTCCAAAACCCCCTTGATCCTCTAAAGCAATGTTTACCAAATTACATGCGTCTCACGCTTTCAGATAACTTTGGCTGAGCTATTGTTTCTCAAATTATATGCGACTCTCTTGAAGCCAACTTTGCCACCTCTAATGACTTTGCCACCTCTAATGACGCCTCTCTAACCCCCTCCTCCTCTTCCTCTTCTCAACAGAAAGGCTCTCTTCAAGCTCACACGTACGGGCCGGAAGCAAAGGTAGCTCAGAGGGCTGTTAGCAAAGCTAGCTCAGGTGCTGCACCTGTCTTGATTCATAAAAATACATGCCCATACATATCCACATCTTAAAAATGGCGCCAGCAAACCAAAATGGCGACAGTCAAAGATGGCGCCGTCATGACTGGCGCCATCTTGATGCCCCCAAGGGTGATTTATGACCCCCAATAAAAAAAAAAGCCATAAATCTTAACATCAATAGGTCATAAAATTTTATGACTTCCTAACTCATTTGCATATGAATAGACATCAAAGCCTGCCGCCTTATTCTTCTCTCTCTCCTCCCGTCACTCTGGTTGGGTGTGCATAGTAAAAAGTGCTCTTGGCAGCTAGAGAGTGCCGCGTTGACCACTGCGCATGAAGAAATGACCATCTGCAACGTTCGGTTTAGGTTTTAGGTGCATTTTTAATTTTATTGCTTAAATCGCATTTTCTCGACGAGCTGAGCACGTTTTCTGAAATGTGCTCCTCCCGTCACTCTGGTTGGGTGCGCATAGTAAAAAGTGCTCTTAGCAGCTAGAGAGTGCCGCGTTGACCACTGCGCATGAAGAAATAACCACCTGCAACGTTTGGTTTAGGTTTTAGGTGCATTTTTAATTTTATTGCTTAAATCGCATTTTCTCGACGAGCTGAGCACGCTTTCTGAAATGTGCTCCTCCCGTCACTCTGGTTGGTTGCGCATAGTAAAAAGTGCTCTTGGCAGCTAGAGAGTGCCGCGTTGACCACTGCGCATGAAGAAATAACCACCTGCAACGTTTGGTTTAGGTTTTAGGTGCATTTTTAATTTTATTGCTTAAATGGCATTTTCTCGACGAGCTGAGCACGTTTTCTGAAATGTGCTCCTCCCGTCACTCTGGTTGGGTGCGCATAGTAAAAAGTGCTCTTGGCAGCTAGAGAGTGCCGCGTTGACCACTGCGCATGAAGAAATGACCATCTGCAACGTTTGGTTTAGGTTTTAGGTGCATTTTTTATTTTATTGCTTAAATAGCATTTTCTGGACGAGCTGAGCACGTTTTCTGAAATGTGCTCCTCCCGTCACTCTGGTTGGGTGCGCATAGTAAAAAGTGCTCTTGGCAGCTAGAGAGTGCCGCGTTGACCACTGCGCATGAAGAAATGACCACCTGCAACGTTTGGTTTAGGTTTTGGGTGCATTTTTAATTTTATTGCTTAAATCGCATTTTCTCGTCGAGCTGAGCACGTTTTCTGAAATGCGCTCCTCCCGTCACTCTTGTTGGGTGCGCATAGTAAAAAGTGCTCTTGGCAGCTAGAGAGTGCCGCGTTGACCACTGCGCATGAAGAAATAACCACCTGCAACGTTTGGTTTAGGTTTTAGGTGCATTTTTAATTGTATTACTTAAATCGCATTTTCTCGACGAGCTGAGCACGTTTTCTGAAATGTGCTCCTCCCGTCACTCTGGTTGGGTGCGCATAGTAAAAAGTGCTCTTGACAGCTAGAGAGTGCCGCGTTGACTGCTGCGCATGAAGAAATAACCACCTGCAACGTTCGGTTTAGGTTTTGGTTGCATTTTTAATTTTATTGCTTAAATCGCATTTTCTCGACGAGCTGAGCACGTTTTCTGAAATGTGCTCCTCCCGTCACTCTGGTTGGGTGTGCATAGTAAAAAGTGCTCTTGGCAGCTAGAGAGTGCCGCGTTGACCACTGCGCATGAAGAAATGACCATCTGCAGCGTTTGGTTTAGGTTTTAGGTGCATTTTTAATTTTATTGCTTAAATCGCATTTTCTCGACGAGCTGAGCACGTTTTCTGAAATGTGCTCCTCTTGTCACTCTGGTTAGGTGCGCATAGTAAAAAGTGCTCTTGGCAGCTAGAGAGTGCCGCATTGACCACTGCGCATGAAGAAATAACCACTTGCAACGTTTGGTTTAGGTTTTAGTTGCATTTTTAATTTTATTGCTTAAATCGCATTTTCTCGACGAGCTGAGCACGTTTTCTGAAATGTGCTCCTCCCGTCACTCTGGTTGGGTGCGCATAGTAAAAAGTGCTCTTGGCAGCTAGAGAGTGCCGCGTTGACCACTGCGCATGAAGAAATAACCACCTGCAACGTTTGGTTTAGGTTTTGGGTGCATTTTTAATTTTATAGCTTAAATCGCATTTTCTCGACGAGCTGAGCACGTTTTCTGAAATGTGCTCCTCACGTCACTCTGGTTGGGTGCGCATAGTAAAAACTGCTCTTGGCAGCTAGAGAGTGCCGCGTTGACCCCTGCGCATGAAGAAATAACCACCTGCAACGTTTGGTTTAGGTTTTAGGTGCATTTTTAATTTTATTGCTTAAATCGCATTTTCTCGACGAGCTGAGCACGTTTTCTGAAATGTGCTCCTCCCGTCACTCTGGTTGGGTGCGTATAGTAAAAAGTGCTCTTGGCAGCTAGAGAGTGCCGCGTTGACCACTGCGCATGAAGAAATAACCACCTGCAACGTTTGGTTTAGGTTTTAGGTGCATTTTTAATTTTATTGCTTAAATCGCATTTTCTCGACGAGCTGAGCACGTTTTCTGAAATGCGCTCCTCCCGTCACTCTGGTTGGGTGTGCATAGTAAAAAGTGCTCTTGGCAGCTAGAGAGTGCCGCGTTGACCACTGCGCATGAAGAAAAGACCATCTGCAACGTTTGGTTTAGGTTTTGGGTGCATTTTTAATTTTATTGCTTAAATCGCATTTCCTCGACAAGCTGAGCACGTTTTCTGAAATGTGCTCCTCCCGTCACTCTGGTTGGGTGGGCATTGTAAAAAGTGCTCTTGGCAGCTAGAGAGTGCCGCGTTGACCACTGCGCATGAAGAAATGACCATCTGCAACGTTTGGTTTAGGTTTTGGGTGCATTTTTAATTTTATTGCTTAAATCGCCTTTTCTCGACGAGCTGAGCACGTTTTCTGAAATGTGCTCCTCCCGTCACTCTGGTTGGGTGTGTATAGTAAAAAGTGCTCTTGGCAGCTAGAGAGTGCCGTGTTGACCACTGCGCATGAAGAAATGACCATCTGCAGCGTTTGGTTTAGGTTTTAGGTGCATTTTTAATTTTATTGCTTAAATCGCATTTTCTCGACGAGCTGAGCACGTTTTCTGAAATGTGCTCCTCCCGTCACTCTGGTTGGGTGCGCATAGTAAAAAGTGCTCTTGGCAGCTAGAGAGTGCCGCATTGACCACTGCGCATGAAGAAATAACCCCCTGCAACGTTTGGTTTAGGTTTTAGGTGCATTTTTAATTTTATTGCTTAAATCGCATTTTCTCGACGAGCTGAGCACGTTTCCTGAAATGTGCTCCTCCCGTCACTCTGGTTGGGTGCGCATAGTAAAAAGTGCTCTTGGCAGCAAGAGAGTGCCGCGTTGACCACTGCGCATGCAGAAATAACCACCTGCAACGTTTGGTTTAGGTTTTAGGTGCATTTTTAATTTTATTGCTTGAATCGCATTTTCTCGACGAGCTGAGCACGTTTTCTGAAATGTGCTACTCCCGTCACTCTGGTTGGGTGCGAATAGTAAAAAGTGCTCTTGGCAGCTAGAGAGTGCCACGTTGACCACTGCGCATGAAGAAATAACCACCTGCAACGTTTGGTTTAGGTTTTGGGTGCATTTTTAATTTTATTACTTAAATCGCATTTTCTCGACGAGCTGAGCACGTTTTCTGGAATGTGCTCCTCCCGTCACTCTGGTTGGGTGCGCATAGTAAAAATTGCTCTTGGCAGCTAGAGAGTGCCGCGTTGACCCCTGCGCATGAAGAAATAACCACCTGCAACGTTTGGTTTAGGTTTTAGGTGCATTTTTAATTTTATTGCTTAAATCGCATTTTCTCGACGAGCTGAGCACGTTTTCTGAAATGTGCTCCTCCCGTCACTCTGGTTGGGTGCGTATAGTAAAAAGTGCTCTTGGCAGCTAGAGACTGCCGCGTTGACCACTGCGCATGAAGAAATGACCATCTGCAACGTTTGGTTTATTTTTTGGTGCATTTTTAATTTTATTGCTTAAATCGCATTTTCTGGACGAGATGAGCACGTTTTCTGAAATGTGCTACTCCCGTCACTCTGGTTGGGTGCGCATAGTAAAAAGTGCTCTTGGCAGCTAGAGAGTGCCGCGTTGACCACTGCGCATGAAGAAATGACCATCTGCAACGTTTGGTTTAGGTTTTGGTGCATTTTTAATTTTATTGCTTAAATCGCATTTTCTCGACGAGCTGAGCACGTTTTCTGAAATGTGCTCCTCCCGTCACTCTGGTTGGGTGCGCATAGTAAAAAGTGCTCTTGGCAGCTAGAGAGTGCCGCGTTGACCCCTGCGCATGAAGAAATAACCACCTGCAACGTTTGGTTTAGGTTTTAGGTGCATTTTTAATTTTATTGCTTAAATCGCATTTTCTCGACGAGCTGAGCACGTTTTCTGAAATGTGCTCCTCCCGTCACTCTGGTTGGGTGCGTATAGTAAAAAGTGCTCTTGGCAGCTAGAGACTGCCGCGTTGACCACTGCGCATGAAGAAATAACCACCTGCAACGTTTGGTTTAGGTTGTAGGTGCATTTTTAATTTTATTGCTTAAATCGCATTTTCTCGACGAGCTGAGCACGTTTTCTGAAATGTGCTCCTCCCGTCACTCTGGTTGGGTGCGCATAGTAAAAAGTGCTCTTGGCAGCTAGAGAGTGCCGCGTTGACCAATGCGCATGAAGAAATAACCACCTGCAACGTTTGGTTTAGGTTTTGGGTGCATTTTTAATTTTATTGCTTAAATCGCATTTTCTCGACGAGCTGAGCACGTTTTTACTGAAATGTGCTCCTCCCGTCACTCTGGTTGGGTGCGCACAGTAAAAAGTGCTCTTGGCAGCTAGAGAGTGCCGCGTTGACCACTGCGCATGAAGAAATAACCACCTGCAACGTTTGGTTTAGGTTTTGGGTGCATTTTTAATTTGATTGCTTAAATTGCATTTTCTCGACGAGCTGAGCACGTTTTCTGAAATGTGCTCCTCCCGTCACTCTGGTTGGGTGCGCATAGTAAAAAGTGCTCTTGGCAGCTAGAGAGTGCCGCGTTGACCACTGCGCATGAAGAAATAACCCCCTGCAACGTTTGGTTTAGGTTTTGGGTGCATTTTTAATTGTATTGCTTAAATCGCATTTTTTTGACGAGCTGAGCACGTTTTCTGAAATGTGCTCCTCCCGTCACACTGGTTGGGTGCGCATAGTAAAAAGTGCTCTTGGCAGCTAGAGAGTGCCGCGTTGACTGCTGCGCATGAAGAAATAACCACCTGCAACGTTTGGTTTAGGTTTTAGGTGCATTTTTAATTTTATTGCTTAAATTGCATTTTCTCGACGAGCTGAGCACGTTTTCTGTAATGTGCTCCTCCCGTCACTCTGGTTGGGTGCGCATAGTAAAAAGTGCTCTTGGCAGCTAGAGAGTGCCGCGTTGACCACTGCGCATGAAGAAATAACCACCTGCAACGTTTGGTTTAGGTTTTTGGTGCATTTTTAATTTTATTGCTTGAATCGCATTTTCTCGACGAGCTGAGCACGTTTTCTGAAATGTGCTCCTCCCGTCACTCTGGTTGGGTGCGCATAGTAAAAAGTGCTCTTGGCAGCTAGAGAGGGCCGCGTTGACCACTGCGCATGAAGAAATAACCACCTGCAACGTTTGGTTTAGGTTTTGGGTGCATTTTTAATTTTATTGCTTAAATCGCATTTTCTCGTCGAGCTGAGCACGTTTTCTGAAATGCGCTCCTCCCGTCACTCTGGTTGGGTGTGCATATTAAAAAGTGCTCTTGGCAGCTAGAGAGTGCCGCGTTGACCACTGCGCATGAAGAAATAACCACCTGCAACGTTTGGTTTAGGTTTTAGGTGCATTTTTAATTGTATTACTTAAATCGCATTTTCTCGACGAGCTGAGCACGTTTTCTGAAATGTGCTCCTCCCGTCACTCTGGTTGGGTGCGCATAGTAAAAAGTGCTCTTGGCAGCTAGAGAGTGCCGCGTTGATTGCTGCGCATGAAGAAATAACCACCTGCAACGTTCGGTTTAGGTTTTGGTTGCATTTTTAATTTTATTGCTTAAATCGCATTTTCTCGACGAGCTGAGCACGTTTTCTGAAATGTGCTCCTCCCGTCACTCTGGTTGGGTGCGCATAGTAAAAAGTGCTCTTGGCAGCTAGAGAGCCCCGCGTTGACCACTGCGCATGAAGAAATAACCACCTGCAACGTTTGGTTTAGGTTTTAGGTGCATTTTTAATTTTATTGCTTAAATCGCATTTTCTCGACGAGCTGAGCATGTTTTCGGAAATGTGCTTCTCCCGTCACTCTGGTTGGGTCCGCATAGTAAAAAGTGCTCTTGGCAGCTAGAGAGGGCCGCGTTGACTGCTGCGCATGAAGAAATAACCAACTGCAACTTTTGGTTTAGGTTTTAGGTGCATTTTTAATTTTATTGCTTAAATCGCAATATCTCGACGAGCTGAGAATGTTTTCGGATTTGTGCTCCTCCCGTCACTCTGTTTGGGTGTGCATAGTAAAAAGTGCTCTTGGCAGCTAGAGAGTGCCCCGTTGACCACTGCGCATGAAGAAATAACCCCCTGCAACGTTTGGTTTAGGTTTTGGGTGCATTTTTAATTTTATTGCTTAAATTGCATTTTCTCGACGAGCTGAGCACGTTTTCTGAAATATGGTCCTCCCGTCACTCTGGTTGGGTGCGCATAGTAAAAAGTGCTCTTGGCAGCTAGAGAGTACCGCGTTGACCACTGCGCATGAAGAAATAACCACCTGCAACGTTTGGTTTAGGTTTTAGGTGCATTTTTAATTTTATTGCTTAAATCGCATTTTCTCGACGAGCTGAGCACGTTTTCTGAAATGTGCTCCTCCCGTCACTCTGTTTGGGTGCGCATAGTAAAAGGTGCTCTTGGCAGCTAGAGAGTGCCGCGTTGACCACTGCGCATGAAGAAATAACTCCCTGCAACGTTTGGTTTAGGTTTTGGGTGCATTTTTAATTTTATTGCTTAAATCGCATTTTCTCGACGAGCTGAGCACGTTTTCTGAAATGTGCTCCTCCCGTCACTCTGGTTGGGTGTGCATAGTAAAAAGTGCTCTTGGCAGCTAGAGAGTGCCGCGTTGACCACTGCGCATGAAGAAATGACCATCTGCAACGTTTGGTTTAGGTTTTAGGTGCATTTTTAATTTTATTGCTTAAATCGCATTTTCTGGACGAGCTGAGCACGTTTTCTGAAATGTGCTCCTCCCGTCACTCTGGTTGGGTGCGCATAGTAAAAAGTGCTCTTGGCAGCTAGAGAGTGCCGCGTTGACCACTGCGCATGAAGAAATAACCACCTGCAACGTTTGGTTTAGGTTTTAGGTGCATTTTTAATTTTATTGCTTAAATCGCATTTTCTCGACGAGCTGAGCACGTTTTCTGAAATGTACTCCTCCCGTCACTCTGGTTGGGTGTGCATAGTAAAAAGTGCTCTTGGCAGCTAGAGAGTGCCGCGTTGACCACTGCGCATGAAGAAATGACCATCTGCAACGTTTGGTTTAGGTTTTAGGTGCATTTTTAATTTTATTGCGTAAATCGCATTTTCTGGAAGAGATGAGCACGTTTTCTGAAATGTGCTACTCCCGTCACTCTGGTTGGGTGCGCATAGTAAAAAGTGCTCTTGGCAGCTAGAGAGTGCCGCGTTGACCACTGCGCATGAAGAAATGACCATCTGCAACGTTTGGTTTAGGTTTTGGTGCATTTTTAATTTTATTGCTTAAATCGCATTTTCTCGACGAGCTGAGCACGTTTTCTGAAATGTGCTCCTCCCGTCACTCTGGTTGGGTGCGCATAGTAAAAAGTGCTCTTGGCAGCTAGAGAGTGCCGCGTTGACCCCTGCGCATGAAGAAATAACCACCTGCAACGTTTGGTTTAGGTTTTAGGTGCATTTTTAATTTTATTGCTTAAATCGCATTTTCTCGACGAGCTGAGCACGTTTTCTGAAATGTGCTCCTCCCGTCACTCTGGTTGGGTGCGTATAGTAAAAAGTGCTCTTGGCAGCTAGAGACTGCCGCGTTGACCACTGCGCATGAAGAAATAACCACCTGCAACGTTTGGTTTAGGTTGTAGGTGCATTTTTAATTTTATTGCTTAAATCGCATTTTCTCGACGAGCTGAGCACGTTTTCTGAAATGTGCTCCTCCCGTCACTCTGGTTGGGTGCGCATAGTAAAAAGTGCTCTTGGCAGCTAGAGAGTGCCGCGTTGACCAATGCGCATGAAGAAATAACCACCTGCAACGTTTGGTTTAGGTTTTGGGTGCATTTTTAATTTTATTGCTTAAATCGCATTTTCTCGACGAGCTGAGCACGTTTTCTGAAATGTGCTCCTCCCGTCACTCTGGTTGGGTGCGCACAGTAAAAAGTGCTCTTGGCAGCTAGAGAGTGCCGCGTTGACCACTGCGCATGAAGAAATAACCACCTGCAACGTTTGGTTTAGGTTTTGGGTGCATTTTTAATTTGATTGCTTAAATTGCATTTTCTCGACGAGCTGAGCACGTTTTCTGAAATGTGCTCCTCCCGTCACTCTGGTTGGGTGCGCATAGTAAAAAGTGCTCTTGGCAGCTAGAGAGTGCCGCGTTGACCACTGCGCATGAAGAAATAACCCCCTGCAACGTTTGGTTTAGGTTTTGGGTGCATTTTTAATTTTATTGCTTAAATCGCATTTTTTTGACGAGCTGAGCACGTTTTCTGAAATGTGCTCCTCCCGTCACACTGGTTGGGTGCGCATAGTAAAAAGTGCTCTTGGCAGCTAGAGAGTGCCGCGTTGACTGCTGCGCATGAAGAAATAACCACCTGCAACGTTTGGTTTAGGTTTTAGGTGCATTTTTAATTTTATTGCTTAAATTGCATTTTCTCGACGAGCTGAGCACGTTTTCTGTAATGTGCTCCTCCCGTCACTCTGGTTGGGTGCGCATAGTAAAAAGTGCTCTTGGCAGCTAGAGAGTGCCGCGTTGACCACTGCGCATGAAGAAATAACCACCTGCAACGTTTGGTTTAGGTTTTTGGTGCATTTTTAATTTTATTGCTTGAATCGCATTTTCTCGACGAGCTGAGCACGTTTTCTGAAATGTGCTCCTCCCGTCACTCTGGTTGGGTGCGCATAGTAAAAAGTGCTCTTGGCAGCTAGAGAGTGCCGCGTTGACCACTGCGCATGAAGAAATAACCACCTGCAACGTTTGGTTTAGGTTTTGGGTGCATTTTTAATTTTATTGCTTAAATCGCATTTTCTCGTCGAGCTGAGCACGTTTTCTGAAATGCGCTCCTCCCGTCACTCTGGTTGGGTGTGCATATTAAAAAGTGCTCTTGGCAGCTAGAGAGTGCCGCGTTGACCACTGCGCATGAAGAAATAACCACCTGCAACGTTTGGTTTAGGTTTTAGGTGCATTTTTAATTGTATTACTTAAATCGCATTTTCTCGACGAGCTGAGCACGTTTTCTGAAATGTGCTCCTCCCGTCACTCTGGTTGGGTGCGCATAGTAAAAAGTGCTCTTGACAGCTAGAGAGTGCCGCGTTGACTGCTGCGCATGAAGAAATAACCACCTGCAACGTTCGGTTTAGGTTTTGGTTGCATTTTTAATTTTATTGCTTAAATCGCATTTTCTCGACGAGCTGAGCACGTTTTCTGAAATGTGCTCCTCCCGTCACTCTGGTTGGGTGTGCATAGTAAAAAGTGCTCTTGGCAGCTAGAGAGTGCCGCGTTGACCACTGCGCATGAAGAAATGACCATCTGCAGCGTTTGGTTTAGGTTTTAGGTGCATTTTTAATTTTATTGCTTAAATCGCATTTTCTCGACGAGCTGAGCACGTTTTCTGAAATGTGCTCCTCCCGTCACTCTGGTTGGGTGCGTATAGTAAAAAGTGCTCTTGGCAGCTAGAGACTGCCGCGTTGACCACTGCGCATGAAGAAATAACCACCTGCAACGTTTGGTTTAGGTTGTAGGTGCATTTTTAATTTTATTGCTTAAATCGCATTTTCTCGACGAGCTGAGCACGTTTTCTGAAATGTGCTCCTCCCGTCACTCTGGTTGGGTGCGCATAGTAAAAAGTGCTCTTGGCAGCTAGAGAGTGCCGCGTTGACCAATGCGCATGAAGAAATAACCACCTGCAACGTTTGGTTTAGGTTTTGGGTGCATTTTTAATTGTATTGCTTAAATCGCATTTTCTCGACGAGCTGAGCACGTTTTCTGAAATGTGCTCCTCCCGTCACTCTGGTTGGGTGCGCACAGTAAAAAGTGCTCTTGGCAGCTAGAGAGTGCCGCGTTGACCACTGCGCATGAAGAAATAACCACCTGCAACGTTTGGTTTAGGTTTTGGGTGCATTTTTAATTTGATTGCTTAAATCGCATTTTCTCGACGAGCTGAGCACGTTTTCTGAAATGTGCTCCTCCCGTCACTCTGGTTGGGTGCGCATAGTAAAAAGTGCTCTTGGCAGCTAGAGAGTGCCGCGTTGACCACTGCGCATGAAGAAATAACCCCCTGCAACGTTTGGTTTAGGTTTTGGGTGCATTTTTAATTTTATTGCTTAAATCGCATTTTTTTGACGAGCTGAGCACGTTTTCTGAAATGTGCTCCTCCCGTCACACTGGTTGGGTGCGCATAGTAAAAAGTGCTCTTGGCAGCTAGAGAGTGCCGCGTTGACTGCTGCGCATGAAGAAATAACCACCTGCAACGTTTGGTTTAGGTTTTAGGTGCATTTTTAATTTTATTGCTTAAATTGCATTTTCTCGACGAGCTGAGCACGTTTTCTGTAATGTGCTCCTCCCGTCACTCTGGTTGGGTGCGCATAGTAAAAAGTGCTCTTGGCAGCTAGAGAGTGCCGCGTTGACCACTGCGCATGAAGAAATAACCACCTGCAACGTTTGGTTTAGGTTTTTGGTGCATTTTTAATTTTATTGCTTGAATCGCATTTTCTCGACGAGCTGAGCACGTTTTCTGAAATGTGCTCCTCCCGTCACTCTGGTTGGGTGCGCATAGTAAAAAGTGCTCTTGGCAGCTAGAGAGTGCCGCGTTGACCACTGCGCATGAAGAAATAACCACCTGCAACGTTTGGTTTAGGTTTTGGGTGCATTTTTAATTTTATTGCTTAAATCGCATTTTCTCGTCGAGCTGAGCACGTTTTCTGAAATGCGCTCCTCCCGTCACTCTGGTTGGGTGTGCATATTAAAAAGTGCTCTTGGCAGCTAGAGAGTGCCGCGTTGACCACTGCGCATGAAGAAATAACCACCTGCAACGTTTGGTTTAGGTTTTAGGTGCATTTTTAATTGTATTACTTAAATCGCATTTTCTCGACGAGCTGAGCACGTTTTCTGAAATGTGCTCCTCCCGTCACTCTGGTTGGGTGCGCATAGTAAAAAGTGCTCTTGGCAGCTAGAGAGTGCCGCGTTGATTGCTGCGCATAAAGAAATAACCACCTGCAACGTTCGGTTTAGGTTTTGGTTGCATTTTTAATTTTATTGCTTAAATCGCATTTTCTCGACGAGCTGAGCACGTTTTCTGAAATGTGCTCCTCCCGTCACTCTGGTTGGGTGCGCATAGTAAAAAGTGCTCTTGGCAGCTAGAGAGCCCCGCGTTGACCACTGCGCATGAAGAAATAACCACCTGCAACGTTTGGTTTAGGTTTTAGGTGCATTTTTAATTTTATTGCTTAAATCGCATTTTCTCGACGAGCTGAGCATGTTTTCGGAAATGTGCTTCTCCCGTCACTCTGGTTGGGTCCGCATAGTAAAAAGTGCTCTTGGCAGCTAGAGAGGGCCGCGTTGACTGCTGCGCATGAAGAAATAACCAACTGCAACTTTTGGTTTAGGTTTTAGGTGCATTTTTAATTTTATTGCTTAAATCGCAATATCTCGACGAGCTGAGAATGTTTTCGGATTTGTGCTCCTCCCGTCACTCTGTTTGGGTGTGCATAGTAAAAAGTGCTCTTGGCAGCTAGAGAGTGCCCCGTTGACCACTGCGCATGAAGAAATAACCCCCTGCAACGTTTGGTTTAGGTTTTGGGTGCATTTTTAATTTTATTGCTTAAATCGCATTTTCTCGACGAGCTGAGCACGTTTTCTGAAATGTGCTCCTCCCGTCACTCTGGTTGGGTGTGCATAGTAAAAAGTGCTCTTGGCAGCTAGAGAGTGCCGCGTTGACCACTGCGCATGAAGAAATGACCATCTGCAACGTTTGGTTTAGGTTTTAGGTGCATTTTTAATTTTATTGCTTAAATCGCATTTTCTCGACGAGCTGAGCACGTTTTCTGAAATGTGCTCCTCCCGTCACTCTGGTTGGGTGCGCATAGTAAAAAGTGCTCTTGGCAGCTAGAGAGTGCCGCGTTGACCACTGCGCATGAAGAAATAACCACCTGCAACGTTTGGTTTAGGTTTTAGGTGCATTTTTAATTTTATTGCTTAAATCGCATTTTCTCGACGAGCTGAGCACGTTTTCTGAAATGTACTCCTCCCGTCACTCTGGTTGGGTGTGCATAGTAAAAAGTGCTCTTGGCAGCTAGAGAGTGCCGCGTTGACCACTGCGCATGAAGAAATGACCATCTGCAACGTTTGGTTTAGGTTTTAGGTGCATTTTTAATTTTATTGCGTAAATCGCATTTTCTGGAAGAGATGAGCACGTTTTCTGAAATGTGCTCCTCCCGTCACTCTGGTTGGGTGCGCATAGTAAAAAGTGCTCTTGGCAGCTATAGAGTGCCGCGTTGACCACTGCGCATGAAGAAATGACCATCTGCAACGTTTGGTTTAGGTTTTGGGTGCATTTTTAATTTTACTGCTTAAATCGCATTTTCTCGACAAGCTGAGCACGTTTTCTGAAATGTGCTCCTCCCGTCACTCTGTTTGGGTGCGCATAGTAAAAAGTGCTCTTGGCAGCTAGAGAGTGCCGCGTTGACCACTGCGCATGAAGAAATAACCACCTGCAACGTTTGGTTTAGGTTTTGGGTGCATTTTTAATTTTATTGCTTAAATCGCCTTTTCTCGACGAGCTGAGCACGTTTTCTGAAATGTGCTCCTCCCGTCACTCTGGTTGGGTGCGCATAGTAAAAAGTGCTCTTGGCAGCTAGAGAGTGCCGCGTTGACCACTGCGCATGAAGAAATAACCACCTGCAACGTTTGGTTTAGGTTTTGGGTGCATTTTTAATTTTATTGCTTAAATTGCATTTTCTCGACGAGCTGAGCACGTTTTCTGAAATGTGCTCCTCCCGTCACTCTGGTTGGGTGCGCATAGTAAAAAGTGCTCTTGGCAGCTCGAGAGTGCCGCGTTGACCACTGCGCATGAAGAAATAACCCCCTGCAACGTTTGGTTTAGGTTTTGGGTGCATTTTTAATTTTATTGCTTAAATCGCATTTTCTCGACGAGCTGAGCACGTTTTCTGAAATATGCTCCTCCCGTCACTCTGGTTGGGTGCGCATAGTAAAAAGTGCTCTTGGCAGCTAGAGAGTGCCGCGTTGACTGCTGCGCATGAAGAAATAACCACCTGCAACGTTTGGTTTAGGTTTTAGGTGCATTTTTAATTTTATTGCTTAAATCGCATTTTCTCGACGAGCTGAGCACGTTTTCTGAAATGTGCTCCTCCCGTCACTCTGTTTGGGTGCGCATAGTAAAAAGTGCTCTTGGCAGCTAGAGAGTGCCGTGTTGACCACTGCACATGAAGAAATAACCCCCTGCAACGTTTGGTTTAGGTTTTGGGTGCATTTTTAATTTTATTGCTTAAATCGCATTTTCTCGACGAGCTGAGCACGTTTTCTGAAACGTGCTCCTCCCGTCACTCTGGTTGGGTGCGCATAGTAAAAAGTGCTCTTGGCAGCTAGAGAGTGCCACGTTGACCACTGCGCATGAAGAAATAACCATCTGCAGCGTTTGGTTTAGGTTTTAGGTGCATTTTTAATTTTATTGCTTAAATCGCATTTTCTCGACGAGCTGAGCACGTTTTCTGAAATGTGCTCCTCACGTCACTCTGGTTGGGTGCGCATAGTAAAAAGTGCTCTTGGCAGCTAGAGAGTGCCGCGTTGACCCCTGCGCATGAAGAAATAACCACCTGCAACGTTTGGTTTAGGTTTTAGGTGCATTTTTAATTTTATTGCTTAAATCGCATTTTCTCGACGAGCTGAGCACGTTTTCTGAAATTTGCTCCTCCCGTCACTCTGGTTGGGTGCGTATAGTAAAAAGTGCTCTTGGCAGCTAGAGACTGCCGCGTTGACCACTGCGCATGAAGAAATAACCACCTGCAACGTTTGGTTTAGGTTTTAGGTGCATTTTTAATTTTATTGCTTAAATCGCATTTTCTCGACGAGCTGAGCACGTTTTCTGAAATGTGCTCCTCCCGTCACTCTGGTTGGGTGCGCATAGTAAAAAGTGCTCTTGGCAGCTAGAGAGTGCCACGTTGACCACTGCGCATGAAGAAATAACCATCTGCAACGTTTGGTTTAGGTTTTGGCTGCATTTTTAATTTTATTGCTTAAATCGCATTTTCTCGACGAGCTGAGCACGTTTTCTGAAATGCGCTCCTCCCGTCACTCTGGTTGGGTGTGCATAGTAAAAAGTGCTCTTGGCAACTAGAGAGTGCCGCGTTGACCACTGCGCATGAAGAAATAACCCCCTGCAACGTTTGGTTTAGGTTTTGGGTGCATTTTTAATTTTATTGCTTAAATCGCATTTTTTTGACGAGCTGAGCACGTTTTCTGAAATGTGCTCCTCCCGTCACTCTGGTTGGGTGCGCATAGTAAAAAGTGCTCTTGGCAGCTAGAGAGTGCCGCGTTGACCACTGCGCATGAAGAAATAACCACCTGCAACGTTTGGTTTAGGTTTTAGGTGCATTTTTAATTTGATTGCTTAAATCGCATTTTCTCGACGAGCTGAGCACGTTTTCTGAAATGTGCTACTCCCGTCACTCTGGTTGGGTGCGAATAGTAAAAAGTGCTCTTGGCAGCTAGAGAGTGCCGCGTTGACCACTGCGCATGAAGAAATAACCACCTGCAACGCTTGGTTTAGGTTTTAGGTGCATTTTTAATTTTATTACTTAAATCGCATTTTCTCGACGAGCTGAGCACGTTTTCTGGAATGTGCTACTCCCGTCACTCTGGTTGGGTGTGCATAGTAAAAATTGCTCTCGGCAGCTAGAGAGTGCTGCGTTGACCACTGCGCATGAAGAAATGACCATCTGCAGCGTTTGGTTTAGGTTTTAGGTGCATTTTTAATTTTATTGCTTAAATCGCATTTTCTCGACGAGCTGAGCACGTTTTCTGAAATGTGCTCCTCCCGTCACTCTGGTTGGGTGCGCATAGTCAAAAGTGCTCTTGGCAGCTAGAGAGTGCCGCGTTGACCACTGCGCATGACTAAATAACCACCTGCAACGTTTGGTTTAGGTTTTAGGTGCATTTTTAATTTTATTGCTTAAATCGCATTTTCTCGACGAGCTGAGCATGTTTTCTGAAATGTGCTCCTCCCGTAACTCTGGTTGGGTGCGCATAGTAAAAAGTGCTCTTGGCAGCTAGAGAGTGCCGCGTTGACCACTGCGCATGAAGAAATAACCACCTGCAACGTTTGGTTTAGGTTTTGGGTGCATTTTTAATTTTATTGCTTAAATCGCATTGTCTGGACGAGCTGAGCACGTTTTCTGAAATGTGCTCCTCCCGTCACTCTGGTTGGGTGTGCATAGTAAAAAGTGCTCTTGGCAGCTAGAGAGTGCCGCGTTGACCACTGCGCATGAAGAAATGACCATCTGCAACGTTTGGATTAGGTTTTAGGTGCATTTTTAATTTTATTGCTTAAATCGCATTTTCTGGACGAGATGAGCACGTTTTCTGAAATGTGCTCCTCCCGTCACTCTGGTTGGGTGCGCATAGTAAAAAGTGCTCTTGGCAGCTAGAGAGTGCCGCGTTGACCACTGCGCATGAAGAAATAACCACCTGCAACGTTTGGTTTAGGTTTTGGGTGCATTTTTAATTTTATTGCTTAAATCGCATTTTCTCGACGAGCTCAGCACGTTTTCTGAAATGTGCTCCTCACGTCACTCTGGTTGGGTGCGCATAGTAAAAAGTGCTCTTGGCAGCTAGAGAGTGCCGCGTTGACCCCTGCGCATGAAGAAATAACCACCTGCAACATTTGGTTTAGGTTTTAGGTGCATTTTTAATTTTATTGCTTAAATCGCATTTTCTCGACGAGCTGAGCACGTTTTCTGAAATGTGCTCCTCCCGTCACTCTGGTTGGGTGCGCATAGTAAAAAGTGCTCTTGGCAGCTAGAGAGTGCCGCGTTGACCCCTGCGCATGAAGAAATAACCACCTGCAACGTTTGGTTTAGGTTTTAGGTGCATTTTTAATTTTATTGCTTAAATCGCATTTTCTCGACGAGCTGAGCACGTTTTCTGAAATGTGCTCCTCCCGTCACTCTGGTTGGGTGCGCATAGTAAAAAGTGCTCTTGGCAGGTAGAGAGTGCCGCGTTGACCACTGCGCATGAAGAAATAACCACCTGCAACGTTTGGTTTAGGTTTTAGGTGCATTTTTAATTTTATTGCTTAAATCGCATTTTCTCGTCGAGCTGAGCACGTTTTCTGAAATGTGCTCCTCCCGTCACTCTGGTTGGGTGCGCATAGTAAAAAGTGCTCTTGGCAGCTAGAGAGTGCCGCGTTGATCACTGCGCATGAAGAAATAACCCCCTGCAACGTTTGGTTTAGGTTTTGGGTGCATTTTTAATTTTATTGCTTAAATCGCATTTTCTCGACGAGCTGAGCACGTTTTCTGAAATGTGCTCCTCCCGTCACTCTGTTTGGGTGCGCATAGTAAAAAGTGTTCTTGGCAGCTAGAGAGTGCCGCGTTGACCACTGCGCATGAAGAAATGACCATCTGCAACGTTTGGTTTAGGTTTTAGGTGCATTTTTAATTTTATTGCTTAAATCGCATTTTCTGGACGAGCTGAGCACGTTTTCTGAAATGTGCTCCTCCCGTCACTCTGGTTGGGTGCGCATAGTAAAAAGTGCTCTTGGCAGCTAGAGAGTGCCGCGTTGACCACTGCGCATGAAGAAATAACCACCTGCAACGTTTGGTTTAGGTTTTAGGTGCATTTTTAATTTTATTGCTTAAATCGCATTTTCTCGACGAGCTGAGCACGTTTTCTGAAATGTACTCCTCCCGTCACTCTGGTTGGGTGTGCATAGTAAAAAGTGCTCTTGGCAGCTAGAGAGTGCCGCGTTGACCACTGCGCATGAAGAAATGACCATCTGCAACGTTTGGTTTAGGTTTTAGGTGCATTTTTAATTTTATTGCGTAAATCGCATTTTCTGGAAGAGATGAGCACGTTTTCTGAAATGTGCTCCTCCCGTCACTCTGGTTGGGTGCGCATAGTAAAAAGTGCTCTTGGCAGCTATAGAGTGCCGCGTTGACCACTGCGCATGAAGAAATGACCATCTGCAACGTTTGGTTTAGGTTTTGGGTGCATTTTTAATTTTACTGCTTAAATCGCATTTTCTCGACAAGCTGAGCACGTTTTCTGAAATGTGCTCCTCCCGTCACTCTGGTTGGGTGCGCATAGTAAAAAGTGCTCTTGGCAGCTAGAGAGTGCCGCGTTGACCACTGCGCATGAAGAAATAACCACCTGCAACGTTTGGTTTAGGTTTTGGGTGCATTTTTAATTTTATTGCTTAAATCGCCTTTTCTCGACGAGCTGAGCACGTTTTCTGAAATGTGCTCCTCCCGTCACTCTGGTTGGGTGCGCATAGTAAAAAGTGCTCTTGGCAGCTAGAGAGTGCCGCGTTGACCACTGCGCATGAAGAAATAACCACCTGCAACGTTTGGTTTAGGTTTTGGGTGCATTTTTAATTTTATTGCTTAAATTGCATTTTCTCGACGAGCTGAGCACGTTTTCTGAAATATGCTCCTCCCGTCACTCTGGTTGGGTGCGCATAGTAAAAAGTGCTCTTGGCAGCTAGAGAGTGCCGCGTTGACTGCTGCGCATGAAGAAATAACCACCTGCAACGTTTGGTTTAGGTTTTAGGTGCATTTTTAATTTTATTGCTTAAATCGCATTTTCTCGACGAGCTGAGCACGTTTTCTGAAATGTGCTCCTCCCGTCACTCTGTTTGGGTGCGCATAGTAAAAAGTGCTCTTGGCAGCTAGAGAGTGCCGTGTTGACCACTGCGCATGAAGAAATAACCCCCTGCAACGTTTGGTTTAGGTTTTGGGTGCATTTTTAATTTTATTGCTTAAATCGCATTTTCTCGACGAGCTGAGCACGTTTTCTGAAACGTGCTTCTCCCGTCACTCTGGTTGGGTGCGCATAGTAAAAAGTGCTCTTGGCAGCTAGAGAGTGCCACGTTGACCACTGCGCATGAAGAAATAACCATCTGCAGCGTTTGGTTTAGGTTTTAGGTGCATTTTTAATTTTATTGCTTAAATCGCATTTTCTCGACGAGCTGAGCACGTTTTCTGAAATGTGCTCCTCACGTCACTCTGGTTGGGTGCGCATAGTAAAAAGTGCTCTTGGCAGCTAGAGAGTGCCGCGTTGACCCCTGCGCATGAAGAAATAACCACCTGCAACGTTTGGTTTAGGTTTTAGGTGCATTTTTAATTTTATTGCTTAAATCGCATTTTCTCGACGAGCTGAGCACGTTTTCTGAAATTTGCTCCTCCCGTCACTCTGGTTGGGTGCGTATAGTAAAAAGTGCTCTTGGCAGCTAGAGACTGCCGCGTTGACCACTGCGCATGAAGAAATAACCACCTGCAACGTTTGGTTTAGGTTTTAGGTGCATTTTTAATTTTATTGCTTAAATCGCATTTTCTCGACGAGCTGAGCACGTTTTCTGAAATGTGCTCCTCCCGTCACTCTGGTTGGGTGCGCATAGTAAAAAGTGCTCTTGGCAGCTAGAGAGTGCCACGTTGACCACTGCGCATGAAGAAATAACCATCTGCAACGTTTGGTTTAGGTTTTGGCTGCATTTTTAATTTTATTGCTTAAATCGCATTTTCTCGACGAGCTGAGCACGTTTTCTGAAATGCGCTCCTCCCGTCACTCTGGTTGGGTGTGCATAGTAAAAAGTGCTCTTGGCAACTAGAGAGTGCCGCGTTGACCACTGCGCATGAAGAAATAACCCCCTGCAACGTTTGGTTTAGGTTTTGGGTGCATTTTTAATTTTATTGCTTAAATCGCATTTTTTTGACGAGCTGAGCACGTTTTCTGAAATGTGCTCCTCCCGTCACTCTGGTTGGGTGCGCATAGTAAAAAGTGCTCTTGGCAGCTAGAGAGTGCCGCGTTGACCACTGCGCATGAAGAAATAACCACCTGCAACGTTTGGTTTAGGTTTTAGGTGCATTTTTAATTTGATTGCTTAAATCGCATTTTCTCGACGAGCTGAGCACGTTTTCTGAAATGTGCTACTCCCGTCACTCTGGTTGGGTGCGAATAGTAAAAAGTGCTCTTGGCAGCTAGAGAGTGCCGCGTTGACCACTGCGCATGAAGAAATAACCACCTGCAACGCTTGGTTTAGGTTTTAGGTGCATTTTTAATTTTATTACTTAAATCGCATTTTCTCGACGAGCTGAGCACGTTTTCTGGAATGTGCTACTCCCGTCACTCTGGTTGGGTGTGCATAGTAAAAATTGCTCTTGGCAGCTAGAGAGTGCCGCGTTGACCACTGCGCATGAAGAAATGACCATCTGCAGCGTTTGGTTTAGGTTTTAGGTGCATTTTTAATTTTATTGCTTAAATCGCATTTTCTCGACGAGCTGAGCACGTTTTCTGAAATGTGCTCCTCCCGTCACTCTGGTTGGGTGCGCATAGTAAAAAGTGCTCTTGGCAGCTAGAGAGTGCCGCGTTGACCACTGCGCATGACTAAATAACCACCTGCAACGTTTGGTTTAGGTTTTAGGTGCATTTTTAATTTTATTGCTTAAATCGCATTTTCTCGACGAGCTGAGCATGTTTTCTGAAATGTGCTCCTCCCGTAACTCTGGTTGGGTGCGCATAGTAAAAAGTGCTCTTGGCAGCTAGAGAGTGCCGCGTTGACCACTGCGCATGAAGAAATAACCACCTGCAACGTTTGGTTTAGGTTTTGGGTGCATTTTTAATTTTATTGCTTAAATCGCATTGTCTGGACGAGCTGAGCACGTTTTCTGAAATGTGCTCCTCCCGTCACTCTGGTTGGGTGTGCATAGTAAAAAGTGCTCTTGGCAGCTAGAGAGTGCCGCGTTGACCACTGCGCATGAAGAAATGACCATCTGCAACGTTTGGATTAGGTTTTAGGTGCATTTTTAATTTTATTGCTTAAATCGCATTTTCTGGACGAGATGAGCACGTTTTCTGAAATGTGCTCCTCCCGTCACTCTGGTTGGGTGCGCATAGTAAAAAGTGCTCTTGGCAGCTAGAGAGTGCCGCGTTGACCACTGCGCATGAAGAAATAACCACCTGCAACGTTTGGTTTAGGTTTTGGGTGCATTTTTAATTTTATTGCTTAAATCGCATTTTCTCGACGAGCTCAGCACGTTTTCTGAAATGTGCTCCTCACGTCACTCTGGTTGGGTGCGCATAGTAAAAAGTGCTCTTGGCAGCTAGAGAGTGCCGCGTTGACCCCTGCGCATGAAGAAATAACCACCTGCAACGTTTGGTTTAGGTTTTAGGTGCATTTTTAATTTTATTGCTTAAATCGCATTTTCTCGACGAGCTGAGCACGTTTTCTGAAATGTGCTCCTCCCGTCACTCTGGTTGGGTGCGTATAGTAAAAAGTGCTCTTGGCAGCTAGAGACTGCCGCGTTGACCACTGCGCATGAAGAAATAACCACCTGCAACGTTTGGTTTAGGTTTTAGGTGCATTTTTAATTTTATTGCTTAAATCGCATTTTCTCGACGAGCTGAGCACGTTTTCTGAAATTTGCTCCTCCCGTCACTCTGGTTGGGTGCGTATAGTAAAAAGTGCTCTTGGCAGCTAGAGAGTGCCGCGTTGACCACTGCGCATGAAGAAATGACCATCTGCAACGTTTGGTTTAGGTTTTAGGTGCATTTTTAATTTTATTGCTTAAATCGCAATTTCTGGACGAGATGAGCACGTTTTCTGAAATGTGCTCCTCCCGTCACTCTGGTTGGGTGCGCATAGTAAAAAGTGCTCTTGGCAGCTAGAGAGTGCCGCGTTGACCACTGCGCATGAAGAAATAACCACCTGCAACGTTTGGTTTAGGTTTTGGGTGCATTTTTAATTTTATAGCTTAAATCGCATTTTCTCGACGAGCTGAGCACGTTTTCTGAAATGTGCTCCTCCCGTCACTCTGGTTGGGTGCGCATAGTAAAAAGTGCTCTTGGCAGCTAGAGAGTGCCGCGTTGACCACTGCGCATGAAGAAATAACCACCTGCAACGTTTGGTTTAGGTTTTGGGTGCATTTTTAATTTTATTGCTTAAATCGCATTTTCTCGTCGAGCTGAGCACGTTTTCTGAAATGCGCTCCTCCCGTCACTCTTGTTGGGTGCGCATAGTAAAAAGTGCTCTTGGCAGCTAGAGAGTGCCGCGTTGACCACTGCGCATCAAGAAATAACCACCTGCAACGTTTGGTTTAGGTTTTAGGTGCATTTTTAATTGTATTGCTTAAATCGCATTTTCTCGACGAGCTGAGCACGTTTTCTGAAATGTGCTCCTCCCGTCACTCTGGTTGGGTGCGCATAGTAAAAAAGTGCTCTTCACACAATAATATATGCGACGTGTGTCGTAAACACGAAAATGTCAGGCGCAGAGCAGGGAGAGGACTCGAATGCAGAGATTCCAAAGTTCAACAAAGTGTTTATTGTCTCCACTGATGGTCGAACAAAAAACGCCTCACTAGGGGGGGAAAAAGGGGAAACTAAGGCGCCTCGAACCGAGGGAGAAAAAGGAGAAATCAAAGCACCTCGAACCGAGGGAAATACAAAAACAAGATAGCGATGTGACCAAGTTAACATCGGTGATCAAAGACGTTCAAACAAGGCTTCTACGTGGACTCGAGGGTTTCGTGATCACTAGTGTTCTCAACAAGGCAAGACGCACTGGCACTGGATACGGGGAAAGACGCGGGTTATATGGACACAGGAGGGGAACACAGGTGAAGACAGTTGGTCATTGGCGCAGGTGCACACACTTGGAATCAGGGGTTCACGTGACCGGACGCACATGGTTAGGACACACCGACTGGAACGAGAGGAAAATCACACAATAAAACAGGAAGTGATCCGGACGACACATGACAGCATGACAGAAACGTCATAAACGGAGGACCCCCTATAATCAGATAATCAGCGAGGTCTGCAGAAGCTGAAGAACGACTCTAATCTTGTTGTAGGTTATTTTCTATCCCGCTAATGACTGGCCTGCTTTATGAAACCCGCAACTGGGGTGAATACAGCAAATGTCCTCAAGGGAGCTGTCACCAATTTAGAACTTGTTGGCCAAATCACTTGAGAGCGTTGTCGATCACAAGTATTGATGACAGTAGCACGCTGTAAGAATGTAAACTTCAAAATAAACCTTGGCATACCAGATAATACATAGGTGTTAATTACCTTACTTTACTTTTATTTTGAAGGTTTCCCAGCAGCGTTTGGTGGCGTGACAGCTATCTTGACTCGTAGTTCGGACTTGTTTACCACCAACAAATAAACAAAATGCCATCCCAAAATCATCTTATATTGCTAATTCCCGACGCAATTTTTTTTAAATTAAAAATAAATACATAATTCGGCTGTCTTTGGCCGATGTATTTAACAGGTTTTGAAAAAAGATGGTTTTAGAATAAACTCGAATGCAATATGTGTTTGTCGTAATTATTGAATTATCAGTAGAATACTTGATTCTAAAAACAATTTAAGAATATTCAAGGCATGAGTTATATACATCGTTGTTTGCATCCATGTTCCTCTGGCGGTGAATCTAGTAATTCATGGTGTTTTTAACATGTTACAGCCAAATACTAGCCACGCTGCAGTTACATTAACCTTCATTCATTACTGATACAAGTTAGTGTCACGTTCAATGTATAGAGCTTTTTTCACTCACAAACTAATGCATGTTAAGGGCATGTGAGTTTCAATAAATCAATATGGCAAAGTGGCTGAGTATCTGATGATGACTAGTGGCATATTATGTCATACAATTTACTCAACTGCTCTGTCTACAGGAGGTCAGTGCATTCGGAGAGAATGGCGAGGGCGAAGTCAAGTCAAGTCAAGTCAAGTTTATTTGTATAGCCCTAAATCACAAACAGTCTCAAAGGGCTTCACATAGCCAAAATTGACAATTATTCTCAAAGCATCCCCTGATCATAAGCTCCCAAAAGGGCAAGGAAAAACTCAAAAAACCCCTACCAGGGGAAAATGAGAAACCTTGAGAAGGGACCACAGATGGAAGGATCCCCCTTTCAGGATCACCAGGTTATAATGGATGCAGAGAGTACACAAGTAATACATAATATGAAAATCAATGAAAAAAAATGGATGTCGGAGGTGTCCTCGATTGTCCTGGCAGTGTCCTCAAGGGGGCCGAGCCGCAGCTCCCCCATCCCGAACTGGTCCCCGAGAATCCAGCCAGCCGCTATCCGCTTTCGAGCCACCTAACCCCCTCCCCAGCCGGGGAGGAGGTGGGCAGAGAGAACAGAACAAACTCCGGCCAAATCGGCCATCACAAGTTAGTTAAAGGCCATCTCATAGAAATGTGTCTTTAAACGTGTCTTAAATGTTTCTACTGAGGTAGTAGTTCTAATATCCATTGGTAGGGCATTCCAAAGCTCTGGAGCCCGAATAGAGAATGCTCTAGACCCTGCAGACATTTTCTTGGCCCTCGGTATAACTAAAAGACTAGCGTTTTGCGAACGAAGGTTACGAGACGGAACATAAGGAACGACTAGGTCGACGAGATATGAAGGCGCTAAGCCATGCAGTGCTTTATAGGTTAGTAGAAGAACCTTGAAGTCACATCTTAAATGGACCGGGAGCCAATGTAATTCGGCTAATATTGGGGTAATGTGATCAAATTTTCTTGACCGTGATAGCAGCCTCGCAGCGGCATTTTGGACTAACTGTAGACTTTTAATACTGGATTTAGGAAGACCAGAGAACAATACATTACAGTAGTCCAGGCGCGACGTGACGAACGCATGTATAATAGTTTCCGCATCCCCAGTCGAGAGGATAGGACGAATCTTAGCAATATTCCGAAGGTGAAAAAACGCAATCCTGGTTATATTCTTAATGTGTTTTTGAAAGGAGAGCGTTTGGTCAAATATTACCCCGAGATTAGTTACCGTATCACTCTGAGTGATAGTACGGTTATCTATAGTTATAGTGGTTTGCTTAAATAAATGTTGATAACGAGTAGGACCAATTATCAACATCTCAGTTTTATCCGGGTTAAGACGAAGGAAATTGAGAGACATCCATTGCTTAATCTCCGCAAGGCACGCCTCGAGATTACAGCAGTCCTGTGGATCTGTCATCGATAACGGCATATATAATTGGGTGTCATCCGCGTAGCATTGAAAACTAATATTATATTTACGTATTATGCCCCCAAGCGGAATCATATAAATATTAAATAAAATCGGTCCGAGTACCGATCCCTGTGGGACACCACAAGTAACATTATAAAGCTCAGAGGACGTATTACCATGGACCACTCGGTGCGTCCTGCCTGATAGATAGGAATTGAACCAGCTTAGTGCTGACCCTGAGATACCAACACAACTTTTAAGACGCCCTAATAAAATATTGAAGTCTACAGTGTCAAAGGCAGCACTAAGATCAAGTAGTAACAATACAGACGACGTATTTGAATCCATAGCTATGAGGAGATCATTAGTCACTTTAGCAAGTGCTGTCTCTGTAGAATGATTGGCTCTAAAACCAGACTGAAAAGAGTCATATCGATTATTATCGACCATGTAATCAATAAGCTGCTGTGCTACTACTTTTTCGAGAAGTTTTGCTATGAATGGGAGGTTTGAAACTGGCCTATAATTACTGAGACAGTCCGGGTCAAGATTTGCTCGCTTAAGTAGTGGTTTAATAATAGCGGTTTTAAAGGCCATTGGCACTATCCCAGAGGAAACAGACAGATTGATTATATTTAAGATGGACGGTCCTAAAATTGGAAATAATTCTTGAAGTAGTTTGGCTGGAAGCGGGTCGAGTAAACATGTTGTTTGTTTAGCCGTACTAACCAATTTTGTAAGCATTTCAAGGGACACACTTTTAAAATTTGAGAGGGTTATTGCATGATCCCCAGCGCTAGTAACCGGCGGAGCGATTGGCATGGTATTCTTGATCTCGTCCCTAATGGACTCAATCTTTTGAGCAAAAAATTTCATAAACTCGTCAGCTGAGTGGAAGGAGCTATCGGGGGTCGGCTGGCGCAGAGTTAGCTTTGCCACTGTATCAAATAAGTATTTAGGATTATTTTTATTAAGATTAATGACTTGCGAAAAATAACGAGTTTTTGCTAAAATAAGCGCATCTTTATATTTCAGGAGGCTGTCCTTCCATGCCTGATGGAAAACCTCAAGTTTGGTTAAACGCCATCTGCGCTCATGCTTTCTACATAATTGTTTAAACGTACGTGTTTCATCTGTGAACCACGGAGTTGGCCATCTACGGCGAGTTTTCAGACGTACCGGTGCCACAGAGTCGATGGCTTTTAATAATGTCGCATTGAATTCATTTGTAAGATTATCGATAGAGCCACTGTACGCGGGAAACATGGCGGTTGCCGGCGACAGTAACTCAGATAGCGCAGTTGCAGTCATGGAGTTAAAATTACGGCTGCTATAATTCTGATTGCTCTCTTGTCTTTGACAAGGAACTAAAATTTCAAATTTTATTAAAAAATGATCAGACAGAACAGTAGTGTATGGCAGTACTGTTATATTTGAGGTTGTTAGTCCTCGGGATAATACCAGATCTAAGGTATTTCCATTCTTATGCGTTGCTGCCTGTACAGCTTGCGTAAAACCAAACGTATCGATTAAAGTTTGAAATGCCGAAGTCAGTGGTTCCGACGGTGAATTCATGTGGATGTTGAAATCACCCATGATAACTATATTATCTGCATTTGTCACTAGATCAGCCACAACTTCTGAAAATTCATCCAGGAAGCCAGAGTAAGCCCCGGGTGGGCGGTAAATAACAACAAGATAGAATGACGGTAACGCAGTGGATCGCACAATGAGAACTTCAAATGTTTTAAATACGTGAATTGAGCGAGGCCTAAATCTAAGCTCAGAATTTGAGATGAGGGCGACACCCCCACCCTTTTTTCGAGGACGAGCCACATGCGAGCTCACAAAATTTGGAGGCGAGGCCTCGTTAAGTGGCAGCAGTTCATTAGGTTTTAACCAGGTCTCGCAAAGACCAAAAACGTTTAGATTATGTTCCGTGATAAGGTCATTAACGAGAACTGCTTTCGTATGAAGTGATCTAATATTCATAAAACCGAGTTTAAGTGTAATTGGTTGATCAGGGTGCGTATCTATCGAAGGATTTTTAAACGGGATGCGAGTAAAATTGTGTTCTCTAGGCCTAATATCACCTCTCAAAAGTTTATTAGGGCGGTGGGATGAAACGACCGTGGGAATTTGATGATGAGTATTTGTTACACATGTGAAGTTATCTAAAACAGGCACCGTTTCATCAGCAAGACCGGTCGGGACGGAGTGATTGGATTTGTCTACTACCCCAGTAGAAAGTGTGTTTATGTGTACTGCAGCACTATTTAAACTGTCGCGCTCTAGTCTACACGAGGAGCTATGTGTATGCTGAAAGTCTAGCCTAGCGCTAGTTAACTTTAACTTAACAGACTCCAAACCCATCCTCACAGGTGGTCTAATCACCTGTGCCCTGACCTGCTCTAAAGTGACCTGTCATGAGTGGCTCAAACAGTAATCTATATTCCTAGAAAGAGTGAAGGCGCCTTCACGGTTAGGGTGAAGGCCGTCCTTCCTCAGCAGGTCGGGGCGGCCCCAGAAGGAGGACCAGTTATCTATAAAATACAGTCCCTGCTTTTTACAGAACCCAGCCATCCATCGATTAAGGGAGACTAATCTACTAAACCTCTCATCAGTGCCTCTCCCAGGCAGGGGGCCAGAGACAAATACTCGATGCCGACTCATCTTTCTGGCAAGATCACAAGTCCTCGCTATGTTTTTCTTTGTGATCTCTGACTGTCTCATCCTAACATCATTGGAGCCGACGTGTATTACTATGTCCGAGTAGCTAGTGTTGTTGGAACTACGCTGTTGACTAGGCCTATTGCGAGTCAGCTCCCTAAGATTAGCTTCTATGTCGGGTGCTCTGCCCCCAGGAATACACATTACCGTGGCTGGATTTTTAAGCGTAATGTTGCGGGTAATGGAGTCGCCTATGACCAAAGTGCGAGGGCCAGCAGACCGAGATGACTTTGGACGGCTATGCGAAGACCTGGACGTTTGGACAGTCCAGTGTGATGGTGTCCACTGGGAGCGCAATGATGCTGTGCGATTCAAACATGTAGGTACCAATGTTTTCCTGAGTGTGACAGGTGAGCAGTATGGCCCCCCCCATCCGTGGCCAACGGGAAGTACACGGAATGACCTCAACAAACCAACATAACTGGTGGCAGGTTATGGAAGGCGTCTTCATCCAGCCAAGCAAGGATCCACTTCATCAATCAACCCACCACGGTGAACTCTAAAATCAAAAGCAATAATCACAAAATGATGGCTGCCCCTTGGTAAATTATTTCAGTTGAGTGATGATTTTTTTTTTTGTTCATGTTCTCAAGGAATTGCGATGAGTTGTATGTAGAGATCATGAATAAAGATGGGCAATCCCAAGGGAATTTGAGCATACGTAGTATATGACACATCCATGAAAATGAAATCAATGTTTATTTCAACTGACCTAGGGTTTGAGCTCAAATATCCATCTCTAAGCTCCGCCTCTGCATGTACTGGTAATACAAAGTCTTGATTACATTAGTGCATCCCAAAGAGATACGTGGGTGAGCAATAACTCACTGACATGAGCAAAGTCAACCTCCATAAACTGGTGTTGTTGGCATATTTTGTGACGTGTGACCTCCAACCTGTGACACGTATACCAGTGGTTGGAAAATTACGGAAGAGAAGGGAAGGGTCTGACGCTCCCATATGTACTGTAAGTGTCGCTTCAAACCTTTTGCTGCTGGGAAGGATAAAATAAAGCCCCATGTTTATTTCATGTGTGCTTAAATCACTGGAGTACGTTCACAGTTTGCCACTCAATACAGTTCGGAGCTGAGAACACCGATCTGAAAAGATAACAGTTCTGTCAAATGAGGGTATTTTGTTAAACCGTCATTCTTGATCCTTGATGTATTCTTGATCCTTGATCTATATTGCCTTCTGTATGTTACAGCCATTGTATCTGGACACCCAGGAACAGGAAAAATCTAACAGTGATACTTTGATATGTCATTTGCATGTGTTTTTGAAAAAATATGTGAATTTTAAATAAAACAAAAACAATGGTTTGTGAAATTTTCTTAGATATTCCATCCATCCATCCATTTTCTGAACCGCTTAGTCCCCACGGGGGTCGCGGGCGTGCTGGAGCCTATCCCAGCTGTCATCGGGCAGTAGGCGGGGGACACCCTGAACTGGTTGCCAGCCAATCGCAGGGCACACAGAGACAGACAACCAATCGCACTCACACTCACACGTAGGGACAATTTGGAGTCTTCAATCGGCCTACCAAGCATGTTTTTGGAATGTGGGAGGAAACCGGAGTGCCCGGAGAAAACCCACGCGGGCCCGGGGAGAACATGCAAACTCCACACAGGGAGGGCCGGAGGTGGAATCGAACCCGCACCCTCCTAGCTGTGAGGCGGACGTGCTACCCAGTGCGCCACCGAAAATTCTAAATTTCTTAGATATTTTTTCAGAAAAATAAATTCCACAGTTAAGATCAGCGGCACAATTAGATCGACACATCATGAAATCTCAAGATTCTCTGATTAGCCATGCATGTGCGATTAGCAAGTGACTGACCAGGCCTTGCGCTATCTGACCTGTGGTTTGGCGATCCTATTTACTATGCACTCCATAATTACTATTGGACAATATCCCTTAGCACAGCTGAACGTCTCTCACGGCACCTGGTGTGCTGCAGCACAGTGATTGTCAAACACTGCAATAGAGCATTCCTTCACAACACAGACGTTGGAAATTTTGGGTTTTGGAAATAGTTTCACTAATGTTATTGTCATGTTGTATGAAGTATGCTATACATATAATTAGCTCAATTATTTTATATGAAACTCTTTCTCTCACAATTAGAGAAATTGATACTATATTAACTAAAATGCTCCAATGTTAGAAATACATTCTGTAGCTATAATAAAATTTCTCCTGAAGGAAGGTCTTTATTAGAATTCAGAATCAAATAACATAAATTGATGACAAACATGGTTATGCCTGTATAAATTCTGTATTTCAAATAAAATAAGAGAGCTTCAATTTAAAGTACTACGCACTGGTTAGCATGTCTGGCTCACAGTGCAGAGGTTGTGGGTTTGATTCTGGCTCCGGCCTCCCTGTGTGGAGTTTGCATGTTCTCTCTGTGGCTGCATGGGTTTCCTCCGGGTATTCCGGTATCCTCCAACATTCTAAATGGTAGGCCAGTTGTCACCTCCAAATTGTCTGTGAGTGTGAATGGTTGTTCGTTAATGTGTTCCTTGCGATTGGCTGGTGACCGTTCAGGGTGTACTGCCCAAAGTCAGCTGGGATAAGCTCCAGCACGTCCGTGACCCTCGTGAGGACAAGCGGTTCAGAAAATGGATGGATGGATATTTATCCTCGCAATTATGTACTCTCCAAGTTCACTGGCATGGAAGACAAATACACCTTCTGTGGGAGGGATTGGGAGACGATTCTACATTTCTTTTGAACTTGCTCTGTGTCATTGAAAGTTTGAAGAGATTTTGAGAAATCTAGATGTGCTAAAATTGGTCATTCCATTGCAATTCATTCAAAATATATATTACAATTTTTTGTACATGGTCAGAACTTTGTAAACAATCTTATGCAAGTTTTCCTTGCACACTTGCACAAAATAATATGTTCATTCCTAACATCAACATCTTCATCTCTGCCTTCTGTCTTTCTGTTAGTGCCACCGTATAAGCTGAACAATGTAGCTGGTCGCAATACTGCCTTGAAGACTTTTCCCTTCACCCTTGCAAATATTATTCGATCACAAATCACTCCTGCCACCTTTCTCCACCCACTCCACCCTGCCTGCACTCTCTTTTCCACCACTCTGCCACACTCTCTATCACTTTGGACAGTTGACCCCAAGTATTTAAACGTATGTATCTACTTTCACCACCTCTACTCCTTGTAATAGTTTTGTTCCACTGAGTTTCTCGAATAAATTGTTGGGGATATGATACTAGAGAGAGAGTTGTTATTTAGGGAAGAGTTTAATCAAATGGTCTTTGAGGCTTCTGTCTTTTTATTCTTTGGTTATTTCAATATGTACTATTTTATTATAATGATAATAATTTTCCCCCATATATTATCAAAATTAACTTGGTTGATTTTCTTAATGACTATACAATATTTTATAGATACATCGTGAAATTATTTCCAATTTGGTCAGGAGGTGATGCACCATAAGACAAATGGCCCAAGAATTAAGCGGTTCGGAAGCAGAATGAATGAATAATTATAATGTACCATACCCCCAGACCAGCAGATGGGAGTAATGCATTTTTAAGGAGGCTGCCAACTGTCAGTTAAATTAGAGTAAGAATCAGCCGAAGAAGATAGCCTTCAATTCATTGTAACGATTACCAGTAGCTACTCGTATCGCATTTAGTAAAGTTTATGCTGAGAAGTACAAAATGAGGACCGTTCTGATGGTGGCAGAAAAGCCTTCCCTGGCTCAGTCAATTGCCAGAATTCTCTCTAAAGGTCTGTACAGCAATAATTATAATTATAATAATTTGTATTACAAAGTTAGGCATTTCATATGTTGAATATGTTGGGTGAGCACAAATGTGCAATTCTTTCCTATGCGCTTTCTAGCCAGGTGACAACATTTCGGAAATAGTTGTCTCTTAATGTCAAACTGAAAACGTTTTGGCAGCTTTTATTCTTTTAAACAAAGACGTTATAAATATGATTTAAATTAGGTGGGTTGTTGTTTGTGGTGCAATTGCTTGAGGGAGAGAAGGGAGTAACAGACACACCAAGCCGTCTTCCCTTTTCACTCGATCAAGCCAGCCGCTCCTGAATTTCAAGTGTGCCCTTATTTTAGGCATTGCGGTAAAAGAGAGCGAAGGAAAAGCAGAGCAGTGCGATACCATATAAATACATAAATGAGTCGCTGATGGTGTAGCTGTGCACTTGCTTGCTTTGTTTGCCGACACCGTGAGTTCGCGTCCCACGTATGACGGTGTGAACGTGTGTGTGAGTGACGGTGTGAGTGAGAAGAAAAACAAACAAACAAACAAACAAACAAACATTTTATATCTATATACACACACACACCATACGGTTTTCAAAATAAAATACGTGCAGTTTCAAATATGTTGCATTTTATGTCATTTTTCCAAATGAAAAACGTGTTACTGACATACACATTCAAAACAACCTCAGCAGTGCATTTTAATATGATTGGTTATCATGACCTGGATGCTATTAAACTAAAACACTAATATTTACAGAAACAAATTCATGAAAAAATATGAAAAGCATTGGAATGAAATAAGATCAGTGGTTCTTAACCTTTTTGGAGGTCCCAAACCCCATCAGTTTCATATGCGCATTCACCGAACCCCTCTTTTTGGGGGGGGGGGTGTTAATGACATACCAGCAAATCAGTGTGACTTCTGCTGTTGCCTTTGCAAGACCAGTTCAGCGTTATCGCGAATTTACACGACATTCAGGTGTGTTCGGCCATCCGGGGGGGGGGTATAGCATAACCCCTGAAGCCGACTCACCGAACCCCTAGGGTTCCCCCAGGTTAAGAACCACTGTATAAGATGTATCAGTCCATATAGGTCCCAGTCCATATAGGATTATCCTGCACTGTCCAATTTATTGTTCTTGCTTGTCTTTAGGAAGAATGACACACCTGAGACAAAAATCAAACTTAGCATGGTCTGAGTCTAAATCCAATTCTTGTTGAAAGGCACACAAAGATGGGGGCCAGTTCGTCTTCCATAATCATTCCTTGGCGGCCCTTGTGGTTGTGCTCGTTCTTCTCCCTGCTCCTTGGTTTGTTTTCTCCAGTTCCTGCAGATATGATACTCACACCCGTTCCCCATTGGTTCTCCCCAACGTCAGCTCTTTTTATCATTTTGTAGCAGTTCTGGCCGACTATTATGTTTTGTTACTAATGTCCTTGCTATCCGTATCATCCCTCATACCCAAGCTCATTGTCTCACATTCTGCGCAAACATTCATTTTCTCTGTCCAACTTCAAAATGCCGCACATTATTCCTTGTTAATTGTACAAAAACCTCTAGCAGTACAAACAAACATCAAGCAGGTCAAGAAAGCATCAGGCAGTAGCTATAATTATAAAACATTATTTGGAGCCATTGAGCCATATCGATGAATGTTTAGAAGTCATTCAAATACATTCCCAAAAGATGTCTAATAAGAGAAGTTGTACAGGTAAAGTGATTTCAATATTAGAATATATACTGGTGCATTTTAATCAATGATTGTGTGTATGTAAATGTATGCTTGTGCCCTTTAATAAAATATGAGCTTATTGATTTTCTAGCTAACTGGGAATCTGAAACTTATAGTATATGCAAAAGTTTGGGCACCCCTGATGATTTTCATGATTTTCCTTTATAAATCATTGGCTGTTTAGATCAGCAATTTCAGTTAAATATATCATATAGCAGACACGCAGACACACACAGTGATATTTGAGAAGTGAAATGAAGTTTACAGAATTTACAGAAAGTGCAATTACTTGAACAAAAGTAGGTAGTTGCATAAATTTATATATATATATATATATATATATATATATATATATATATATATATATATATATTATACGGCTTTCCTCTGCTCTTTGTCCACCACCACAATGTCCGGTTGGTTCGCCATTACCAATATATATATATATATATATATATTGGTAATGGCGAACCAACCGGACATTGTGGTGGTGGACAAAGAGCAGAGGAAAGCCGTTGTGGTTGACATAGCCATCCCAAATGATGGTAACATTAGGAAAAAGGAACATGAGAAACTTGAGAAATATCAAGGGCTCAGAGAAGAGCTGGAGAAGACCTGGAGAGTTAAGACTTCAGTGGTACCTGTGGTCATTGGAGCACTAGGGGCAGTAACCCCCAAACTGGAGGAGTGGCTGAAACAGATCCCAGGAAAAACATCTGACATCTCAGTCCAGAAAAGTGCAGTACTAGGAACAGCAAAGATACTGCGTAGAACCCTCAAGCTCCCAGGCCTCTGGTAGAGGACCCGAGCTTGAAGGGAAAAAGAGACCACCCACGGGGGGTGAGGAAAAGTTTTTTTTATATATATATATATATTGCATAAATATATATATTGCATATATCTATCTATCTATCTATCTATCTATCTATCTATCTATCTATCTATCTATCTATCTATCTATCTATCTATCTATCTATCTATCTATCTATCTATCTATCTATCTATCTATCTATCTATCTATCTACCTACCTACCTACCTACCTACCTACCTACCTACCTACCTACCTACCTACCTACCTACCTACCTACCTACCTACCTACCTACCTACCTACCTACCTACCTACCTACCTACCTACCTACCTACCTACCTACCTACCTACCTACCTACCTACCTACCTACCTACCTACCTACCTACCTACCTACCTACCTACCTACCTACCTACCTACCTACCTACCTACCTACCTACCTACCTACCTACCTACCTACCTACCTACCTACCTACCTACCTACCTACCTACCTACCTACCTACCTACCTACCTACCTACCTACCTACCTACCTACCTACCTACCTACCTACCTACCTACCTACCTACCTACCTACCTACCTACCTACCTACCTACCTACCTACCTACCTACCTACCTACCTACCTACCTACCTACCTACCTACCTACCTACCTACCTACCTACCTACCTACCTACCTACCTACCTACCTACCTACCTACCTACCTACCTACCTACCTACCTACCTACCTACCTACCTACCTACCTACCTACCTACCTACCTACCTACCTACCTACCTACCTACCTACCTACCTACCTACCTACCTACCTACCTACCTACCTACCTACCTACCTACCTACCTACCTACCTACCTACCTACCTACCTACCTACCTACCTACCTACCTACCTACCTACCTACCTACCTACCTACCTACCTACCTACCTACCTACCTACCTACCTACCTACCTACCTACCTACCTACCTACCTACCTACCTACCTACCTACCTACCTACCTACCTACCTACCTACCTACCTACCTACCTACCTACCTACCTACCTACCTACCTACCTACCTACCTACCTACCTACCTACCTACCTACCTACCTACCTACCTACCTACCTACCTACCTACCTACCTACCTACCTACCTACCTACCTACCTACCTACCTACCTACCTACCTACCTACCTACCTACCTACCTACCTACCTACCTACCTACCTACCTACCTACCTACCTACCTACCTACCTACCTACCTACCTACCTACCTACCTACCTACCTACCTACCTACCTACCTACCTACCTACCTACCTACCTACCTACCTACCTACCTACCTACCTACCTACCTACCTACCTACCTACCTACCTACCTACCTACCTACCTACCTACCTACCTACCTACCTACCTACCTACCTACCTACCTACCTACCTACCTACCTACCTACCTACCTACCTACCTACCTACCTACCTACCTACCTACCTACCTACCTACCTACCTACCTACCTACCTACCTACCTACCTACCTACCTACCTACCTACCTACCTACCTACCTACCTACCTACCTACCTACCTACCTACCTACCTACCTACCTACCTACCTACCTACCTACCTACCTACCTACCTACCTACCTACCTACCTACCTACCTACCTACCTACCTACCTACCTACCTACCTACCTACCTACCTACCTACCTACCTACCTACCTACCTACCTACCTACCTACCTACCTACCTACCTACCTACCTACCTACCTACCTACCTACCTACCTACCTACCTACCTACCTACCTACCTACCTACCTACCTACCTACCTACCTACCTACCTACCTACCTACCTACCTACCTACCTACCTACCTACCTACCTACCTACCTACCTACCTACCTACCTACCTACCTACCTACCTACCTACCTACCTACCTACCTACCTACCTACCTACCTACCTACCTACCTACCTACCTACCTACCTACCTTCCTTCCTTCCTTCCTTCCTTCCTTCCTTCCTTCCTTCCTTCCTTCCTTCCTTCCTTCCTTCCTTGCATAAATTTACATACCGTAATTTCCGGACTATAAGCCGTGACTTTTTTCCAAAATTTTGGACCGTGCGGCTTATAGTCAGGTGCGGCTTATATAAGATTTTTTTCGTGATTTTTGTGATGACTTGATCACTTTTACTCTTAACACTATTATATACAGTAAAAGCTACAAAACAAACTGACAAATAACTCGTTTTCAAATCAGACGAGTAAAAACTGGTCAAATATTAAAAAAAAAAAAGATATTATTAAAAGTGAAGACAATTTGCAATTCTAGTAATGACACACGAATTTGATGCACAATTTGTCTTCGCGGGCCACATAGAATGATGTGGCGGGCCGTATCTGGCCCCCGGGCCTTGAGTTTGACACCTGTGCTCTAAACCCTTTCTCTTACTCTGCCATGTCACTCAGAGATTACACAAAGCAGTGGCGCTGTTTGGACCATCTGCATTGTATTAAAACCCAATCAATCAGCATTTAAATTCAATTCTTCTAACATTTTGCTCACCAAAAACAAGTTGTAATGAATGTGAACTTTTAATGCATTTTATTCAGAAGGTTACTTTGAACCTTAGACGGCGGCGCGGCGTAGTTATGGATTTTTACTGCCTCCGGCCTCCAGGAGGCGCTCTAGCAGGAAGCAAGAGCGAGACAGCCGGAGAAGAGATAATGCGCCGGAGAAGACGTGCTAGTTTGTGTTTACATTTCGCGCATCACGCAGAACGCGATCAAGTCGGACATTACTGAAAGGAAGCCTTTATACACAAACCGTCATCATGGGGGACAAAAGAAATGCATATGATGCCGCTTTTAAGCCAAACTGTGTCCAGTTTTTGTTTGCTAATAACTCGCGTGCACACTTCCGCGTTGCTGCGGTACTACTGGTGCGTCACAGGCAATGTTTAGAACATGTTCAAGTATGTTATTAAAACGTTAAAAAGTCTTTCTATGTACTGTCTTTCTTTGTAAAAAACTCGTGTGCACATGCGGCTTATAGTCCGGTGAGGCTTTTTTTTTTTCTTCTTTTTAAAGTCCACTTTCCAGACTCCGCTGGGTAGGACTGGATTCTCAATATGGCTTTCCTCCACTGGAGGTGGTCCATGGCCAGTGGATGAAAATGCCATACTGAGAATATTTTTGGAGCAAAGGTTTTTACAGTCGGATGCCCTTCCTAACACCAACCCAAGGGGTTTGCTTTTTTTTTTTTGCTTATGTAAGAAAAAAACTGAAATATCCCTGAATTTTAGCTGGTGCGGTTTATAGTCCGGCAATTACGGTATATATAAATTTATTGCATACATATATATATATAGATATATATAAATGTATGCACCTGCCTACTTTTGCATACGACTATGAGAGAGAGAGAGAGAGAGAGAGAGAGAGAGAGAGAGAGAGAGAGAGAGAGAGAGAGAGAGAGAGAGATATGAAAAATGGATCTTTAAATGTGCTTACGTAGGGCTTGGTGATTTCAACTGACAATGTTTTCTCAACATAAGTATAAGTACAAAATAGTTCTGTTAAACCACAATTCATTAGTTAATTATCATCAATAATGATTTATTTTGTATGATTTAAGTTATTTTTGTGACCACTTGGGTTTTTACTTTAATTATCTGAGGGGTACCAATAATTTTATCCATGTGTGTAATCGGCACCAAGTGTACACAGATGTTTGCTATTTGCAGGTCTTCCACTGTGTGTATGTATGCATCTCTCTCCTCTGTCTCTCTCTTAAGCTCTCACCCTCTCTGTGTCTCGCTCCCCACTCACTCACTCACTCACTCACTCACTCACTCACTCACTCACTCACTCACTCACTCACTCACTCACTCACTCACTCACTCACTCACTCACTCACTCACTCACTCACTCACTCACTCACTCTTTTTCTCTGTCTTTTTTTGACCAACTTGATGAAATACTGTACTGATTGTTAAAACATTTTTCAAAATCATGGTTCATTACCCACTATTGATTACATGATTTAAAAAAAAGATCAAATCAGTATATTAAACGCTTGACAGCACGTTCGCCATGACACATTGCGTAATCAGATTGCAATGAAAAAAGAGATTCATTTGAGTGAGGCTTTTATTTCTTTGACACCAGGTAGGATAGTCTAAATGTGAGAAAATAACTAAGGATATACAGTAATTTATATTGTCAGTGTCTATTGAAACTTTTAAATGAATATAAATTCACTATAATTAAATCACAACCCTTACATGAATCCTCTCAACAGACACATGCATCACAATCAGCAATGCCATCAGATGACAATGGTACCACATGCCCTGCTTAGCTTTGCCTGGCGATAGCACATATACATGCTATAGTGATTAGTTCAAACTCTAAGGAGTAACTTGCCGTTGGTAAACAGCTGGGGTTCTTCTTGAGGACGGGCATCCACAGGGCTATTGGTATGGTCTCAAGACCAAAAGCATTGTCCAGCCCTCTGCAGGAGTGGCTTGTGTGGCAACTGGCTTCATGGATCACTTGAGGTACCCGGTTCACATCAATGTTTTTACTATGTATAGGGATCAGAGTAAAACCAGAAATACGTAATGAGCATTCATGTACAAATTTTAATCAGGGATGTCTTTGTGCCTTTAATGGCTTTCAATGTATTTTTGATGCTGATTTAAAGATGTTTTTACTTTTTCCTAGCACATCAGATTTTTGAAATATTCTAATTTTTGTTTAGGACCTGTAAGCGCTTGTGCAATACTGATTTTACCATGCGTTATAATTTAATGTATAGTAATAACATTTCAGGTAAAAAACATGTTGCTGTTTTTAACCCTTAATAAATATTACCAAATACAGCATTATATATTATCGACCCTGAACAGGATAAGCAATGTTGAAAATGAATGGATTACTGTTATGATGATGATTGATGACGACGACAACAACGAAAGCCTGATGTGCTAGAGAAATAATGAGAGCATATTCGGAATCAACACATACACTTTTCATCTAGAAAACTTTACTTGCATCTCTGATTTAAAAAAAAAAAAAAAATGTTGACAAGTGTTAAAAATCAGTCTAATCTTTCAGGCTGAGACAAGTACTCACACATAATTCCAGGGGGCAATACTGCGCTCATTGATGTCACTGGGCATATTGACCAACTGGCTGCTGTAATCATGCAAGCTGTATGTACAGATTGATTCATCAATACATTGGCTCTGTGGTGGCATAGCCAGGCACCAGTGGACAGCCAGCAGGTACAGCAAAAATACACGCAGCAGCTGCACACAGAAAAAGAATGGAGCTAAATGTTGTGGTTATTCCGTTGTAATATATACTTTGTGCTGTGATTGTTGTATTAGTTCCCTTCAACCCTGCACACAATAAGGAGTATAGATGATGGATTTCTGAACAATAGTAATGTAAATCTCACATACCTGAATCCTTTCCATTAGTGATTTTCAGGGGTAAGACAGGACACTCTAACCCTAGATTAAGCCTTGTTGATGATGTTTTAGCCTGTTTTTTCTCTTTGTCTTGGTTTCTTTGTCCCTCACCACATCCTTTTGCTGGAGTTTTGAGAACTGTTCTTGATGTAACTCTTTTTATATGTATGTGTATGTGTACATGTGTGCAAGTCGCATGAATTTTAAAAACGTTTTGGTGATTTGTCATCAGCAAGTCTGAAATGTTGGTGAGGGCACACATTGGCCACTCTAGTTCATATTCACGTCCTTTGTCAATTAATATTCAACCTTGAGGGAATAATTGTATTCACAGAGGATGTAAGAATGTAGCAAATGAAAGAGCCCTCTTCACTACCCCCTCACAATCCTGGAAATGAACATAGAGTATCTCATCAATAACTCTAAATCAGCCTTGGGTCATGCTAATGAAGGGTAATGTGTGTGTGCAAAAAGTAGTTTCTTTGCCCACCTAGACTAGTGCCTTCAAGCTTAGGTTCTCTACCATCTGCTGGAACACTTAATCCAGTTTTGGGGTAACTGCTCCTGGATGCCAAGTGACACTACTGTTGCCTTTACCCTCCACACTTTCTCCAGTTGTTCAGCCCTTTACATTTCTCCAGATTTTAGTGTCCCTTTTTTGGGGGGGGGGGTATGTTGCTGTCATTCTGTATTATTGCATCTAACATGACTGCTGTCCTCTCATGTTTATTATCCACCTCTATATCAGGCTGGTTGACTATCACCAGTTTGTCAGTTTGGATCTGTAAGTCTCACAGGATCTTGGCCTGGTTGTTCTCAACTACTTTTGGAGGTATCTGCAATCTTGATTCTGGGACCTCTGTTGTTGATGTTCCGGTACACTAATTGTGCTACCTCGCTATGCCGCTCCATTTATGCCTTGCCACGTGCATTCACCCTGCTGTGATATGCTGCACCATTTCTGTGTTTTTAGGGCAGGTTTTTGTGCTGCCATGAATAGTGCCTCTGCACTGACCTTCAGTCCAAGTTTTTCCAGCCACTGATATGTTTTCTTGATGTCAGCCACTTCTTCAATTTGACGGTGGTGCATGCCATTCAGCGGCTTTTCTTTCCATGACTGTCTGGCACCTGCGTGAAGCTGGTCCCCCACCCCACGCAAAATTTAAGGAAAATAGTCTGTTTTGTTTGTGCTTCGTTTGTGCTGGATTGTGCCGTAAAACGTTTAGTTTGTGCTGCAACATATTTTTAGTTATGAGAGATTATTTTATAGGTCATCCAGAGTTCACCCAGCCCCCCATCTGCTCCATATGAACCCAAAACGGTACCGTTCGTTTGTGCTGGTTTGCGCTGCAAAAACCTCTGAGCAATGTGCTACACTGAGGCTAGCTGACGCGCACATGGGAAAAAAACACTGCCATCCAGGGATCGCAACAGCGGCAATGAGCCTTGATAGTGATTGGTCGACAAGAAATCCAGACAGGTTAATTAAAGGCCATGGCATAACATTTTTTCTTTAATCGTGCCTTGAATGTTTCTACTGAGGTAGCAGTTCATATATCTATCAGTAGGGCATTCCAAAGCTCTGGATACCGTGTCGAACTCGTTTTTTCCGCGGGCCACATTGTAGTCTTAGTTTCTTTCGGAGGGCCACTATGACTGTCAACCCAAATCAATGTATGTACAACTCATATTATATAAAGAATAAGCGACAAAACAAACTGACAAATAACCAGTTTTCAAATCAGACTAGTAAAAACTGGTCAAATATTAAAAATATGTATTTTTAAAAGTGAAGACAATTTGTAATTTTAAGTCAAGTCAAGTCAAGTTTATTTGTATAGCCCTAAATCACAAACAGTCTCAAAGGGCTTCACATAGTCAAAAATTGACAATTATTCTCAAAGCATCCCCTGATCTTAAGCTCCCAAAAGGGCAAGGGAAAAACTCAAAAACCCCTACCAGGGGAAAATGAGAAACCTTGAGAAGGGACCACAGATGGAAGGATCCCCCTTTCAGGATCACCAGGTTGTAATGGATGCAGAGAGGGCACAAGTAATACATAATATGAAAATCAATGAAAAAATGGATGTCGGAGGTGCCCTCGATTGTCCTGGCAGTGTCCTCAAGGAGGTTGAGCTGCAGTTTCCTCATCTTGAATTGGTCCCGAAGAATCCAGCTAGCCCAGGGGTGGGCAAACTTTTTGACTTGCGGGCCGAATTGGGTTCTAAATTTTGACCGGGGAGCCGAACCAGGAGCAGATGGATGTAGTGTTTGTGTGAAGTAATATAAACGACCTGTAAAGGTCATTGCATAAAAGGTTTTGGCCTTTAGTAGGTAGTAAAGCATGGATATTCAAAAAAAGTTTTTTGAAAACAAATGCATTTATTAACAGCATTAAAAAAAACATCCCTAAAAAACTGCTATCAGTGATTCTCATAAAATATGACACTGTTATTATGAATAACAGTCTCCATAACTTCAGTGCCTGCAGGTCAGATTAATGAAAGATGTATGTTTATCTTATGAGATCACATCAAACGGCAAACATTCTGACCAAATATATCATCTTGAAGAATCGGTGAAAGCATACATCCAAATAAAGTAATCAAACCGGCAACACGGTGAGGGGTATCTGAAAATCAGAGCAGAGTTTTAACTCACAAACACCTGGTAACAGAAGTGAGGAAACGGAAAACACTTCCTTAAAGTAAGCCTTAAGAACTTTAAAGGTTAAGATTAGTCACAAACAGGTGGTGCATCAATGTCCTTGAGCATCCTGCATTGTTTGAAAATGAGAATGGTCGCTAGTTTCAATCCCTGCTATTTGTACAGATCATATTCAAAATGCATTTTTTTACAACAAACTTGAAAGCCTCTCCTTCATTTTCAGTGTTCATTTGATGTTGATGTTCATGTGGCTGAACGTCACCTCGCGTACGTCGAGCCAAATTGGCCACTCTTTTTAAACACTCGGCACTCAGTGTCCACCTTGCTTTTCCGTGGGCGACTCATTTTAATGGAAGGATTCCAGGGGAAGGTTTGTGGGTGGCTTTAGCGTAAAACTGTATCCGAAAACTCGGCGCGCAAATTACAAGAATGCTGTCGTCACAGCCCACGCTCTAAATTCGGCACTGCTACAAATAGAGCGCGAAGGTGCCATTTCCGTACTACTGTGTACGTACACGCACTTGTGAGTGTGCACCGAGCTTTCTGACACGGCTTCCGGTAGTAAATGCGCAGGCGAGTGGTTCCCCATCTACTGGGTAAACGCAGTCATTGCAGGCAAAATGACCGAAAAAAAAGTTTAATAATACAATTTATTCCCACGGGCTCACCACCTGTGGGAGGGGCCGAAGGGGTCGGGTGCAATGTGAGCTGGGCGGCAGCCAAAGGCGGGGACCTTGGCGGTCTGATCCCCGGCTGCAGAAGCTGGCTCTTGGGACATGGAATGTCACCTCTCTGGCTGGAAAGGAGCCCGAGCTGGTGTGCGAGGCAGAAAGATTCCGACTAGATATAGTCGGACTAGCCTCCACACACAGTTTGGGTTCCGGTACAAGCCCTCTCGAGAGGGGCTGGACTCTCTTCCACTCTGGAGTTGCCCACGGTGAGAGGCGTCGAGCAGGTGTGGGTATACTTATTGCCCCCCGGCTGGGCGCCTGCACATTGGGGTTCACCCCGGTGAACGAGAGGGTAGCCTCCCTCCGCCTTCGGGTGGGGGGACGGGTCCTGACTGTTGTTTGTGTCTATGCACCAAACAGCAGCTCAGAGTACCCACCCTTCTTGGGGTCCCTGGAGGAAGTGCTGGAGAGCGCTCCTTCTGGGGACTCTATCGTTCTACTGGGTGACTTCAATGCTCACGTGGGCAATGACAGTGAGACCTGGAAGGGCGTGATTGGGAGGAACGGCCCCCCTGATCTGAACCCGAGCGGTGTTCTATTGTTGGACTTCTGTGCTCGACACGGATTTTCAATAATGAACACCATGTTCAAACATAAGGGTGTCCATGTGTGCACTTGGCACCAGGACACCCTAGGCCGCAGTTCGATGATCGACTTTGTAGTCGTGTCATCGGATTTGCGGCCGCATGTTTTGGACACTCGGGTGAAGAGAGGGGCGGAGCTGTCAACTGATCACCACCTGGTGGTGGGTTGGCTCCGATGGTGGGGGAAGATGCCGGTCCGACCTGGCAGACCCAAACGCTCTGTGAGGGTCTGCTGGGAACGTCTGGCAGAATCTCCTGTCAGGAAGAGCTTCAACTCCCACCTCCGGCAGAGCTTTTCCCACGTCCCGGGGGAGGCGGGGGACATTGAGTCTGAGTGGACCATGTTCCGCGCCTCCATTGTTGAGGCGGCCGATCGGAGCTGTGGCCGTAAGGTCGTTGGTGCCTGTCGTGGCGGCAACCCCCGAACCCGCTGGTGGACACCGGCGGTAAGGGATGCCGTCAAGCTGAAGAAGAAGTCCTATCGGGCCGTTTTGGCCTGCGGGACTCCGGAGGCAGCTGACAGGTACCGGATGGCCAAGCGGAACGCGGCTTCGGCGGTTGCTGAGGCAAAAACCCGGGCGTGGGAGGAGTTCGGTGAGGCCATGGAGAATGACTTTCGGACGGCTTCGAGGAAATTCTGGTCCACCATCCGGCGTCTCAGGAGGGGGAAGCAGTGCAACGTCAACACTGTTTACAGTGGGGATGGCGTGCTGCTGACCTCGACTCGGGACGTCGTGAGTCGGTGGGGAGAATACTTCGAAGACCTCCTCAATTCCACCTACACGCCTTCCATTGAGGAAGCAGGGCCTAGAGACTCTGAGGCGGATTCTCCAATCTCTGGGGTCGAAGTCACTGAGGTAGTTAAAAAACTCCTCGGTGGCAAGGCCCCGGGGCTGGATGAGATCCGCCCGGAGTTCTTAAAGGCTCTGGATGTTGTGGGGCTGTCATGGCTGACACGCCTCTACAACGTTGCATGGACATCGGGGACAGTGCCTCTGGATTGGCAGACTGGGGTGGTGGTTCCCCTCTTTAAGAAGGGGGACCGGAGGGTGTGTTCCAATTACAGGGGAATCACACTCCTCAGCCTCCCTGGTAAGGTCTATTCAGGGGTGCTGGAGAGGAGGGTCCGTCGGGAGGTCGAACCTCGGATTCAGGAGGAGCAGTGTGGCTTTCGTCCTGGCCGTGGAACAGTGGACCAGCTCTACACCCTCGGCAGGATCCTCGAGGGTGCATGGGAGTTTGCCCAACCAGTCCACATGTGTTTTGTGGACTTGGAGAAGGCGTTCGACCGTGTCCCTCGGGAGGTTCTGTGGAGGGTGCTTCGGAAGTACGGGGTGCCGAGCCAACTGATAAGGGCGGTTCGGTCCCTGTATCACCAATGCCAGAGTCTGGTCCGCATTTCCGGCAGTAAGTCGGATTCGTTCCCAGTGAGGGTTGGACTCCGCCAAGGCTGCCCTTTGTCACCGATTCTGTTCATAATTTTTATGGACAGAATTTCTAGGCGCAGCCGAGGCGTTGAGGGGGTCCGGTTTGGGGACCTCAGCATCGCGTCTCTGCTTTTTGCAGATGACGTGGTGCTGTTGGCTTCTTCAGGCCGTGATCTCCAGCTCTCGCTGGAACGGTTCGCAGCCGAGTGTGAAGCGGTCGGGATGAGGGTCAGCACCTCCAAATCCGAGTCCATGGTCCTCGATCGGAAAAGGGTGGAATGCCCTCTCCGGATCGGGGATGAGATCCTGCCCCAAGTGGAGGAGTTCAAGTATCTTGGAGTCTTGTTCACGAGTGAGGGGAGGATGGAGCGTGAGATCGACAGGCGGATCGGTGCAGCGTCGGCAGTAATGCGGACCCTGTACCGGTCCGTTGTGGTGAAGAGAGAGCTGAGCCAAAAGGCAAAGCTCTCAATTTACCGGTCGATTTACGCTCCTACCCTCACCTATGGTCACGAGCTATGGGTCGTGACCGAAAGAACGAGATCTCGGATACAAGCGGCCGAAATGAGTTTTCTCCGCAGGATGTCCGGGCTCTCCCTTAGAGATAGGGTGAGAAGCTCGGTCATCCGGGAGAGACTCGGAGTAGAGTCGCTACTCCTCCACGTTGAGAGGAGCCAGATGAGGTGGCTCGGGCATCTTATCAGGATGCCTCCTGGACGCCTCCCTGGGGAGGTGTTCCGGGCATGTCCCACCGGTAGGAGACCCCGGGGACGACCCAGGACGCGCTGGAGAGACTATGTCTCTCAGCTGGCCTGGGAACGCCTTGGGATCCCCCGGGATGAGCTGGATGAAGTGGCTGGGGAGAGGGAAGTCTGGGAGTCCCTCCTGAAGCTGTTGCCCCCGCGACCCGACCCCGGATAAGCGGAAGAAGATGGATGGATGGATAATACAATTTATTTAGGGTTGGCGGGCCGGATTAAACGGTCCCGCGGGCCGGATGTGGCCCGCGGGCCGTAGTTTGCCCATACCTGAGCTAGCCGCTATCAGCTTTTGCGCCACCTAACCCCCTCCCCAGCCAGGGAGGGGGGTGGGCAGAGAGAACAAAAACAAACTCCCGCCGAATCGGCCACTACAAGTTAGTTAAAGGCCATCTCATAGAAATGTGTCTTTAAACGTGTCTTAAATGGTTCTACTGAGGTAGCAGTTCTAATATCCATTGGTAGGGCATTCCAAAGCTCTGGAGCCCGAATAGAGAATGCTCTAGAACCTGCAGACATCTTCTTGGCCCTCGGTGTAACTAAAAGATTAGCGTTTTGCGAACGAAGGTTACGAGACGGAACATAAGGAACGACTAGGTCGACGAGATATGAAAGCGCTAAGCCATGCAGTGATTTATAGTTTAGTAAAAGAACCTTGAAGTCACGTCTTAAACGGACCGGGAGCCAATGTAAGTTGGCTAATATTGGGGTAATGTGATCAAATTTTCTTGTCCGTGAGAGCAGCCTCGCAGCAGCATTTTGTACTAACTGTAGACTTTTGGTGAGGGACTTAGGAAGACCAGAGAATTATACATTACAGTAGTCCAGGCGCGACGTGATGAACGCATGTATAATAGTTTCCGCATCCCCGGTCGAGAGGATCGGACGAATCTTAGCAATATTACGAAAGGAGAGCGTTTGGTCAAATATTACCCCGAGATTAGTTACAGTATCACTCTGAGTGATAGTACGGTTATCTATAGTTATAGTGGTTTCCTTAAATAAGTGTTGATAACGAGTAGGACCAATTATCAACATCTCAGTTTTATCTGGGTTAAGACGAAGGAAGTTGAGAGACATCCATTGCTTGATCTCCGCAAGGCACGCCTCGAGATTACAACAGTCCCGCGGCTCTGTCATCGATAACGGCATATATAATTGGGTGTCATCCGCGTAGCATTGAAAACTAATATTATATTTACGTATTATGTCCCCAAGAGGAATCATATAAATATTAAATAAAATCGGTCCGAGTACCGATCCTTGTGGGACACCACACGTAACATTATAGAGCTCAGAGGACGTATTGCCATGGACCACTCGGTGCGTCCTGTCTGATAGATAGGAATAGAACCAGCCTCGTGTTGACCCTGAGATACCAACACAACTTTTAAGACGCCCTAATAAAATATCGAAGTCTACAGTGTCAAAGGCAGCACTAAGATCGAGTAGTAACAATACAGACGACGTATTTGAATCCATAGCTATGAGGAGATCATTAGTCACTTTAGCAAGTGCTGTCTCTGTGGAATGATTAGCTCTAAAACCAGACTGTAAAGAGTCATATCGATTATTAGCGACCATGTAATCAATAAGCTGCTGCGCTACTACTTTTTCAAGAAGTTTTGCTATGAATGGGAGGTTTGAAACTGGCCTATAATTACTGAGACAGTCCGGGTCAAGATTTGCTCGCTTAAGTAACGGTTTAATAATAGCGGTTTTAAAGGCTGTTGGCACTATCCCAGAGGAGACAGACAGATTGATTATATTTAAGACGGACGGTCCTAAAATTGGAAATAATTCTTTAAGTAGTTTGGCTGGAAGCGGGTCGAGTAAACATGTTGTTTGTTTAGCCGCACTAACCAATTGTGTAAGCCTTTCAAGGGACACGCTTTTAAAATTTGAGAGGGTTATGGCATGATCCCCAGCGCTAGTAACCGGCGGAGCAATTGGAATGGTATTCTTGATCTCGTCCCTAATGGACTCAATCTTTTGAGCAAAAAATTTCATAAACTCGTCAGCTGATTGGAAGGAGCTGTCAGGGGTTGGCTGGCGTAGAGTTAGCTTTGCCACTGTATCAAATAGGTATTTAGGATTGTTTTTATTAAGATTAATGACTTGCGAAAAATAACGAGTTTTTGCTAAGATAAGTGTTGGGTTGACAACATTTATCTGAAATCAATCTCGGAGACGGTATGTCTTTCTTGGCTTAGCGTTTTCTCCTGCGCAGAAGGGCGCATCCCAGACACAGCAAGTGTGGCTGAGATTCGCGCTCTGCTCTGAGTTTTGCCGAGCTTTTTATTGAGAAAGAAACAATTGGGCAAGTGTACATGATCGGGTAGGTTCACAGGCAGGAAATACATTCCATAGTTATATCTCATTACCACAGAACAAACTCTCGTGGACGGAGCAGTATGGACGTCTCATGACTATTAGCTTAACAAAAACGTAGTCTTTAGTGGCCCTGGGAATACATCCCGGTGTCGTACTCATGACTTCAACTTAAATGAGACCTCTGTCTGCTTCAGCCATCCCATGACAATCTCATGATCTGAACATGTCTAGCTAACTATGGGGCTTATTGTATAGCGCGGCTAATGACTCCAGTCATTAGCCGGCCATATGCCCCCAAATCATTTTCACAAGGCTAGATGGTCACATACTGCGGAGAGTCTTGCACACAAAAGTAGATACATAGAATCCAATGATAAAAAGTATATCATTTCCAACATTCCCTCCTGTTTTTAACATTGGAATTCATGGGAAAACAAAACATCAACTAATAACTACATATGTGTATAAATGAGTATATGCTTACACAATATAGTATAGTACCATCAAAAAGCATGAAAGTTTACATTCCAGAGTTTATCAGAACTACAGCCCTTCATCCGGCTTTGGCTATGTTCGTTATAATGGAATGTATTTTGTTCTGGATCGTCAAGAAAAATAGACAGGTAGGCGATTTACGCAAGGCGGTCCCACTCATCTTGTTCACACTGGGCCAACATGATATTCTGGACAGCAGATGCTGATGTCAACCTTTTAGTCATGTGACTAATTAAAATAATGCCGCATGTGGTCGTTTGATAAAGTAATGAAGGACATAATATTGACACAATATCACAGCATACTGCAAAGTTGAAATGCTCTTAGTTTTGCCCCCCTTGCATATGTATGTGTCTGTCGATGAATTGCTCTGGGATCACTGCCCAGGCCCTGCTGTCCATCCAAGATCTTTATGTCCACTTCACCGTCCTCAGAGTCTCTTCCCAGGCCCCGGTCAGCGTTCAGGAGTTCCCTAGTAATCGACATCTCCATAACCAGTCGTCAGCAAACAATTCTTCTCCTTTGTGGTTGTTTGGGGCACGGGGATGATTGGTGGTCGTTGTTCAATAGAACCTCCAAGCGTCCCTGCATCTACTCCTACGATCCAGAGGCCCGCGTGAACCTAAAACAAACAAACAAACAAACAACAACACTCCCCCCAGGAGTTATGAATTATCTTCCTTATTTCTCATCGTGCTGTCAGTCTCGCACGATTTCTCCTGTGACTGCTGCCTGTTGAATTCTGGCACGTCCTGTTAAAGCCTCCAAAACAAGTGAATCCAAAAAAGCATTGAATGTCACAATTAAATTTTATATGTATCTACTTACGCACTCAAACGTAACTCCACCCCCCTTTAACACATTCGCCCAATGTGTCATTAGGCATTTAAAAAGGAACCGGCAAACGTCCTACCACATCATCACGTCTTGCAGCCAGTCCTGTCGAACCTTGCAGTCATCCAGGATCGTCATCCCCAAGTTCCTGAAAATTGACTGTGCACCTCACACTCGGCAATACCAACAACGGACACTTGTGCTCACAAAACTACACAGGCATCGAGTATCTACTAAATGAAAATAGACACACAATGAATCATGGCGCACGGGGATTCCGTCCTGAAAATCATCAATCATCATAAAAATCAAAAGGGTTAGGGTTAACATTTTCACGTGAATTCAACATAAACTTTCCAAGACTGCAATCGACAACCTGCAAAAGTAATACAAGTTATAAAACAACCAGCAATCTGCTCCTTGGCTGTCGGTTGACGCTGCAATAAGTCAAGTGACACACAGAAACAAAGCCAAGCTCGCACTTGCCACAAGCAAGCTTAAGTTCCATATGTATGGTTGTCATCTACATAGTCTGTCACCTTGTCGGGTGAGTTCAGGTTCGTCATGTCATATGTCCATCGTCCTAGTGTTCGATATCAGTCCTGTCTTGTCCATCCGTGTTGCTGAATTCGGCCTTCTCCATGAACTATTTTTGTTGTTCATGGTGCCTTTGATTAACCATCGGCTGTTAGTCATCACACTTGGGTGTTCCTGTCTCAGGTGAGAGGAATCTTACCCTCAACTGTGACCCTTTCATACCAACTACAAAATACTTTGGCCTTTCATACTGCCCTCAACACACACACACACACACATATTCGTAACCACACAAGCGCCAATCCATTTGCATCTATCACTCATACAACAACAAACAAATTTAGTATGTGTAAGTGAACAGGCAATCAGCGAATATTAACGGTAAACCCTTCATTTCTGGATGTCCTTCCCAAGTGAATATTTCGTACATTCGTACCGGACCTTTACTGTAAAATTGCCAATTAAATGCCTAAAAATTCAGTCATTTGTACTGCTGAGCATGTTCATGGGTGAGCATGGGGAAAGAAGCAGCCTCAGTAGGTCCTTAAATAATCTTGTCCTAATCCATCGTTCTGATCGAGCACCTGGGTAAAGATACTCAAAAGTCTTCCTCCAACAGTCTACTCCACTACATTATTTTCACTTTGCCATGTTAAGGCATTTGTTTTCCGAGTCCTATCACATTTGTGTCACGGTCGGGTGGAGCATGGAGCAGGACGACCAAGTGCAGCTTGGACCAGGGTTTATTGAAGCAACTCAAAATACAGACTCGGTAAACTGACATGACTTAAACAATAACTTGACTGACTGACCGGGACGTGGAACAAGAAGACAGCAGGACATGACGGCACCAAGACAGGACGACAACACCGAACGACAGCAACCAAAACCAAAACCAAAACCAATGACCAAAACCAATGATCCGACAGGGAGAGAGGGGCAGACAGGACTTTTATACAAGACAGGTAACGAGAGGCAGGTGGGAACAATCACACTAATCATGGGCACACAGGAGGGGAGGGGCGAGCACACAGACAGAAACCAAGACAACAGACACATAGTGGAGCAGTTGGGGACGAGACGTGACAATTTGTCATCGCGTTCACTGTCACTTGGTGTGAGTCTCATGCAGTGTTATTCTTAACTGTCAAAAGTTTTCATGGCTGTTATTCCTTGATCTTATCAAACTTTTTGTTTTGACACCAGAATTTCCCTATGAGGTGTGATTAACTTCTACTTTATTAATTACCTCCATTGAATAATCTAATCACCTTTTGACTGCATCCTAGTAGATCCTAATGCCCTATTTTTCCTTCTCCGAACTGTTAATGACTAAATGTCTAATTGTTAAGCTGGATGGGCTAAATGTGATTCTACTCTTATCTCTTACAATTTTAGCCTGTTTCATCCAAATTTATCCTCTGACTATGATACTTTTTCTTTCTTCGTAACACTACACAATTTGTTCCTTATTTGTTTATCTTTTAGCAAGACTCCTCAGTTGTGTCAAACTCAGTGCCCAAGCAAGCTTCCATCCACTCTGACCCAAGCTCCACCAAGTTTGATAACGTCTCAGCAGCTTGGTGCATCTTTCAGGTCTTGTGTGTCTTTCGCCGCACCTCATTGTCAGGTTGTTATCTTTGGTTGTAGTCTCAGAGTCAACTCATCCCTCACTCTTGGATGAGTCCATTTTCAACTGAGTCCATTCTCATCTTGTGAGCTCCTTCACTCTTTGTACTCCGCCTCCGAGGATGTCGTTCTCCTCCAGGGCGTTGTGCTCCCCCCAAGCACAAATATAGTCCTTCTTTGCTCTTGCAAAGGTCAAAGGTGCCTTAGAGCCATGCACCATTTTTCTTGATGTTCTCAGCTGTCGGTGGAGTCTCGGGATCGAGTTTCAGAGTCACTGATGGATACTGAAAAAACAGACTGGGATACCAAACTTAAATATCATCTTCCAATTTGACATAAATTCCATAGTGCCTTCTGTTAATCAAACTTCAAATTCTACTATTATCAATAATCTAATCTACCTGAGAAGAACAGCGCCTTTCCTTCATGAGCGCTCGGATGTATTGTGATGGACCTCATTTGAACCATTTTAAATTGACAGATTACCCTAAACTTAAATTGCAAGTCTTAACTGTTATTTCTCTCAATTATACTGTAATTTCCAGAAACTCCTCCTATTTTCAGGCCACTATCTATCTTTTGTTTTCCTAACTTTGATTTTATGCCATTCTCTCTATTACCTTTCCACCTTTCCTGATTTGAGCCTTCAATTTCTGATCTAGTTTCCAAATTTTGCCTAGTATCATCTCTATTTTGACCTCAGTATTAATGGTGTTATGCTCACTTTACAGATATTACTGAACTGTCCTGAATTTATAATTCACTGCCAGTACATCGAAGGCCATTTCTCAGCTGTTCACTTTTTCCATGTTCCTGTTAGGCTCCACTATTCGAATCTTCGAATTTTCATATAGAGTTTCTTTTAGGTTCCTGTGTGGATCATGTTTCACACAAACAGGACATGCTTAAAAAAAAAATTTTTTTTCAAGAATCTAAACCAAAGGTAACTAATAGGTAACTAATAACTCATCTCCCCCCTTTTGTCACATAAGTGACACAACAGGCGTTGCCTTAAAAGTCATTTTGGCAAAACAGTTTTGTTATTGACATCGTCAATAGCACCTTATCCATTATCACACCCTTTGTTGTTTGAACTAATATCATTTTCAATCTTGTCAATCCTTCTTCTACTTTTGGTGTCCACGCGAATGTATCTTTGACTGCTAACGGCTGTCCATGAGCCACTCCTGTTAGTGGCTTAGCAATTTCAGCATAGCATGGAGCCCAAGCTCAGCTGTAATGACAAAAAAAAAACATCAGTTGTTCTTCGTGGCAGGTCGTGGTGTGTCTAATATAACCTGTTACCTGCTCTCCCTTTCGCTGAGAGTAAACCAAGATAGTTTACTTCTGGTTTTTACCCATCCTAACTTCTGTTACTTGACTTCACTTCCTCTCTGGCCTAAATGCTGCATGAGGAGAAAGGAATCTCATCCTTACACTTCCTTTGTTTCAAAAGCAATTATCATCATTGTAGACGAAAACTTGAACTTTTGTCTACTTGAAGCCCTTTGAGACTGTTTGTGATTTAGGGCTATACAAATAAACTTGACTTGACTTTTAGATGAAAGCCTAAAACGAGCCATTCAATTCATGATAATCAGTCAACCACTGTGAAATAAGGCCTATTTTCTTTTCTTAGCATTAAATATGCTCAAAATCATTCTTTCTTCAAAGTTGTTCTACTACTTTTCACATAGTAGTCTCCAACAACGTCAACCAGTCAAGCTGTATCTTGTTATTCATTCCTGCTCATTTGCATCTCACACACGCGCACACACACACAGGCACGCACGCATGCACTGTTCTCACTCTCCTCAAGCTCTCTTCAAGCTGTCCACACAGTCATACTACATCATTTTTAATTCACAGTCCTCATTTGAATCTGTCCTATCTCAAGGTTCTTGGTAAAACAACCCACTCATTCCGATTTTGACATATTCCAAAAATTCACTCAAGAGATGCTTGCATTGAATTAATTCCATAAGCTTTTCATTTCCAAAAAATTTGCAGATTTAGGGCAATTTTCCTTCCACTCATTCTTACAGGCAAATTCTACATTTCACCTTTACATTGTCCCAGTTTGAAATTCACATCATTCAGCCCATTTAAATCACACTGGGAACGTTTTTAAACATTCCCGAAATTGCAAAATTAAGAAATTCATATTTTCACGTTAAATTATTACTTCTTTGTAATGCTATGGCATGCTCAAACTTGGCCAATAAAAGATTGATTAAAATTTCTGCAAAATTTTACAAAATTCATATTTCACCTCTAAGTTCTACATGTTTCAACTGATTCAATTCTGCTCGAACATCATTCTGTTGCATCTCCTAAATATTTATTCATCTTTTTCGCCTGTTTTTACACCAATTTCTCCAAAAAATGCATTTTCCAGTTTCAATGTCTCCTTTTTTATTTTATTTTTTCTTGCAGTGCAAATCGAATAGACCCCAGTCTAGTAACTTTCCTTGCACACTGTTTTAGCCAATTTCAAAATTTTAACACATAGACACACATAAACACACAGAGAACACAAGGACAACACAAAGGCCCACAACAAAACACAGTGCACAAACAACATCAACAAACAATGCTGTGCAAACGTCTTCCTCTATTTGATGTTTTGGTTTTACTATTTTTATTTATTTTTTCTCACATTACTGGCCTTTCAATAAGGTTTGACAACTGTATCATTCGCATACATCAGCGTCATTTATACTTTGGGGAAATTTAACAGCCTTGGTCATGCTTCTTGTTTGGTAGGAGTTCTTATTGACTGACCATAATATATTTTGCTATTATATGGGGGGGGGGGGTTCAGGTCTTTTAAATTAGATGCATGTTTTGCATAGGAGCAGAAGGAGCTTCTGCCTCAGGCTCCTCTTCTTGAGCCACGCCTAAGCCTACGCACTATAGCTTCATTGTCTGACAATCATACTTGCGGCCTCAAGTTTGGTAACTTATTTAACGTATACTTCTCATCCCCTGATACATTGTCAGTAACACTTTGACGGGCCCCCAATGTAATCAATTTAGTTCAACATTTAAATCATAGGGATTTCTAAAGATGGAATGTTTCTTTAGTGCAATAACAACTTTCTGTGGTAATTCCTGCTTTGACCAGTTTTCTGGTGAGGAATTCCACAGAAATTTGCCATTTCTTCCCACCATGTTACATGCAGCACAATAGCGAGTGATACGTGCTACCATTCACACACATTCACACCGCGGAATTTTCTTAACACAACGAGGTGTATTTCCGTCTACAAGTTCCATCTGTAGACCGAATTCCTATCACTTGGAATTCACAACAAGGACTCCGCCGTCCTTACCCAGGTACCCTTTTTCTGGGGACTAAAATACCCCAACCACGCAGCCAACAAAGAGGTCTCACCGAGTCTCTGAGAGATTTCTTTTGAAGTTTCCGTCAATCCTCGCTGCCGAGAGGTGCTGAACCGGACGCCGGCCTGGTGGATGAACATTGTTCCCCAGGGCTTTCCTTCAGGCGTCCTGTGACCTCTGCCGTGCACGGATTCGGCGTCTTCAACACTCTTCGGATGAGCGAGCAGATTTTCAGGAAATCCCGGACGAGCCCCCAAAAATGTTGGGTTGACAACATTTATCTGAAATCAATCTCGGAGACGGTAGGTCTTTCTTGGCTTAGCGTTTTCTCCTGCGCAGAAGGGCGCATCCCAGACACAGCAAGTGTGGCTGAGATTCGCGCTCTGCTCTGAGTTTTGCCGAGCTTTTTATTGAGAAAGAAACAATTGGGCAAGTGTACATGATCGGGTAGGTTCACAGGCAGGAAATACATTCCATAGTTATATCTCATTACCACAGAACAAACTCTCGTGGACGGAGCAGTATGGACGTCTCATGACTATTAGCTTAACAAAAACGTAGTCTTTAGTGGCCCTGGGAATACATCCCGGTGTCGTACTCATGACTTCAACTTAAATGAGACCTCTGTCTGCTTCAGCCATCCCATGACAATCTCATGATCTGAACATGTCTAGCTAACTATGGGGCTTATTGTATAGCGCGGCTAATGACTCCAGTCATTAGCCGGCCATATGCCCCCAAATCATTTTCACAAGGCTAGATGGTCACATACTGCGGAGAGTCTTGCACACAAAAGTAGATACATAGAATCCAATGATAAAAAGTATATCATTTCCAACAATAAGCACATCTTTATATCTCAGGAGGCTGTCCTTCCATGCCTGATGGAAAACCTCAAGTTTGGTTAAACGCCATCTGCGCTCATGCTTTCTACATAATTGCTTAAGCGTACGTGTTTCATCTGTGAACCACGGAGTTGGCCATCTACGGCGAGTTTTCAGACGTAGCTGCGCCACAGAGTCGATGGCTTTTAATAATGTCGCATTGAATTCATTTGTAAGATTATCAATAGAGCCGCTGTATGCGGGAAACATGGCGATTGCCGGCGACAGTAACTCAGATAGCGCAGTTGCAGTCATGGAGTTAAAATTACAGCTGCTATAATTCTGATTGCTCTCTTGTCTTTGACAAGGAACTAAAATTTCAAATTTTATTAAGAAATGATCAGACAAAACATTAGTGTATGGCAGTACTGCTATATTTGATGTTGCTAGTCCCCGGGATAATACCAGGTCTAAGGTATTGCCATTCTTATGCGTTGCTGCCTGTACGGCTTGCGTAAAACCAAACGTATCGATTAAAGTCTGAAATGCCGAAGTCAGTGGTTCTGACGGTGAATTCATGTGGATGTTGAAATCACCCATGATAACTATATTATCTGCATTTGTCACTAGATCAGCCACAAATTCTGAAAATTCATTCATTCCCCAGGTGGACGGTAAATAACAGCAAGATAGAATGACGGTAAAGCAGCCGATCGCACAATGAGAACTTCAAATGTTTTAAATACGTGAATTTAAATAGGCGAGGCCTAAATCTAAGATCAGAATTTGAGATGAGGGCGACCCCCACCCTTTTTTCGAGGACGCGCCACATGCGAGCTCACAAAATTTGGGGGTGAGGCGTCGTTAAGCGGTAGCAGTTCATTAGGTTTTAACCAGGTCTCGCAAAGACCGCAAACATTTAGATTATGTTCCGTGATAAGGTCATTAACGAGAACTGCTTTCGTATGAAGCGATCTAATATTCATAAAACCGAGTTTAAGTGTAATCGGTCGATCAGGGTGCGTATCTATCAAAGGATTTTTAAACGGGATGCGAGTAAGATTGTGTTCTCTAGGCCTGACATCACCTCTCAAAAGTTTATTAGCGCGGTGGGATGAAACGACCGTGGGAATTTGATGGTGAATATTTGTTACACATGTGAAGTTATCTAAAACAGGCACCGTTTCATCAGCAAGACCGGTCGGGGCGGAGTGATTGGACTTGTCTACTACCCCAGTAGAAAGTATGTTTATGTGTACTGTAGCACTATTCAAACTGTCGCGCTCTAGTCTACACGAGGAGCTATGTGTATGCTGAAATTCTAGCCTAGCGCTAGTTAACTTTAACTTAACTGACTCCAAACCCATCCTCACAGGTGGTCTAATCACCTGTGCCCTGGCCTGCTCTAAAGTGACCTGTCATGAGTGGCTCAGACAGTAATCTATATTCCTAGAAAGAGTGAAGGCGCCTTCACGGTTAGGGTGAAGGCCGTCCTTCCTCAGCAGGTCGGGGCGGCCCCAGAAGGAGGACCAGTTATCTATAAAATACAATCCCTGCTTTTTACAGAACCCAGCCATCCATCGATTAAGGGAGACTAATCTACTAAACCTCTCATCAGTGCCTCTCCCAGGCAGGGGGCCAGAGACAAATACTCGATGCCGACTCATCTTTCTGGCAAGATCACAAGTCCTCGCTATGTTTTTCTTTGTGATCTCTGATTGTCTCATCCTAACATCATTGGAGCCGACGTGTATCACTATGTCCGAGTAGCTAATGTTGGTGGAACTACACTGTTGACTAGGCCTATTGCGAGTCAGCTCCCTAAGATTAGGTTCTATGTCGGGTGCTCTGCCCCCAGGAATACACATTACCGTGGCTGGATTTTTAAGCGTAATGTTTCGGGTAATTTTAGCAATGACACATGAATTTGATGCACAATTTGTATCTGGCCCCCGGGCCTTGAGTTTGACACCTATTCTCTGAACCCTGTGGACTTCTTTTTGGTCCTCGGGGTCACTTAAAGACTAGCGTTTTGCGAGTGAAGGTTACGGGATGGAACGTAAGGTACAACTAGGTCGACGAGATATGAAGGCGCTAAGCCATGCAGTGTTTTATAGGTTAACTAGAAAATGCAATTTCCTCAGAAATTGCGTGTGAAGGTGAAGACTTTGAATAACTTCTTGGGGAATGATGCCGAATGATGTTGAAATGAGTTGAATTACTTGAGAAATATGAAAAATAGAAGTGTAAAATGAAATTTTGGAGAATTTGTGGTGAAAATTTGTAATTTTTGGTAAGTGGGAAATTGCGGAATACGTACGAAAATGATGAACAGTTGAAAATTTGAATGGGTTGAATCGGTTGAAAAATGTAGAAATTAGAGTTGAAAAATGAAAGTTTGGAATTTTTGGTAAGTGGGAAGTTGTGGAACAGGTAGGCAAAAGATGAAGGGTTGAAATTTGTAATGGGTTGAATTGGTAGAGAAATGTAGAAATTAGAGTAGCAAAACAAAATTTTGGAGAATTTGGTTGAATTTCAAATTAGAAATTTTCGGTAAGTGGGAAGTTGTGGAATGGGTAGGCAAGAGATGAACAATTGAAAGTTTGAAGGGGTTGAATTGGTTGAAAAATGTAGAAATTTGAGTAGAAAAACGAAATTTTGGAGAATTTGGTTGAATTTCAAATTTGAAAGTTTGGAATTTTTGGTAAGTGGGAAGTTGTGCAATAGGTAGGCAAGAGATGAACAATTGAAAGTTGGAATGGGTTGAATTGGTTAAAAAATGTAGAAATTAGAGTAGAAAAATGAAATTTTGGAGAATTTGGTTCATCCAGCTTCTTCCGCTTATCCGGGGTCGGGTCGCGGGGGCAGCAGCTTTAGGTGGGACTCCCAGACTTCCCTCTCCCCAGCTACTTCATCCAGCTCATCCCGGGGGATCCCAAGGCGTTCCCAGGCCAGCTGAGAGACATAGTCTCTCCAGCGCGTCCTGGGTCGTCCCCGGGGTCTCCTACCGGTGGGACATGCCCGGAACACCTCCCCAGGGAGGCGTCCAGGAGGCATCCTGATGAGATGCCCGAGCCGCCTTATCTGGCTCCTCTCAACGTGGAGGAGTAGCGACTCTACTCCGAGTCTCTCCCGGATGACCGAGCTTCCCACCCTATCTCTAAGGGAGAGCCCGGACATCCTGCGGAGAAAACTCCTTTCGGCCACTTGTATCCGGGATCTCGTTCTTTCGGTCACGACCCATAGCTCGTGACCATAGGTGAGGGTAGGAGCGTAAATCGACCGGTAAATTGAGAGCTTTGCCTTTTGGCTCAGCTCTCTCTTCACCACAACGGACCGGTACAGGGTCCGCATTATTGCTGACGCTGCACCGATCCGCCTGTCGATCTCGCGCTCCATCCTCCCCTCACTCGCGAACAAGACTTCAAGATACTTGAACTCCTCCACTTGGGGCAGGGTCTCATCCCCGATCCGGAGAGGGCATTCCACCCTTTTCCGATCGAGGACCATGGACTCGGATTTGGAGGTGCTGACCCTCATCCCGACCGCTTCACACTCGGCTGCGAACCGTTCCAGCGAGAGCTGGAGATCACGGCCTGAAGAAGCCAACAGCACCACGTCATCTGCAAAAAGCAGAGACGCGATGCTGAGGTCCCCAAACCGGACCCCGTCAACGCCTCGGCTGCGCCTAGAAATTCTGTCCATAAAAATTATGAACAGAATCGGTGACAAAGGGCAGCCTTGGCTGCGAATCCGACTTACTGCCGGAAATGCGGACCAGACTCTCGCTTCAGTGATACAGGGACCAAACCGCCCTTATCAGTTGGCTCGGCACCCCGTACTCCCAAAGCACCCTCCACAGAACCTCCTGAGAGACACGGTCGAACGCCTTCTCAAAGTCCACAAAACAAATGTGGACTGGTTGGACGAACTCCCATGCACCCTCGAGGATCCTGCCGAGGGTGCAAAGCTGGTCCACTGTTCCACAGCCAGGACGAAAGCCACACTGCTCCTCCTGAATCCGAGGTTCGACCTCCCGACGGACTCTCCAGCACCCCTGACCTTACCGGGGAGGCTGAGGAGTGTGATTCCCCTGTAATTTGAACACACCCTCCGGTCCCCCTTCTTAAAGAGGGGAACCACCACCCCAGTCTGCCAATCTAGAGGCACTGTCCCCGATGTCCACGCAATGTTGTAGAGGCGTGTCAGCATAAGGGACGGCCCCACAACATCCAGAGCCTTTAAGAACTCCGGGCGGATCTCATCCACCCACGGGGCCTTGCCACCGAGGAGTTTTTTAACTACCTCAGTGACTTCGACCCCAGAGATTAGAGAATCAGCCTCAGAGTCTCCAGGCCCTGCTTCCTCAATGGAAAGCGTGTAGGTGGAATTGAGGAGGTCTTCGAAGTATTCTCCCCACCGACTCACGACGTCCCGAGTCGAGGTCAGTAGCACGCCATCCCCACTGTAAACAGTGTTGACGTTGCACTGCTTCCCCCTCCTGAGACGCCGGATGGTGAACCAGAATTTCCTCGAAGCCGTCCGGAACTCATTCTCCATGGCCTCATCCAAACTCCTCCCACGCCCGTGTTTTTGCCTCAGCAACCGCCGAAGTCGCGTTCCGCTTGGCCATCCGGTACCTCTCAGCTGCCTCCGGAGTCCCGCAGGCTAAAACGGCCCGATAGGACTCCTTCTTCAGCTTGACGGCATCCCTTACCGCCGGTGTCTACCATCGGGTTCAGGGATTGCCGCCACGGCAGGCACCAACGACCTTACGGCCACAGCTTCGGTCGGCCGCTTCAACAATGGAGGCGCGGAACATGGTCCACTCAGACTCAATGTCCCCCGCCTCCCCCGGGACGTGGGAAAAGCTCTGCCGGAGGTGGAAGTTGAAGCTCTTCCTGACAGGAGATTCTGCCAGACGTTCCCAGCAGACCCTCACCGAGCGTTTGGGTCTGCCAGGTCGGACCGGCATCTTCCTCCACCATCGGTGCCAACCCACCACCAGGTGGTGATCAGTTGACAGCTCCGCCCCTCTCTTCACCCGAGTTTCCAAAACATGCGGCTGCAATTCCGATGACACGACTACAAAGTCGATCATCGAACTGCGGCCTAGGGTGTCCTGGTGCCAAGTGCACACATGGACACCCTTATGTTTGAACATGGTGTTCATTATTGAAAATCCGTGTCGAGCACAGAAGTCCAATAATAGAACACCGCTCAGGTTCAGATCGGTTCCTCCCAATCACGCCCCTCCAGGTCTCACTGTCATTGCCCACGTGAGCATTGAAGTCACCCAGTAGAACGATGGAGTCCCCGGAAGGAGCATTATCCAGCACTTCCTCCAGGGACTACAAGAAGGGTGGGTACTCTGAGCTGCCGTTTGGTGCATAGACTCAAACAACAGTCAGGACCTGTCCCCCCACCTGAAGGCGGAGGGAGGCTACCCTCTCGTTCACTGGGGTGAACCCCAATGTGCAGGCGCCCAGCCATGGGGCAATAAGTATACCCACGCCTGCTCGACGCCTCTCACCGTGGGCAACTCCAGAGTGGAAGAGAGTCCAGCCCCTCTTGAGAGGGCTTGTACTGGAACCCAAACTGTGTGTGGAGGCTAGTCCGACTATATCTAGTCGGAATTTTTCTGCCTCGCACACCAGCTCGGGCTCCTTTCCAGCCAGAGAGGTGACATTCCATATCCCAAGAGCTAGCTTCTGCGGTATCAGACCGCCAAGGTCCCTGCCTTTGGCCGCCGCCCAGCTCACACTGCACCCGACCCCTTTGGCCCCTCCCACAGGTGGTGAGCCCATGGGAAGGGGGCCCCACATTTCCTTTTGGGGCTGTGCCGGCGAAGGCCCGGCTACCAGACGCTCGCCTTCGAGCCCCGCCTCCAGGCCTGGCTCCAGAGGGGGGCCCCGGTGACCCGCGTCCGGGTGAGGGAAAACGAAGTCCATTTATTTTACTCATCATAAGGGGCTTCTGTGAGCCGTGCTTTGTCTGGCCCCTCACCTTGGACCCGTTTGCCATGGGTGACCCTACCAGGGGCATGACGCCCCCGACAACATGGCTCCTAGGATCATAGGGGCACGCAAACCCCTCCACCACGATAAGGTGACGACTCACAAGTTTGGTTGAATTTCAAATTTGAAAGTTTGGAATTTTGGTAAGTGGGAAGTTGTGGAATAGGTAGGCAAAAGATGAAAAGTTGAAAGTTGGAATGGGTTGAATCAAAAGACAAATGTAGAAATTAGAGTAGAAAAATGAAATTTTTGAAAATTTGGTTGAATTTCAATTTTGAAAATTTGGAATTTTTGGTAAGTGGGAAGTTGTGGAATAGGTAAGCAAGAGATGAAAAATTGAAAGTTGGAATTGGTTGAATCTTTTAAAAAATGTAGAAATGAGAGTAGAAAAACGAAATTTTGGAGAATGTTAAATTTCAAATTTGGAATTTTTGGTAAGTGGGAAGTTGTGGAATAGGTAGGCAAAAGATGGACAATTGAAAGTTGGAATGGGTTGAATGGGTTGAAAAATGTAGACAGAGTAGAAAAACGAAATTTTGGAGAATTTGGTTGAATTTCAAATTTGGAATTTTTGGTAAGTGGGAAGTTGTGGAATAGGTAGGCAAAAGATGAACAGTTGAAAGTTGGGATGGTTTGAATCGGTTGAACAATGTAGAAATTGGAGTAGAAAAACGAAATTTTGGAGAATTTGGTTGAATTTCAAATTTGAAAGTTCGGAATTTTTGGTAAGTGGGAAAAGGTAGATGGAATGGGGATGGAAGTCCACACTGCCACACGCCTGGAAGTCCACGCCGGTTCTTGGGGCCATGTGGCGGTTAACTATTTCTGTTACAGTTATTTGATATATTTTATTTCGTGTAGCAACTTGTATATGTTTTTATCGTTACAGTTCAGTAGTTGTTGGCTCGTTGAACTCTTGTTTTGTTAAATAAAGAGCCGTTTACCAAACCCACGTCTTTCCTTGTACTTTGTTAAAGCTACAATATAGTTATACACTAGATCTGTGGAATAACGACGAGGCTGACGTCAGGGCGCACGTGCGGCGTTGTTGACAAAGAACGAGGAATTTGATCGATTGATTTAATGATTTGAGTGGTTTGATATTATTCATCATATAATAGTTATTTGATATATAATTTATATACTGTTATATGGGCCTGTGGAATGTTTTGAAGTGCAAGCGCCGTCAGCGGCGCGCACCCATTGTTGTCAAAGTCAAAGTCAAAGTCAGCTTTATTGTCAATTTCTCCACATGCCAAAGACACACAAAGAAACCGAAATTTCGTTCCCCCCTATCCCACGGTGACAAGACATGGCTCACAACAGACAAACAAGTAAACAAGTATAACAAAAGCCTGCTGAATAAATAATGAATAAATAACACAACAATAAATAAATAAATAAGAGGAGCAGAAAAAAAAGGAGCAAGTGCGCGTACAGCAGACATTCCCGAAAATAGCGCAACAGTGCCGCACGCTACGCAGAAGGGGGTAGCGAGTTCAGGGCCCTAACAGCCTGGAGAAAGAAGCTGTTGGCGAGTCTGGTGGTGCGGGAGCGCAGGCTCCTGTACCTCTTCCCAGAGGGCAGAAGGTCAAACAAAGAGTGAGCCGGGTGACTCACATCTCTGGCAATCGAGGTTGCCTTGCGGGCGAGATGGGAGGTGTAAATGTCCTTCAGGGAGGGGAGCGAAGCACCAATAATCTTACCAGCCGTATTCACTATGCGCTGCAGGGCCTTCAAGTTCTGTTCAGTGCAGTTACCACCCCAGACAGCGATGCAACTGGTGAGGACGCTCTCAATGGTGCCATGGTAGAATGTAGACAGGACTGCCTGAGGAGCACATGCACGCCTGAGCTTCCGCAGGAAGTACAGGCGGCGCTGAGCTTTCTTTGCCAGTGACGAGGTGTTTGCGGACCAGGAGAGGTCCTCACTGATGTGCACCCCCAGGAACTTGGTGCAGCTCACCCTCTCCACCACAGCACCGTCGATGATCAGCGGCAGGTGTGTTGTGTGACCCTTCCGGAAGTCAACAATGATCTCCTTGGTCTTATTGACGTTCAGCAGGAGGTTGTTGTCCCTGCACCACGTGGTCAGAAGGTCAACTTCCGACCTGTACCGAGTCTCGTCGCCCTTCGTGATGAGACCCACCAGAGTTGTGTCGTCAGCAAACTTCACTATGTGGTTGTCGCTGTAGGTCGCAGTGCAGTCATGCGTCAGCAGGGTGAAGAGCAATGGACTGAGCACGCAGCCCTGGGGGGCCCCCGTGCTCAGCGTGATGCTGGCGAAGATTTTGTCGCCAATACGCACCACCTGAGGCCTCTGACAGAGGAAGTCCAGTATCCAGTTGCAGAGGGAGGTACTGAGGCCCAGCTCGTCGAGTTTGCAGATGAGTCGCTGCGGCACAATGGTGTTGAAGGCAGAGCTGAAGTCCACAAACAGCAACCTCACATATGAGTCCTTTCTCTCCAGGTGGGTGAGGGCCGAGTGGAGGGCAGCGCAGATGGCATCCTCAGAGGACCGCTTGGCACAGTACGCAAACTGGAAAGGGTCAGTGGTGGGGGGTAGAACGGACTTGATGTGCTCCATGACCAGCCGCTCAAAGCACTTCATGATGATGGCCGTCAGTGCCACAGGGCGGTAGTCATTGAAGCAGGACGGTGCAGGTTTCTTCGGCACAGGAACGATGGTGGCAGCCTTGAAACACGAGGGGACGATGGCCTGCTGCAGGGAAACGTTAAAGATGTCCGTGAAGACACCCGACAGCTCCCCAGCGCAGTCCTTCAGCGCTCGACCCGGGATGTTGTCAGGGCCCGCCGCCTTTCGGGTGTCAATAGCGGCAAGCGCCCTCCTCACACCGTCGGCAGAGAGGCGCAGGGGGTGCTCGTGTGGGGGGGGGAGTGGTCTTCAGCGGGCAAGTGCTGTTCTGGGCGTCGAAGCGAGCAAAGAAGCGGTTCAGATCGTTCAGCAGACGGACGTCGCCCTCACAGCTCCTTGGCGCGGGCTTGTGGTCCGTGATGGTCTGAATGCCCCGCCAAAGGCTACTTGCGTCCTTGCTGTCCTTGAAGTGGGTGGAGACCTTGCACGAGAACGCCTTCTTCGCTTCTTTGATGCCTCGGGACAGGTCGGCCCTCGCTGTCCTCAAGCCAGCCTCATCCCCCGCTCTGAAAGCCTTGTCCCTGGCCCTCAACAGTCTGAGGACAGCCCCCGTCAGCCACGGCTTCCAGTTCGCGCGAGTGACGACGGATTTCGAGCAAGTCACATCATCGATGCACTTCGTGATGTAAGAGGTTACAGAGTCAGTATACTCCTCTATGTCCGTTCAATCGTTGTAGGTGGCTGCCTGCTTAAACAAGTCCCAGTCAGTGGTGTCGAAGCAGTCACGAAGTGCATTGGAGGCACCCTCAGGCCACACTCGAACCTGCCTCCGAACCGGCCTGGATGCCTTTACCAATTGTCTGTATGCGGGCAAAAGCAAAACGGTGAGATGGTCAGAAAGCCCCAGATGGGGGAGGGGGGTGGCTTTGAAAGCTCCCTTTTGCGCCGAGTAGACTAGGTCCAGGAAGCTGTCTCCACGTGTCGGAAAAGGAACATGCTGGTGAAGCCTCGGGAAAACAGACTTCAGGTTGGCATGATTGAAGTCTCCAGTGAAGATGGTGAAACCGTCAGGGTGCGCTGTTTGCTGTTCACTGACAGCCTGGTACAGTTCACCAAGCGCCGCGATCCTGTCTCCTTCGATGTTGGAAGGCGGGATGTATACTGCGACTAGCAGAATCGCGGTAAATTCCCTCGGCAGATAAAAAGGACCATCGATGGATTTAATGAATTGGAGTGACACAGATGGTTTTATAAACGTGTTATTTATGTAATAGTTATTTTAATAACTCTGAATGTTACGTCAGGCCCATTCTCAGCTCTTCGTTTGTGTTTATGTCACGTTAGCATACCTATCGTTTAGCCTGTTGTTGCTCGTTCATGTCTGTTCTTGGTGTTGGATTTTGTCGAATAAATTTCCCCCAAAATGCGACTTATACTCCGGAGCGATTTATATATGTTTTTTTTTCCACGTTATTGTGCATTTTATGGCTAATGCGACCTATATTCCGGAGTGACTTTTTGTCCGAAAAATACGGTATTCTGATATTTCTTGGCCCAGTCTCGACGTTTCAACATGTATGTCTTGTTCAGTCGTGGTCGCTTGTACCACGTCTCTGAACACCAAACACTGTGATATAGGGTGTTTATCTCCTTCGGCCCTACTATCCCTCATTATATAGATACACATCACTTCATATGCTTGTATCGAGTAAGCATTCAAGCTTATACAGCAGGGAGTTGGAAAATATGCAAAAAATGATCAAATGGTCAAAATACACACTTTCCTAATAATTGTGCACACAGTGTAGTCCAGACACCTTCGCCTAGCTTGTTTTGATTTTATTTGTTATATAAGTTAATCATTGCACTTTATTTACCATTGTTTTGGTTTCTTTACCACTGACAATCAGAACACAAAATTTGCACACTCTGCTTGCAGGTAATTTACTTGCAGTTAACTTCAAGCTATTCCCACTCAAACAGTATATTTTATGTTGTGCTACAATAATAAATAGCTAGTTGGTAGATAGAAAAGCTCAAACAAAACATAACGACTTTTAGTCCGAAAAATACGGTATTTAACTTCTCTGCCATTTGGATGCGCTACCCGCCAATATCAAATTTCTTGTTTTGTCATTGCTTACAGTGCTTAATAATTGCCGTTTTTTGACATCGTTTTGATCAAGTTTTTTAAAGACCTACTTGGATTTATCCTGTCCAACAATTTGATTTCCTTGATGCTTTTTATGTATTTTTTTTTTTTCTGAAACCCGGTTTGTAGATGCAACCACATAAATTATCCATGGTAATCATCATAAGGTCATGCATTCTTGATCAATACACCAATGCCTGATTTTTCTCCTTTTTTATGTTTAGGAAATTTTACGAGCCGGAAGGGCCTCAACGCATCATGTTTTGTGCATGAATTCATTGGAATCTTCCAGGGCCAATCTGTACATTATAAGATGACTTCTGTTTGTGGACATGTGATGAGTCTGGATTTCATTGGTGGGTATTATTTGCATTCTATCATTCTAATCCTTATATATTTTTTTTTTAATTTGATGCCCATTTAATCGTTAAATGTTCTAATAGTGTAAACACCTAGTTGTTTCAAATAAATTTGTGTTGTATTGGTAGCATAGTGTTATTTTTGTATCATGCTGTCGGAAATGTGAACCGAACTCTGGCATTGATGGTACAGGGACCGAACCGCCCTTATCAGTTGGATCGGCACCCCGTACTCCCGAAGCACCCTCCACAGAACATCCCGAGGAACACTTTCTCCAAGTCCACAAAACACATGTGGACTGGTTGAGCAAACTCCCATGCCCCCTCGAGAATCCTGCTGAGGGTATAGAGCTGGTCCACTGTTCCACGGCCAGGACAAAAACCACACTGCTCCTCCTGAATCCGAGGTTTGACCTCCCGACGGACCCTCCTCTCCAGCACCCTTGAATAGACCTTACCAGGGAGGCTGAGGAGTGTGATTCTGCTGTAGTTGGAACGCACCCTCCAGTCCCCCTTCTTAAGAGGCGAACCACCACTTAAGTCTGCCAATCCAGAGGCACCGTCCCCGATGTCCATGCAATGCTGTAGTGGCGTGTCAGCCATGACAGCCCCACAACATCCAGAGCCTTTAAGAACTCCGGGTGGATCTCATCCTCATCCTTGCCTCTGAGGAGTTTTTTTAACTACCTCAGTTACTTCGACCCCAGAGATTGCTTCCACAATGGAAGGCTTGTCGGTGGAATTGAGGAAGTCTTTGAAGTGTTCTCCCCACCGACTCACGACGTCCCAAGTCGAGCTCAGCAGCACGCCATCTTAACTGTAAACAGTGTTGACGGCGTACTGCTTCCCCCTCCTGAGACGCCGGACGGTGGTGCAGAATTTTCTCTAAGTCGTCCGGAAGTCATTCTCCATGGCCTCACTAAACTCTTCCCATGCCCGGATTTTTGCCTCAGCAACCGTCGAAGCCGCATTCCGCCTGGCCATCCGGTACCTGTCGGCTGCCTCCGGAATCCCACAGGCCAAAACGGCCCAATAGGACTTCTTCTTCAGCTTGACGGCATCCCTTAATACCGGTGTACACCAGCGGGTTCGGGGGTTGCCGCCACAATAGGCATCGACTACCTTACGGCCACAGCTCTGGTTGGCTGCCTCAACAGTGGAGGCACAGAACAGGGTCCTCTTGGACTCTATGTCCCCCGCCTCCTCCAGGATGTGGGAAAAGCGCTTCCTGACAAGGGATTCTGCTAGACGTTCCCAGCAGACCCTCACAATACATTTGGGTCTGCCAGGTCGGACCAGCATCTTCCCCCACCATTGGAACCATGATCAGTTGACAGCTCCACCCCTCTCTGCACCCGAGTGTCCAAAACATGCGCCCGCAAATCCGATGACACAACTACAAAGTCGATCATCCAACTGCGGCCTAGGGTGTCCTGGTTCCAAGTGCACATATGGACACCCTTATGCTTGAACATGGTGTTCATTATGGACAATCCGTGTCGAGCACAGACGTCCAATAATAGAACACCGCTCGGATTCAGATCATGGGGGGCATTCCTCCCAATCACGCCCTTCCGGGTCTCACTGTCATTGCCCATGTGATTATTGATGTCACCCAGCAGAACGATGGCGTCCCCAGAAGGAGGGCTCTCCAGCACTTCTTCCAAGGACTCAAAAAATGGTGGGTACTCTGAGCTGCCGTTTGGTGCATAGACACAAACAGTCAGGACCCGTCCCCCCACCTGAAGGCGGAGGGAGGCTACCCTCTCGTTCACCGGGGTGAACCCCAATGTGCAGGCGCCCAGCCGGGGGGCAATAAGTATACCCTCGCTGTTCTCAAGCCAGCCTCATCCCCAGTTCTGAAGGCTTTGTCCCTGGCCCTCAGCAGCCTGAGGACAGCCCCCATCAGCCCTGGTTTCCAGGTAGCCCTAGTGACGATGCATTTTGTGTGGGTCATATCGTCAATGCACTTCGAGATGTAAGAGGAAACAGAGTCAGTATACTCCTCAATGTCCGTCTGATTGTTGCAAGTGGCTGCCTGCTTAAACATCCCCAGTCAGTTGTGTCAAAGCAGTCCCGAAGCGCATCAGAGGCACCCTCAGGCCACACTCTTACCCGCTTGCGAACCGGCCTGGATGCTTTCACTCTTTGTCTGCATGCAGGCATAAGCATAACAGTGATATGGTCAGAAAGCCCAATATGAGGGAGGGGGGTGGCTTTGAAAGCTCCTCTATGTGTAGTTTGTTAGAGATTTGCTCACACCAACTTATTTTGCAAGAACCACACGGAAGACAAGCAAGTTCTTTTAGACACCTGCAGGTGGAGAGATCACTCGCTACAGGAATGAAATCTGGAGCCTCTCCCAACTGCAAAGGCATATTTATTAAGAGAAAGAGTGGGGGTAAGAGTAGACTGAATAGGAAGCCCTTGTGCTCTAGTCAAAACATATAAGGGGATGTTTTACGACCTTGTGTAGGATGAGACAAGGTAGGTTATTTATTACCGGTTGCATTCCAACATAATCATGCGATAAGGATAATTTGAAAAACCCTAACATCTCCCTACTGTTTTATCATATGAATATGCCACCGCAAACAACAAAGACAAGTCAAAAAAACAAAAAAAAAACACACATATATATGTATAATGAAGAAAGAAGAATAGTAAAAATAAAAAACAACAAACAATGATAGCAACACTTTCCAGTGAAGATGAGGCATTACCTCAATACCCCAGATCAAACTTATTGTGTAAGCGAAAAACCTGCTGGCCAGATGTTATTAGCAGGAAAATTCTTACACGGCCCCGTTGCCACAGGCGACCAGAATGCTATCAATAAAAACAAAAACACAGAAACAGTACATCATTGTATCCATCACTTGCGAAGCATTTTCGATGGTCAAATCATCGTTTCTGTAAAACATGCTCAATAGAACAGCATTTACGCAATCCACGCTTCATTATCGTCATCACATCCGTCATCTCTAAGAAGTTGTATATGAACTTGGGCTACAGTAGAGGACATAAACTTCGACACAGCAGACTTCAAACATGGGATAACGCAGGACGTAAACAAGCACAACACCACCAGCACAACAAGCACAGGAGACAGCAATTTCAAAAGCAGTTGCCACCAGTTGCCAGAGAATAGCCACGAAAAGAAATCAAACTGATGTGGGACCTTGTCATTAGACGTGGCCTGCTGTAAGTTCTTCAGTGAATTCATGGCGTCGTTGATGTGGGTGTCATTTTCTCCTGGTATGTATGTGCAACAGGAAGTCCCAATGATGTGGCACACACCACCTTGTGCTGCCGTCAACAAGTCCAGAACCATCCTGTTTTGCAAGACCATCAGTCTAATAGCCTGAATCTCTCTATTTTGTCCATCGTTGACTTGCAGTGAGAGATTCACAAAGGATTGAAAACGATAGTTCAGTGTCTCGATGAAGAGCGATAGTTTCCCAACCCCAATCTGAGGGAAGAGCGCAAGGACAACTTTGTCTCCGACGGACCATACTTTATGGTCCTCTGGAACGTTCGCACCCCAGACAGGGTCATGAGGGTCAAAGGTTGCAACTGCTCTGCGTCGACGTCCAGAAGAGTTGTGTGCTCCTGTCAGCTGATGATGTCGTATCCTGTAGGTGTGGTCCGTCACCCACACTGGTGCACACACTCCTGTCCAGTTGGCGGGCAGCATCGGATAAACCTTGTGACCACAAAGCCACCAGCCATTCTGTATGAAGTATGTTCCGTTCGATGGTGTAGCCATGTTGGTTGGAGAGCCCTCACCACCTGAAATGGCTCTCTTATCTTGACACTCATCGGTGATGTCCAAAGCTCCCATCCAGTTTCCTCCTGGAGAGCAGTCGTCGTTAATGCAGACGTGGGTCTTGTTACCTTGGATGTAACATGTGTAATTCACTCCGGCTGGAGTCTCTGTGTAGGCCACTTGTGGTATTGTTCGTCCTCTAACAGTCACATTGAGATTTGTTCAGAATAGCTGATCACAGGCACCGTCAGCAAGTCCAGGGCGGTAAGGGTCGGCATCTTTGACTGTGACGGCACGGTGCTGATATCCAACTCCTCCCATGGATGCCATACATTTTGCTTCAGTGACATTCATTGCTCTGGCCTCCAAGCGAACTTGTGTGGAGGAAGGGGGGAGTTTCGAACACACATAACACCCCTCCTGTGTGTGAGCTCTCACAGTGAACTTGACATACCGGTACCAAGTGTTGGTTTCGTATGGGTTTCTGGGGTCCCATGACCAGTCCTCAAAGTTCTCATCATGCGACCATCGTTTTCCACGGGCAACATTGTCATTTGGTCTGTTCAGATGAGTCAATAGACCATAGCACGCTCCAACCACAACGCAGCAGAGGATCCATCTGGCATATGGAGCCCCGTTGCTACTAGGATGGCAGAGACACCGGGACATCCCCTCGCCTAGCGGAGTGGGGATCGATGAATTCTTCACCAACATTGAGACGTCTCACCCTAAACGATGGGACTCCTTTGTAGTTAGCCTTCCCCACCACTCCGAATTAGGGGTCCAGCACTCTCTGCAACTTGCAGTGGCTGAGGTGAATCCAACTGGGCCGTTGAGAAATCTTAACCGCCGTGGGAGTAGCAAGCAAAACTTGAAACGGTCCCTCCCACCGCGGGCTGGCCCAGTTCTTTCTTTTGATGACCTTGATGTAGACCCAGTCTCCTGGATTGATGGGGTTGTCCACCTGTGAGGGGGAGAGATCAGGCGGCAGTAAATTTGCATTGGACACATCTTTCAGTTTGAGCGTCCTGATTAGATAATCTGCCAAGGTCTGTTCTTCGTCTGCTTTTTGGAAATCTGCAGGGAACACTGGTAGTCTGTATGGTCTCCCATGTATGACTTCAAAAGGTGTTAGTCCTTCGGAAGTGGGAGTAATTCTCATATAGAGCTTCACTAAGTCGAGGCACTCTGGCCAAGGTCTGCCTGTTGTTTCCATGCATTTTTTCAACCTGCTTTTGATAGTAAAGTTTGCCCGTTCAACCAGGCCTGCGCTCGAAGGATGCCAAGCACAGTGGTTTTTTAACGTTATTCCAAGGTGTACAGCCATGTTCTGCACAACTTGGTTCACAAAGTGTGGACCATTGTGACTGTAAATGGTTTGGGGGATGCCATGAGTTGGTATGATGGTTTTGCAGATACCTTTTGCCACTGTTAAGGCATCTGCGCGTTTAGATGGAACTACTTCCACCCATTTTGAAAATGCATCAATCATCACTAGGCAGTATTTGTAAGGTCCACTTTGTGTGAGTTCAATAAAATCCATATGCATGATGTGAAATGGATAAGAGGGTTTTGGAAATGAGCCTCTCTTAGGTCTCATGTTTCCTTGTGGATTATGTTTCACACAAACAGGACATGCTTTACAATTTTTTTTTAAGTAAGCATCTAAACCAAAGGTAGTGAATTGTTGATCTATGATGGACTTCATCCCTCCTGTCGACACATGGCAAGGCCCATGTGTCGCAAGCGCTGCTGCCTTAAAAAGTGATTTTGGTAAAACAGGTTTGTCATTGATGCGGTGGATATTATCTGTATCCACTATTGCACCTTTTGTCGTCCACATTCATTCTAGATATTCATCCCATTCTTTAACATCTACAGAGGTTGTTGACAAAGTACACATATAAACATCATACTTTCTTGGCAGTCCAGATCCGACACAGCAGATCATCCTGCAAAGGTCAAATTGATCTTTTAAATTGGAGGCATTCAGTGTTTTTGTTTTTGTTGAAACAAGCTCTACAAAAAAAAAAATTGTTTTGTTTTGAAACTGTTTTGAATATGAATCAAATCCATATGTTGTATAAAGCTGACTGACCTGCCCCACTATCCCTCCTCTTGAGCCATGTGACACGCACCATGGCTCAATATTGCTCACCATTAGCATAGGTTCTTTGGTGGGGTAGGTCATTTATAGATGCCATTCTCTAATCTTGCCCCTCTTTTCGTCCATAATTGAATTTCACTCTATGGACTTTGTCGCTGCACATCTTTAAAAATGTTTCAGTGATCTAATCTGCTTCTTGTGTGTATAAAATTTGAAGTGTCTTTTGCGCTGCAGCTTTGTGGTTCTGTCTGCAAGCTTGTTACCTCTTGACACCTTATCAGTCTCGTGTGTGTGTACTGCACACGTGCACATAGCTACTTTTCGTGGCAATTGGACTGTTTTGACAACTCGCTTAGCAAGTAAATGGATGCCCTCCCCGAATGGGGAGTGACTCAGCTAGCAAATGATTAGACATTTTCACTTTCTTGTAGTTTCTTTAGTTACTTTTCAATCGTTTTCTCATTGTTTATCACAAGAATCTTAGAAATTTGAATACGAATCAAAACGTATGTTTTATTTTACTCAATTGTATGATTTAGAGAATCCATATGTAGTAAAGTGTTGTATTACTACATATGATTTCATCATCTTTTAATTTGACTTTCTTTCCAAAACGCTTCTTAATTTCTCAGTTCACACATCTTCTACATGTGTTACTGGTTCTCCAGTTTTTTCTCTAGTTAACTATCAATCCAAAAGCTACGTTTTCTTTTTAGCATTCAACCTGCTCACTCTTTCATCAAAGTCGCTCTACTAATTTTCTATAGTAGTCGCCAACGACTTCAACCATTCAACCTTTCATTCAGGCAATCATTCATCAATGCTCATCATATGCATCTCATACAGTCTCCAAAAAGGAGTCTTATCACATTGGTCCCATTTCATCCAAGCTCACCACACAACATTCATATATCATTTTCAACTCAAGTTTCCTGGTAGAACAATCCACCAATTCAAAAAAAAAACGTAACTAAAACAAACAACTGGCAAATTAATCTGAATTTTTTCTTTGTTTTTAAATTTGAAGAACTCAATCTCTCAGATTTAGCTTGCAATTAGAATTTTGCATCATCTTATAACACAACCAATCAATTATTCCTATTAAATGTAGCATTGCAAAATCTTAAATTCACAATTTAGCTTCTCCCAATTCCTGAAAGCATGTTCTGTTGTTTTGTTAACTCCGAATTTCTCATGAGGGCTTGACACTAACATGCACTAGTGTGGATTAGTTTCTGCTCGCAAACAGATTTCTCTCTTTTTCTTTCATTTTTATCTGTCAAAATTGTTTCTGTTCTGCGGTGTAAATTGAATAGACAACAGTCTAGCAAATTTCTTTATACTAAAAGTTTAGCCAATCTTCATCAACTTAACACATACGCACACACATGCACAGCTCTCGCGTGCGGAAGGTAGGTCCCAGCACCAATGATTCGTCACAGGCTGGCCATTTCCTGTGGTCGATCATGAGGTGGTCCCTCCCATGCACACGAGGACAGCACATTCTAATTTTATTTATTTATCTTCTAGAAGCAAGTTCCATTTCTTTACTACTTGATTTGCATATTTTAACTTCAGTGTAACACAATTTGATCTCTAGTCATTTGTAATTTGGGCTTACAAACAGCATTGTCATACTTCTTGTGTGGACAGGGGCTCTAACAATCTAAAAAGATTTTTGATAACCTGACAATGACATGTTTTGCTGTCATATGGGAGAGGTTTCAAATCTTTTAAATTTCGATACATGATTTGCATAGGACCGGAAACTCCTCTTGCCCCTTGCTTGAGCCGCGGCTTGAGCTGCGGCCTTGCACCTGCTCACAGGGGCCTTATTGTCTCCTGGTCTGACAAACACTTGTGACCGCATCAGTTTTCATCCTTCTAGCTTTTGTCTCTTGAATTCGTTCTCATCTCTTTGTGAAGATTTCAACCACACTCTAGCACTTCTACCACTTCTTCCACATTTCAAATTTCCCTGTAATCCATACATTTTCTTCCACTTCAGCATGTATTGCATACAATTAAGAAATCTACTTGCCATGAACTTCTCGTTTTAAAGAAGAGCAGAGCAAGAGATTTACCGTTCTTATTTCCCATCTTAATTTCAGTAGTTTAAGGTTTTACAATCTCTTTGTCTCAAAAATATTATTATTATTATTATTACTATTATTACTTATTTATTTCTTTGAGGATCCTCAATGCAGGTTTACATTGAACTTTCAACAAATTGCTAGCCTGTATCAATGCTAGAACTGCTATTTAGTCAATTTATCCTACCAGTCACACTCTCAATCACATAAACTCCAGCGCTTTTTTTTTTTTTTTTTTTATTTAGGCCTCATAGCTCGGACAAACCAAAGCCGTATCTCATAGGTCGGACAAACCAAAGCCGTATCCCATAGCTCGGACAAACCAAAGCCGTATCTCATGGCTCGGACAAACCAAAGCCGTATCTCATAGCTCGGACAAACCAAAGCCGTATCTCATGGCTCGGACAAACCAAAGCCGTATCTCTCGTGCACCTGTGGTTTTTTTTTTTTTTTTATATATACGCGTTTCACAAACAACAACACAATCACACAACTTCAGGCCTTTAACTTACTTGTCCCCTGGTTCGTTGCACTGCCGGGTCCCGTCAATCCACCTCTGTCAGACGAAGGCAGACCTAAGATGCTGGCCCAGCGAAGAATTCTCTTCCCAGGACTTTCTCCTCCAGGTCCTCCTAGTGGACGCTGGCTTGTCAACAATGCAGCACGTCCTTCTTCGTCAGACAGATAGCGGGTATGAGGGGTCCCGGGTTTCGGCACCAAAATGTTAGAGATTTGCTCACTCCAACTTATTTTGCAAGAACCACACGGAAGACAAGCAAGTTCTTTTAGACACCTGCAGGTGGAGAGATCACTCGCTACAGGAATGAAATCTGGAGCCTCTCCCAACTGCAAAGGCATATTTATTAAGAGAAAGAGTGGGGGTAAGAGTAGACTGAATAGGAAGCCCTTGTGCTCTAGTCAAAACATATCAGGGGATGTTTTACGACCTTGTGTAGGATGAGACAAGGTAGGTTATTTATTACCGGTTGCATTCCAACATAATCATGCGATAAGGATAATTTGAAAAACCCTAACATAGTTTAGACCAGGTCCAGGAAGCTGTCATCACGTGTTGGAAAATTAACATGCTGGTGAAGCCTCGGAAAAACAGGTTTTAGCTTAGCATGATTAAAATCCCCAGCGAAGATGGTGAAACCGTCAGGGAGCGCCGTCTGTTGTTCACTGACAGCCTGGTACAGTTCACTAAGAGCCGTGATCCTGTCGCTTTCAATGTTGGAAGGTGGGATGTATACCGCGACTAGCAGAATCGCAGTAAATTCCCTTGGCGGGTAAAAAGGACGGCACTTAATGATCGCAAACTCCGCCAGTGGCAAGCAGTGCCTGCATACAACTACAGAGAGAACTTGGCTCCTAGGATCATTAGGACACGCAAACCCCTCCACCACGATAAGGTGACGACTCACGGAGGGGACACACATGCGAGTATGACTCCAGCAAATCCTCGTTGATGTTTTCGTTTTGTCACCACAAAGGAATACAAAACATTAGCATTTTGTAATGGTACAATAACTCTTCATGGTAGCAGGTGACTTCCATTGAATGTGTCTAATTGTAATTGATTCTGAACATGATCTACTTTCGCGTCCCCAAAGTTATGGTGTCATTCAATTTTTTACATGTTGATTTAAATTTCCCTTCCTTAACCCTCAATATTTTAGATATTTTTCTATATAAAATATTTTTTCTACTAATCCCAGCCATTGCTTCTTCGTTGGTGCATCAGTTTTAAACCATACCCTTTTATGGCTTTTTTTGCTGGCTACCAGCAGTACTTTCATCAAGTATCTATCACATCCCTTTACATTTTCCTGGTCGAAGTTACCTAGATTCATCACCAAACCCATCTTTGGTATTTCATAGCCAATTATCTTCAATTTTGTCAAAACTCCATACAAATATTCTTTCAATTTTTGAGGCTTGCCTTTTTAAAAGACAATATTTCCTCCCCGTACAGCGGATTATTAGGGTCACTACATAATTAAAACTAAAAATTAAGCAAAATTAGATAAATAAAACGCTAACTAATAATGATTAAAATAGATTTACAGCTATAGGCAAGGGAAGTGAAGCAGCTCCAAGCTAAACTGACATAACAACAGCGATTCTTCATGCGGGGCTGCAAGTCAAAAGTAAATATTACTAAAGCAAGCTATGAAGCTGCCATGTTAATACTGTTGATGTCATGAACCTGTAGACATGACACAAACTATTACTTTCTGAAAGATATTGTAAATGACAAGAGCAAAATTCACTTGTTCTAAGTTTTAATAATAACTGACAAATGTGCATTACTTATAACTCCTGTTTAAAATGTTCATGAGGGAAAAATAATTTTAAACTCATGTAAATTTAAGGTATTTCATACAGTTTATTCAATGTTATCTGACTCTTCAGATATGAATGAAAGGCAGAATTTGTGTTTTTAGAGTTTTTCACATCTGCCTGAGTGACTTATATTGGGTTATTTTGTCATTTGAAAAATAAAGACGATTGTGACAATGAAATTTGTTTCATGAAAGTGTGTATTTGCATGAATTTGTTTTAGTTAAAAATGTCCGAAAAAAACTATTGGCCCCCGGGCCCCTTCACTTTTTTTTAAATCTGGCCGTCCTTGCAAAACATTTTGACACCCCTGCCCTAACCAGTGTTAAAGTAACATTTGCTAAAGTGTTAAATGTTCAACTTCCATGGTGTGTTGTAGCCACCAAATGTCAGTGCAGTAATAATGGCACTATTGAGTGTTTTGATTAACAATGATTGTTCATGCCAACACTATACAGTGTGGGGAAAAGCGCAACCTTAAATAAAACACATGACAACATTTCAAATAAAATCACATTTGTTTTATTAAAGCCATTTTTAACAGCTTCTATAAAACAGTAGTATGACACAATGTTATGTTTTTTATTGTTTTCATGCATAAACTGCCCATCATGATGGCAATAATACAATCAGGTCATACACACCAATAACAGCGAGCAAATCCTCATTGATTCTAAACGCATTCAGGTAATCGAAATCCATTGTAATTCCATCCATCCATCCATCCATCCATCCATCCATCCATCCATCCATCCATCCATCCATCCATCCATCCATCCATCCATCCATCCATCCATCCATCCACCCACCCACCCACCCACCCACCCATCCATCCATCCACCCACCCATCCATCCATCCATCCATGGATCTATCCATCCATCCATCCATCCATGGATCTATCCATCCATCCATCCATCCATGGATCTATCCATCCATGGATCCATGGATGGATGGATCCATCCATCCATCCATCCATCCATCCATCCATCCATCCATCCATCCATCCATCCATCCATCCATCCATCCACCCAAAAACCTACCCACCCACCCACCGAAGCCAGCCAGCCAGCCAGCCAGCCAGCCAAATACCTCTCCCCCCCCCCCCCATCCCCCCCCCCCCCCCCCCCCACCGGTTTGCGCACCGAGCCAAACGGTCCTCTGAGGATGCCATCTGCTCTGCCCTCCACTCAGCCCTCACCCACCTGTGAGGTTGCTGTTTGTGGACTTCAGTTCTGCATTCAACACCATTGTACCACAGCGACTCATCTGCAAACTCGACAAGCTGGGCCTCAGTACCTACCTCTGCAATTGGCTACTGGACTTCCTCTGTCAGAGGCCTCAGGTAGTACATCTTGGCGACAATATCTCCGGCAGCATCACGCTGAGCACGGGGGACCCGAAGGCTGCGTGCTCAGTCCACTGCTCTTCACCCTGCTGACGCATGACTGCACTGCAACCTACAGCAGCAACGGCGTGCTGAAATATGCCGACGACACGACTCTGGTGGGTCTCATCACCAAGGGCGACGAGACTCAATACAGGTCGGAGGTCGACCTTCTGGCCACGTGGTCCAGGGACAACTACCTCCTGCTGAACGTCAACAAGACCAAGGAGATTGTTGTTGACTTCCGGAAGGGTCACACCCGACACCTGCCACTGACCATCTAAGGTGCTGTGGTGGAGAGAGTGAGCAGCACCAGATTCCTGGGGGTGCACATCAGTGAGGACCTCTCCTGGACCACCAACACTGCATCACTGGCGAAGAAAGCTCAGCGCCACCTGTACTTCCTGCAGAAACTCAGGCGAGCAAGTGCTTCTCCGGCCATCATGACCACATTCTACCGTGGCACCATTGAGAGCGTCCTCTCCAGTTGTATCGCTGTGTGGGGTGGTAGCTGCACTGAATACAACATGAAGGCCCTGCAGCGCATATTGAACACAGCTGGTAAGATTATTGGTGCTTCACTCCCCTCCCTGAAGGACATTTACACCTCCCATCTCACCCGCAAGACGACCACGATGGTGTGTGATGTGAGCCACCCCGCTCACTCTTTGTTTGATCTTCTGCCCTCTGGAAAGAGGTACAGAAGCCTTCGCTCCTGCACCTCCAGACTCACCAACAACTTCATACTCCAGGCTGTTAGGATCCTGAACTCTTTCCCCTCTCCACCCCCGGCTGCATAACGTTCTGTACTTTTGTGCTATATTCTGACTGTCTGCTATATGCACACTTGCTCCATTTTTGCTCCTCTTATTTATTTATTTGTTATTTGTTTATTTATTATTTATTCATCACTCTTATTTGTTCATTGTTTGTGCCTTCTTGTTTTTACTTTTTGTGCTGTTTACTTGTATGTATATTGTCTTGTCACCGTGGGATAGTGGGAAACGTAATTTCGATCTTTTTGTGTGTCTTGACATGTGAAGAAATTGACAATAAGGCAGACTTTGACTTGAATTTGACTTTTGAACCGCTCCTCCTCATTTGCCTTATCAACATTTTATGTTTCTGAATGTTGAGGAATAATTTTCAGTACCCACACATATAGACATTTCCTTCTGGCATTTAATTCCTTAGTTTTTCACAAAGTAGTGGCAACACTACATATCACCTTGTCTAGATAAAGTATGCATGCATGTTGCCTTCATTGTGACACTGACAACTGGCTGGTTGGCCAAAGATTTCATCATGTACACGCCTTAATCACCTGATGTTGAATGGTTGGTTCAGATGTTGGTTGATGTTGCTTCAGATGTTGGGTGGTCTTGAAAAGTCTTTGGGCTACCTTCAAAATTACATACTTGTAGCAGCAAAATAGAAGAATATGAACACAAAACAATTCACATAACATAACGAAGTCCATTTCCTGTTGGCCTATATGGTCATTCTTCCTTTAACGAGAACAACAGTCTTTTAGGTATTATAGCATTAACTGAAAATTCTTCTTTTTTAAGCCAAGTACAACAACTGGGATAAGGTGGACCCTGCAGAACTTTTCAGCAAAGCCCCAACAGAAAAAAGGGAGGTCAACCCCAAGCTCAACATGGTGAAATTCCTCCAAGTATGTTCAATGCATGTCTGATGCTGCTCTTAAATCAGAGTGTTTATTGCACTTTGTATCTGACACTTTTGTATATTCTTTTATTAGGTTGAAGCCAGAGGCTGTGACTACTTAGTTTTATGGTTGGACTGTGATAGAGAAGGCGAGAACATCTGTTTTGAGGTCAGAACATTTCATTCCACATCATTTGCGTTTTTGCATGTTCTTTCATGTTGTGTGTTAGCAGCTATGGGCTAATGTATATGTTGTTGTAAAACACTAGAACAGGTGAGAGCTACTTCTTGGGTACTGATTTATGCGAAGGGCTACATGTTTTGCCAGTGTTTACATGATGAAGCTCTATTGTACAATATTCCAGGGCAGTGTGGCTCAATGGTAGTCTCGAAGGTCATCTCCAGGTTTGTAGGTCTGAAACCCTGACAACCATGTCAAAGTATCCGTGAGCAAGACACTGAACCCTAATTTGCTCCCTGTGGGCCCGTGTATTTTTAATATTTTAAATGTAGATTTTCATTTAGAATTTCAGTTACAAGACTGTGGATATATTTCTTAAGTTGATGATGTCGAGTGGCACTCTATAGCCCTGTGTTCAACTGCTATTCATACATGAGAATGAAATTGTTGGTACCCCTCTGGTAAAGATAGAAAAAGCCACACCATAAAACAAAAGTAATAATATCATGAAACAATGAAAATGAATCAATGAAAATCAGGGGCTATGTTTTTAATGATGGTCTAATCTTTTTCCAAGGTTATGGAGTCTGTACAGCCAGTGATGAAAGGGGCCGTTCTGGAGCAGACAGTTTATCGTGCCAAATTCAGCTCAATTACTGACACTGATATCTGGAAAGCTATGAATCACCTTGGAGAGCCCAACCGCAATGAAGCCCTTTCAGTGGATGCACGCCAGGAACTGGATTTACGCATTGGCTGCGCCTTCACTCGGTACATTCTCTTCAGAATCCTTCAGATTACAATAAAGGGATCAAACATGTTTTAACTGTGGACATGTGACTGAAACCATTAAATACCTGTACAGTGGAGCCTCGGTTTTCGAACGTCCCGGTTCTCGAACAAATCGGTATTCGAACAAACAATTTGAGATTTTTCTGCTTCGAATGTCGGACGAAATTTGGTTGTCGAATCTCGCGAGATGAGCCAAGAGGACCCGCATACCAACTGACTCCGTTCGTTATTACATTCTCGTTACTCTGAGGATTGCATCAACTCTAATCATGCTTCCAAAGGAACCAAGTGGGAGCAGTAAAGCTATCCTAAAACACAAAGACGCTCTTAAAACAGTGCGACAGTAAGCGTCCAGCACGCTGCGGTTGCGCGATCGGACTAAATTAAGCTCCTTGCGCACTAGGTCCACTTAAATTTTGGAAAGTACATCAGGACATTAAAAATATTTTATAAATTTCAGCGACGGCTCTGTCACAATAATGCGACCAGCGCGGTGTAGTCACGAGGTCGGCGACGCGCTACGGTTGCGCGTTCGGCGGCGTGCTGCGGTTGCGCGATCGGACCAAATTAATCTCCCTGTGCACTGAGGTCTACTTAAATTTTGGAAACTACATCAGGACTTTAAAAATATTTTCTAAATTTCAGCGACGGTTCTATCACAATAATGCGATCAGCGCGGTGCAGTTGTGTGGTAGGCGACGCGCTACGGTTGCGCGTTCGGCGGTGCACTGCAGTTGCGCTATCAGACAAAAATGCACAACATAAAAAATGCTTAAAAAAGGTGTTTTTTTTTTTTGCTTGGAACGGATTACATTTCCATTATTTGTAATAGGGAAACATGATTCGGAATTCGAATGATTCACTTCTTGAACAGCCTTCTGGAACGGATTGTGGTCGAAAACCGAGGCTCCACTGTATATCAGTTTACATAATTGTCCCATTTATTATTAATTAGTTTACTTTTGGCCTCCCATAGGCTCAACACCTATGGGAAGGACCAAAGGGGTTGGGTGCAGAGTGAGCTGGGCGGCGGCCAAAGGCGGGGAGCTTGGCGGTCTGCTCCTCGGCTACAAAAGCTGGCTCTTGGGACATGGAATGTCACCTCTCTGACAGGAAAGGAGCCCGAACAGGTGTGCGAGGCAGAAAAGTTCAGACAAGACAAGGTCGAACTTGCCTCCACACACAGTTTGGGTTCTGGTAGAGTCCTCTTGAGAGGGTCTCTCTTCCATTCTGGAGTTGCCCACAGTGAGAGGCACTGAGCAGGTGTGGGCATACTTATTGCCTCCTGGCTGGGCGCCTGCACCCCGGTTAACGAGAGGGCCTCCCTCCGCCTTCCTGACTTGTGTCTATGCACCAAATGGCAGCTCAGAGTACCCACCCTTTTAGGAATCCTTGGAGGAAGTGCTGGAAAGTGCTCCTTCTGGGGACGCCATCGTTCTGCTAGGTGACTTCAATGCTCACATGGGCAATGACAGTGAGACCTGGAAGGGCGTAATTCGGAGAAACAGCCCCCTCAATCAGAACCCGAGCGGTGTTCTATTACTGGACTTCTGTGCTCGACATGGATTGTCCATAATGAACACCACGTTCAAACATAAGGATGTCCATGTGTGCACTTGGCACCAGGACACCCTAGGTCGCAGTTCGCTGATCGACTTTGTAGTCGTCTCATTGGAATCGCGGCCACATGTTTTGGACACTTGGATGAAGAGAGGGGCAGAGCTGTCAACTGATCACCACCTGGTGGTCGATCCACGCTCCTATGGTCACGAGGTATGGGTCATCAGTCTGAATCCTTGAAAAGCAGTCTCACTTTTGCCTCTTGCAAGAGCCTTTTTAGTGAAAGAAAGCAGGGTGGGGGTGAGTGTGAACAGGTTTCAGGGTTGCCTCTGCAAACTGGTTCAGTCAGTGCAGACGGGTCTTATCTCTGTCTTACAAGGTTGTCCACAGATACTAGTCAAGCATGTTTGGACAACTAGCTAAGCAAGGACATTTTCACAACACACAAAGAAGGTGGAAAGTTTCAGCATCTCAAGAGTTTCGGCAAGCACTAACACAATTACTGATTCTCAGTCAGCACTTCACAATAATCATAAGATCAAAATAAGGTGTCAACCATTTCCCTCCTGTTTATCATATGATTATTCCTTCCTCTGTAACAAGCATAAGCAAGAAAACATAAACACAGTATCATTGTATGTATCACTTACTAGGGATCATTTTCAATGATAAATTCATCAAGTCCCTGTAATGCATGTTTGTTTACACAGCATCCTCACAATCATTGCAATCTTTCTTTGGTGTGATATAGTCATCACTTTTGACATGCCTCATGTGTTGTATTTGTCCCGGTTCTTGAACAAATCGGTATTCGAACAAACAATTTGAGATTTTTCTGCTTCGAATGTCGGACGAAATTTGGTTGTCGAATCTCACGAGATGAGCCAAGAGGACCCGCATACCAACTGACTCCGTTCGTTATTACATTCTCGTTACTCTGAGGATTGCATCAACTGTAATCATGCTTCCAAAGGAACCAAGTGGGAGCAGTAAAGCTATCCTAAAACACAAAGACGCTCTTAAAACAGTGCGACAGTAACCGTCCAGCACGCTGCGGTTGCGCGATCGGACTAAATTAAGCTCCTTGCGCACTAGGTCCACTTAAATTTTGGAAAGTACATCAGGACATTAAAAATATTTTATAAATTTCAGCGACGGCTCTGTCACAATAATGCGACCAGCGCGGTGTAGTCACGCGGTCGGCGACGCGCTACGGTTGCGCGTTCGGCGGCGTGCTGCGGGTATTTGCGGTTGTATTTGTACCTGTGTTACGGTAGAGGACACATACCTTGATACTGCAGACTTTAAACATTGAATAACCTAAGGTGTCAATAAGCATAACAATACCAGAACAGCAAACACAGATTACAGATTTTAATAGCCGCTGCCACCAGATAACCAGAGGTTAACTATGAGAAATCCCACTGTTGTGGGACTCTATCTTCTGAGAGGTTGCTGCCATGTCACTATGTGCAACTAACTGTTCTTTTCCTGTACTTGGCCAATGGTGTGTATGGTTTGGTCCTCTTGTACCAGTTGTCCTGCTGTTATCTCTCTTCTGCGGCTTCAGAATACAACAAAGGACAGCTTGGGTTGGTACAAATTACGTGTCATTATCTCCTAGTATATAGGTGCAATAGGAAGTCCTAATAATGTGGCATACGCCACCTAGTGCTGCAGTCACCAAGTTCAGGACCATCCTGTTTTGTAATACCATTAGTCTAGTAGCCTGAATCTCTCTATTTTGTCCATCATTGACCTGCAGAGAGAGGTTCAGAAAAGATTGAAAACAATAGTTCAGTGTTTCTATGTAGTGCTTGTTTTCCAACTCCGATCCAAGGAAAGGCTTTATGGCTGTCTGGGACATTCAAACCCCAGATGGGAGGTAGTGAGGGGTAGTCAGCAAGACTTGGAATGGAGGAACCAGTTTTTCTTTTTGACGACTTCAATGTAGTAGGCCCAGTCTCCAGGCTTGATTGGATTGTTGACCTGTGAGGGAGAAAGATCAGAGGGCAGTAGACTTGCATTTGACACATCTTTCTGTTTTATCATTCTGATCTTGTAATCTGCTAAGGTCTGTTCTTCATCTGCTTTTTGGATACCTGCAGTGAATACAGGTAGTCTAAATGGTATCCCATGGATGATTCTAAAGGGTGTCAACCCTTCTGAAGTGGGGGTGATTCTCATTTAGAGTTTCACAAAGTCCAGGTCAGTTTTAAGCTGAAGCGTATGTTGTCCTGAAAAATGTGACATAAAGCATTTCTTTTTATGCCCAAAGAGTAACAGCAGAAATAGAAACATTCTGACCTAGGTTGTCATAATTCATGCATGAAAGGGTTCATACATTATCTATAACACTAATCTGACATGGATTGTATCCTTGAATTACATGACTTCCTATACATCTAAATAGAGTGTGCTAATGAATACAATTGTTTTTGTTCTTTTAGTCTGAGGATAATAGTTGAATACAGTATATGAAGTTTAAGCCTCCTTTCTGAATGCCAAATTGTTTCTAGGTTCCAAACCAAATATTTCCAAGGAAAGTATGGAAATCTGGACTCTTCTTTAATATCATTCGGACCCTGCCAGACTCCAACTCTTGGCTTCTGTGTAGAACGTCATGACAAAATCCAGTCCTTTAAACCAGAGAACTACTGGATTATACATGCGAAGGTACACCAAATGTGAACCTCTATTATCAGTAAATATGGTGGTAGTACAGTATTTTGAGAAATATTTTCTTTTGCCAGGTGTTCAAAGGGAAGGATAACCCATTGACTCTTGATTGGAACCGGGTTAAGGTCTTTGACAAGGACGTGGGCCAAATGTTTGTAAACCTGGCCAAGACATCCAAGGAAGCCCAGGCAAGTACAAACACACATAATTTCTTTAAAATTGGTGCTTTCTGATGAATGTTTGCCACTTTTCTACTATGCTTAGAAAATATTCGAAGTAGGGCAGTCAATTTATGTTAGTAATTACCGCAAATTAACACACTTAAAAAATTAATACAATTAATCTTGGGTGGCAAGTCAATGAGCATGCAATTTGGCCGTGCGAGACCTGCATCCTGCAATGGTCCTGTGCCCACTAGCTGTACGATATCTGAGATTTTGGGATCATCAGTCCATAAGATCTTTAGAAAATATGTACCATATTTTTCGGACTATAAGTCGCATTTTTTTTTCATAGTTTGGGTGGGGGGGCGATTTATACTGAGGAGCGACTTATATGTGAATTTTTTTCACAAATTTTCAAAATAAAAAAAAAAAGTGAAACCGCGATAAACGAACCGCGATGTAGCAAGGGATTACTGTAATTTAAATTTCAAGTGACATTAGCTGCGCGCCGCATTGCGGCGGTTGTATACATAAAGGACAAAGATTCGATCACGGGATGACAAAGATGATGTAGGGGCCCACGTACTACCGGCATCATTAGCGGCTTTGTTTGTAAGTGACACGGAGGACGAAGAGTTTGAAGGATTTAATGATTTGGAGTGACACAGAAGGTTTGAAAAGCTATTATGGCTTTTACGCACGCCTGGTCCTACTCTACGGAGCTCTCTTTCACCTCCGTGGATGGAAGTAGGTGGCTGGCGCTCGGCCGGGTGGCTGCCCGGGGACGGTGGATGAGGCTCGGACATGGCTTTTACGCACGCCCGGTCCTACTCTACGGAGCTCTCTTTCACCTCCGTGGATGGAAGTCGGGGGCCGGCGCTTGGCCGGGTGGCTGTCCGGGGACGGTGGTTGGGGCTCGGATATGGCTTTTACGCACGCCCGGTCCTATTCTATGGAGCTCTCTTCCACCTCCGTGGCTGGAAGTGCCACCTCCGGGGATGGAAGTCCACGCCGCCACATGCCTGGAAATCGAAGCCGGTGCTTGGGGCCGTGTGTCGGTGAACAATTTATGTTATAGGTTTTTGATATATTTTATTTCGTGTAGCAACTTGTATATGTTATCGTTGCAGTTCAGTAGTTGTTGGCTCGTTGAACTCTTGTTTAAATAAAGAGACGTTTACCAAACCCACGTCTTTCCTTGTACTTTGTTAACGCTACAATATAGTTCTATACTAGTTCTGTGGAATAATGACGAGGTGTCAGGGCACACGCGTGGCGTTGTTGTCTTAAAGGACGAGGAATTTGATGGATGGATTTAATGATTTGGAGTGACACAGATGGTTTGCTAATTTGTATATTGTTATATGGGCCTGTGGAATATTTTGAAGTGCAATCGTCGTCAGCGGCGCGCACCCGGCCGGCATTGTTGACATAAAGAACGATCGATGGATTTAATGAATTGGAGTGACACAGATGGTTTGATAAACGTGTTATTTATGTAATAGTTATTTGAATAACTCAGAATGTTACGTCAGGCCTGTTATCAGCTCTTCGTTTGTGTTTGTCACGTTAGCATACCTATTGTTTAGCCTGTTGTTGCTCGTTCATGTCTGTTCTTGGTGTTGGATTTTGTCGAATAAATTTCCCCCAAAATGCGACTTATACTCCGGAGCGATTTATTTATGTTTTTTTTCCACGTTATTGTGCATTTTATGGCTAATGTGACCTATATTCCGGAGTGACTTTTTGTCCGAAAAATACGGTATTCTGATATTTCTTGGCCCAGTCTCGACGTTTCAACATGTATGTCTTGTTCAGTCGTGGTCGCTTGTACCACGTCTCTGAACACCAAACACTGTGATATAGGGGGTTTATCGCCTTCGGCCCTACCATCCCTCATTATATAGATACACATCACTTCATATGCTTGTATCGAGTATGCATTCAAGCTTATACAGCAGGGAGTTGGAAAATATGCATAAAAATGATCAAATGGTCAAAATACACACTTTCCTAATAATTGTGCACACAGTGTAGTCCAGACACCTTCGCCTAGCTTGTTTTGATTTTATTTGTTATATAAGCTAATCATTGCACTTTATTTACCATTGTTTTGGGTTTTTTACCACTGACAATCAGAACACAAAATTTGCACACTCTGCTTGCAGGTAATTTACTTGCAGTTAACTTCAAGCTATTCTCACTCAAACAGTATATTTTATGTTGTGCTACAATAATAAATAGCTAGTTGGTAGATAGAAAAGCTCAAACAAAACATAATATTACTCTTAGTGTAAAATTTCTATTACGGTCCACAATAATTATTTGAAAATAACTGAAATCATAGAAATAATTGCAAAGAATCGATACTACCCGTTTAATACTCACAGTAGCGTTGATTCTATTGATACAAGGATTGATCTGCACCAACCTCCCCACTCGTCAATTGCAAACATTACTCAGCATTTCCCCCAAATGTCGCACTTTCATTCTAAAGGACTTACCATGAAAGAATATTCTGTTCATGAATATTCTTTTTTCTTCTGCAGTACCTTAGTCTCAGATACACGGATTATATGAACAATCACAAAATAGTTCACAACATGGTTGACAGTCATGCATTGTCCACCAGAATGTAGCAGTGAGTAAACATGAGCCGAAGTGATTACCGTAATTGCCGGACTATAAGCCGCGGCTTTTTTCCAAAATTTTGGACCCTGCGGCTTATAGTCAGGTGCGGCTTATATAAGATTTTTTTCGTGATTTTTGTGATGACTTGATCAGTTTTACTCTTAACACTATTATATACAGTAAAAGCTAGAAAACAAACTGACAAATAACTCGTTTTCAAATTAGACGAGTAAAAACTGGTCAAATATTTAAAAAAAAAAGCTATTATTAAAAGTGAAGACAATTTGCAATTCTAGTAATGAACAACGAATTTGATGCACAATTTGTCTTCGCGGGCCACATACAATGATGTGGGGCCTTGAGTTCGACACCTGTGCTCTAAACCCTTTCTCTTACACTGCCATGTGACTCAGAGATTACACAAAGCAGTGGCGCTGTTTGGACCATCTGCATTGTATTAAAACCCAATCAATCAGCATTTGAATTCAATTCTTCTGACATTTTGCTCACCAAAAACAAGTAATGAATGTGAACTTTTAATGTATTTTATTCAGAAAGTTACTTTGAACCCTGAGGTTTAAATGGCGGCGCGGCGTATTTATGGATTTTACGGCCTCCAGGGGGCGCTCTAGCAGGAAGCAAGAGCGAGACAGACAAAGAAAACGTGCTAGTTTGCGCATCACGCACACACCCTCACCATGGAAAGCACGCGAAGAAATTCATTTGATGCAGCTTTTAAATTAAAAGCAATCAATTTGGCTGTCAAAGACGGAAATAGAGCGGCGGCACGTAAGCTTGGCATCAATGAATCGATGGTGAGACGTTGGAGACGGCAGAGTGAAGAACTGACACAATGCAAAAAGACGAGAAAAGCTTTCAGAGGCAACAAAGGCAGATGGCCCGAAGTTGAAAACATTCTTGAAGACTGGGTGAACACACAGAGAGCAGACGGCCGAGGTGTTTCCACCGTGCAGATCCGACTGAAAGCCAAAACAATCGCCACCGAAAAGAAGATTGAAGATTTTAAAGGTGGACCATCGTGGTGTCTCAGATTTATGAGACGAAAGGGCCTGTCAATCAGGGCACGCACGACTGTGTGTCAGCAACTCCCTCCCGACTACGAGGAAAAAGTTACAAACTTCCACAAATTCACACAAACAAAGATAGCTGAGAATTCCATCGGACCAGACGAGATCATAAATATGGATGAAGTGCCTTTGACGTTTGACTTACCTCTCACTAGGACTGTAAACAGGAAAGGTGAATCCTCCGTCACGCTGAAAACAACTGGCCATGAGAGAACGCATTTCACTTGTGTTCTGAGCTGCACAGCATCCGGACAAAAGCTCCCACCAATGGTGATTTTTAAGCGAATGACTATGCCAAAAGAAAACCTCCCGAAAGGCATCGTCGTGAAAGTAAACACGAAAGGGTGGATGATGGAAAGCCTAATGAAGGAATGGCTGGCGGAGTGCTACGTCAAGCGACCAGGAGGATTTTTTCACAGAAAAAAAACACTGCTCGTTTTGGACAGCATGAGGGCCCATATCACAGATTCTGTGAAAGCTGCCATCAAGAGGACAAACTCAATTCCAGCTGTGATTCCTGGGGGAACAACAAAGTATTTGCAGCCACTCGATATCAGTGTGAATCGTGCATTTAAAGTGGCACTCCGAGTTGAGTGGGAGGCGTGGATGACCAGCGGCGAGAAATCATTCACCAAAACTGGCCGCATGCGAAGAGCAACTTTTGCTCAAGTCTGCCAGTGGATCCTGACTGCGTGGGGCAGTGTGAAAAAATCCACGATCACCAACGGCTTTCGAAAGGCTGGACTGCTGCGTGAGGAAGAGAACGGTGCGAGCACATCTTCGCCTCGAGACGAAAGTGACAGTGACAGCGACAACGAAAAAGAGAGAGACGGTGTAAAAGTGTCTGACGAAGTCATCCTGAGTCTGTTCAAGTCTGACACTGAAGAAGACAACTTCAGTGGTTTTAGTGCACAGGAGGAAGATGAAGATAGCGATCAATGACTTTTCTGGTAGGCTGGTTATTTTTTTTAACCAGCGGTGTTACTGCCGTTGTACTGCTGTGTTATTGCCGTGTTGTTGCCGTGTTACAGGCACTTTTTGGAAAAAGACATTTATTTACAGTAAGCGATCGATTACTTTTCTGGTAGGCTGGTTATTTTTTTAACCAGATGTGTTACTGCAGTTTTACTGTCGTTGTACTGCCTTGTTGCTGCTGTTACTGCCGTGCACTTTTTGGAAAAAATGCATATAATTACAGTAATTAAAAATTACTGTAAAAAAAAATTCTGTGTATCATCTTTCTGTGTAAATATCTCATGTTACAACGTGGACACCTGCTTTTATACACGTCACTGGGGAGAAAAGTGGTGCGTTGATCGCATGTCCATCCGCCAGGCGAATAGTGCAGTATAATTCACTCAAATAAGAGACAGAACGAGATCAAGACGAACATTACTGAAAAGAAGCCTTTATACACAAACCGTCATTATGGGGGACAAAAGAAATGCATATGATGCCGCTTTTAAGCCAAAGGCAGTCGATGTTGATGTCATTGTGTTGTGTCTACTCTGGAGCGTATTTATGGATTTTTACGGCCTCCAAGGAGCGCTCGAGCAGGAAGCAAGAGCGAGACAGACGAAGAAGAGATAATGCGCCGAAGAAGACGTGCTCGCTTGTGTTTTGATCTTCTCGCGCATCACGCACACACTCACACTCACAAAGAAGATACATAATGAGATGAACACGGACATTACTGAAAGGAAGCTTTTATACACAAACCGTCATTATGGGGGACAAAAGAAATGCATGATGCCGCTTTTAAGTTATACGTTATATCGCTAGTTTAATGTAATTTAGCGCTTCGTGCATGAATAAGATAAGCATGAAGAACTCGAAGCAATGCATAAAAGCGACGACGAAAGAGAGACTGAGAAAGTGAGGCGAAGGATATCAAACGCTATTCCAATCGGACACTAACAAGGAAGACTTTGATGGTTTCAGTGCACAGGAGGAAGATGAAGACGGCTCTTTTTTACTTTTACTGGTACGTTTTTTTTTAACCAGCCCTGTTAGTGCTGTGCTACCGTTTTGCTGCTGCGTTACCGCCGCGTCTCTGACTTTGCTGTGTTACGTCCGTGTTGCTGCGGTATTACTGCCGCGTCACAGGCAGTGTTTGGAAAGAAATGTTAAGGTATGTTATTAAAGCTTTAAAAAAACTTTCTGTGTCCAGTCTTTCTTTGCTAATAACTCGCGTGCACACTTCCGCGTTGCTGCGGTACTACTGCTGCGTCACAGGCAATGTTTAGAAAGACATGTTCAAGTATGTTATTAAAACGTTAAAAAGGCTTTCTATGTACTGTCTTTCTTTGTAAAAAACTCGTGTGCACGTGCGGCTTATAGACCGGTGCGGCTTATGTAAGAAAAAAACTGAAATATCCATGAATATTAGCTGGTGCGGCTTATAGTCCGGCAATTACGGTAATCAACATGCCTATTTTAGCTGTGGTGCAAGTCTAACCAAATTATTTGATTTTAACAAACAAAAAATTTAAAGTGGTAAAACACACGTTTTACTAACTAACATGCACACAACTAACACCTCTATTTTGGAATATGAAATAAAGGGAAAATATTTAATCTTAAACAGTGGTATCCATGTTTCCTCCAATATTTATTTGGGCTTTGATTTGACATTGCTTTATTAGTCCCACACAGAGAAATTCCAGTATAGACCAGCCAACAGCAGTTAGAAAACAATGAAGCTGCTGTGGGAGGCTGCTGCTCATCCAGGACTGGAAGTTGTGGTATAACTTTGTACATGTCAGGGTACATCTTTGATACTCTCTAATCTGCACCCCCAATATAGGTGGAGTCGGTGACTAAGAAGGAGAAGACTAAGCAGAGACCCCTGGCTTTAAATACCGTAGAGATGTTGAGAGTGGCAAGCTCTTCCCTAGGTATGTTACACCAATTTAGCCTACGAATAAAGTAGCCCAGTTTAAACAAAATTGTAACATATGTAAAACAATGTATAATATTTTATTTTTGTCTTCACTGTTACATGTGTGGTCTTAGATATCTATATATTTTTTTTATGTCTCAGGTATGGGTCCTCAGCACACTATGCAGATTGCTGAACGTTTGTACACACAGGGTTACATCAGCTATCCTCGGACAGAAACGACCCACTATCCAGAAAACTTTGACTTGAAAGGAACGCTTAAGCAGCACACCAACTGTCGTTTGTGGGGAGAGGAGGTGAGAGATTTTGGCCTTATGACGGCGGTCGATAAGGCCGGGGGTCGCGGTGTTACCATGAACCCTTTTCATTATGAAGTTATACAGACAGAAAAAAGCGTATCTAATAAATCAAGCAATGCACTTTTTGCATGCACCTCTGTTGCAGTCATTGGTGGTGGGCCCCCAATGTGTGGTCTCTGTGGCATCGTAGCGTGTATGCTTCAAAATGCAACAGTGTTAGGGAGAAGAGCCAGGGGCTCTGAACAGAAATTTTGTATTACATTTAATACATATTCTAGACATAAAATAAGACGACGACTACATTAAAAAACACCGGAAAATGCTAACGTCTGACGTCAGCCATGACAAAGAAATTGATGTTAAAAAATTAATAGCAGTAATGTTATTTGCTTATTTTTGCACTATTTCGCACCACAGCGTACAGAATACAGAATTCTACACAATAATAGGACTCAAAATGATTTACATTTAATTTAACTTTGCTGAGGAACTGTTTTTCTTCTTCCAAACCGCTTATACTCATGAAGATCACGGGCGTGGTAGAGCCTATCCCAGCAGCCTTAGTACTAGGCGAGGTACAACCTGAAATGACAGCCAACTGCAGGGCACACAGACAAACAACCATTCACACACACAGCCACATCTACGGATAATTTAGAGTGGACAAACGGCCTATTATGCAGGTTCTTGTAATGTGGGAGGAAGCTGAAGTCCCCAGAGAAAATCCATGCAGCCACGGGGAGAATGTGCAAACTCTACTGGAAGGCTGAAGCCAACTTATACTCAGGAGCGACTTATTTTTTTATTTTTTCACACATTTTTACTTCATCATTAACACTTTACTTACTAGTGTAGTTGATCACTTCACATGTTATTTTCACTTTAAACCGCATGAGGGCGCACTATGGCTGTGGAATAATTGGAGCCTCACTGACAATGAGTTCCATTCACTGACTTCCGAAGTCGGGAGATCTAATGATTTGGAGTGACACAGATTATGCGATAAACTTGTTATTTATGTTATAGTTATTTGATATATGGGGGTGGGGGAAGAGCGATCCAGGGCGCTTGCGTGTGTTGGCTCACATGTTGAGCTCTTGCCTGGTACTTTGGTAACGCTACAATATAGTTATATATGTAGATCTTTGGAATAATTGGAGCCGACAACTGCCAACGAGGTTGACGTCAGCGGTGCATGTAGGCCCGGAATCTTTGACACAGAGGATGAATATTTCGGTGGATTTAATGATTTGGAGTGACACGGATGATTCATTAAAATTGTTGTTTATATTACATTTATTTGATATATCTAGTCTGACGTTAGCGGTGCATGTAGTTCCGGTCGGTGTCAACGGCTGTGTTTTTTTTGTTTTTGTTTTTGTTTTTTTAAGTGACACAGAAGACGAAGATTCTGATGAATTTATTGAGTTGGAGTGACACGGATGGTTCGATAAAATTGTTGTTTATATTACATTTATTTGATATATCTAGTCTGACATCCGCGGCGCACGTAGTCTTTCCGGCATCAACAGCTTTTTTCTTCTCTTTTTTTTTCACGTGACACGGAAGACGAAGATTCTGATGTTTTTATTGATTTGGAGTGACATGGATGGTTCGATAAAATTGTTGTTTATATTATAGTTATTTCATATATAGTTTATATATTGTTATATGAGCCTGTAGAAAAATTTGAACTGCAACGCGCCACTGACGTCGGACTTGTTTACATAAAGGAGGACCAACTCGATCGATGGCTTTAATGATTTGGAGTGACACAGATAGTTTAATAAAAGTGTTATTTATGTTATAGTTATTTGAATAACTGTTATTGTTACATCAGGCACGTTCTCAGTTTCTCGTTTGTGTTTATGTCACGTTAGCATACCGTATCGTTTAGCCTGTTGTTGCTCGTTCATGTCTGTTCTTGGTGTTGGATTTTGTCGAATAAATTTCCCCCAAAATGCGACTAATACTCCGGAGCGACTTATATATGTTTTTTGTTTTTTTTCACTTTAATCTGCATTTTATGGCTGATGCGACATATATTCTGGAGCGATTTATAGTCCGAAAAATACGGTAAATGTGAGACAACTTGTATGCAGTCCCTTAAACAAACATTGAGTAAATATAGGATAACTTATATGCAACTACTTCAAACTGTATGTCTTTTCTATAACACTTACCAAACAAAAACAGTTCTGATAAACAACAATCTATGAATCAAAACTACAGAGTTAACAAAAAGGAAAGAAGTTCCTTTGAACTAAACAAAGAACATTTTGCCTGTGTGAAGGAGCTCTGCTCATAGTTAAAGTCAAAGTCAGCTTTATTGTCAATTTCTTCACATGCCAAAGACACACAAAGAAACCGAAATAACGTTCCCCGCTATCCCACGGTGACAAGACATGGCACACAATAGACAATCAAGTAAACAACAGCGTGCTGAATAAACAATGAATAAATAACACAACAATAAATAAGAGGAGCAAAAAGGAGCAAGAGAGCGTACAGCAGACATTCCAGAAAATAGCGCAAAAGTGCAGCACGCTATGCAGAAGGGGGTAGCGAGTTCAGGGTCCTAACAGCCTGAAGAATGAAGCTGTTGGCGAGTCTGGTGGTGCGGGAGCGCAGGCTCCCGTACCTCTTTCCAGAGGGCAGAAGGTCAAACAAAGAGTGAGCTGGGTGACTCACATCACTCACAATCGTGGTTGCCTTGCGGGTGAGACTGGAGGTGTAAATGTCCTTTAGGGAGGGGAGCGAAGCACCAATAATTTTACCAGCCGTATTCACTATGCGCTGCAGGGCCTTCAAGTTCTGGTCAGTACAGCTACCACCCCAGACAGCGATGCAACTGGAGAGGACGCTCTCAATAGTGCCACGGTAGAATGTAGACAGGACTGCCTGAGGAGCATATGCACGCCTGAGTTTCCGCAGGAAGTACAGGCGGCGCTGAGCTTTCTTTGCCAGTGACGCGGTGTTTGTCGACCGGGAGAGGTCCTCACTGATGTGCACCCCAGGAACTTGGTGCTGCTCACCCTCTCCACCACAGCACCGTCGATGATCAGCGGCTGGTGTTTTGCTTGACCCTTCCGGAAGTCAACAACAATTTCCTTGGTCTTGTTGACATTCAGCAGGAGGTTGTTGTCCCTGCACCACGTGGTCAGAAGGTCAACCTCCAACCTGTAACGAGTCTCGTCGCCCCTCGTGATGAGACCCACCAGAGTCGTGTCGTCAGCAAACTTCACTATGCGGTTGTCGCTGTAGGTCGCAGTGCAGTCATGCGTCAGCAGGGTGAAGAGCAGTGGACTGAGCACGCAGCCCTGGGGGGCCCCCGTGCTCAGCGTGATGCTGGCGGAGATTTTGTCGCCAACACGCACCACCTGAGGCCTCTGACAGAGGAAGTCCAGTAGCCAGTTGCAGAGGGAGGTACTGAGGCCCAGCTCGTCGAGTTTGCAGATGAGTCGCTGCAGCACAATGGTGTTGAAGGCAGAGCCGAAGTCCACAAACAGCAACCTCACATATGAGTCCTTCCTCTCCAGGTGGGTGAGGGCCAAGTGGAGGGCAGAGCAGATGGCATCCTCAGAGGACTGTTTGGCACGGTACGCAAACTGGAAAGGGTCAATGGTGGGGGGGAGAACGGATTTGATGTGGTCTATGACAAGCCGCTCAAAGCACTTCATGATGATGGGCGTCAGGGCCACGGGGCGGTAGTCATTGAAGCAGGACGGTGCAGGTTTCTTCGGCACAGGAACGATGGTGGCAGCCTTGAAACACGAAGGGACGATGGCCCGCTGCAGGGAAACGTTAAAGATGGCCGTGAAGACACTGCCAGCGCAGTCCTTCAGCGCACGACCCGGGATGTTGTCAGGGCCCGCCGCCTTACGGGTGTCAATAGCGGAAAGCGCCCTCCTCTCTCCGTCGTGTGGGGGGGGGGAGTGGTCTTCAGCGGGCAAGTGTTGTTCTGGGCGTCGAAGCGAGCAAAGAAGCGGTTAAGATCGTTCAGCAGACGGACGTCGTCCTCACAGCTCCGCGGTGCGGGCTTGTAGTCCGTGATGGTCTGAATGCCCTGCCAAAGGCTCCGTGCGTCCTTGCTGTCCTTGAAGTGGGTGGAGACCTTGCAAGAGAACGCTTTTTTCGCTTCTTTGATGCCCCGGGACAGGTCGGCCCTCGCTGTCCTCAAGCCAGCCTCATCCCCCGCTCTGAAAGCTTTGTCCCTGGCCCTCAGCAGTCTGAGGACAGCCCCTGTCAGCCACGGCTTCCAGTTCGCACGAGTGACGACGGATTTTGAGCGAGTCACATCATCGATGCACTTCGCGACGTAAGAGGAAACAGAGTCAGCAAACTCCTCTATGTCCGTCCGATCGTTGTATGTGGCCGCCCGCTTAAACATGTCCCAGTCAGTAGTGCCAAAGCAGTCACGAAGGGCATCGGAGGCACCCTCAGGCTACACCCGAACCTGCTTCCGAACCGGCCTGGATGCCCTTACCAATTGTCTGTATGCGGGCAAAAGCAAAACGGTGAGATGGTCAGAAAGCCCAAGATGGGGGAGGGGGGTGGCTTTGAAAGCTCCTTTATGCGCAGAGTAGACCAGGTCCAGGAAGCTGTCTCCACGTGTCGGAAAAGTAACATGCTGGTGAAGCCTCGGGAAAACAAACTTCAGGTTGGCATGATTAAAGTCTCCAGCGAAGATGGTGAAACCGTCAGGGTGTGCTGTCTGTTGCTCACTGACAGCCTGGTACAGTTCACCAAGCGCCGCAATCCTGTCGCCTTCGATCTTGGAAGGCGGGATGTACACCGCGACTAGCAGAATCGCAGTAAATTCCCTCGGCAGGTAAAAAGGACGGCACTTGATGATCACAAACTCCGCTAGTGGCAAGCAGTGCTTACATACCACCACAGAGTCCCGGCACCATTCTTCTCGGATGTAGACGCATATTCCACCTCCTCGCGACTTTCCCCCTCGTTCAATGGCACGGTCCGCCCGATAGCACGCTAGCCGCTCCAGATGCACGGCAGAGTCCGGAATGTTGACAGTCAACCAGGTCTCAGTGAACACGAGCACACAGCAGTTCCGCACCGTCCGGTTTGTAGACCTCAGCAGGCGAACGTAATCCATTTGGTTGTCCAGCGATCGAACATTCGCCAGAAGAATGGAAGGCACTGCCGGGCGCGCTGGGTTGGCCGCCAGCCTGGCCCGGACGCCTCCGCGCTTGCCCCTCTTCTGCCTCCTCGCACACCATTTCCGACGCTTCCCAATCGGGGGAGGAATAGCGGGCGAGGTCGGCGACGTTTCAGGACGTAGCAGTCCGAGCGCCTTTAATGTCGCCGCTTCAAAGTCCAGAACACCACAAAACCCACTTCTGCCGATGTCGAGCAGAACCTGCCTGCCGTACTTGTAACACGACATAGCACGACGAGACGAACACATAAAACTGTCGGACGAACACTCATTAAATGAACAAATCACCGTACTGGCGGGACAGAGAGTGGCCGCTGCGTGTGCACGCGCCGCCATCTTTGCGTTTATAGTGAAGGCCTCTTACAGGAACAAACAGAAAGATAAGAAAAGGACAGGAAGGATACATAAAACTGATTGGGGGTTTAAAGACATCCCTGGAACTAGATAAGAAGAACTTTGTTGAACGAAAGGAGTTCAACTCGTAAAATATAAGGCCCCAGGTCAGGCAGGCCAAAGCTTCACCGCTAAATTATTCCAACAGTACTGGTATGCCATGCAACACTAGTGGCAAACCCCTGGAGGTGGATGAGATCTGCCCAGAGTCCCTCAAGGTTCTGGATGTTGTGGCACCGTCATGGTTGACATGCCTCGACAAAATCACGTGGACATCGAATCACATGGATTGGTACACCGAAGTAGTTGAGGGACACCGGAGTATTTGTTCCAACTACTCTGGATCCGGGTTAGTCCCGGAATGTTTGATTTGATCCACATTGTAAGGCAGTAAGTTGAATTAGTTTGAAGTGAGGATTGGACTCTGCAAAGACTACCCTTTCCCACAGATTCTTTTCGTAAGCTTTGTAGACAGAATTTGTAGGCACACCCAAGGCGTTGAGCGGGTTCGGTTTGGTGGAGTCAGTATTGCGTCTTTGCTTTTTGCAGATGTGGTACTGTTTCTGTCAACCGAAATCTTCAACTTTCACTGGAGCGGTTAGTAGCCGAGTAGTCGGAATGAAGATCATTACCTTCAAATCTGAGACCATGCTCCTCAGTCGGAAAAGGGTGGAATGCCCTAGAGATGTGATCCTGCCCGGAGTGGAAGTTAAAATACACTAGTCTTGTTCATGAGTGAGGGAAGGATGAAAGGGAATATGGACAGGCTGATCGTTGCAGCATCGGCATCGGCTCTGTCTTAGTTTGTTGTTTTAAAGAAGGAGCTGAGCCAAAAAGGCTACTCTCTTGATTTACCGGTCAATCTACGTTACGAAAGGACAAAATCCCACCAACACGTAGCCCAACATAGTTTTCTCCCCAGTCCGGGGGCTCTCTCTCAAAGATAGGGTGAGAAGATTGTTCATCTGGGAGGAGATCATTGAAGAGCTACTGATCTGCTATGTCTCCCAGTTGACTTGGGAGAGCCTTGAAATTCCCCCAGCAGAACTGGGGACGTTTGGGCATCCCTGTTAAAGTTGCTGCCCCGCAACTCAACCCTGGATAAGATGAAAGAAATGAATGAATGTATACTGGCAACCTGCTTTAAGATTTAATACCTTTTCTCACCTAAAAATTGCATCTTTTCTGTAAGATGTAGACATACAGTGTAGCTCTGGTATCAAATCTACAGCAGTCTGTCTTCAATCCTGTTCTACGAGGACCATTGTCTTGGATGTTTTATATTACGTTTCTGTGTGTTGCAACACTTCTAATTCAAATGATCATATAATCAGGAAAGTCTGCAAAAGCTGGAAAACAACCATGGTCATTTGAATCGGGTCTGTTGCAGCAGGGAGACAAAATATCCAGCACTCTACAGCAAATAAAAAGGGATTGGTGTCATTGGCCCTCACCAATGATTTTGGAGGGGGATGTTAAATTGTAATATGTACATTATTTATCATGACTACATGACAACTGTATAATCAAAATTATATGAGGCTGTTTTTTAATTACTAGGTGAAAAATCTTCTATCAAATGGTATAATCCATCCCAAGAAAGGAGTTGATGTTGGCGACCATCCGCCTATAACTCCCATGCGTGCTGCCTCAGAAGAAGAATTGGGTGAGTCTGAGCTAATAAACATTAGATGAAAATATCTGGGACACCTACACTGAGACAAGGACACCCAGACAAATGTGTTAATGCACTTATGAGCTTGATTGATGTGCTCTGTTGATGTTTGTGCTCTTTTAAAGTCTTACTAAGTAAGATTCAAGAAGTTTATTGGCCATGTTTGGGCATGCCAAACAAGGAATTTGACTCCGGTAGATCTAAGCCTCTGTTCAACATTTAGGTGACTAACAACATTCAGGATATGTCAGAAAATTTACAATTATTCTCAAACATCCCCTGATCTTAAACTCCCAGGAAGGCAAGGAAAAACTCAAAACTCCTCCTCGGGGAAATGAGAAACTTTGAGAAGAGACCACAGATGGGAGGATCCCTCTTCCAGGATGACCAGGCTGCAATGGATGCAGAGAGGACACATTGTATACGTAATATAGACAATTCAAAGATAAAGCGTCGAGAGCAGGAAGTTATTGCACAGCAATGACTCTGAGACTTTATGAGTGGTGTGAGTTCATCACAGCGACAGCCTTGGGAAGGAAGCTGTGTCTGCTGGTTTTGGCGTACAGCGCTCTGTAACGCTGTCCGGAGGGGAGTAGTTCGAACAGACTGTGACCTGGTTGAGAAGGGTCTGTAGAGATGTTACTTGCACGTTTCCTGGTCCTGGACAGGTACAAGTCCTGGATAGATGGGAGATTGGTCCCAATTATCTTTTCTGCAGTCCTGATTGTCCGTTGCAGTCTATGCTTGTCTTGTTTGGTGGCCAATCCAAACCAGACAGTGATGTACATACAGAGGATAGACTGGATGATGGCAGTATAGAAGGTCTTCAGCAGCTCCTTTGGAAGGTTGAACTTCCTGAGCTGTCTCAGAAAGTACAGCCTCTGTTGGGCCTTTTTCTGGGCAAAGTCTATGTGGCTGGCCCATTTCAGGTCCCGAGAGATTGTGGATCCCAGGAACTTGAAGGTGTCTGTGGAGGGAATAGCATTAGTGAGGATAGTGAGAGGTGGAAGTGGTGAAGGGTCTATCCTGAAGTCCACTGTCATCTCCTCGGTCTTGAGCGGGTTCAGCTCCAGGTGGTTTTGGCTGCACCAGTGGACCAGCCGCTCCACCTCCTGTCTGTACACAGTCTCGTCACCGTCCCGGATCAGTCCGATAAGAGTGGTGTCATCCGCACATACTTGAAGAGCTTCACAGAAGAGTCGCTCAAGGAGCAATCATTGGTATAGAGCAGTGCCTCTCAATCATTTTCTGTGATTGGGAGAAGAAAACATTTTGCGCCCCCCCATGTTATTAACATTAAAGAAAACAAAAAATAAATAAAAAAGAAAAACTAACTTACAATAAAGAATAACTTTAATAACATTGTTTTTTAGTCTGTAACAGATCAGATTCAAAGTGCATCACTTTGCCTGAAATTAAAAAATAAATTATAATCATTCAAACTATAAACATTCTTGACCAACTGCAATTTTATGCTGAAAAAAATACAATAAAATAATAATTAACATACATAATATTAAATTAAATAACAGCAATAAATAATATTCAATTCAAATTAATCAACATTAACTCAGGAGCACAATATATAAAACATTTTAACCTACAAAACAAAAATGAATAAAACAATTTCTGCTGTTTTTTTAATCAAAATGAGGCAACATGACGGAGACCATATCCACGGCTGCAGGTAGTATCAGCTCTTCTGCAATGGTGTGTTTTTTTTTTTTTTTTTTTTTTGCACTGAGCAATTTGGCCTGACCGTTTGTCTCCATAACATCTGACACACCTCGCGGATCTGGAGTGCAGGCGCGGCTTCTGAAAGAGAGAGAGTAGGTGATAACGATGATGGAGGTGTGGACAGAGGGGTTGTGGGTGGAGGTGATTGTACTGCAGGAGGTCCTGTTGTGTGGGTGGACCATTCAAACCTGCAGTAAAACCTGTTTAGCTGGTTTGCAAGCCTTGGGTTCTCTACAGGTGGTTTCTTGAAGCCGTAATGCTCTGCAGGCCTTTCCACACTGTTAAGGGATCAGGATTGGCAGCGAGGTGTCTCCCCAGGCTCTCCCCATAAAACCTCTTGGCTTTCCTGATCTCTCGGTTCAGTGTGTTCCTGGTCTGCCTTAACAGGTCCTGGTCCCCACTCCTGTAGGCCTCCTCCTTGGCTTTGCGCAGCATCCTGAGGTTTGGTGTAAACCAAGGTTTGTTGTTGTACGTGCAGAAGGTCTTAGTTTGCACACACAAGTCCTCACAAAACAGAATATTATCGTATTTTAGGACGAATATGTGTTTTTAACAACTGTTATTTATAGGAGCATTTCTAGGTAACTCAATGACACTGTACAAAATATAAAACTGTCACGCACCGGTGTCGTCCAGCCACGCCCCCTTGTCACCGCGATCGCTGTCACCTGTCGCGGGCTGATTGGGAGCGCTATATTAGCGCGGGCAGCGCAAAAATTCATGTCAGCTTGTCTCGTGATGTCTGCGTGTACACCGGTCCCTTCCACAGCTGCTCGACTTAGAGATCACCCGTCTGCCACGTCCAGTCCTCGCCAGTGCGAAGCCCAGCCGACAGCTCCTTCACCTGGCTTGCCATCCGGCTAACCACCCCCCGACGAGCGCAGCCTCGCCCGATTGCCGCTTCAGCTCCTCAGCGTTCCCCTCTCCCTCCACAATAAAGACTGCTTCACTTGCATTTGGCTGTACTGTCCGATCTCTCACAAAAACAGTAATGCAGTACAATAACTGCCTGGGATTAATGTCAATTAAAATCAGCAAGAAGATAAAGTGAGCAAAAATAAGATAAATACACAAGGTTAAACAGAGTAAGCTTTTATCAGTAAGTAGGGTTTGAGTCTGGATTTGTAAAAAGTAGATTGTACTGCGCAGATCAGGTGTTAAGGGTTTCATATGCGCAGGCCGAAGCAACTAAGGGCTCTGGCCCCCAAGTTCAGCTTTCAACTGTTTCACACTAATAAACAGCTCTGCTATTTTTTCTTTCCAAAGGAAGTGACGGCTGGCGCCTTTATGAATACATCACAAGACATTTCATTGCCACAGTAAGTCAAGACTGCAAGTATCTACAGACAACCATTGTTTTCACCATTGGAACAGAAGCTTTCACATGTAACGGAAAAACCCTGATCTCATCAGGTAAATGATTTAATACAGACAATTGTTTTCACCAATGACAGCTTTACCATTGCCTGAAACACTTGACATTTGGGATTATTTTGTTGAAGAATTTAACACAAAAAGTTGTTTTATTTACAGGTTTTACTGCTTTGATGCCATGGCAGGGTATTCCTCTTGAAGAAGCCCTGCCTATCTGTGAAAGTGGAGACATTTTCACAGTAGATGAGATTAAGTTGATGGAAAAACAGACTAGTCCACCAGACTACTTGACCGAGGCCGAACTCATCACTCTTATGGAGAAACACGGCATTGGTAATTCTCAGCACTGCCTGCGTGCTCCAAATGTTTTCATTCATTTGTGTGATGTGGCTCTGAAAAAAAGTAACAACAGCTTTGTTGACTTTTGTTCATGTAGCTAATGACAGAATGTGGTGGCAATAAACCGTATAATATTAACCCTGGAATAGAATTATGGTACTCCTTGATAGACTATATTTTATCCTTTTAATATTTACACCGGTTGACAATAACTTGAAGCTTTAGCACAATGTCCATCCATCCGTCCGTCCGTCCGTCCGTCCGTCCGTCCGTCCCTTCCTCCCTCCCTCCCTCCCTGTACCGCTTTGTCCCCACGCTTCGTCCCTTCCCCTCCCTCCCTCCCTGTACCGCTTTGTCCCCACGCTTCGTCCCTTCCGTACTGCTTATCATGAAGGTCACGGGCGTGCTGGAGCCTATCCCAGCAGTCTTTGGGCAGTAGGGGGGAACTGGTTGCCAGCCAATGGCAGGGCACACAGAGACGAACAACCATCCACACTCGCACTCACACCTACAAGCAATTTGGAGTGCTCCATCAGCCTACCATGCATGTTTTTGGGAAGTGGGAGAAACCAGAGTGCCCGGGAGAACATGCAAACTCCACACAGGGAGGGCCGGAGGAGGAATCGAAACCGCACCCTCTGAACTGTGAGGCGGACGAGTTAACCATTATAATGCCGCCATTATAACAATCTCTTCCTGATATTTTTTATGCTGGTAAGACGACCAGAAGGTTGATTCCTCAGTTAGCTTTGAGTGATAATACCACAAATAGGTCTATTTTGTCAAGTCATAAAGTCTCCCTCTGGTTTGTTATGAACTGAACTCTTTTGGTTTCAGCCAGTCCCCCATCAAGCTTCTCCAGTTACCGGAAAATATTTTTTTCTCAGATGAGATGGTGTGACGCTACCTGAACTGTCAGCGTTTGCCTCGAGGACTATTTAACGTGTGCAATAACTGACCCAGATTCTAACGTTGGCCACAATGCAATGTGAAATTCTACTTTAGGTGGCCTAACAATAACTTGTATTTAGAAAATAATACACTTTTAATCTTCGTAGCTCAAGTCCATTCATCTCTATTACTTTGTAATAATGTCACTAAATTCCAAGCATTGTAATTGAACAATGTGTGACTGCTATTTTGCACCTGCAGGTACTGATGCCAGCATCCCTGTCCACTTAAACAACATCTGTCAAAGGAACTATGTGACAGTAGAGAATGGACGCAAGTTGAAGCCTACCAACTTGGGCATTGTTCTAGTACATGGGTATTACAAAATAGGTATACGGCCTCAGATTATGTCAAGCCTTCTCTTTTTTTTTTAAACATGTTTTTATTGACAGAAGATTCTAATAAATTTGTAAGCGTACAGCAACATTTATCAATGTTACTCCACAGAGCTGAAATACCAATTTCAATGACATCCAAAGACAACCACACCAAAACAACACATAGACCTCTCAATTACCCAAACACAACAGCAAAAAACAAAATTTATAATAATAAAACAATTCACAAAACACTATCTGCAGTTAGTGAATAAGTAAGCTAGGCGACACACGCTCGGGGAAGCCCTTGATGGAGAGCCTTCTTTCCGAAGACCACAAACAAAATTAGATTTAAAACAAATAAAAAATTACACAAGTTGCAAAGGTCAAAATGAGTAGGAAAAAGAAAAACTTGTATACATTTGACATAATTTCAATCTGTACCATTACCACTTTTAGCATCACAGGTTATTTCATTTTATAATGCACCATGACCTAGTACGTATATAATCTTTTTTACTCTTTCTTGACAATTGAAAGTCGCGTTAAATTGTCAACCATCATTACATACTATCACAGTTTTCACATGGGCTAATTTTGATCATGATAGACTTGAAATATTGCATTAGTAAGATCAATTTCATTTGTTAAATACAGTAATTTGAAACCGTGAAGATCCTCATAATTGTGCGTCTCTGTCATAGACTTATTAACCACTATGACCTATATAATCTTTTTTACTCTTTCTTGACTATTAAAAGTCCAGTTAAATTGTCAACCATCATTACATACCATCAAAGTTTGCACATAGACTAATATTGATCATGCTAGACTTGAAATGTTGCATTTGTAAGATCCATTTGATTTATTAAATACGGCAGTTTGAAACCGTGAAGGTCCTCATGCATGTGCATTTCTTTCATAGATGCTGAGCTGGTACTACCAACCATTCGCAGTGCTGTTGAAAAGCAACTGAATCTAATTGCACTTGGTAAGGCCCACTTCCAGCAAGTACTCCAGCATGCATTGGATATCTTCAAGAGGAAGTTTCACTATTTTGTGGATTCCATCTGTGGTAAGTACCACAAATTAAACCCACATAGGACATAAATTTGCTCAAGGGCTTTTTTTTCTGATGAAGTTTATGGCAATTTCAAATGGGCAGCGCCAGCATTATACTGTCACTCACATTTGTAGAATCCAAGTTCAGTCAAAAGATAAATGCCCCTAAATGACTGATTTCAACCAGTCCTGATTAGACATACAGTCACAAAACATTTTTAGGAGACAACTTTGCCCTCGAACTCCAGACTTCATGCAATAGTTGACTGCAAAGAATTTTCATTGAAATTGATGGCCCCTTGTCAGGTTTGTTCCCAGTTCTTTAGTATCTTTAATGCTCGATATGCTAACAGTAATTACCAAGAGGCAGCCTTCACAGTTTAACTATTTAATGTATGCCAGAATTATCGAGACACAGCTGTGGAGCCTTCTCTGTGAGATGCGGAAGAAGGTCTAACTCCCACCACTAGGGTTCCTGCTACTATACTACTCTAGGCCGCCCTCCTGCAAGGAAGTGACTCTGCCGAGCGAAGTGATAATGTGTGACCTTTTAGTCTTAACTGAGAGCGACCTCTACGTATGTGCAAAGAGTGTCAGAAGAGAAAGCTAATGAAGCAAGAGAAGGGTTACAGCGATATAACAACATAGCTCAAGTTACCTAGCTAATCACATGTGCCAAAGAGGCCTATTCTAACAATCCACCTGTTTGAGTGACCTCACTGGTCACTCAACTAAACTTGAGCTTTTGCTGAAAAAATATGCATCTCCCCCTGTTGAACTGGCCTAACTGCCAGACCATCCCACCCCCTGTTTGTGCGTGCAAGAATCCTACATATATGTGCGCGTGGCCCCCTACACGGCAAGGCTCTTACCATCAGGTGCATCCCCTCGGACCTTTTATTGAGTTGCCACTAACTTCAGGGGCCACTAGTGTGGTGCATTACAGAATGCAAACGTCTAATTAGTACAACAAAAATGTGCATATAATGTAGTGAGTATGTGTCATTTATTGGCGTACCCGGTGCGAGCGATGACATCTGTGGAGCACCATGAGCAAGCAAAACAACTATACATATACTCATCATCAGTTATCGTGGCCTCTACATCTGACTAATCACACAACATCATCCTCCTCGACCACATTCTCCAATCCGGGAACCGGAGGGACCGGCAAAATCTCGCGCCTGCCCCACTCGGCGGCCTGGAATGTCGGGGGCCTTCCATGATCACCCACTAGACGCTCGACGGTCCTAATGATCAAGAGCCTAATACAAGGAACACAGCAACAACCACAAAAGACAAACACTCCCAATATCATCCCACCAGAAATAATTACATTACTGACTACTTCTTTCCACTTCCGAACCATTTTTCTAACATGTCAGTAAACGAGTTAGACACACCAGAGTATGATTTTAATTCATTAGATAGTTCCCTCAATCCCTTCAACGCTGAAGTGAAGCTTCCATCAGGAGCCGTATTGTTGGGGATATAGGTAGTACAATTTTCTCCAAATATCGAGCAAACGCCCCCACGCTCAGCCAAAATAGAATCTAACGCTACCCTATTCTGATATGCCATTAGCGAAGTGGCTGTTAATTGCGTATTTATGGCACCAAACCCAGCCCTTGTAAAATTTGTCAAACGTTGTACATTGTAGTGAATATAATTTATTCGATCGACATTTTTATTAGGGAATATAGACTCCCACCCTGCTGCAATTTGCTCTGCCAGTTTGTATTCATTAGGGACACCCCTTGGTACCCCAATAGCATCAATATAAGCAGGACTACCATAGTACGGGTCACTAAGCGCTCTCGTAACTCTCTTCATCAATTGGTTTGAACCCGATGCAAATATTTACAACAATTGCCTTATCTCCCCGACTCCCACTTCATAAATCTTTATTGGTGATAGCAATGGAACCAGACCACATGTTCCACTCCAATCAGAAGACAGATACCCATATTGTGTCCCTCCCCCGCAATACCACCAGATGTTATTCCTTGCCACCAACAGTTTGGTGGCGTCCTCATTACCTGTCATATTGATTGTGTGTTCACAAACTTGACGGGGGAGGTCACCCATCGGCCGAAGTTTAGCTCCCCGATTCCTTATCACACAGGTCACTAATTGCTGGAGTCTTGGAGCGAAGACTGGCGGAGTGTCGTTCATCGGGGACATGGGGTACACCATATCCCACCCAATAGATTCATCTTCAGGTGTAATGTGACTCATGACGTTTACCATACATACCCTAGCATTAGACCGATTTACCAACACATTTTTATCTTCCATAGCTGATGGAACTAACACAAGTGTGGGCCTGCTTGTTGAACACACAATTAGATTCACGAGCGTCGTGTACAGCGGACCTCATCATTTCCAACCATACATTTTTTGTAAAAAGCCCGTTTCCGGTGTACCTCTGTAACCTGGCGAAATTACATCTGTGTTGTTCATCTGGGCATCTCTTACCACACTTCGCAATTTACCCCCTTGCTATGCAATTTTCATTAATTTCATGGGGTCCCTCCCAGCTATATCTTCCCCAATAATCAGATAAAACGACCGGCCAGTTTTATCCCCACATAAGCGAGCCTCAAGTGTTGGCAACCTGTCAAAAGGGTTCCTTGTCAAATCAGTAATGGTTAACAACATCGGGTTCGATTTCAAGGGGTTATTTGCATCAAACTGCCCACGCATAATAGACAAGGAGTCTTGTATCACTCCGAGCCAAAAACCATTGTGATTCCCCAAATACCCATTATCTTTAGTCGCAGTGGGGGAAGTGGACTGTGAATAAACCCACATATATATACATCATAATATCTCCAATTCATGTCAGACCCACCACAATCCATTACATCACACAAATCAAAATGATAGTTGACAGTTTCCCCATAAATGTAATTCAGTACCAGCCACTAATAAGTAATCAAACACTCATCCTTTTCATTAACTTGAAGACGCACTGAAGACAACATACCATAAAAAATACACGTAAACAATATATTTACAACTACAGGTTTACAATTCCCCATCTTCTTGCCCGCCCCCCCCCCCCCCCGTTTCTTTATCATCCCCAATTAAAGCGTATGTAAAGGCACCTTTAAGAAGTTTTAAAAACCACTCAAAATGTTCGATTATATTCACCTGTATCCAAATAATATTATAGAATTTGAAATAAAATTCGTGAGCCAAACGCAGTCAATTTGTGTGTATTTCTCGATCTTTCCTGCCTCTGTCATGAACCACGCCATTCTGGATCACATGGTACCGTGACGTAGATGATAGGACTCCCCCCTCCAATACTTAACATATAAGCATAATAGAGACAATGGAGCCCCCCCCCAAGTTCACCCACCCCCCTCGAAAGTGCCAAGACAGAGCCATGTAATTGCCAAAAGGGAGATTCTTGGGGTATGAAAACGTTACCTTTATGTTATTTGAAAAATAAAAAAGTTTAGGCTTATAACTATAGGTGTAACTTCGGTAGTAACATTCTGTGTGCAAAGGGAGAATAAGAATTAGCACACCAAAGTAATAATCCTTCATGGGTTTTCCCAGTCCTAAAAATTAATTTTCCTGCTGTTTTCTACCCTATAAAAAAAATATGTTGCCGAAAATATTATTAAAATAAATTTTCATTGCAACTTTCTTAGAATTTATTAAATTGGAAACCCAAAACAATATCAGTATATACTCATTGATTTTCTTCGGCTGTACCTTCCGCACCTTTGTTTTGCGATGCTTCAGTCGCTGGGGTACTTCTCACTGGTTCAAATTGATAGCCATGTACCCCAAGAAAGAAATCATACTCTTCTTCATTTTCGTCAGAAGGTGAAGAATCGTCTGAGGGAGATTCGTCAGACGACATCGCTTCCACTTCTGTATCCGCCATCATGCTTACATGGGCTAAGTAACTCGGCAACGCTCGGCCTCCTATAATCTACGTCACAGTCACTTCGGCAATTTTCGGGATGAACTTCAACGATCACATACAAACCGTTGATTTTTCATCGATTACTCCTCAATTCGCAATTTTATTCAAAAATTCACAACAGTTTCCAAAAATACAAGTCCATCCATCCATCCATCCATCCATCCATCCATCCATCTTCTTCCGCTTATCCGGGGTCGGGTCGCGGGGGCAGCAGCTTTAGGAGGGACTCCCAGACTTCCCTCTCCCCAGCCACTTCATCCAGCTCATCCCGGGGGATCCCAAGGCGTTCCCAGGCCAGCTGAGAGACATAGTCTCTCCAGCGCGTCCTGGGTCGTCCCCGGGGTCTCCTACCGGTGGGACATGCCCGGAACACCTCCCCAGGGAGGCGTCCAGGAGGCATCCTGATAAGATGCCCGAGCCACCTCATCTGGCTCCTCTCAACGTGGAGGAGTAGCGACTCTACTCCGAGTCTCTCCCGGATGACCGAGCTTCTCACCCTATCTCTAAGGGAGAGCCCGGACATCCTGCGGAGAAAACTCATTTCGGCCGCTTGTATCCGAGATCTCGTTCTTTCGGTCACGACCCATAGCTCGTGACCATAGGTGAGGGTAGGAGCGTAAATCGACCGGTAAATTGAGAGCTTTGCCTTTTGGCTCAGCTCTCTCTTCACCACAACGGACCGGTACAGGGTCCGCATTACTGCCGACGCTGCACCGATCCGCCTGTCGATCTCACGCTCCATCCTCCCCTCACTCGTGAACAAGACTCCAAGATACTTGAACTCCTCCACTTGGGGCAGGATCTCATCCCCGATCCGGAGAGGGCATTCCACCCTTTTCCGATCGAGGACCATGGACTCGGATTTGGAGGTGCTGACCCTCATCCCGACCGCTTCACACTCGGCTGCGAACCGTTCCAGCGAGAGCTGGAGATCACGGCCTGAAGAAGCCAACAGCACCACGTCATCTGCAAAAAGCAGAGACGCGATGCTGAGGTCCCCAAACCGGACCCCCTCAACGCCTCGGCTGCGCCTAGAAATTCTGTCCATAAAAATTATGAACAGAATCGGTGACAAAGGGCAGCCTTGGCGGAGTCCAACCCTCACTGGGAACGAATCCGACTTACTGCCGGAAATGGGGACCAGACTCTGGCATCGGTGATACAGGGACCGAACCGCCCTTATCAGTTGGCTCGGCACCCCGTACTCCCGAAGCACCCTCCACAGAACCTCCCGAGGGACACGGTCGAACGCCTTCTCCAAGTCCACAAAACACATGTGGACTGGTTGGGCGAACTCCCATGCACCCTCGAGGATCCTGCCGAGGGTGTAGAGCTGGTCCACTGTTCCACGGCCAGGACGAAAGCCACACTGCTCCTCCTGAATCCAAGGTTCGACCTCCCGACGGACCCTCCTCTCCAGCACCCCTGAATAGACCTTACCAGGGAGGCTGAGGAGTGTGATTCCCCTGTAATTGGAACACACCCTCCGGTCCCCCTTCTTAAAGAGGGGAACCACCACCCCAGTCTGCCAATCCAGAGGCACTGTCCCCGATGTCCACGCAACGTTGTAGAGGCGTGTCAGCCATGACAGCCCCACAACATCCAGAGCCTTTAAGAACTCTGGGCGGATCTCATCCACCCCCGGGGCCTTGCCACCGAGGAGTTTTTTAACTACCTCAATGACTTCGACCCCAGAGATTGGAGAATCCGCCTCAGAGTCTCCAGGCCCTGCTTCCTCAATGGAAGGCGTGTAGGTGGAATTGAGGAGGTCTTCGAAGTATTCTCCCCACCGACTCACGACGTCCCGAGTCGAGGTCAGCAGCACGCCATCCCCACTGTAAACAGTGTTGATGTTGCACTGCTTCCCCCTCCTGAGACGCCGGATGGTGGACCAGAATTTCCTCGAAGCCGTCCGAAAGTCATTCTCCATGGCCTCACCGAACTCCTCCCACGCCCGGGTTTTTGCCTCAGCAACCGCCGAAGCCGCGTTCCGCTTGGCCATCCGGTTCCCTTCAGCTGCCTCCGGAGTCCCGCAGGCCAAAACGGCCCGATAGGACTCCTTCTTCAGCTTGACGGCATCCCTTACCGCCGGTGTCCACCAGCGGGTTCGGGGGTTGCCGCCACGACAGGCACCAACGACCTTACGGCCACAGCTCCGGTCGGCCGCCTCAACAGTGGAGGCGCGGAACATGGTCCACTCAGACTCAATGTCCCCCGCCTCCCCCGGGACGTGGGAAAAGCTCTGCCGGAGGTGGGAGTTGAAGCTCTTCCTGACAGGAGATTCTGCCAGACGTTCCCAGCAGACCCTCACAGAGCGTTTGGGTCTGCCAGGTCGGACCGGCATCTTCCCCCACCATCGGAGCCAACCCACCACCAGGTGGTGATCAGTTGACAGCTCCGCCCCTCTCTTCACCCGAGTGTCCAAAACATGCGGCCGCAAATCCGATGACACGACTACAAAGTCGATCATCGAACTGCGGCCTAGGGTGTCCTGGTGCCAAGTGCACACATGGACACCCTTATGTTTGAACATGGTGTTCATTATTGAACATCCGTGTCGAGCACAGAAGTCCAACAATAGAACACCGCTCGGGTTCAGATCAGGGGGGCCATTCCTCCCAATCACGCCCTTCCAGGTCTCACTGTCATTGCCCACGTGAGCATTGAAGTCACCCAGTAGAACGATAGAGTCCCCAGAAGGAGCGCTCTCCAGCACTTCCTCCAGGGACTCCAAGAAGGGTGGGTACTCTGAGCTGCTGTTTGGTGCATAGACACAAACAACAGTCAGGACCCGTCCCCCCACCCGAAGGCGGAGGGAGGCTACCCTCTCGTTCACCGGGGTGAACCCCAATGTGCAGGCGCCCAGCCGGGGGGCAATAAGTATACCCACACCTGCTCGACGCCTCTCACCGTGGGCAACTCCAGAGTGGAAGAGAGTCCAGCCCCTCTCGAGAGGGCTTGTACCGGAACCCAAACTGTGTGTGGAGGCTAGTCCGACTATATCTAGTCGGAATCTTTCTGCCTCGCACACCAGCTCGGGCTCCTTTCCAGCCAGAGAGGTGACATTCCATGTCCCAAGAGCCAGCTTCTGCAGCCGGGGATCAGACCGCCAAGGTCCCCACCTTTGGCTGCCGCCCAGCTCACATTGCACCCGACCCCTTCGGCCCCTCCCACAGGTGGTGAGCCCATGGGAAGGGGGACCCACGTTTCCATTTCGGGCTATGCAAAGATAAGTCCATCTTTATCAAATACATTTTCGGACCCCATAGTGTCTTTACATGCCCTTTAAAGCCAAGTTGGCTCGAGTCCAGGAAACGTGCAAGTAACATCTCAACAGACCCTTCGCACCCAGGTTGCAGCCTGTTTGAACTACTCCCCTCCGGACGCCGTTATAGAGCTCTGTACACTAAAACCAGCAGACACAGAGACAGCTTCTTCCCCCAGGCTGTCGCTCTGATGAACTCACACCACTCTTAGAGTCTCAGAGTCATTACTGTGCAATAACATCCCGCTTGCCACACCTTTTTTGTCTACACTGTTTGTACTATGTGTCCTCTCTGCACCCATTGCAGCCTGGTCATCCTAGAAGAGGGACCCTCCCATCTGTGGTCTCTAATCAAGGTTTCTCATTTCCCCTAGCTGGAGTTTTGAGTTTTTCCTTGCCCTCTTGGGAGTTTAAGATCAGGGAGTGTTTGAGAATATCTTTCGTTCTTCACATGTCCTGAATGTTGTTGTTAGTCACCTAAATGTTGAACAGAGGCTGTGATTTACCGAAGTCAAATTCCTTGTTTGGCACGCTCAAACATGGCGAATAAAAAACTCTTGAATCTTGAATCTTGAGTCTCTCGAAGTGTGCGTTCTAAAGGTTGTGTTGTCACCGACAATGCGACTTGTGCCAATACCTACTCTTCCTTGTTTCTGCCGTGTCTAGCCAGACACGCAAAGAGTGAGTTGTAGACTCAGCCACCTTGAATGGACCCGCCCAGTGTGGCTCACTCCATTCTCGGTGCAAAACCTTCCTGTACACCCATGAACCCGGAGGCACCTCTGGGGGATCGGGACTGGAATTATCAGAGTGAAGGAGGTCAGTATTCTGAAAAGAAAGAAACTGGACAGCAGCATGCAATTCTTTCAAATGTTCGCGTCAGACTTTATCTGTGATTTCACAACACACCCCTGGTGCATCTGCCAAGGACGGAGCAGCTGGCGCAGGCATCTCTCTCCCAGTCAACAACTGATGAGGAGACAGGCCTGTTGCAGAGTGTGTGGTGGAGCGCATTGAAAACAATGCAATGGGGAGTGCGTCAGGCCATTTCAAATTTGTAGAGCTAATTATCTTTGCCAACTGTCCTTTTAGTGTCCGATTCGCTCTTTCTACTGGCCCTTGCGACTGTGGGTATATTGCTGAGCCCAGACTTCTTGAAATCCCAAACATCTCCTCTATCTCATGCAAGTCTTCCGCTGTAAAATGAGTGCCGTTATCAGATCGAATTGCCAAAACGGGGAATGTGGCTGTGTATTAACCAATTGATCACCTCAGCCGACCTTGTCGTCTTACATGGCGTCGCCTCGACCCAGTGCGAGAAAACGTCCACTGCGACTAGAATATACCTGTATCTATGGACCCGAGAGTCACCTCCCATATCCACGAAATCAACCACCATCTCTGCCCATGAGCATGGTGGGACAGGAAAGGCGTCCATCGCCAATTTCATTTTAGTTTTAGGGTTAAAAGTGGAGCAAGTCAAAGTCCCAATGATCGTCACACACACATCTGGGTGTGGTGAAATTTGTCCTCTGCATTTAACCCATCCTCGTGTGATTTTGATCCATCCCCTGGGGAGAGGGGAGCAGTGAGCAGCAGCGGTGCCGCGCTCGGGAATCATTTGGTGATGTAACCCCCCAATTCCAACCCTTAATGCTGAGTGCAAAGCAAGGAGGCAAGGGTCCCATTTTTATAGTCTTTGGTATGACCCGACCGGGATTGAACCCACAACCTTCCAGTCTCAGAGCGGACAGTCGACCACTGGCCCACTGAGCTGGACATGTCTCCACATGGTACTTGCAAATGTCTTTTAAATTCGGGTGCCAATAAGTGCGAGAAATCTTTTCCGCCAGAACCGAGCCAGAGCTGTGCCCCACCTTATGCACCTCAGTACAGAACTCCAATAGCAGCTGCGACGGAACTGCAGGCTTACCACTAGGGGCTTTGTACAGTCCTTGCGAGTCAACAACAGCTCCCGCAGTCAACCAGCGCTGAATCTCAGAAGGGCCAGCCTCCTTCTGTAAAGACAAAATAATTGACAAGGAGAAAACATTTCTCTTTTACAATCTGCCTCATCGCAGCCGTCCTGGCTAAACTGAGCGCTTCCTTTCACACGATAGTTCGCCACACATTTGGCCGCTAGATCAGCAGTGTTGCCATTTACAACAATAGTTCCAGTTTTTTGATGTCCCGAACATTTCACAATGACCACACGTTTCGGCATTTTAATAGCTTCTTCCAACCATCTCATCAACGTTTGGTGTTTAATTGGGATCCCCTTAGTTTTTAAGTACCCAGTTTTCATCCAAAATTTGAGGTCATAGTGAGCAACTGCATATGCCGAGTCACTATAAATGGAAACAATGTCCCCTTGAGACAACTCAAGCGCCCTGCACATCTCCTCTGCTGCTTGTGCAGATGAAGAGGCAGGCATCAATGCAGCCTCAACAGTCACAAAAAGCTCCAAGTCAAACTCATCCACTTGTTCAACCACAGCGTATGACGCAACAAGAGAACCCTCCCTATCCCTGTGGCTGTGTCCGTCAAAAAACAAAATTGTTGAACCCTCTATAGGCTTGTCCGTCAAATTGGGAAACCTCTGTGTGGGGTGCCATCCGCCAAATAAGAGGTCATTTGTTTCTCACAGGCCTGAAATGAGATCCTTGGGTTGTCCAAGACAGCCAAAACTGTCAATTTTCGTTTAGCACTCAAAATGAATTGTTTATAAAAGACACAACTGCAAGAAATAGAACCGGAGCGCCCCTAGTCACTTTCAGGGCGCGCACAATAGCACACATCATTTGAATGCAATGCAGATGTCCCTTCTCCGGGTCATCCAAGGAGCAACTGTAGTATCTCAGGACCTTTCGGCCCAGAGGCCCCTTTTGCCATAATATTGAATTAACAAAATGGCAGTCGACCTCTACCTCAAGATAGAAGGTTGAGGTTGGGTCAGGTTTGTGCAGTTCGGTGACCAATTGAAGTCTTTTCCTGATTTCTATGAACGCCTCATCTGCTGTTGGTGTCCAATCCAATTTAGCCTGCAGTGTGATAGCCCCCGTAGAGCGAATGAGCTCTCATAACGGGGCCACAATCGCAGCATATTCACTGATGTAATTTTTGCTGAAAATCGTCATACCCATGAACTTCATCATTCCTTGAACCGTAGCTGGACGTGGGTGTTTAAGGATACCTTGACGGTGTGAGGTTGACATGCCAACACCTGTACCTGATATTGTGCGTCCCAAAAAGCTTACTCTTGGTCGACAGAGCTGAAGTTTGTCCCTTGAAACCTTCAGACCTTTAGAATAAAGGTAGATCAACAACGCAATGGACAATTCAGCAGTCCGTGCCTCTCTGGGGCCGGCAATGCAAATGTCGTCTACGTACATACACCAGAATCACACAATCTTCCAAACATCGGTGTTTAAATTTCCCTAGCACATGCAACAGCACATCATTAAACAGCGCAGGCGAATCAGAGAAGCCCTGCGGCAGTCTTGTGTAAGTGTACTGTTGTCGTTTGAATGTAAAAGCGAAGTATGGCCTTGGCTTTTCCACAAGTCGTATGCAGAAAATTGCATTCGAAAAATCCATAACAGTGAACCACTTATGCTCTGATGACAAATCGGCCAACATTGTGTATGGATTCGGGGTCACAAATGTTACATGTTTGACATGTGCATTTATAAGTCTCAGATCATGAACCAATCTAGCATGTGGTTTACCTGTTTTTTCAACTGGATTTATGGGAGTATTGTAAGGTGATAACCAGGGAACCAAAACACCTGCTGCGAGCATCCCCTGGATTGTCAATTATTTTTTTTTTTAGTCATGAGACTGCTGATCGGGTATTGAGCGCGATAAATTGGTGCTTCTGTGTCCAGTTCAACCACAACTGGCTCCGCGTCACAATAACCTACATCAAAAGGCCCCTTCGCATACACCCCCTCGGGCACAGAAGATATCATATCTGCCGCTATCACGGAGTCAGTTCCTTCTCGCCCATGAGTCCGTGAGCGGATCACTCTATCAAGTTTTGCCTCTATCTTCTCACATACCAAGATTCTAAACAAGTCAGCCGCCTTGGAATGTTCCAAAACATCTTCAGCTGGAGAACTCCAATCAGTTTGTTGCAATGCTTGCGCCATCATAGGCACAAGGTTTCTTGCCTGCCACAAGAAGTGTTATGTGAGGTGCCATTTCAAGATTTATTTTGTACAATTCAACCAGCTCCATATTCCACCTTGGGTGAGCAGCCACACCTGCTTTCCCAATGACAACAAAATACCTCCAATGTCGCATCAGAGGGTGCCAGCACATGGCAAATATCTTCAAAGAACTCTCGCTAGGACTCTTCCTCATTGTGTTGCTCCAGCAAAAGAAAATAATTCAGTGATGCGTATCGTCTGCTGGTACTGCATACCCTCTAAGTGACTCAATCCAATTCATCCAGGGTTTAATGGTTTTCTCCATTATCATCTTTGAGGGGCGATCGAGAGCAGCCCAATAGATTACAGCAGACTCTCCATCTCGATTCACTTCTTGAGCCATCTGCAATTGGTGGCCATGCTCAAATGTCCGCAGAATTTCCCCATCGGGGAATCGTACATCTGTATATTTTGGTGTGCAACTAATTATGTCTTGTAGCGCTGCAATCAAATCCCTGGCCATCAAGTTGGTTGGACATCTGTCATTTAAAAGGAATTGGTGTCGAAATATTTTTTTGGATGATTTTGAATTGTAGACACAAAATTGTGGTACAGACAGATAGCAATTTTCAGTTTTACCGGAAAACCCCACGACACATACAATATCTGTAGAGGGAGAGAGGATGTTATAGTGCTGTACCTTGCCCCAGTGTCCAACATAAAAGTATGCTGTCTTCCGCCTACTTTGAGCATGATTTCTTGAGCTGGAAATGGTTCACCCTCCTCAGTGGAGTCCCGGCATCCCTATTTGGAATGATCAACTTGATTCAATTGTGGTTGACAGTTCTGCGCTGAAAGCAGAAATTGTGGGTTAGGTGGCTGATAGTATCTATGACCTGCATTATTCTGGGGTTCCTCATACGTCAATGCTGGTAATGTTTGTGGCGCGGGCAATGCCAGGTATGTCTGTTGATTTGACAGCAGTGGGTTAGCCTGTGATATGAATGTAGGACAGTTCCGAGCCATGTGTCCATACTCCCTACACACATAACACCGGTAGGTTTGATAAGGGTTGTTTTAGATGTTGCGATATGCATCATATTGATTCCCGTTGTTTCATTTTTTACCTCTGCCTCTCCCACGACCCTGCACATTACAAATTACAAATCTCAATTACTCCAGAAACCAAACAATTTCACTCACTGATACCCGTGCTAATAAAATCATTCAATCCCAGAACAATTCGATTGCAAAACACAGTTCATGAAAGAGGGAAAATGTAGATACCAGTTGGGTGCTATTTTTGGTGGAAGCAAAGTCGAGTGATCAGTTCGATTTTACTTCTAAAATCCAAATTAGAGAAACAGGTTGGCCTCGAGGGGGCTGACGACCCGATGGCTATTCCCCCCCTCGCGTAAATACAGAAAAGTCGTTCCCCTCACCTAGTTCCTCATGCAAAGTTGTCCAGTCCAATTCTTTTGAGTAAATCCAAGTTAATCCAAGCAAACGATCCTGCGTCCCACACAAAGATCCCGGGACTTTGGATAAAAGCTTGAAACTCCTTCGGGCTTCTTCAAAAGCCCCGTAGCTGCCCCTGCAGGACTTTTTATAGACTTCTCTGTCCCCCCCCCCCCCTTTCTTTCTTCTGGTACCTATACCCTCCCTATAGGGTAAGATTGCCCAGTTTCCCACGCCCCTATAGGATAAGATTGGTCAGTTTCCCACGCTCCTATAGGGTAAGATTGGTCAGTTTCCCACGCCCCTATAGGGTAAGATTGCCCAGTTTCCCACGCTCGGACACCTGTTGCCTTCAGCAGCTGTTTCCGCCCACGCATTACTTTCCACCAAATGTACAGCTAGCCCCTGGTAAAACCTTTCACTTCCTCTTTTCTTCACTTCCTGTTTCATGAGGATGACTCTTTAAAGTTACACTTCAATTAACTCTGAAATAAAAATCCAAACCTTTAATCTATTTCTTTAAACAATTTATATCACGCCACTATTCTCACAGTGGAGGGCCCCTTGATCGAATTGACTAATAATATTTTGTAAGCGGTTACAGAATACATTTTAGCCAAGCAAAGAAATCAAAAAGTAAAATCACATTTGTGCTTCTCCAAACAATTTATGTCACGCCACTACTCTCACAGTGTCGGGCCCCTTGATCGAATTGACTAATAATATTGCGTAAGCTGTTACAGAATACATTTTAGCCAAGCAAAGAAATCAAAAAGTAAAAATCACATTTGTGCTTCCATGCTTGACTCACAATCCGACACCGTGTTCCTGTTTTATTTCTATTTTTACTAGTTTAGCTTATTTTGGCCCCTTTTTGGTCCCATGTTTCGGTCTGGCGCCATCTTTTGGACAAATTTGGAATTTCAGCTCTGCCAATTTATTCCTGTGAACAATCCATATTCACCATTTGCACCATCTCTTCTCCCCATGTTACATGACAAGCAGTTATGTCTATATAAACTAATAAAGAGAATTGTACAGATATGATCATCTAAACGTACATGAGATTGTCTAATTTAACAGAACACGCTACAGGAGTGACAGCGAAGAGAGCAAGAGCACAAAAAACTAGCACTAAAAGAGTAAATGATAGGGGACGGGTTGGGGATCGTGAAGGGTGATGCATGATAAAAACAACAATGACAGCAATAATTCCCAGTGAAGACGAGGTTATGCCCCAATACTCCAGTTCAATTTTAGTGCGTGAGTGAAAAACCTGCGGCAAGATGTTATAATGCAGGAAAAGTCTCACACGGTCCCTCTGCCTTAGGTGACCAGAATGTTATCAATAACAACAGTTCAAGGCAAAAATTGCTCGTGATTGTTCAGCCATTGGGGGCTTGGCATACCCACTGGTGGAGTGCGAGCACAATTCTCACCCCCTTTGCAGCTCTGCTCGGTCCGGGGTGAACTTGGAAATGTCTGCCGCGCGGTCGTTTTCTTCAGTGGCTCAGGGTAGACTACCTGGCCACCAAGGGGGAAGAGGATTATTCTGCCTCTGTTTGAACTGGGGGTGGGGATGCTGTCGATGGCGGATCTGGTTCCTTGCAGGAACCCTTCACATGGGGCGCACTGGGACAGACGTGTCTCCTTTGCCGGCCAGCCGGTCGGTATGTGAGATGCGCTCCGCCACTTTATAGGGGTCCAGTCCACGCAGGCTCCGTCCCCCTCCTTCTTGGGACCTTCAGCCAGAACATTGGGGTGATCTGGACCACGGTCTTTGCTTCCGTATCCGCAGTAGTTTGCTGAGCAAATCCCCATCTGGATCTGCCACCGAAAGAGCAGCAACACGTCTGGAAAAACAGCACCTTTTCTGCAACCTTTGCATAAGTCATTTGAGATGTTTCTTCTGCTCCTCTCATTACTGTGTGTTGAATTGTTATATGTCCTGTTAAGACTCCAAAAACAATTACATTTGACAAAACATTGAATATTACAGTAGACTAAATTATTCTACTCCCCCCCACCCCACCCTTTTGACACATTCACGTAATGTGTCAATAGCATCGTTGGGGAGCGAAAGGGACCAGCAAGGTGTCCCGGACACATTATCATACCCATCCCGGCTGGACTAGATGGTCCTGTCTTGTCCAGCCACAGGAAACGGGCCTTCTCCATTGAACCATTTGACGTCAATGGTGCCCTTGAGTAATCATCAAATCCTTTTCATCTCAATTTGTACTATACTTACAGGCGAGAGGAATTTTATCTTCAATTGTGATCACCAGGCAACAAGAGAGGGAAAAAATATAAAAAAATAAACAACAAAAGCCCAAATCAGTTATGTCTGCCGGGAGGTTCACAACGGCCAAATGATCACATTCAAAAAATGCCGGGAGAAAACACAGCGGCTAAACGGTCACACATTCAGAAAATGCCGGGAGAAAATGCAGCGGCTAAATGAGCATACATCCACATTCAAAAAATGCCGGGAAAAAACGCAGCGGCTAACTGATCACATACACCAGGGGTCACCAACACGGTGCCCGCGGGCACCAGGTAGCCCGTGAGGACCGCATGAGTCGCCCGCAGGACTGTTCTAAAATTAGCTCAAATAGCGGCACTTGTCAGTGAGCTGCATCTATCTATTTTACAGTCAAACCTCGGTTTCCGAACGTCCCGGTTCTCGAACAAATCGGAATTTGAACAAAAAATTCGAGATTTTTTTGCTTCGGTTGTTGAACAAAATTCGGAGGTCGAACCTCACGAGATGAGCCGGGAGGACCCGAGAAAACCCGACCGCGCGGCCCGGATGCCGACTGAATCTTTAGTTATTCTATTTTTGTTACTTTGAGGATTGTATTAATCCCTAATCATGCCTCCAACGAAAGCAAGTGGGAGCATTAAGCCATCCTATAACACAAAGACGCTCTTAAAGCAATGCGACACTGAGCGCCCGGCGCGCTGCAGTTGCGCGATCGGACCAAATAAAGCTCCCCGAGCACTGAAGTCCACTTAAATTTTAGAAAGTACATCAGGATATTTTCTAAATTTCAGCGACGGCTCTGTCACAATAATACAACCAGCGCTGTGCAGTTGCGGGTCGGCGACGTGCTACGGTTGCGCGTTCGGCGGTGCGCTGCAGTTGCGCAATCGGAGAAAAATGCGCAAATGAAAAAAATGTATAAAAAAAAAAAGGGGGGGGGGGTTTAGTCTTGGAACGGACTAAAATTTTTTCTATTATTTGTAATGGGAAAAATGGATTCGGAATTCGACCGATTTGCTTCTCGAACCGCCTTCTGGAACGGATTGTGGTCGAAAACCGAGGTTTGGCTGTATTTTTGCTATTCTTGTTAAAATCACACATACATGAGAACTGAAAATAACAATAATAACACAAAGTGAAAGCTAAATTGAGCAAATTGGCTATTTCAGAAGTGTGTGTCAAACTGGTAGCCCTTTGCCTTAATCAGTACCCAGGAAGTAGCTCTCCGTTTAAGAAAGGTTGGTGACCCCTGCCATACACATTCAAAAAATGCCGGGAAAAAATGCAGCGGCTTACTGATCACACATACACATTCAAAAAATGCTATGGCCAAAATTTTACAAATGACAAACCACAAGACGCAGGTCTCGGAACCACATCGACGACCGCCAAACGCAAATGCCGGGTAACTCAGTCGGCCAAAATTTTACAAATAACAAACCACAAGACGCAGGTCTCAGAACCTCATCGAAACCACCAAACGCAAATGCCGGGTAACTCCTTGGCCAAAATTTTACTAACAACAAACCACAAGACACAGTTCTCGGAACCTCAGCGAAACCGCCAAACACAAATGCCGGGTACAGTCAGCGGCCAAAATTTCACAAATAACAAACCACAAGATGCAGGTCTCGGAACCACATTGAAACCGGCATAATTTTACATCAAAACATGACGAACAACGGGACACACACAACAACAGCGCATATGTAACCCAACAAATAACCAAGTCCCCTCCACAGACGTCAGTCTTATTTTACCAGGAGAACAAGTTCATGTACACAAACCCGTTCAACTCACGGCAAAATACGCTAGGCGTCAGACAAGGCAATACCACCACGGGTGGAGGTCCCAGTTTGTGAAGGAAAAAACAAACTGGGGTGGGGGGGGCAGACCTCCGACCCAAGGCAGCAAGCCTCACCTGAAAGCGGCCAAAACCTGCTCAACTGGACAAAACCCACGTCAGGGTCGCCATCTGTTGCGTGTTGTGCGGGATGTCCGATGTTGAGCCAGGAACAACAAAGATGTAGAGTATAGAGTTGGTTCTTTATTGGCAAGATCTCGGGTTGTTTAATGGCGGCCAATGCACGAGGCACGGCAGCAGATGAAACAACAGCGTCCTTCTCCACATCAGCTTCTTTTATACTGCCCGGAAAGGCGGGAACTTGTTACATGACCATTTGGTACCTGAGTGTGGGGGGCGTCACACCCCTGTGTGTGTGCCTATGTGTGTTCACACAGTTATGTGTGTTGTATTCGTGTTCTGATTGAGCAGTTATGTTTATATAAACTAATAAAGAGACTTGTAGAGATATGAGCATCTAAACGTACATGAGATTGTCTTATCTAACATAACATGTACAAATTGGTGTTGCTCTCTCTTCACTAGAAATGATTCTGCCCGTTCTATCAGTGGATTCAACTAACGGGTCTTGTAAATGCCTGTTTTGGTCATCATCTCTTTTCGCATTCATTGGTCTAGTAATAACCCGTGATGCACGTGTCTTAGATACCGAAGGTTCACCTCTGTACGCATCAGGCATGCTTGGCTTCATGGCCGATAAAGGATATGCAGTGAAGCCAGCGCTAGGCCGTCCCTTATCACGTTTTTGTTGTTTTAATGGCGTACTAGTGGCGTCTGTATGAGTCTTATCTGGTTGTCTCAATGGCACAAAACAATTGGCAGTCGCCTGGCCCATCCCGTCTGTTGTTACATCCTGTACCACAAACACTTTCTCATCCGATGTACCTTCTTCTGCCACAATTTTGTAAATATCTCCTTTTCGGAGAGGAATAGTATTATCATCGCCACAATCTATGTTGCCTGTGACTGTTACTAAATCCTCGACAAACGGTTCATCCAGCTCCATACAATGTGGTCCCCCATCGTCACTGTCATCCAGCCCAATGCAGGGCCTTCCATCCCTCTTTTGTTTTGTCAATTCTCTCATTTTGTCACTTAGATGGCGTACCGTTTCAGATAAGGTGGCCAGTTTATCTTTGTAGTTCCCTTGGCCCCACACTCTGTAGTGATTGGGCCTTCTATCTCACACGTCAGAGTCCCTTGCTTAATGTCAATCACAGGTGCCTGCATCACATCAACAAGCAAATGACCCTGGGCCTTCAGCACCTCAGGGCCACGCTATGCAATAATTTGACGGTTACTTCTACCAACTATCTGCCCTTTCCCTCGTTGAGCGGAAGCTTCAAGCTCACTTTCAATTTCATCCCCCTCACAAAAAGCTGGATGTGTAAACACATCCCGACAAAATCTGATCAAATCCTGTATGTTTCCGACCCTCTTTTGTTTTCTCCCTCGATCCCCTAAGTTTGCATTGATCATCTCATTGATGTTCTTTGTTTCTTACCTCTCTTAAAATGGCCCTTCTGGCCTCCTTATTTGGGGGTTCCCCCTCCAGGGGACCGACCCCTCCCCAACTCACAACAACATCAATTTTCTCCCCTAGCGTTCTCTTTCCACCTTCTGTCACTCTATTTCTCGCCGCCATTTTTTGACTGCACTTGCAATCTCTCCTACACTATTTCCCAAGTCTTTCACTTAAAATTCACACCAAAGTAATGATAATTCGATTACCAACAGTCAAATGTATTTAATTTAATTTTTTTTTTTTAACCTCAAACAATAATCACTAAACAAATCAGAAGTATACAATGAATTTTAACTTGAGATGACCTCACACAGTGGCCTTGACCTCACACGGAAATCACAGAGCTCTTTTAACTTGACCACACCTCATACAGTGGCCTTGACCCCACACAGAAGTCACGAGCTCTTTTAACTTGACCAGACCTCACACAGTGGCCTTGACTTCACACAGAAGTCACGAGCGCTTTCAAAAAACATAAACTTCGATCATTCTGGCATTTATCATAACTCACACTATTTTATGTTACTACAGTATTTTTAGTATTTCTTAGCAAATTTTTGATCACACACAAACACAATCCTCGTTCTCAGAAATTTCAACAATCTACCTCCATAGAGTTAGGCAGAACATTTTCTTATCAAAAACAAGGTATTCTGGTCACCTTTTGGGCCCAGTCGAAATTGTTAAAATTTCCGCGGGAATGTTAGTGATGTTGGAAAAACAGGATCAGCGAGCACAAGACCACGGGTCACGGCACCATCTGTTAGGTTTGTTCCCAGTTCTTTATCTTTAATGCTCGATATGCTAACATTAATTACCAAGAGGCAGCCTTCACAATTTAACTATTTAATGTATGCCAGAATTATCGAGACACAGCTGTGGAGCCTTCTCTGCGAGATACGGATGAACGTCTAACTCCCACCACCAGGGTTCCTGCTCTTATACTACTCTGGGCTACCCTCCTGCAGGCGACTCTGCCTAGCCTGTGTGATAATGTGTGACCTTGTAGTCTTAACTGAGAGCAACCTCTACGTATGTGCAAAGAGTTTCATAGAGAAGAGAAAGCTAATGAAGCAAGAGAAGGGTTACAGCGATATAACGACATAGCTCAAGCTACCTAGCTAATCACATGTGCCAAAGAGGCCTATTCTAACACCCTGTATACTGGTGGAGTAATTCCACCAAAATATACAAGTGTAAATTAATTATCCCTCCATGTACTGTATCAAAATTAGTTGAGTACTATTTTTAATCCTGAATTTAACACTGAAAGTCAAAACCCAAGTCACGTCTTGATTTAATGTTAACTCCATTGGAGTTACGCATAAAATGCCAAAGAAAACTACAAACAACTGAATTTGCATGAAGTGGGAGCACATTAAAGTGTTTTATGTGCTTTACATTTAAGTAAGTATGATCCAATTTCCCTCACAAGATGAATTAGGTATTTACCATTTACTGTACCTACAAAGTGTATCATATCTAGCTGTCTGAGTAAAATGCCTGGAGTCAATTGTTCTCAAATTGGGGTACAAGTGCCCGTGTGGTGGAAGCTCACAGGGTACTTGAAATTTTGAAACATTTGGATGGGTGGATGGTTATGGTTGGATGGATGGACGGACTGACTGACGGACACTGATGGCACAGGGCTCAGTTTGTCTTTTTTTTCTCTGTCCAAAAATGTTTCACGCTGGTTAGGGGTACTTAACTCTTTAAATGCCAAACATTCTCAGAAAAGAAAACCCCTTAAATCCAAGCCAATTTTGAGCATTTTCACTCATTTTCCAAGGCCTACAGAATATTGTCTGCTGGGGCTATGTAAACATGGGTGGGACCGAATGAAAGATTAGACTCTGTTCTTTCAATTTGATAATAGTTTGGTTTCACTCAAATCAGCAATCTTCGAGAAATTGAGGAGATAATTAGGTTTCAGTGCGAGACATTTTCTGCACAACTGACTGACAATAATATTTTTTGGTTTAGTAAAATCTCAACAGCCCTTCTCTTCTATAAAACATGAACAAAAATAATGAAAATTAGTTTTGTGAGTCGTCACCTTACCGTGGTGGAGGGGTTTGCGTGTCCCAATGATCCTAAGAGCCATGCTGTCTGGGGCTTCATGCCCCTGGTCGGGTCACCCATGGCAAAAGGGTCCTAGTTGAGGGGCCAGACAAAGCACGGCTCAAAAAGCCCCTTATGAGGAAAAACATATATGGACTCAGATTTCCCTCGCCCGGATGCAGGTCACCAGGGCCCCCCTCTGGAGCCAGGCCTGGAGGTGGGGCTCGAAGGCGAGCGTCTGGTGGCGGGGCCTTCACCCATGGGGCCCGGCCGGGCACAGTCCGAAAAGGAAACGTGGGTCTCCCTTCCCATGGGCTCACTACCTATGGGAGGGCCCAAAGGGGTCGGGTGCATTGTGAGCTGGGCGGCGGCCAAAGGCAGGGACGTTGGCGGTCCGATCCCCAGCTGCAGAAGCTGGCTCTTGGGACATGGAATGTCACCTCTCTGGCTGGAAAGGAGCCCGAACTGGCAGAAAATCAGAAAAAGGATCAGCAGACAAAACCAGTGAGGCAGAATGTTGAGTCTTTTCTCGCGAGGAGTGCAATCAGACTTACAGCAGTCCCGAAATACACTAAAGGTCTGTTTACACTCCTCACTCTTTTTATTCAGGAATGCCCTACCTACAATGTGAGACTAGCCCCTGATAGGTGGGGAGGAAAGCGTGGGCTTTGTCTCATGAGAGAAGAAACGAGATTCTATGTGAAACTAGAAGTCGCAGACAGGATGCCAAGAGAAACATGAAGAGTGCATAGACGAAATGCCATGTGCAGACATCAACAAAATAGTTTGAGCTATCAACAGCTTTCTTGGATTCCCAGAGGTGTAGAAGGTCAGGAAGCTCCAGACAGCATCGTTTGACTTGTTGTGGACTGGGTGATGTCTGCAAGGCGAAACAGCAAGCATTCTGTGCAATAACTTTATTAATAAGTACTCATTAGGGAACGCATGATAACATATATATACAATTTATCTAACAATTCCCCCCTGTTTTATCATAAGTTCCCGGAGACCAACTCATCACCCATATGGCCACTTCAAAAAGATTTTCAGCCAAGGGATCACATTTCGCAAGAACTAACTTACACTCAGGAGGAAACTGAGTCATAATCGGCAAAGCTAGGGTCAGGAAACAAACCGGACAGGTTTACCACAATAGAGTCGCCGACCGGGTCGTCACTAGAGAAGGATCCCGCGTCGATCGAAAGGTCATCCCTTTGGAGCAACGGGAAAGTCTCAGCTGGTGGAGAGATAGCAGTTGTAATTAGCCTGTTAATTAGGGATCGGAGACAAGGAATGCAACAACATCCACACAAGGTCAAAATGGCAGAGAAAACGGCAATGGAGACCAGGGCAGAGGAAACCAGGGTGCGGTACTTTCCGAACACGTTCAACCAGTCGGTCCAAACCTCTGTGTTCACCCCACCGTGTTCCTTCATCTTCCCGTTCAAGGTCCGCAGGCCCTCAAGGACCTGGGACAGGCTTCCGCCGGCTGCAGTATTATTTGGAATAAACGTGCAACATTGCTCACCGAACATGGCGTAGACACCGCCCTCTTTTGAGAGTAGCATGTCAAGGGCCATTCGATTCTGGAAAGCCATGAGGGAAGTAGCGGCCAGTTGGGAGTGGACCGCCTTGAAACCCGCCTCGGACCAGTTTCCAAGCCTCTGCACGTTGTAATGGACGTAGTTAATCCTGTCAACATTTTTGTTAATAGTACACCACCAACACAGGGCGGATTCAAAACCAGCTGCTATCTGATTCACCAGCTTATACTCATCCGGTACTCCTCTAGGAACACCAATGGCGTCTATGTAAGTTGGATTAGCTGTGCCCCGCCATTCGGCGTTTCGTTTCGTTCTCGGCCAGAATACGGGCACTACGGACTTAGCAAAAGATGTCAGATCATAAGAGGACATTGGTATCAAATGAACAGGTAGCAATAGGGTACCAAAGCGCAAATTCCAGAGCTGTTTAAAGACAACCTATCATAAAGTTTGTTACTATTACACCAAAACCAAATATCACTACGAGCAATGGGCAAAAAAGGGGCAGTGACCTTGGTCATGGACCCACACCATGGAGTAGGTAGGGCACCGAGCTTCTCACCGGTACCAGGTAATCTAATGCATGTAAAATTACCCTTAGCTACATCGGACGAAAAAAGGGGTTTAGATTTTGTCATAGAGGGAACAGGGTAAACCTCATCCCATTTAAAACAATCATGAGTGGGTGAAATGGATGAGTTTAACATTAAAACAACAGCACACTTAGGAACTATATTTGCAGGTATGATTTTCAAAAAGAGGTCTTGGACCCATGCATGCAATGCAACTGGTGTTAGCCATCCTCGCGGCCTGCTCAGTCATAAGAAGCCAGTTGTTGGTTTGACCGCTTATCCCTGTGGAGGCTACAAAATAGCTGTCTACATCAGTGAGGAGCATACTTGTGATTTTTGCTCCTGCTGACAGGGTGTAATTATTTGTAACGGGACGGTCTGCGACCGACATTGTTTTATTAATGCAAATAGCAATAGGAAAGTGAGGATCGATTCCAGAGGACCAAGCCCACAGTTGAAAACCCCAACAAGAAGTGTTAAACAAGGTGGCATTTGGAGGACAAATTTGACCATCAGGGAGTGTAAGAGTCAAAAGGAGGCTTTTGCCCTGATTTTTCAAAGTCACTCGTTTAGCAAAGAACACAGCCTCTTCACTGGAACCAGAGAGCGGGGTGACCATTTCGAAACCTTTCAAACTTTTCATAGGTAAAATAATAGAAGAAGATGTATTAGGAGCCACAGTAAACATTAATGACTTATTGTAAGTCCAAGACAAAAGCCATGGTACGCAAGTTGGAACGCAGACGGTTACTGGAATACAAACAACCTGATCAAAAGGGGATTTGGTGTCGCGCTTATGTCTATCAATTTTTCCCCCATGAGCCATATTGATTAGAATTAGCGTTGGTAGCTGCCTGAGAGAAGAATGTTCGAGGCTCATGGTACTCTATCCATACAAATAAAATAACCCCCGAAAAAAATATAATGGTAACACAAACCAGCAAAAGCAACCAAAAGCACACGGTAGACTTTGCGCAGGCTACAGCCCGATTAAAGCACTCACCAAATGACTCTCTAATGCTCATGTTTTGGATCTCCTCAGAGTCAACACCCTGAGCTTCAGGTTGGTGTCTTGAAAATTGGCTTCTGCTAGCTTTCGTGTCAACCCTGGATCTTGGCACCAGGATCAGGCACTATTACCAGACTTTGCTCATCTTCCGTACTTAGGTTGGGTCTGCAGAGATCACCTTTTTACAATGAGATAAATGAATCCACGTGTTGCGTTCGGCTATTTTCGAAGCATTAGGTGTCGTGAGTAGTACCAAAAAGGGACCTTCTCACTTAGGTGAATGCCAATTCTTCCTCTTGATACTCTTGATCAAAACCCAGTCTCCCAGTACCACTTTGGGGTCTTCCTGCGGAGAAATGGGTTCACCATCAGTGTTATTGGTTAGATTCTTTTGACGTTCCAACATTTTTCTCATGTAATCAGCTAACGCGGCTTTCTCGGGGATCTCCCATGTGTTCTTGAACTGAGGAAGCCTGTAAGGTCTTCCAAACATAGTTTCATAGGGAGTTAGCCCTGTTGTACTTGTAATATTTATGTACATTTTGACCAGGTCTAAGCACTGAGTCCATGGTCGTTTGGTTTCTTCCATACATTTCTTTAATCTGTTTTTTATAGTCGCGTTAGATCTCTCAACAACTGATTGTGAACGATAGGAACAATGGTTCTTTAGATTTATGTGGAACATTCTCCCAATGTTATGCACTATCTGATTTATAAAATGTGGACCATTGTCGCTGTAAATTTTTTCTGGAATACCGTATCTTGGAATGATGTCTTTGCATAAGGCCTTTGCCACCGTGAGTGCATCAGCATGTTTGGTAGGAAATGTTTCTACCCATTTAAAAAATGTGTCTATTATGACCCTACAATATTCTTTCCCTTCACATTTATGTAATTGGATATAATCCATATGTATTGTCTGAAACGGATACAACGGAGTCGGGAATTTCCCTCTCTGAGGTCTTAAATTGCCTTGTGGGTTATGTTTAGCACAGATCAAAATTGTTGTGAAAAAGCTGCAAAGCCGTATGTTGTATAAATAGCTTCAACTTGTTTCACCATACCCCCTGTCGAGACATGGGTGACCCCATGACTCGAAATAGCAGCCCATTTGAACAAGTTACGAGGCAAGACAGGTTTGCCCAAAGGTCACACAAAAAGACCAACAGTGTTTTTAGCTGCACCCCGTTTTTCCCAAGAGAGCCCTTCCTGGGAGGGGCTCTGAGACTGCATGTCAAGCAACACATCAGGGGAGATGTGTGACATCGAATCATGAGCTGTGAGAGACGAGAGGACATGGAGCAGGCCCTCTGCAGCGGCCTAAGCGGATTTGTCAGCAAAAGCATTACCGAGAGAAACAGGATCAGAGCTCGCAGTGTGAGCAGCACACTTGCAAACCGCTACCTTCAAAGGTAGCTGGACAGCGTCCAAAAGTTGAGTCAGTAATGTGGAATGGGTGACGGGCTTCCCTGCAGAAGTTATCATGCCACGGTTGCTCCACTGCTGAACAAAAACGTGCACTGTAGCAAAAGCATACTGACTATCAGTCCAGATAGTGACGGATTTGTTTGCAAACAATTTGCAGGCCCCAGTCAAAGCAATGAGCTCAGCGGCCTGCGCAGACATATTGGATGGCAGTTTAGCAGCCTCCAAAACCACGTCGGCAGTAACAATGGCATACCCAGTAAGGGTCACACCAGATTCATTTTTCTTAGAAGACCCATCAACAAAAACCACATGACCATCTGGCAGAGGCGTATCTTCCAAATCAGGCCGAGCCTTTGCAATTTGTTGGGCAGCATCGACACAATCATGGAATTCGCCGTCGTCAGGAAGGGGAATGAGAGTGGCAGGATTGAGTGTCTCGCATCTTTCAACGGTCAGGTGCGGCTGAGACAGCAACGTAGCCATGCAGGAAAGATGATGTGCAGGCGACAGAAAAGCCACTCACTCACTCACTCACTCACTCACTCACTCACTCACTCACTCACTCACTCACTCACTCACTCACTCACTCACTCACTCACTCACTCACTCACTCACTCACTCACTCACTCACTCACTCACTCACTCACTCACTCAATCAATCAATCAATCACACAGGTGTTAATTAAATCGCAATTACATTGCAAGCAATTTAAACTCTAATGGAATATGTGGATGTCCATATCCGTTTCATCAAATTCCAATCCAACTTTACCTTTGTATAAGGCACAGGTGTCAAATTGTGCTTCATATTCATGTGCCATCACTCGAATCGCAAATTATCTTCACTTTTAGTAATATGTTAAATTTTAAATATTAGACCAGTTTTTACTTGTCTGATTTGAAAGCGAGGTACTCGTCAGCTTGTTCCGCAGCTCCCACAATATGAGGCGCTCACACATCTACTCGGGTATGACAGTCATACCGGCCCTCCAAAAGAAGCCATGACTACACTGCGGCCCGCGAATAAATGAGTTTGACACCCCTGGCACAAGGGATAGCCGTCTCATAGATCAATCGTGTATCTGAAATCATGCTTTTCCTCCTTTGAAGCGACTATGTACTTCAAACCCAAACGGCACCATTTTATAGGGAAAAAAAATTGTCGAATTTATTCGTTGTCAACATAATACTGGTCGCAAATTTGCATGTAGAGCATTTTTGAGTTGTTGATCATAGACATCAGTTGAACACTCTTTCTGGTCTGTGCCTAAAGTCTTCAAACAACTTATCTTGTTTTTGTTTAGTACGGCCAATGTCTGTGTAATTTGCTCTACGTTGAAATATTATTTCTATCCTGCAATAGTTGGTCAATTTGTATTTGTAATGGCACCCCGTTATATTCCAATGGACGGCCCTGGAGATCAAAAGGACTCCAGGTGCCTTTAATGCTTGCCCAATGTTTGGTTAAGGATGCCATGAAAACCTGTTGTACTTCATCACCTCTCAAATTATAGGAAGCAATGAGTTGTTTAATTTGGGGTACAAAGACGGAAAGGATGGTTCGCTTTGCCGTGCCACAACATCTGTCTCTGTAATTTGATCATTTTTCTCATTTTCATTCATCACATTCTCAGCTGTGGGTCTTAAGCGAGCTTGCGCTGACACTGTGTCATCATCTTCCTGTCTGTGCAACAGCAAGTTCTTTTTTATCTTTTCTTCGTCCTCCTTATCTTTCAATTCTCCTCTCATCTGGGAAAATGAGAATGTAATTTTGCTTTTTAATTTTTAATTTTAAGTCTTGCAAAATTGCTATATCCTTACTGCACCGAGATAAACTGTTAAACATATCTTTAAAAATAAACAAACAAAAACAATCTATGCTCTTCAAAATGGGACCCACACAAAGCCACTGTTTACATAAAGGAGAGCTCAAATGAGATCACTCTCAGTCAAACCATACACACACAATGCGCATTCTTATCGTCCCACAGGCAAGCAGGGGAGTCCGCCCTCCCGTGGATCTTAACAACTTTTCATTGATAAAGAAGCCAAACCAGCTAAACAAGAGTTAAGAAAAACACCACAGATGGCAGCAGAAAGCTAACACATTAGGAAGGTTAATTAGGAGGCCCCACGACACCTCAGCGGAATTTAACTGCTCCAAATTACCTGTACTTCTTTAGAAAACAGATGGGTCCGCTCTCCCATGGAATTTAACTGACTTATCAGTCAGGGGACTCCATCATCTCAGTGGAATTTAACTGTTTCTAATTGCACTTGATAGGGTCTAGAATTGTCAAGGTTTTAAGTGACCTCTTGTCACTGCACTTTCATTACTTTCAACAGAATCAAGATTCGTACTCACAGTCTGCTGGGCCTTCTCCTCGGATGATCTCGTCAACCACTCCGGTGTCCAACCGACTGATCGAGACAGCCCCGTGAAAAGGGTTTCCTCTATATGCCTTGGCCAAGGACTTGTCCTGCGTCGAAAAGTCGGCCAGGACCCCGAAATAGGTCTATTGAGATCCCGGACGAGCCCCCAAAAATCTGTTAGGTTCAAAATCAGAAAAAGGATCAGCAGACGAAACCAGTGAGGCAGAATGTTGAGTCTTTTCTCACGAGGAGTCCAATCAGACTTACAGCAGTCCCGAAATACACTAAAGGTCTGTTTACACTCCTCACTCTTTTTATTCAGGAATGCCCTACCTACAATGTGAGACTAGCCCCTGATAGGTGGGGGGGAAAGCGTGGGCTTTGTCTCATGAGAGAAGAAACGAGATTCTATGTGAAACTAGAAGTCGCAGACAGGATGCCATGAGAAACATGAAGAGTGCATAGACGAAATGCCATGTGCAGACATCAACAAAATAGTTGGAGCTATCAACAGCTTTCTTGGATTCCCAGAGGTGTAGAAGGTCAGGAAGCTCCAGACAGCATCGTTTGACTTGTTGTGGACTGGGTAATGTCTGCAAGGCGAAACAGCAAGCATTCTGTGCAATAACTTTATTAATAAGTACTCATTAGGGAACGCATGATAACATATATATACAATTTATCTAACACTAGACATAGTCGGACTTGCCTCCACACACAGTTTGGGTTCCGGCACTAGCCCGCTTGAGAGGGGCTGGACTCTCTTCCACTCTGGAGTTGCCCACAGTGAGAGGTGTAGAGCAGGTGTGGGCATACTTATTGCCCCCCAGCTGGGCACCTACACAGTAGGGTTCACCCCAGTGAACGAGAGGGTAGCCTCCCTCCGCCTTCGGGTGGGGGGGACGGGTCCTGACAGTTGTTTGTGTCTATGCACCAAACATCAGCTCAGAGTACCCACCCTTCTTAGGGTCCCTGGAGGAAGTGCTGGAGAGCGCTCCTTCTGAGGACTCCATTGTTCTACTGGGTGACTTCAATGCTCACGTGGGCAATGACAGTGAGACCTGGAAGGGCGTGATTGGGAGGAACGCCCCCCCCCCCTCGATCTGAACCTGAGCGGTGTTCTATTATTGGACTTCTGTGCTCGACACGGATTTTCTATAATGAACACCATGTTCAAACATAAGGGTGTCCATGTGTGCACTTGGCACCAGGACACCCTAGGCCGCAGTTCGATGATCGACTTTGTAGTCGTGTCATCGGATTTGCGGCCGCATGTTTTGGACACTCGGGCGAAGAGAGGGGCGGAGCTGTCAACTGATCACCACCTGGTGGTGGGTTGGCTCCGATGGTGGGGGAAGATGCCGGTCCGACCTGGCAGACCCAAACGCTCTGTGCTGGGAACGTCTGTCAGAATCCCCTGTCAGGAAGAGCTTCAACTCCCACCTCCGGCAGAGTCCACGTCCCGTGAGTGGACCATGTTCCGCGCCTCCATTATTGAGGCGGCCAACCGGAGCTGTGGCCGTAAGGTCGTTGGTGCCTATCATGGCGGCAATCCCCGAACCCGCTGGTGGACACCGGCGGTAAGGGATGCCGTCAAGCTGAAGAAGGAGTCCTATCGGGCTGTTTTGGCCTGCGGGACTCCGGAGGCAGCTGACAAGTACCGGATGGCCAAGCGGAACACGGCTTCGGCGGTTGCTGAGGCAAAAACCCGGGCGTGGGAGGAGTTTGGCAAGGCCTTGGAGAATTTCGGCTTCGAGGAAATTCTGGTCCACCATCCGGCGTCTCAGGAGGGGGAAGAAGTGCAACGTCAACACTGTTTACAGTGGGGATGGCGTGCTGCTGACCTCGACTTGGGACGTCGTGAGTCGGTGGGGAGAATACTTCGAAGACCTCCTCAATTCCACCTTCACGCCTTCCATTGTGGAAGCAGGGCCTGGAGACTCTGAGGCGGACTCTCCTATTGCTGGGGTCGAAGTCACTGAGGTAGTTAAAAAAACTCCTCGGTGGCAAGGCCCCGTGGGTGGATGAGATCCGCCCGGAGTTCTTAAAGGCTTGGATGTTGTGGGGCTGTCATGGCTGACACACCTGTACAACCTTGCATGGACATCAGGGACAGTGCCTTTGGATTGGCAGACTGGAGTGGTGATTCCCCTCTTTACGAAGGGGGACTGGAAGGTGTGTTCCGATTACAGGGAATCACACTCCTCAGCCTCTCTGGTAAGATCTATTCAGGGGTGCTGGAGAGGAGGGTCCGTCGGGAGGTCAAACCTCAGATTCAGGAGGAGCAGTGTGGCTTTCGTCCTGGCTGTGGAACAGTGGACCAGCTCTACACCCTCGGCAGGATCCTTGAGGGTGCATGGGAGTTCGCCCAACCAGTCCACATGTTTTGTGGACCTGGAGAAGGCGTTCGACCGTGTCCCTCGGGAGGTTCTGTGGAGGGTCCTTCAGGAGTACGGGGTGCCGAGCCAACTGATAAGGGCGGTTCGGTCCCTGTATCACCGATGCCTAAGTTTGGTCCCCATTTCCGGCAGTTAGTCGGTTTTGTTCCCAATGAGGCTTGGACTCCGCCAAGGCTGCCCTTTGTCACCGATTATGTTCATAATTTTTATGGACAGAATTTTGCAGACAGCATGGTGCTGTTGGCTTCTTCAGGCCGTGATCTCCAGCTCTCACTGGAGCGGTTCACAGCCGAGTGTGAAGTGGTCAGCACCTCCAAATCCGAGTCCATGGTCCTCGGTCGGAAAAGGGTGGAATGCCCTCTCCGGATCAGGGATGAGATCCTGCCCCAAGTGGAGGAGTATCTTGGAGTCTTGTTCGCGAGTGAGGGGAGGATGGAGCGCGAGATCGACAGGCGGATCGGTGCAGCGTCAGCAATAATGCGGACCCTGTACCGGTCCGTTGTGGTGAAGAGAGAGCTGAGCCAAAAGGCAAAGCTCTCAATTTACCGGTCGATTTACGCTCCTACCCTCACCTATGGTCACGAGCTATGGGTCGTGACCGAAAGAACGAGATCCCGGATACAAGTGGCCGAAAGGAGTTTTCTCCGCAGGATGTCCGGGCTCTCCCTTAGAGATAGGGTGGGAAGCTCGGTCATCCGGGAGAGACTCGGAGTAGAGTCGCTACTCCTCCACGTTGAGAGGAGCCAGATAAGGCGGCTCGGGCATCTCATCAGGATGCCTCCTGGACGCCTCCCTGGGGAGGTGTTCCGGGCATGTCCCACCGGTAGGAGACCCCGGGGACGACCCAGGACGCACTGGAGAGACTATGTCTCTCAGCTGGCCTGGGAACGCCTTGGGATCCCCCGGGATGAGCTAGGTGAAGTGGCTGGGGAGAGGGAAGTCTGGGAGTCCGTCCTAAAGCTGCTGCCCCCGTGACCCGACCCCGGATAAGCGGAAGAAGACGGATGGATGGCTAAGACATTTAATTACATATTTGATAACGTGCGCAAACAGCAACATTTTCACATTTGACAACTTGCGTGTACGTGTTTTGCTATTTACAAGGGATGTATTTATGCGTCACTGTATCCTACATCAGAATACTCGTCAGATGTCAGAGATTCATCCGAATTGTGGCACAAACAATTGCCACTCACTATGTGAATGCCCGAGCCGTCGGTGGCTTTTGACGCAGACTTCGTGTCTGTCGCGTACTCACATCCATCTCCTCTAAATTCGTTTCATTGTATTGCGTTACCGCATTCACGAAGAGCAATAGTTTGCTCGATTGTAAGCTGCTTAAGAGCCGATCGCTTTCGTTTCGCCATTTTCTACACCACACTCTCCATTGTGCTCCCATTTGGTCTGGACTTTCGGTTACATCACCTCTCTATGAGCCAGCAAGAGCAACTCTGGTCGACTTGATTTTAAGTGGAGAGGTGACAGAGTCTATCTACCCATTAAGAAAATATAAGTTGACGAGGATACTCGTAGTTGGGGATATTCTGTAATTAATGTCAATGACGAGTATTCTCGTTGCTGGCATACAAACAGTTAAAAATATATTTACAGGGGAAACATGGTTGAAAAAATGTTCAGTGGCCTAGTAGTAGAGTGTCCGCCTTGAGACTGGAAGGTTGTGGTTTGAAACCCCGGCCGGGTCATACCAAAGACTATAAAAATGGGACCCATTGCCTCGGGACCCATTGCCTCCCTGCTTGGCACTCAGCATTAAGGGTTGGAATTGGGGGGTTAGATCACCAAATGATTCCCGAGCGCGGCACCGCTGCTGCTCACTGCTCCCCTCTCCCCCAGGGGATGGAACAAAATCACATGGGGATGGGTTGAATGCAGAGGACAAATTTCACCACACCCGGATGTGTGTGTGACAATGATCATTGGGACTTTAAAGGGCTAGGGACATCCCTTTTTTTTTTTTTTCAATTAGAACGGAATTTGATAGAATGTATAAAGTGAACACATTTGCCGCATTGGAAATTAAAAATGGACACCGATTACTAAGAATAAAGCTGAAATGAAATGCCAGTTAATCGATCGGGTCCCGCACGAAGTCAAACTGGCGGCGCCATTACTGTGACGTCACAAGTTGTACACCTGGATGTCAACAAACCCAAACAACATGGCAGATGATAGCGACAGCTCCGTTTCTAGCGGCAATATTAGCATCATTTTATCTGATTCAGAAACCTCTTTTGGCGCAGAATATGATGAATCTAGCAGTTCACTTGGGCTGAGCTGAGCACATTTTCTGAATTGTGCCCCTCCCGTCACCTTGGTTAGGTTGGCATAGTAAAAAGTGCTCTTGGGGGCTTTAGAGTGCCGAGTTGATCTCGACGAGCTGAGCACGTTTTCTGAATTGTGCCTCTCCCGTCACTGTGGTTAGGTTGGCATAGTAAAAAGAGTAGAGTGCCGAGTTGACCACTGCGCATGGAGAAATGAACATCTGCAGCGTTTGGTTTAGGTTTTAGGCGCATTTTTAATTTTATTTCTTAAATCGCATTTTTTCGACAAGCTGAGCACGTTTTCTGAATTGTGCCCCTCCCGTCACGCTTCGACATACTGTTCAAAGTCAAAGTCTCAAAGTCTCCTTTATTGTCAATTCCTCCGCATGTCAAGACACACAAAGAGATCGAAATGACGTTTCTCACTATCCCAGGGTGACAAGACAGAGTTCACAATGCACATACAAGTAAACAACACAGGAAAATTAAAACAAGAAGATGAACAATAAGAGTGATAGCACGCTAGCCGCTCCCGATGCACAGCAGAGTCCGGAAAGATGACAGTCAACCAGGCCACTGTGAACACGAGCACACAGCAGGCACGCACTGTCCGGTTCGTGGATCCTATCGGGCGAACTCAACCCATCTTGTCGTCCCGCGAACGAACGTACGCCAGGATAATGGAAGGCACGGCTAGGCGAGCTGGGTTGGCCGCAAACCTGGCCCGACGTATCCGCGCTGGCCCCTCTTCTCTTTTTGTTTACATTCACTGAAGCTAAACGCGTACAACTTGAGACGTCATGAAACGTCACTTCCGGCTGGCGGCTCGGTGCAGTCAAACTCGTCTGTGCGGCAAATTTAAATTATATTTTTCAGAGCAACAGCTTCCTTTTCGTTGTTTCGAGCGTCAATTTATATTTATAAGCCCATAAGCTAACTAAAACCGATTTATACATATACCGGTGTCTCTAGCCGTTTAAAACCACTGTTTTCAGTCATCGGTGACACAAATTATCTTCATGTTATGCTTTTGCCATTAGATTTGAGCCTGGCTGTATTGTAGTATTTTGTGACCTATGGTGACAAGGAGGCAACACAAATTGAGCCCTGCATCCAAAAGGTTTGGAATTGTCTAGAGATGCTACAATCTTTTGCACAACTTTTGGCAAAATGAAGCGCTTCAGATAACCTCTTTTTGTGACAATATTTTTACTCAGCAAAACAAACATAACACATTAAACTAAAAAATGAACAATAAAACAAATTATACACAATCAGGAGGTCAATTATCACTTACATTTGTGATAACACTCATACATAACAAAGTTTTCCGCCCAAAAAAATACGAATGTAAGAGATACAGATATACAGTAAAAAACTTTCTGTGGATATTTTTAACTAAGAAGTTCTTTATTTAACTTCAATATAGTTACTTGCCACCAAGATACCACAAGTGCCAAAATAATTAAATTGTCTCATGCTATTGCGTAATCCTCCCTCTGGACACCTTTGCAGCCAGAAATGCTACATTGACTGTCATTAAAACCACAGTCGAACCGTCTAAAACCATGCATTCTATCATCTCAACATCCATCCATCCATCCATTTTCTGAACCGCTTAGTCCCCACGGGGGTCGCGGGCATGCTGGAGCCTATCCCAGCCGTCATCGGGCAGTAGGCGGGGGACACCCTGAACTGGTTGCCAGCCAATCGCAGGGCACACAGAGACAGACAACCAATCGCACTCACACTCACACCTAGGGACAATTTGGAGTCTTCAATCGGCCTACCAAGCATGTTTTTGGAATGTGGGAGGAAACCGGAGTGCCCGGAGAAAACCCACGCGGGCCCGGGGAGAACATGCAAACTCCACACAGGGAGGGCCGGAGGTGGAATCGAACCCGCACCCTTCTAACTGTGAGGCGGACGTGCTACCCAGTGCGCCACCGAGCCGCCCATCATCTCAACATGTAACTTTGAAATAAAAGGAGTCATAAATTTATATTTCTGGTGATTTACAGATTTCAGATAACAACACTATCATTTTAGGCAGGTTTGTGAAGCTCTACAAGTTTAAGAATATAAACTCATTATGATTTTATTGCATTTTGTTTGTGTGTCCAGATTTGTGCAGATGTACCAAGGCAAACTCCTTCTTGAAATTCAATAATATGCCTTCCTAATTTGCAGGTATGGATGAATTGATGGAAGTGTCCTTTTCACCAATTGCTGAATCAGGCAAGCCAATGTCTCGCTGTGGCAAGTGCCGTCGATTCATGAAATTCATCCAAGTAAGCATATTACCTGCTACAGTATGTATAAATCAGTGGTTCTTAACCTTGTTGGAGGTACGAACCCCACGAGTTTCATATGCGCCTTCACTTCGTTAGTGAATTTTCTTTTTTTTTTTTAAATTCAAGACATAGATGTTTTTTACTAATGCACAAAATGAGAACAAAACCAACACAATGCATGAACTCGCAACAAATTACATACTGGCAAATCAGAAGCTACACGATAAAACAGGTTTGTTCGGACCTCCTCAGTGGGGACTCTGTCGAACCCCTGAGACCGACTCACCTAACCCCTAGGGTTCGATCGAACCCAGGTTAAGAACCACTGGTATAAATATAGTATATACAGTGCGTGTGTGTGTGTGTGTGTGTGTGTGTGTGTGTGTGTGTGTGTGTGTGTGTGTGTGTGTGTGTGTGTGTGTGTGTGTGTGTGTGTGTGTGCGTGCGTGTACACACAATGAAATCTATTAATTCAAATGAATAAGGAGAAAATCTTTTGTTCATATAGGATAAGATGTACCGGACTATACACCGCAGGTGTTTTAATGTTTAATTACCATTTCTAAGAGAATACAGTAATCCCTCTCTACTTCGCGGGTCACCTATCGCAGCCTTGGTGCAGTGCGGATTTTTATGATTGATTGATTGATTGATTGAACATTTATTGATCCCCAGGGGTGGGGAAATTCAAGCCCCAGCAGTATACATACCACAGAGCGGGTATACAAAAGACACACAGATGGCATGAGCGCAACTCAATAGGCTCTCATAAGGCTGCCACACAACGGCGCCACAAAGAAACCCAGAAAGTGCGAAAGATAAAAGCCATCAAAGCAAAGCAAAGCAAAGCAAAGCAAAGCAAAGCAAAACAATTAGACAAAGGAAAAAAAAGTAACAGCGGCCAACCAGTACCCCTCAATATCAGAGAACACCCCAAAACACACAAAATAGCCTCCACGGGGTCCATAGACAGGTGTAAGGGCAGTCCAGTTCAATGGCGCCCAATGGACCGTGGTCGTGAATCGGTGAAAACATCACAAAGCAGGCAAACGTGTGAGCAGCGTCCTGGGCACCCAGTCGGGGCACGTGCAGATGGTCACCACGGGGCTAGCACGGCGAACGTCGTTGGTTCCGACAAGCATGAGGGAGCGGACTCCCCACAAGGATCGTGGCTGCGAGGCCAAGGTGAGGGACCCGGTCAGCACCTTGCAGGAAGCCGTTGTAGAGTTACGCCGATCTCAACCGATGTGCGCCGCTATCCCGGTCCCAGGGGATAATAAAAAATAAATATCCGATCCGAAGCGATACCGAGGTGCGGTAGAAAGCACCAGCATCGCCGAATGGACAAAAAGACAGAAAGAAAAAGGAGAAATGAAGGAAATAAAGAGAAAAAGAGAACACTGCTGGGAGGCTGCCACTCACGTCGGCGCCATACCAAAAACAAAAACAACAAAAAAACAAATATTCCGGATCTATTCGGTGCATCACAGCTTTTTGCGGCGTCACTTGGAGCATGAGGCTTTGTCTGCCCATATGATTTTACAGTACACTGTTGGCCGGTAGGAGACCAATGGGAACATGTTGATCTGTATCCTTGCCGATAAGAGCAGCTCTAACCAGGCTTTATCTCAATCTCCTATACGTATCCACTTTGTGTCAGCAGAATCGGCAGCATCTCTGAATTGCACTTTGTTTTGTTGTCACAAATGAGGCAGGACAACCAAATGCAACATGGGCTTATTTGGGCAAAGTTTAAAAGAAACAAGGTGGTCTGGAATGCTGGCGGAGCAGGACTACGAGGCAAGCTGACGAGCTGGTCAGTGAGCTTGCGTCGTGCATCATCGAAGCAGAAGGGCAGAGCAAGCTTTTTAAAACTATTTAAGAAGTATTTAAAGATACAATAAAGTGTTTAAAAGTTATTACTTGTACTTTATTGTATTTAAAAATAAAAGTCTTTTGCGGATGCCCTCGCGCTGGGCTGCGGGGGCGCATCAGCCGGTCAGCACCGCAATAGCGGAGCGTAGCCATGACACGTTCACACTTTAAAATGTTTAAAAATACAATAAAATGTTTAAAAATAAAATTACAAATGTCTTGTGCGGATGCCCTCACGCTGGGCAGCAGGGGTGTGTCAGACGGTCAACACTGCAAGAGCAGAGCGGAGCCGTGACGCTTAAAATGTTTTAATACCGTAATTTTCGGTGTATAAGCCGCGACTTTTTTCTAAAATTTGGAACCCTGCGGCTTATATAAGTTTTTTTTCGTGATTTTTGTGATGACTTGATCACTTTTACTCTTAACACTATTATATACAGTAAAAGCTACAAAACAAACTGACAAATAACTCGTTTTCAAATCAGACGAGTAAAAACTGGTCAAATATTTAAAAAAAAAGATATTAAAAGTGAAGGCAATTTGCAATTCTAGTAATGACACACGAATTTGATGCACAATTTGTCTTCGTGGGCCACATAGAATGATGTGGCGGGCCGTATCTAGACCCGGGCTTTGAGTTTGACACCTGTGCTCTAAACCCTTTCTCTTACTCTGCCATGTGACTCAGAGATTATACAAAGCAGTGGCGCTGTTTGGACCATCTGCATTGTATTAAAACCCAATCATTCAGCATTTAAATTCAATTCACATTTTGCTCACCAAAAACAAGTTGTAATGAATGTGAACTTTTAATGCATTTTACTCAGAAGGTTACTTTGAACCTTGAGGCTTAAATGGCGGCGCGGCGTACTTATGGATTTTTACGGCCTCCGGGGGGCGCTCTAGCAGGAAGCAAGAGCGAGACAGGCAAAAAAGAGATAATGCGCTGAAGAAGACGTGCTAGTTTGTGTTTACAACATTTCGCGCATCACGAAGACGTGCTAGTTTGTGTTTACAACATTTCGCGCATCACGCAGAACTCGATCAAGACGGATATTACTGAAAGGAAGCTTTTATACACAAACCGTCATTATGGGGGACAAAATAAATGCATATGATGCCGCTTTTAAGCTAAAAGCAGTCGATGTTGATGACATTGTGTTGCGGCACCCTTTTCATTATTTCGTGGTCCCGTCTGGAGCTATACGTGTCGCTCGCTAGTTTAATGTAATTTAGCGCTTCGTGCATGAATAAGATTAGCATAAACAGACCCTCAGCATGGAAAATGCTACAAGAAATGGATAAAAACGACGACGAAAGAGATACTGAGAAAGTGTGTGGCGAAGGATATCTAACGCTATTCCAATCGGAAATTGAGGAGGAAGACTTCGACGGTTTCAGTGCACAGGAGGAAGATGAAGACGATGAAGCTCTTTTTTTACTTTTACTTTAACCAGCCCTTTTAGTGCTGTGCTACCGTGTTGCTGCTGTGTTACCGCTGCGTCTCAGTGACTTTTACCGGTAAGTTTTATTTAATCAAACCCTGTTAGTGCTGTGTTACTTCCGTGTTGCTGCCGCGTCACAGGCAGTGTTTGGAAAGAAATGTTAAGGTATGTTATTAAAACTTTAAAAAAGCTTTCTGTGTCCAGTATTTCTTTGTTAATAACTCGTGTGCACACTTCCGTGTTGCTGCGGTACTACTGCTGCGTCACAGGTAGTGTTTAGAAAGACATGTTAAAGCATGTTATTCAAACTTCAAAAAGGCTTTCTGTGTACTGTAAAACTGTTTCTTTGTTAAAAAAAAAAAAAAAACTCGTGTGCACGTGCGGCTTATCGTCCGGTGCGGCTTATGTAAGAAAAAAACTAAAATATCCCCGAATTTTAGCTGGTGCGACTTATACACCGGTGCAGCTTATACACCGGAAATTACGGTAAGCGTTTAAAATACAATTACATATTTAAAAGTACAATAGAGTGTAGAAATCATATGTTGTACTTTTTATTCTTGGGAAGGAAGTGAAACCAAAATTTGGGATGGCAAGACTTACCGTATTTTCCGGACTATAAGTCGCAATTTTTTTCATAGTGTGGCTGGGGGGGTGCGACTTATAATCAGGAGGGACTTATATGTGAAATTATTAACACATTGTTCCTTGATCATTAACATTACTTACTTACTAGTAGTTTATCACTTCACGTTTTCACTTTAAACCGCATGAGGCCTGTGGAATAATTGGAACTGCAACTGAATATGAGTCTGAATCCATCCACTGACTTCCAGAGTCAGGTGAGTTGTTTATAACACAGGACACAGATTGACAAAGAGGACGAAGATTTCAATGGATTTAATGACTTGGAGTGACACGGATGGTTCGATAAACTTGTTATTTATGTTATAGTTATTTGAAAAATACAGGACTGTCTCAGAAAATTAGAATATTGGGATAAAGTTCTTTATTTTCTGTAGTGCAATTAAAAAACAAAAACTGTCATACATTCTGGATTCATTACAAATCAACTGAAATGTTGCAAGCCTTTTATTATTTTAATATTGCTGATTATGGCATACAGCTTAAGAAAACTCAAATATCCTTTCTCAAAATATTAGAATCTCGTGAAAAAGTATACTAGTAGGGTATTTAACTAATCACTTGAATCATCTAATTAACTCGAAACACCTGCAAGGATTTCCTGAGCCTTGAAAAACACTCAGCTTGGTTCAGTAAACTAAATCACAAGTATGGGGAAGACTGCTGATCTGACTGCTGTCCAGAGGACCATCATTGACACTCTCCATCAGGGGAGAGTAAGACTCAAAAAGAAATTTCTCAAAGAGCAAGCTGTTCACAGAGTGCAGTTTAAAAGCACATCCACAGTCTGTTGGAAGGGTGAAATGTGGCAGGAAACGCTGCACAACCAAGAGAGATGACCGCAGCCTTAACAGCATTGTGAAGAAGAGTCGCTTCCAAAATTTGGGTGAGCTTCAAAGACAGTGGACTGAAGCTGGAGTCCAGGTATCAAAAGGCACGGTTCACAGACGTGTCCGGGAAATAGGCTACAATAGCCGTATTCCCATGGTCAAGCGACTTCTGAACTCAAGACAACGGAAGAAGCGTCTGACTTGGGCTATGGAAAAGAAGCACTGGACAGTTGCAGAGTGGTCCAAAGTCCTCTTTTCAGATGAAAGCAAGTTTTGTATTTCATTTGGAAGTCAAGGTGCCAGAGTCTGGAGAAAGGCTGGAGAGGAGCAAAATCCAAGTTGCTTGAAATCCAGTGTGAAGTTCCCACAGTCAGCGATGGTTTGGGGAGCCATGTCAGCTGCTGGTGTTGGTCCACTGTGTTTCATCAAGTCCAGAGTAAATGCAGATTTTAGAGCACTACATGCTTCCGTCTGCTGAAAAGGTCTATGGAGATGATGATTTCATTTTCCAGCATGATCTGGCACCTGCCCACAGTGCCAAAACCACCAGTCAATGGTGAACTGATGGCATTACTGTCCTCGATTGTCCTGCCAATTCCCCTGACCTGAACCCCATAGAAAATTTGTGGGGTATTGTGAAGAAGCAGTAATCCGTGCAAAAGGATTCCCAACCAAGTACTGAGTGCATTAATGGACATTTTCAAATGTTTGATTTTGTTTTGCTGTTATAAATCTTTTTTTTACTTGGTCTGAGGAAATATTCTAATATTTTGAGATATGATATTTGAGTTTTCTTAAGCTGTATGCCATAATCAGCAATATTAAAATAATAAAAGGCTTGCAATATTTCAGTTGATTTGTAATGCATCCAGAATGTATGACATTTTTGTTTTTTAATTGCATTACAGAAAATAAAGAACTTTATCACAATATTCTAATTTTCTGAGACAGTCCTGTAGTTTATAGTGTAGCAACTTGTATATAGTTAAAATTCTGTAGTTTCCGATTGCGGTAAGAGAGAGCCGGGGCGCGTTGTTAAAGTGAGGGTACACACACTATGTCTTGGCGCATATGTTGAACTCTTGTTTTGTGAAATAAAGAGCCGGTTACTAGCCCACGACTTGCCTGGTACTTTGGTAATGCTACAACATATTTATATAGGCCTGTAGAATAATTGGAACCACAACTGACGATGAGTCTGACGTCAGCGGCGCATGTACTTCTGGAGTCAGCAGTGGCGTTGTTTATAAGTGACACAGAGGGCGAAAATTTCAGTGGATTTAATGATTTGAAGTGACACGGATGGTTTGATAAACTTGTTATTTATGTTAAATCTGGTTGAATAACTGTTAATATGTTACGTCAGGCACATTCTCAGTTCCTCGTTTATGTAACGTTGGCATACTGTATCGTTAGCCCAGGTATGGGCAAACTACGGCCCGCGGGCCACATCCGGCCCACGGGACCGTTTAATCCGGCCCGCCAATAAATAAATTGTATTATTAAACTTTTTTTTTTTTTCCGGTCATTTTGCCTGCAATGACTGCGTTTCCCCAGTAGATGGGAACCACTCGCCTGCGCATTTACTACCGGAAGCCTTGTCAGAAAGCTCGGTGCACACTCACAAGTGCGTGTACGTACTCAGTAGTACGGAAATAGCGCAGTCGCGCTCTATTTGTATCAGTGCCGAATTTAGAGCGTGGGCTGTGACGACAGCATTCTTGTAATTTGCGCGCTGAGCTTTCGGATACAGTTTTACGCTAAAGCCACCCACAAACCTTCTCCTGGAATCCTTCCATTAAAATGAGTCGCCCAAGGAAAAGCAAGGTGGACACTGAGTGCCGAGTGTTTAAAAAGAGTGGCCAATTTGGCTCGACGTACGCGACGTGACGTTGAGCCACATGAACATCAATAAGACCAAGGAAATCATTGTTGACTTCCGGAAGGGTCACACAACACACCTGCCGCTGATCATCGACGGTGCTGTGGTGGAGAGGGTGAGCTGCACCAAGTTCCTGGGGGTGCACATCAGTGAGGACCTCTCCTGGTCCGCAAACACCTCGTCACTGGCAAAGAAAGCTCAGCGCCGCCTGTACTTCCTGCGGAAGCTCAGGCGTGCATGTGCTCCTCAGGCAGTCCTGTCTGCATTCTACCATGGCACCATTGAGAGCGTCCTCACCAGTTGCATCGCTGTCTGGGGTGGTAACTGCACTGAACAGAACTTGAAGGCCCTGCAGCGCATAGTGAATACGGCTGGTAAGATTATTGGTGCTTCGCTCCCCTCCCTGAAGGACATTTACACCTCCCATCTCGCCCGCAAGGCAACCTCGATTGCCAGAGATGTGAGTCACCCGGCTCACTCTTTGTTTGACCTTCTGGCCTCTGGGAAGAGGTACAGGAGCCTGCGCTCCCGCACCACCAGACTCGCCAACAGCTTCTTTCTCCAGGCTGTTAGGGCCCTGAACTCGCTACCCCCTTCTGCGTAGCGTGCGGCACTGTTGCGCTATTTTCGGGAATGTCTGCTGTACGCGCACTTGCTCCTTTTTTTTCTGCTCCTCTTATTTATTTATTTATTGTTGTGTTATTTATTCATTATTTATTCAGCACGCTTTTGTTATACTTGTTTACTTGTTTGTCTGTTGTGAGCCATGTCTTGTCACTGTGGGATAGGGGGGAACGAAATTTCGGTTTCTTTGTGTGTCTTTGGCATGTGGAGAAATTGACAATAAAGCTGACTTTGACTTTGACATCAACCCGTCACAGATCTAGGTAAACGGACCAACACCTCGGATCTCTCCTAAGAATTGCCACAACAAATTTTACTCCAGACTATGACACACTAGCAAAAAAAGGGAGACCAACACTGTTCCCACTGAAAATGAAGGGGAGGCTTTCAGGTTTGTTGTAAAAAAATGCATTTTGAATATGAGCTGTACAAATAGCAGGGATTGAAACTAGCGACCATTCTCATTTTCAAACAATGCAGGATGCTCAAGGACATTGATGCACCACCTGTTTGTGTCTAATCTTAACCTGTAAAGTTCTTAAGGCTTACTTTAAGGAAGTGTTTCCCGTTTCCTCACCTCTGTTACCAGGTGTTTGTGAGATAAAACTCTGCTCTGATTTTCAAATACCCCTCACCGTGTTGCCGTTTTGATCACTTTATTTGGATGTATGCTTTCACCGATTCTTCAAGATGATATATTTGGTCAGAATGTTTGCCGTTTGATGTGATCTCATAAGATAAACATACATCTTTCATTAATCTGACCTGCAGGCACTGAAGTGATGGAGACTGTTATTCATAATAACAGTGTCGTATTTTATGAGAATCACTGATAGCAGTTTTTTAGGGATGTTTTTTTTAATGCTGTTAATAAATGCATTTGTTTTCAAAAAACTTTTTTTGAATATCCATGCTTTACTACCTACTAAAGGCCCAAATCTTTTATGCAATGACCTTTACAGGTCGTTTATATTACTTCACACAAACACTACATCCATCTGCTCCTGGTTCGGCCCCCCGGTCAAAATTTAGAACCCAATTCGGCCCGCAAGTCAAAAAGTTTGCCCACCCCTGGTTTAGCCTATTCTTGTACTAAGTTCATTTTGTTTTTCCTTATTTAATCACTTCACTGGTTTCTTTTATATCAAACAAATTGTTTTAGGTTATTCACCTGACATGTTTCGGCGGTTTCTTCCGCCTTCATCAGAGTGATATAAAAGAAACCAGTGAAGTGATTAAATGAGGAAAAACAAAATGAACTTAGTACAATTATTACGAAGAAGTTATGGAGAGAACTGCGTCAAGGAATTTCGCCTCCTCGAAAAACTGACGAAAAAACGAGCCCGCTACAGAAACCACCTGAGGTTCAATCTACGCTGCCGAGACGAAGAGGTAACGCCGGCCAGCCTGACGATCAAGAACCCAATCCCGACCAGGAATGCGGAAAGGATTATCAGAAGAGTGCGGATGACTCTGGTCAAAGAACGGATACGCTGCACAACCAACAAACTCAACAACATCAACGATAAACTACAGCGGCTGACGGAACAATTCAAACACCGGTATGCCCTGGATAACAACACAGAAACAACACTACACGGACATTTAGATAATATACACGAACAGGAATTCGCTGCCACAAAAAAGCGACACATCGGGAAATTGGACAGACTCATCGCACAAAAGAAGGCACAACCGGACGACACACATATCAACGATAAATGGATTCACAATATGTCACGCCACAAACTCACCCAGGCAGAACGCAGCATACTAGCAAAAGGACTCAACTACGCAATCACACCCAAAAACATACCCGTCGATGATTTCATTTTAGCCACGGAGTTAGCATGCGAAAAAATACATAACCCGGGACAAAAAGCAGCACTACGCAATGAAGTTGCAGGTATTTTAAAAACGGCTAAATCACCACCCAGTAACATTACAAAACAGGAAATAAACGCAATGATCACACTAACAAAAAATAAAGACATTACAATCCTCCCAGCGGACAAAGGTAGAACAACAGTAATTATGGACACAGACACTTACGAAGAATCAATGCAACAGTTACTACAGGATGACACTTACGAAGTAGTACAAAAAGACCCAACAGAAGACAAGAAAAACAAACTCAAAGCATTACTCAAACCACTACTCATTGAAAATAAAATAAACAAACAGGCATACAATCACTTAATACCCACAGCAAACATCATCCCCAGAATCTATGGCACACCAAAAATTCATAAACCAGGTACACCTCTCCGCCCCATCGTAGACAGCATAGGGTCAGTCACATACAACCTTTCAAAAGCACTCACAGAAATAATAAAACCACTACTAGGACTCACGGATCGACACTGCAAAAACTGGAAACAGCTCGCTACAGAACTCACACACGTAAAGGTACAGAAACATGAAATGCTCATATCACACGACGTCATTTCACTCTTCACAAAAACACCCACACATGCCACCATACACATAGTACATGACAGACTATCAGCAGACAGGACACTTAAGAAACGCACAAACCTAACAGCACAGGACATCACCCAACTACTCCACTTCATCGCCACCTCCACATACTTTCAATACAGAAACACAATTTACAGGCAAAAAGAGGGATTCCCCATGGGAGACCCTCTTTCTGCCATCATGTGCAATTTTTTTATGGAAGATCTGGAACAAAAGGCACTCTTAACAGCTCCGGACACATACAAACCCACGTTATGGAGACGCTACGTCGATGACATTCTAGAAAAAACAAAAACAGGACATACACAACACCTCACAGACCATCTCAACACCATAGACACCACCGGTAACATTAAATTCACCCATGAAGAAGAAACAGACCAAGCCATAGCCTTTCTAGACATCAACATACACCATACAGACAACGGAGACATAAAAATAAAAGTACACAGAAAACCCACACACACCGACCAATACCTCCTCTGGACATCAGAACATCCCACTATACATAAACTGTCAGTTGTCAGAACACTATACGAACGCACAACAATAATCACGGATCCGGAGGACGTAGCACAGGAAGAACAATACATACAACAGGCACTTAAAAAATGTCAGTATCCACAATGGGCAATAACCAAAGGTGCAGAACAGGTAAAAAACAAAGGATACAAAACACGGGGGAAAAGAAAGAAACAAACACGGAAACAAGAACCCAGCGGAATGGTGATTTTGCCGTATGTGAGAGGAATTACGGAACGCATCAAAAGAGCCATGAATAAACACAACATAACCACACCTATCAAACCACATACAACACTCCGTCAAATACTGGTCCACCCAAAAGACAAAGTCAACCCGGATAACAAATGCAATTCCATATACGAAATTCCATGCAAATCATGCAATAAATCATACATTGGAGAGACAGGGAGAAACTTCATAACAAGAAAAATAGAACACAAGAAGGAGTGTGAGAAGGAGACGGCAACAAGACAAACAAGAGCAATAAAACTACAAGCAGAACAGGAGCACTACAAGTCAGCCATAACCAATCACTGTAAAAGAGAAAACCACATCATGGACTGGGAGAAGGCCAGAGTCATCCGCACTGAAGAAAATAAACATCAGCGTTGGATCAGGGAGGCTATCGAGATCCGCAAGCGGGGCCCGAGAACCATCAACAGGGATGAGGGAGCCTATATGCTCTCTCAAACCTGGAACAGCATTCTGGAGAGGTGAATGGACAGCAGAGGGCGTGGCTCACCTGTCAAATCTGACAGGTGAGCCGCGCCTTCATCCATCAGCTGATAAAGACGCGTCACCATCACATCTGTGACACTCTGATGAAGGCGGAAGAAACCGCCGAAACATGTCAGGTGAATAACCTAAAACAATTTGTTTGATATAAAAGAAACCAGTGAAGTGATTAGCCTATTCTTGCCTATTCATGTCTGTTCTTGGTTTTGTATTTTGCACTCCGGTGCGACTTAACTATATATGTTTTTTTCTTCTTTATTATGCATTTTATGGCTGGTGCGACTTGTACTCCGGAGCAACTTGTGCTCCGGAAAATACGGTATTTTGAAATGACTCACAGCTAAGATTACAGTACTCAATTTGCGTCCTTGACCTGATTGAAGATTAATTCTGTGCCACTTGCGTCTGAATTTAAAGTAGCTTTAATCGTCATTAACCGGCTGTGACATGTCCGTAGTGAATTATCATTTTTATTCACTGTCAAGTACCTTAAAAGCCTAAGCCAAATGAAAGACATGGGGGACTGGCAATGAGTCATCATTTACTTATTTGAGGCAGGGTGACCAAACAAATCAAACAATTATTGCCAATACCAAATTAAAAGATTTTAATATTTGTCAAGGGGGATAGATTATTTTCTTTCAGCATTTTGTAATAGTGACGTTTATACATTCTACATTCTACCGTGGCACCATTGAGAGCGTCCTCACCAGTTGCATCGCTGTCTGGGGTGGTAACTGCACTGAACAGAACTTGAAGGCCCTGCAGCGCATAGTGAATACGGCTGGTAAGATTATTGGTGCTTCGCTCCCCTCCCTGAAAGACATTTACACCTCCCATCTCGCCCTCAAGGCAACCTCGATTGCCAGAGATGTGAGTCACCCGGCTCACTCTTTGTTTGACCTTCTGCCCTCTGGGAAGAGGTACAGGAGCCTGCGCTCCCGCACCACCAGACTCGCCAACAGCTTCTTTCTCCAGGCTGTTAGGGCCCTGAACTCGCTACCCCCTTCTGCGTAGCGTGCGGCACTGTTGCGCTATTTTCGGGAATGTCTGCTGTACGCGCACTTGCTCCTTTTTTTTCTGCTCCTCTTATTTATTTATTTATTGTTGTGTTATTTATTCATTATTTATTCAGCACACTTTTGTTATACTTGTTTACTTGTTTGTCTGTTGTGAGCCATGTCTCGTCACCGTGGGATAGGGGGGAACGAAATTTCGGTTTCTTTGTGTGTCTTTGGCATGTGGAGAAATTGACAATAAAGCTGACTTTGACTTTGACTTTGTATGGTCAGGGCCAACAGGATGCTGTCACTTTTATCGTAGTAGACTCCAGGTAAAAAGCAAACCACTGTGTTTAATTTAAAAAAAATACCATACCTTCTTAGTAAGACGTTCCTACACAAAATACTCCTTGGCTCCACAGCTTAGAAAGCACATAATAGAATGTACATGCGTGCGTGCGTGTGTGCGTGTATATATAATTTTTGTAGTACAGTGATCCCTCGCATTTCATCCATCCATCCATCCATCCATCTTCTTCCGCTTATCCGGGGTCGGGTCGCGGGGGCAACAGCTTCAGGAGGGACTCCCAGACTTCCCTCTCCCCAGCCACTTCATCCAGCTCATCCCGGGGGATCCCAAGGCGTTCCCAGGCCAGCTGAGAGACATAGTCTCTCCAGCGCGTCCTGGGTCGTCCCCGGGGTCTCCTACCGGTGGGACATGCCCGGAACACCTCCCCAGGGAGGCGTCCAGGAGGCATCCTGATAAGATGCCCGAGCCACCTCATCTGGCTCCTCTCAACGTGGAGGAGTAGCGACTCTACTCCGAGTCTCTCCCGGATGACCGAGCTTCTCACCCTATCTCTAAGGGAGAGCCCGGACATCCTGCGGAGAAAACTCATTTCGGCCGCTTGTATCCGAGATCTCGTTCTTTCGGTCACGACCCATAGCTCGTGACCATAGGTGAGGGTAGGAGCGTAAATCGACCGGTAAATTGAGAGCTTTGCCTTTTGGCTCAGCTCTCTCTTCACCACAACGGACCGGTACAGGGTCCGCATTACTGCCGACGCTGCACCGATCCGCCTGTCGATCTCACGCTCCATCCTCCCCTCACTCGTGAACAAGACTCCAAGATACTTGAACTCCTCCACTTGGGGCAGGATCTCATCCCCGATCCGGAGAGGGCATTCCACCCTTTTCCGATCGAGGACCATGGACTCGGATTTGGAGGTGCTGACCCTCATCCCGACCGCTTCACACTCGGCTGCGAACCGTTCCAGCGAGAGCTGGAGATCACGGCCTGAAGAAGCCAACAGCACCACGTCATCTGCAAAAAGCAGAGACGCGATGCTGAGGTCCCCAAACCGGACCCCCTCAACGCCTCGGCTGCGCCTAGAAATTCTGTCCATAAAAATTATGAACAGAATCGGTGACAAAGGGCAGCCTTGGCGGAGTCCAACCCTCACTGGGAACGAATCCGACTTACTGCCGGAAATGCGGACCAGACTCTGGCATCGGTGATACAGGGACCGAACCGCCCTTATCAGTTGGCTCGGCACCCCGTACTCCCGAAGCACCCTCCACAGAACCTCCCGAGGGACACGGTCGAACGCCTTCTCCAAGTCCACAAAACACATGTGGACTGGTTGGGCAAACTCCCATGCACCCTCGAGGATCCTGCCGAGGGTGTAGAGCTGGTCCACTGTTCCACGGCCAGGACGAAAGCCACATTGCTCCTCCTGAATCCGAGGTTCGACCTCCCGACGGACCCTCCTCTCCAGCACCCCTGAATAGACCTTACCAGGGAGGCTGAGGAGTGTGATTCCCCTGTAATTGGAACACACCCTCCGGTCCCCCTTCTTAAAGAGGGGAACCACCACCCCAGTCTGCCAATCCAGAGGCACTGTCCCCGATGTCCACGCAACGTTGTAGAGGCGTGTCAGCCATGACAGCCCCACAACATCCAGAGCCTTTAAGAACTCTGGGCGGATCTCATCCACCCCCGGGGCCTTGCCACCGAGGAGTTTTTTAACTACCTCAGTGACTTCGACCCCAGAGATTGGAGAATCCGCCTCAGAGTCTCTAGGCCCTGCTTCCTCGATGGAAGGCGTGTAGGTGGAATTGAGGAGGTCTTCGAAGTATTCTCCCCACCGACTCACGACGTCCCGAGTCGAGGTCAGCAGCACGCCATCCCCACTGTAAACAGTGTTGACGTTGCACTGCTTCCCCCTCCTGAGACGCCGGATGGTGGACCAGAATTTCCTCGAAGCCGTCCGAAAGTCATTCTCCATGGCCTCACCGAACTCCTCCCACGCCCGGGTTTTTGCCTCAGCGACCGCCGAAGCCGCGTTCCGCTTGGCCATCCGGTACCTGTCAGCTGCCTCCGGAGTCCCGCAGGCCAAAACGGCCCGATAGGACTCCTTCTTCAGCTTGACGGCATCCCTTACCGCCGGTGTCCACCAGCGGGTTCGGGGGTTGCCGCCACGACAGGCACCAACGACCTTACGGCCACAGCTCCGGTCGGCCGCCTCAACAATGGAGGCGCGGAACATGGTCCACTCAGACTCAATGTCCCCCGCCTCCCCCGGGACGTGGGAAAAGCTCTGCCGGAGGTGGGAGTTGAAGCTCTTCCTGACAGGAGATTCTGCCAGACGTTCCCAGCAGACCCTCACAGAGCGTTTGGGTCTGCCAGGTCGGACCGGCATCTTCCCCCACCATCGGAGCCAACCCACCACCAGGTGGTGATCAGTTGACAGCTCCGCCCCTCTCTTCACCCGAGTGTCCAAAACATGCGGCCGCAAATCCGATGACACGACTACAAAGTCGATCATCGAACTGCGGCCTAGGGTGTCCTGGTGCCAAGTGCACACATGGACACCCTTATGTTTGAACATGGTGTTCATTATTGAAAATCCGTGTCGAGCACAGAAGTCCAACAATAGAACACCGCTCGGGTTCAGATCAGGGGGGCCGTTCCTCCCAATCACGCCCTTCCAGGTCTCACTGTCATTGCCCACGTGAGCATTGAAGTCACCCAGTAGAACGATAGAGTCCCCAGAAGGAGCGCTCTCCAGCACTTCCTCCAGGGACCCCAAGAAGGGTGGGTACTCTGAGCTGCTGTTTGGTGCATAGACACAAACAACAGTCAGGACCCGTCCCCCCACCCGAAGGCGGAGGGAGGCTACCCTCTCGTTCACCGGGGTGAACCCCAATGTGCAGGCGCCCAGCCGGGGGGCAATAAGTATACCCACACCTGCTCGACGCCTCTCACCGTGGGCAACTCCAGAGTGGAAGAGAGTCCAGCCCCTCTCGAGAGGGCTTGTACCGGAACCCAAACTGTGTGTGGAGGCTAGTCCGACTATATCTAGTCGGAATCTTTCTGCCTCACACACCAGCTCGGGCTCCTTTCCAGCCAGAGAGGTGACATTCCATGTCCCAAGAGCCAGCTTCTGCAGCCGGGGATCAGACCGCCAAGGTCCCCGCCTTTGGCTGCCGCCCAGCTCACATTGCACCCGACCCCTTCGGCCCCTCCCACAGGTGGTGAGCCCATGGGAAGGGGGACCCACGTTTCCATTTCGGGCTATGCCCGGCCGGGCCCCATGGGCGAAGGCCCGGCCACCAGACGCTCGCCTTCGAGCCCCGCCTCCAGGCCTGGCTCCAGAGGGAGGCCCCGGTGACCCGCGTCCGGGCGAGGGAAAACTAAGTCCATTTATATTACTCATCATAAGGGGCTTGTGAGCCGTGCTTTGTCTGGCCCCTCACCTAGGACCCGTTTGCCATGGGTGACCCTATCAGGGGCATGAAGCCCCCGACAACATGGCTCCTAGGATCATAGGGGCACGCAAACCCCTCCACCACGATAAGGTGACGACTCGCGGAGGGGCCCTCGCATTTCACTCTTCATCTTTCGTGAATGTGCTACTTCGCGGCTTCATAATTGATAGGAGAACCGTCTTTAAATGCATGCTGATAGCGCGGCGTGTGCTTCTGAGCAATGTGCTTCACTGCGGACGTGACTGAGTTCAAGTGCAGGAGGCGGCATCCAGTCACGCGCGAGGGAAAAAGCACCAACTAGTCCAGAAGGAGTCGCGACACGTGACAATATCACGTTTTTTCTTTTATTGACTGTAAAGGTACAATGCATGCACAGAACAACGTGGTAATGATTATTAAGGGAAAGGTAAAGGTTAATATAGTGTCAAAGTATTGGGGAGGGTTTAAAAAACTTTAATATTGTGTATTGGACCCCAACACAACAGGTGTTCTGCCCTCAGAATTGTTTTCATGATGTAAGAAATGTTTTCTATGTAAAGAAGCATACACAATGGTTATTTGTCGTTCGGAAGCAAACCGGAAATGTATTTTGAAATGCACCGGAAACTGCGCATGTTTCTGTTGAAGTGACTTGACAACTGATGAGTTGAGAGCCGTTAGCGTGACTCGCGTCATGCGAATCTTTCTCCTCTCCTTATGCTCACGTAATCAACGGCTGTAAGTTATCATTGTTTTATTGGATAACTTTATTATTGTTTATAAGATAAAAAGAATACTCATAGAAGAAACTAAGTGTTTGTTGTTTCACTTGCAGTTTCACTCGTTGTGTTTAACACTGAATAGAAATAAAGGGAGCGAGACGCTCTGAATCCTGGCTCAAGTGTTCATACATGTGTTTGGCTGGCTGATGAACTGTGACAATGTCCACGAAGTACATAACGCACAGGGAGATCAGTACAACAGGAGATTCATGTGCAACCATGACTCACTTTTGTTTTTCGCAATGCATGATGTCCCCCAGGTTAGTGTAGTGTGGCAATTCTCTTGACGGACACTTTGCATTGCTTTGAAAGATAGACTATACTTCTAGTTAACTTGCAATACACCTATGCCCTCTTGGCCAAGAAGAAACACCCTGTTGGAAATTTCAACACATCCATCCATCCATTTTCTGTACCACTTGTCCCCACGAGGGTCGCGGACGTGCTGGTGCCTATCCCACCAGTCATTGGGCAGCAGGCAGGGGACACCCTGAACTGGTTGCCAGTCAATCATAGGGCACACAGAGCTGAACAACCACTCGCAATCACACCCATGGGCAACTTGGAGTTCTCAATCGGCCTGCCATGCATGTTTTGGGGATGTAGACGGAAACCAGAGTGCTTGGAGAAAACCCAAACAGGCATGGAGAGAATATGCGGAGGTGGAATTGAACCCGCACCCTCTGAATTGTGAGACGGACGTGCTAAACCAGTGCTGAAATTTCAACTCAATGGTGTTTAAATTTCAAAATAATGTAGTATATACCGTATTTTCCGCTCTATTAGGCGCACTTAAAAACATAAAATTTACTCAAAAAACCACAGTGCGCCTTATAATGCAGAGCGCTTTATATATATGGATCCATTGATGAATTTGTTGATCCATACTGGTTGTACACAGCACTCTGCCAATATGTTTCAATACGTTTTAGTACGACTAGTAAATTACAATGTCGCATCGCTTCCCAGCATTACGCCACCCGTGGTCAGGGGGCGTCACTGAATAGCTGTTGTACCCACGAGGCTATTTCATTTCAAAATAGGTTGTTCCGTTAATGTTTTCGAGTACTTTTACGCATCAATTACCAACGGAATCATATATAAGCAGCGCCATTGTGTTAAATCAGTCTTTAGTCGGTTCCGATCACTTTTATGGGAGAGAGTTTGAGAAAAGTGATTGTTTACAGGGGGCTGACACGACACTTTGCTGAGGCTCATGGGAGTCTGCAAGCTGAGGCTCATGGGAGTTTGCGGGTGGCTAATGCTATAATGATAGCTGCTATACGCACGAGGCTATTTCATTTCAAAATAGGCTGCTCCGTTAATGTTTCGAGTAAATTTACGGATCGATATGGAAGGGAAACATAAGTAAGCAGTACCAATGTGTTAGATCGAACTTTAGTTAGTTCCGATCATTTTATAGGCGATAGTATGAGAAACGAAATTGTTTAAAGAGGGCTCATTGATTATTGGCTAGTGGATGCATACCGCAACCCAGTCAACCTCAGTTTGTTGCAGTATATAGCTTCTATTTTATGCGCCTTTTAATCCGGTGCGCTCTATATATGAAATAATTTCTAAAATAAAAAATTCAATTAGGGTGTGCCTTATAATCATGCGCCTTATGGTGTGAAAATTACGGTGCTGTTTCCACTTAGCAGAATTTCGTTTTTTTGCGGTAAATGCGTTCCAAAACCACCCGCAAAAAAAACGAAATTCCGCTCAGTGAGAGATCGCTGTATAAAGTATTTAATACTTGGAATAATATGAAATATAGAATAATTATAATGTTGGTTTATTAATCTCCATTTTTTTATCTTGCTCCCATGTTTGTTTCATTTACCTTATCTCAGTGTTTCCCAACCAGTGTGCCGCGGCACACTGGTGTGCCGTGAGAGACGTTCAGCTGTGCCGTGGGACTGTCCAATATTAATTACGGAGCGCATTGTAAACAGGATCGCCAAACCGCTGGTCAGTTCGCACAAGGCCTGGTCAGCCACTTGCTAATTGTGCATGTGTGGAGAATCGGAGAATCTTGAGATTTCATATTGAGTCGATATGATTGTACTGCATCGGCACATATTCAGTTTATGTGTGTGTTGCTGTGTGCTTTTGCTAACAGTGACAGACACTATGACGGTTGTGGTGCGTTTGTGGTCCGATGGAAATCAGAGAATGCAGTTCAACCGGAGAACCTGGATTGGTTATTTTTCACATACGTAAAATAATCAGTCAAGTCGAGACTCCTCGACTGTGATAGCCACTCAGCTGCTGTCAGAACAGCAGAGCGTCTTTAAAAGTGACTTTGTTCTTATTGTTGCAATATTTATAGACCTAGTCTAAAACAGTAAACAAAATCACGTTGATTCTTTTATTTTAATCACAATCACGTTTCTTACACCGTCTAAAACCTTTTTAAAAAACTGTTTTAAAAAAAGGAATACAATTTAAAGAATATTTAGTATTTATTTCTATTAAATTATTCAACTCTCCATACATATATAGGAACAGGACTCTACGTGTTTCGTTGTAATATAACTGATTTTAATATAGGAGCTTAACAGACTTTTGTTGGCGGTGTGCCGCGAGATTTTTTCCAATGAAAAGGTGTGCCATGGATGAAAAAAGGTTGGGAAACACTGCCTTATCTAGTCGTTTGCTGTAACTGACCACTTTAGATATATATATATTTTCTCTAGAACAGTAGTTCTTAACCTGGGTTCGATCGAACCGTAGGGCTTCGGCAGAGCCTCCACTGCGGACACACCTGATTTATTGTGTAAATTCATGATGACGCATATCTGAATTGGTCTCGCAATGGCAACAGCAGAAGTCATGCTGATTTGTAGGTATGTCATTTGTTGTGAGTTCATGCATTGTGTTGTTTTTGTTCTTTGAAAAAGGTCATGTTCCTACACGGCTCATTTTGTGCAATAGTAAAAAACATCTATGTCTGGAATTTGACAAAAATATTTATTTTTTTTCACTAAAGAGGGGTTTGATGAATGCGTGTATGAAACTGGTGGGGTTCGGTACCTCCAACAAGGTTAAGAGCCACAGCACTAGAACTTCTAAATTTCTTTGTAATTTAAATTGCATTACATATAAAATGTATTGTTGTTTACATCAGCCTAACATGTTTGCAGGCCAAACCCAGTCGACTCCACTGCTCCCACTGTGATGAGACATATAGTCTACCCCAGAATGGAGCCATCAAGCTATTTAAAGAACTTCGCTGTCCACTGGATGACTTTGAGCTCGTGCTGTGGACGTCTGGCACCCGAGGCAAAAGTTACTCCCTGTGCCCCTATTGCTTCAGCAACCCGCCTTTCAAAGACATGAAAAAAAGTAAGAATACTATATTACTTAGTCTGTAGAGTTTATGGAATTGCTGTTTTTATTTCCATAAGTAATTGCGGTCCTTCTCTGGGTCGATGGCTCCCTACACGGAATTGTATACGTGTTGATAGGGTTATTCTATTAAGTAACAATGCATGCACCAGAGAGAGACAGGAGACCAACCTGAGCCACCAATACCTGTTGCGCAACAAGGGAAAGTGGAGCTCTCGGCTCTCTAAGGTCCTTCGAAGTTCCACTTCCCTTGTGCTGCGTTTTATTGCATTTGACCTGGTAAGAGGTGGTTCCAAGTCTCACGATACCCTCCCATATGGAAATGTGTGTGTGTGTGTGTGTGTGTGTGTGTGTGTGTGTGTGTGTGTGTGTGTGTGTGTGTGTGTGTGCGTGCGTGCGTGCGTGCGTGCGTGCGTGCGTGCGTGCGTGCGTGCGTGCGTGCGTGCGTGCGTGCGTGCGTGCGTGCGTGCGTGCGTGCGTGCGTGTGTGTGCATTCTATGTGTGCATGTCCGGTGCGTGCGTGTGCGTGCGCATATGCGTGCGTGTGTGCGTGTTTGGGGCAAAAAACCTGTCATGCTTTGAGAAGTTACAACAAGCATGTGTTTTTATATGACAACATTCGTCCAATGTTTTGGTGTGCTTGTATGGAGGTGAATCACATCTTTTATCATATCGTAAGTCGGCAATGTCTCCTTTCTCACATGCTGCTTTCACTTGTGAAATCAGGTCTTTTTGCGTGAATACCTTCTTTTCTCGTATATCTATATATTTGATCCCTTGAGATACTTTGCATTTTGTAGAATCCTTGTTTTATCTTTACTTTTTAACAAGTTTAATAACAATTTGCCTGGGTCTGGCCCTTTCAGGTTTAGGTCTAACTGTGTGATGTCCACATCAGGTTGTAGTTTTTCGTTTAAAAAAAAAAAAAAGAATCAATACTTTTTCATCAGTGTCTTCCCATGTTTCACCTGGTGTCTCTTCAATTCCATCATTCACCAAGTTATATCTCTTTTGTCAGTTAATAAGAGTTGACTATCACACAACTTATAGATTTCCGTTTGCATATTCTTGTCTATCATCTGATTTAGTTTTTGTAATTTTATTGTCATCAACCTTCTTCTGTGTGAAGTGTTTACTGGCTTTTATCACAAAGTGCAGTTCCTTTGTGATATTATCAAGTCGTGCATTATATACTATATATTACCGTAATTTTCGGACTATAAGTCGCACCGGAGTATAAGTTGCACCAGCCATAAAATGCACAATACAGTGAAAAAAAAAACATATATAAGTTGCACCGGAGTATAAGTCGCACTTTTGGGGCAAATTTGTCAAAATCCAACACCAAGAACAGACATGAACCAGCAACAACAGGCTAAACGATACGGTATGCTAACGTGACATATACACAAACGAGGAGCTGAGAACGGGCCTGAGTAACATTCAAAGTCAAAGTCAAAGTCTCCTTTATTGTCAATTCCTCCGCATGTCAAGACACACAAAGAGATCGAAATTACGTTTCTCACTATCCCAGGGTGACAAGACAGAGTTCACAACGCACATACAAGTAAACAACACAGGAAAAATAACATAAGAAGTCAACATCAATGAACAATAAGCGTGATAGCACGCTAGCCGCTCCCGATGCACAGCAGAGTCCGGTAAGATGACAGAGTTATTCAAATAAGTATTACATAAATAACACGTTTATCAAACCATCTGTGTCACACCAATTCATTAAATCCATCGATCGTCCTTTATGTAAACAATGTCGCGTATGCGCCGCTGACGTCGGACTCGTAAGTTGCATTTCTAATTATTCCACAGACCCATATAACGATATATAAAGTATATTTCAAATAACTATCATATAACAACAATATTATCAAACCATCTGTGTCACTCCTAATCATTAAATCCATCGATCAAATTCCTCGTCCTTTATGTCAACAACGCCGCGCGCGCGCGCCGCACAGATCTAGTATACAACTATATTGTAGCGTTAACAAAGTACCGGGAAACACGTGGGTTTGGTAAAGTTGCTACACGAAATAAAATATATCAAATAACTATAACATAAATACGTTTTTCAAACCTTGTGTCACTCCAAATCATTAAATCCTTCAAACGTGGGGCCCTTCGTCATCTTCGTCATCCCGTGATAGAATCCTTTGTCCTTATGTAAACAACCGCCGCGCTGCTGACGTCACTTGCAGGTCAAATGACAGTAATCCCTTGCTACATCGCGGTTCGTTTATCGCGGTTTCACTACATCATGGATTTTTGAATTTTGAAAATTTGAGAAAAAATTCACATATAAGTCGCTCCTGAGTATAAGTCGCCCCCCCACCCAAACGATGGAAAAAAATGTGACTTATAGTCCAAAAATTACGGTATATATTATACTGAGCTGGTCAATAATATATATTATATATCATTGAACAACTCAGTGGCCTTGTGGTATGAGTGTCCGCCCTGAGACTGGGAGGTCGTGGGTTCGATCCCTGGCTGAGTCATACCAAAAGACTATAAAATGGAACCCAATGCCTCCCTGCTTAACACTCAGCATTAAGGGTTGGATTGGGGATGCTGTGAAGAGCTGCGCCCCACAGTCATTATTAGCAATGTATAGCTTCTACTATGGAAGCTCGTCTGAGGACAACCTAACTAACTAATACAGTCCAGTATCATTTTAACAAAACCTTGTTTTTATTTTTGTTGGAGTGTTTCATTTACCTGTGTAAATGTGATGTAGTCATCCTCAGGCTTTTGTTCTCATGTTTGCTTTGGTGTCATGTTTTGGTGCTAGCAGCTGGTGCTGGACTCAGTGGGTCGACCGCTGCCTTTCGCTACTGGTGCCTGGGGTTGCCATTATTGGGGCCTGGTGAATCGGGTTACCGCTTGGCTTTCTCATCCCAAGAGCTCTCTGCTCACCCGCCGCTCTAGCTCGAAATGTTGCTCCTTGCCGCTCACCGCTAGCTTCTCACCTCGCCTGATTACCATGATTAGGATTATTTCAGATTTTATAGAATTAACAAATATTTCAGGTTTCATATTTGTTTACATAATGTTTTATATAATCGAAACATTGTCCATAATTCATGTTACCTTCTGTGGTCCTTCCCAATTCTCCTAGATGTAGGATGCAATGAATGTACCCATCCTTCCTGCCAGCACTCTCTCAACTCTTTGGGGATTGGACAATGTGTGGAGTGTAACAGTGGAGTTTTGGTGCTGGATCCAACTTCTGGGCCAAAATGGAAGATGTCCTGTAATCGATGCAATGTTGTAGTTAATTTCTTTGAACATGCGCATCGAGTGCAGGTAAGATATGAATGGTCTTATGTTGTCCTTAAATGATCTTTTATTCTCTATATCCCTGTATTAAATGCAAAATTTATACAGTAATGGTAATTTTAAACTTTTTCTCAGCACAATCACAAAAGGCTTTAAATGAGGTGGGTGGGTCACAAACATTTAGCTTGTAGTATTTGCTAAAAGGAAGACATCATGAAATTTCTCCCACAATTTAAAGGTGTTTTAATTGCATGTCCCCTGCGAGCATTTTGACGTCTAATAGACGTCTATTAGACGTCTATACTCTAACCAGACGTCTCGGCTAAAACACGTCTAAAAATGGTCTAAAAGTGTAACAAATAGACGTCTATAGCATAGACGTCGTTTAGACTACGGGATAGACGTTTATTAGACGTATATATGTGATTTTTTTTTTTAGATGTTTATTGAGTTGACGTTCGAATGATGCTATTAGCTATTAGCGCGATTAGCGCTAATCGCGCTAATAGCTAGTGATCATTTGAACATCTAGACGTCTATTCAACATTGAGGTTCTCTTCAATACATTTAACGTGTGATCCTTACTATTGTGTAGTTCCAGGATGTTGTGAAAATGCATTTGATTAGTGATGGTCCAGGTGTGAAAATTTACATTGTTTAATACAGAATTAGGTTTCAGTAACAGTCATACTCATGTTACCTGCAGATATAGATACACCTTTTGATGTTAAAATTAACCAAAACGTTAATTGAACCAAAATTAAAAAAAAAAATTCAAACATTATCCAACCATCAGAAATATAAATGTGCAATATTTTTAAATCATATGCTTAAAAATGTAAAAATACACATACAGTATTAAAAAATGGGGGCTATTTAAAAGAACAAAACTTCTACGTTACAATATAAATATATACATATTTTATGTAGGACATATCAAACAAAACAACCAGCTCGGTGAAACACAGCAATATAAACATCACTCTCTTGTGGGCTTTTGATAGCCCCCTTTGCTACTCAGCGCTGGAGCCCGTTTTAATTGCGGTCCTTGTTTCATCATCTGTGGCCTCTGTGCGTGTCGCCAACAGCTTCTACAAAGATGAACTCGATGTACATCAGGCACCACCCATTGTAGACCTTGGGATTACTCTGTAAAAGAAATATGAATATGGGGAAAAAAACACGACTACCTGTAAAATAGTTTTTCCTTGATGCATCTCATATCAGTTGCACATTTCACCATGAAGCAATCGCACAGGAACGAGCAGACGGGTTTTTTTATTTTTATTTACCAGTGCTATCAGATCAGTCTTCCTGAGGGCCCTCTGCATGAGTCACACGAGCACGCATATTGAACGTTGTCATTGGCATTTGTGTAGAGTTTACAACAGAAAAAAAAAATGTCAAACTAATCATACCTGTCCATGGTCTTAGAAACATGCAGGTTTTCAAATAAGTGGCCTCCTAACACAAGACTGCTTTGCAATCTGTATACAAGGAATTATGAACAGTGTCTAAGAAGAGTGGAATTAAGAGTAGACAAAATTGAATTGAGGACTTTTTTTCTTGTAAATCAAGCAAAAAAAGTAACTTAAAAGTCAGCAACTTTGACAGTACAGCAATTAAACCAACAGAACCCTAAAAGCTCCATTTGTAAGCTATCAAGAGTGGGGGGGGGACATCCAAAATTTTGACTAACAAATTCTAAGCTTCAAGTCATTCAGTCTTGCATCCTATTTGTCATTTATTTCCTTGGGCATCATGTCAAAGGTCTCCAGATCAGTCATGGGCACCGTCCACTCTCCGTGTCACATTCTGAATGACAGTTGAGGTTCCTCAGCCCAGGGATTGCCAGAAGGGGCTCCACGATGACCTTCAGAAACTCTGAGAATAAAGAGGAATAGAAATACAATACTCACTTAAATTACTGCAGCTATGACCTCTTTTTAAATGACTAATGCCTACAAAAAAAACCTCTTACTTTTCCCTGTCATGGGCATTTCACACTTACTTCCTTGCTGTTGAAGAATGAAGCAATTAACATTTCTCCAATGATAAACTTTGCCCTGTTTGAAAAAAAATGGTGGCATTCTGTTTGTGCCTTTGAATGTGGTGCAAATTAATTTGGCTGTTGTACATATCCAATCACATTATTTTAAAATAGTACTGATAAAATTGCTTGTTCTACAAGTTGTTATCCAAATGATGAAAATGTGCAGGGTAAACCTGGGTTTTATTTTGCACTTTGACATCTCCCATGTTTTCCGGAGTGTGAAAGTCAGTTCCATATTGAAGATTGCAATTACAACATACACTTTTTGCATATGCGCGACAGTAGCTAAGCATACATAAGTATATTCAAACCACCAATAACAGATCCATTTCCAAAGATAACGCAAGACAGTTGTGATAACTTCTACAATCAAGAATAAATCAAAAATCAATCTGTACCTTGTGGAGTCCGGTCAGTTTTTAATACAGATGCTCCTCTTATCTCCAGGCTTGGTGTCTGAAAAAGGGAAAGGGAAAAAGAAGATGTCTGATTTGACAATTCACCCATTAACTGCTGTTAATAACATGACAATTTTAACTTTTGAAGTGATTTTGCCTGTTAGGTTACGGATTTTAGTTATTGATCTGACTCCAAATTGCGATCAACACTTAACACATAAATTGCTATGTCCTAATCCACACACTGGCACACCTAACAATTTTGCGAGTTCGTTCTGTCAAAGAGAATACCAGTAGATCAATCAGACCAAATTTACCAATTGTTTATTCCTGACAAAGCGCACTAATACAGGCCTGGGTCCCGGGTCCCTCACACTAAAACCCGTGCGTTTTTGTGACCACCAAAAGACGACACATTCTTCCGGGTTGCCCAGTTTTAAAGAAACACAATATGAATATTAAAGCATGCAAAATATTGTGAGATGATTGGTCGATGGCCATCTCCTCCCCGTGTCGGTGTTATCGCTGAGGTCAGGCGGTTGGATTTTCCCGCGAAGCCCGACCACATAGACGTGCTGTTGTTCTCGTTTCTCACCGACCTTGAGGTGTTCTCGTCCGGTACTCCCTGTCTGGGCCTATTCCACAACACTTCAAAGAAAACAAGTTCATGCAGTTTGCCTGCACATTCTTCGCCACCCACCAATCCACACGAGCACTCCAATACTAGATATTAATATGATTATAAGTTTAACACAACCTATTATAATATATAATAATAATAATAATAATATTATAATATTATTAATGGTTGTTTAGAACAAAGCAATGCAACCTCTGTTCATTATTTATACAACCTACAGCTGGTTTATGGTTTAATATTTAATATTTAATGGATTTAAATTTGTCATCTATTTTAGGTCTATATGTAGACCTAATTTAGACGTCTATTTTAGGTCTATATATAGACGTAATTTAGACGTCTATTTTAGGTCTATAAAATAACCTAAAATAGACGTCTATATCAGGTTACAGAAATAACCAATTAAACACAAATCCAAACATCTGTACATTATTTATAAAACTTAAAGCTGGTTAAGAGTTTAAAATTTTGAAATATGATCATATTTGATGTTTTTAATTTAGACGTCTATTTTAGGTCTATACCGAAACCAATTTTAGATGTCTAAATTAGGTCTATACAAGACCAGATGTCTAATAGACGTCTATGGCTGACAGGGTCTTTTATCGTTTTTGTTGTGTCTGATGTTTACCCCGGGATCAATAACCTGCCTATCGACCTACCTAATCATTTCCTTTTAAATCCCCGCAAGAGAGTCCACGTCTCAAAAACTCCACCATCCGGAAATTAGGACTACCCGCTGACTTCCCCACATCACACCTCTTCGGTGGTTGTGCACAAATTTCCAAGATACGCATGTCTGTCAGAGGTCTAAATGCAAGAGTTGCTTCACCATGAAAGTGCGCAAGGCAGGCGTTTAAAAAAAATTACTTGGGTGCAAATGGGAGAATATACCCATTGGTGAGTGAGCTATTCCATAACACTTAATAAAGCCTACATTTCTTATTTCCGCAGGTTGCTCAAGAGAATTGCAATGCCTGTGATGCCTCCCTGGTCACAGTAGACTTCAATAAAGCCCGCAGCCCACTGTCTGCCGGTGATACCCAACACACCGGCTGTGTTTTCTGCGATTCACTCTTCCAGGATCTTGTGGAGCTTAAACACGCAACCATGAGGCACCCCATGCACCGGGGTGGAGGTACAAGACGAGGACGAGGGCGAGGCAGGGGACGTCGTGGCGCCCCAAAAAAGCCAAAAGACAAAATGGCTGAATTGGCAGCGTACTTTGTATAGTGTATTACTCTAGCGTGTCATCATTTCATTTTATTTTTGTACTCAACATAATTTCACATACTGCGGGTATATTATCTTCGTAATACTTCAAGTTGATGTTTCCTAACTGGTGTGTGGAGACATAAAAGTGGCCCAGTAACAACTGTCGTAACTGTTTTTCAATTTATTGTTTTATATTCAGGTCCTATAGGTGGGTTTTTTTCATATAAATATTTACTGTAATTATTTGCTGCAAACTGATAAGAGTTTTTAGGCTGATGCTAATTATGTTATTTGGCAGAAAATAAATTAATCTTAATATTAATTCAGACAAACATTACAGATGAGCAGTTCAGAAGATGGATCGATGGAATACCTTATTTTTTAGGTCTCCTATGTATCTCAGTACAGCATTTTCCCTTAATTGCCATGGAGCATTCATGTTCTGGAAGGAATTCTGTCGCCTACTGAAGGCCATCGCGAACCACCGACCACCTGTCCTTTTCCCGCAAGCAACCATCCACGTCCAAGCACCTGTCGCCACCCTCTGTCAGCACTGCTTCTCTGTTGCACCTGCCAATGTACCAGTCCTCCAATTCCTTTTTTGTCAATAAAAATATTTGACTCACTTGGTCATTCTGCCCAGTTTCTGACAAGAAGTGTATGTTGAACTGGTTTCCCTTTGCATAAATCCTTATTTAAAAAGCAACTCTTCTTTAACAGGGCCATTTTCTTCTTAAAATGCATTGTTTTATCTCAATGAGATGTCTCGGTCTGAACACTCAGGGATGCCATGTAAAAGATTACTTGAAATGAAGAATACAGACCGTGGAAATTAGGTTCCAAGGTCCTTGTTAGCTAGAAAATCAATATGCTCATATAAGAATAAGAATAGCAAAAACATTAGTAACAAAACATAATAGTTTGCCAGAACTGTTACAAAAGATTAAAAAGTCAAAGTCTGCTTTATTGTCAATTTCTTCACATGCCAAGACACACAAAGAAATCGAAATTACGTTCCCACTATCCCACAGTAACAAGACATAGTACACAATATACATACAAGTAAACAACACAAAAAATAAAAACAAGAATGCACAAACAATGAATAAATAAGAGTGATGAATAAATAATAAATAAACAAATAACAATAAATAATAGGAGCAAAAATAGAGCAAGTGTGCATACAGCAGACAGTCAGAATATAGCGCAAAAGTACAGGACGCTACGCAGAAGGGGGGGAGAGAGTTCAGGATCCTAACAGCCTGGAGTATGAAGCTGTTTGTGAGTCTGGTGGTGCTAGAGCGCAGGCTCCCGTACCTCTTCCCAGAGGGCAGAAGATCAAACAAAGAGTGAGCGGGGTGACACACATCACTCACAATTGTGGTCGCCTTGCGGGTGAGATGAGAGGTGTAAATGTCCTTCAGGGCGGGGAGTGAAGCACCAATAATCTTACCAGCCGTGTTCACTATGCGCTGCAGGGCCTTTATGTTGTATTCAGTGCAGCTACCACCCCAAACAGCGATACAACTGGAGAGGACACTCTCAGTGGTGCCACGGTAGAATGTAGTCATGACGGCCGGAGGAGCACTTGCTCGCCTGAGTTTCCGCAGGAAGTACAGGCAGCGCTGAGCTTTCTTTGCCAGTGATGCAGTGTTGGTGGACCAGGAGAGGTCCTCACTGATGTGCACCCCCAGGAATCTGGTGCTGCTCACTCTCTCCACCACAGCACCATCGATGGTCAGTGGCAGGTGTTGGGTGTGACCCTTCCAGAAGTCAACAACAATCTCCTTTGTCTTGTTGATGTTCAGCAGGAGGTTGTTGTCCCTGCACCACGTGGCCAGAAGGTCGAGCTCCGACCTGTACTGAGTCTCGTCGCCCTCGGTGATGAGACCCACCAGAGTCGTGTCGTCGGCATATTTCAGCACCCGGTTGCTACTGGAAGTTGCAGTGCGGTCATGCGTCAGCAGGGTGAAGAGCAGCGGACTGAGCATGCAGCCTTGGGGGGCCCCCGTGCTCAGCGTGATGCTGGTGGAGAGTTTGTCGCCAACACGTACCACCTGAGGGCTCTGACAGAGGAAGTCCAGTAGCCAGTTGCAGAGGCTCAGCTTGTCGAGTTTGCAGATGAGTCGTTGTGGCACAATGGTGTTGAATGCACAACTGAAGTCCACAAACGGCAATCTCACATACGAGTCCCTCCTCTGCAGGTGGGTAAGGGCTGAGTGGAGGGCAGAGCAGATGGCATCCTCAGAGGACGTTTGGCTCGGTACGCAAACTGGAAGGGGTCTATGGTGGGGGGGAGAATGGATCTGATGTGCTCCATGACAAGCCGCTCCAAGCACTTCATGATGATGGGCATCAGTGCCACGGGGCAGTAGTCATTGAAGCAGGACGGAGCAGGTTTCTTCGGCACAGGTATGATGGTGGCAGCCTTGAAACAGGAAGGGACGATGGCCTGCTGCAGGGAAATGTTAAAGACGTCCGTGAAGACACCCATCAGCTCCCCAGTGCAGTCCTTCAGCGCTCGACCTGGGATGTCGTCAGGGCCCTCCGCCTTACAGGTGTTGATAGCGGCAAGAAAAAGAGCTGATGTTGTGAAGAACCAATGGGGAAAGTGTGAGTCTCATATCTGCAGGGACTGGAGTCATCTGGAGAACTAAGAAACCAAGGAGCGGGGAAAAGAACAAAGTGAAAGTACAACCACGAGGGCCGCCAATGAACGGCTATGAAAGACGAACTGGACCCCACCTTCGTGGACGAAGCAACGCGACTTAATATAAGTACTCTGAAGAACTTCTTTACTGCTTTTTCATCTTTATCTTACATTGGGGCATTGTCAAAGAAAAGCCCAGCGCTGTAACTCTTTTTTTGAACCCAAAGAATCAATGAGAACAAATTGGATCAAATTCAACCCATCTGGTGTGAGTATGGCTTTGTTGTGTTAGTGTGAATACCGTTCTTAAACAGAAGAAAACGAATAGTCAATTGGTATTAGTTTGATGCCGCATAGTACGAATTGGGCACCCCCTGTCACGGATCAGAATGGAGCAGGGCGACCAAATGCAGCTTGGACCAGGGTTTTTTGAGGGAAAAGGGAATTGGAATGGAGAATGAAGGGAAACAGACAGAGGAGAAACTAACATAACGACCTAACTAAACCAACAACTGGACTGACCGACAGACTGGCTAACAGAAACAGAACTGAAAGACGTGAGATGGAGACAAGAAACAAGAAGACATCAACGATCCGACAGGGGAGTGAGGGACAGCCAGGGTTTAAATACAAGACAGGTAACAAGAGGCAGGTGACTGTGCTTACATTGATTGTGAGGTAACACAGGAGTGCATAGGCGACGCGAACAGAACCCATGGTGTTAGAGATTTGCTCACTCCAACTTATTTTGCAAGAACCAAACAGGAGACAAGCAAGTTCTTTTAGACACCTGCAGGTGGAGAGTCCATTCGTCGCTGTCTGAACAGCGATTATCGAATGAAGTCTGAAAAGTCTCCTTCCTGCAAGGGCATATTTATTAGGAGGAACAGAGTGGGGGTGAGAGTGGACAGGTTTGGTGAACCCTCGGCCTCTGGTAAGATCAGAGCAGGGGCTGTTTTACGATGTTGTGGGAAACAGAACAACTTTGATTGCTTCCTCTGCAGCTAGTCAATCAGTTCAAAAGATCTTAGCACTTTGTTCTACTACTTTTGTTAAGACAGGACAGGCGAGTTTAATTATTACAGGTTACATTCCAACATAATCATAGGATCAAGATAACCTGGAAAACCCTAACATCTCCCTCCTGTTTTATCATATGATTATGTCACCCCAAACAACAAAGACAAGCAAGAAAAGGAAAAAAAAAACATATATACGTATAATGAAGAAAGTAGAATAGTAAAAATAAAAACAACAAACAATGATAGCAACACTTTCCAGTGAAATTGAGGCATTACCTCAACACCCCAGATCAAACTTATTGTGTAAGCGAAAAACCTGCTGGCCAGATGTTATTAGCAGGAAAATTCTTACACGGCCCCGTTGCCACAGGCGACCAGAATGCTATCAATAAAAAATAAAAAGAAAAACACAGAAACAGTACATCATTGTATCCATCACTTGTGAAGCATTTTCGATGGTCAAATCAACAAGTTTCCGTAATACATGCTCAACAGAACAGCATCTACGCAATCCACGTCTCATTATCATTATCACAACTGTCACGTCTAAGAAGTTGTATATGTGCCCGTGTTTTCGTCAGCTGATGATGTTCTAGTCTGTAGGTGAGGTCTGTCACACACACCGGCGCACACACTCGTGTCCAGTTGGCAGGCAGCATCGGACAACTCCTGTGACCACAAAACCATGATCCGTACTGAACAGGCACGTGCACTCATAGGATGCAGGTGAGGCAGTGCCTCTGAACTTCTGAATGAAGTAGGTCCCGTCCGATGGTGCAGCCATGTTGGTAGTAGAGCCCTTACACCTTGAAAACGGCTCTCTCATCCTGGCACACAGCGGTGATGTCCAAAGCTCCCATCCAGTTTCCTCCTGGAGAGCAGTCGTCGTTAATGCATTTGTGGGTCCTGCAACCTTGGGTGCAACATGTGTAGTCAGCAAGACTTGGAATGGTCCCTCCCGTCGTGGCTGGCCCAGTTCCTTCCTTTAATGACCTCGATGTAGACCCAGTCTCCTGGATTGATGGGGTTGTCGACCTGTGAGGAGGAAAGATCAAGCGGCAGTAAATTTGTCTTTGACACAGTTTGAGCGTCCTGATCATATAATCTGCCAAGGACTGCTCTTCATCTGTTGTTTGCAACTCTCGTAGTCAATTGTAGTGCCCATTTAACTGGCAAATAGGAATGTTTGCGGGAAGAGTTTGAACACTTCCTAATGATTCCCTTTAACCAAAAACTATTTATGACAGGGGCGTTCCCATTTATTGCCTCCTGATTTAAAAGAGATTGTCTTACCCATGCCTTCTTTCTCCTCACACGCTCGCACCCACACAGGGTGTGAACACACACACACACACACACACACACACACACACACACACACACACACACACACACGCACCCACGCAGACAAAGAGATTCTAATCCATCTCTCATGTAGCTTCTCTTGATAGAATCTCCTATTGATAAATGTATAGCAGACGTTTTAGCATATAATCCCATACTCTGCTCTCTCACTTCTACTTTTTCATGTCGGTGCAGTCGTAGGTGGCCCCTATTGCAGTCATTGTCTTGTTAACTGTCGCCGTGTGGCTCCTATGCATGATTGTGTGAATGTCAAAAATTGAACGTACCTAACTTTCTGACCATCCAACCTCCACTGTGGTGCAAAAAACCTTACTATTGTATTGAGTAGGTACATTGAGCAACCTAGCTTCCTCCTGACTGCCAAATGTCCTGTTCTAAAATTTATATAACTCGACCTCTACGTCTTAAGCTTGATGAGCCAAAATATAAGATCTTGCTCTTGTTTCCTACCGTTTTAGCCTATTTGTTTTATCTAAATCCGTTCAATCTCTGATTATAATCTGTAGCCCTACGTATTTTTCAAATTTTTATTTATTTATTTATCAAATCTCCTCAGTTCTGTCAAACTCAGTGCACAATGAACCTTCCTTCCACTTTGAACCAAGCTCCACCAAATTTGGGAACGCCGTAGCAAGGAGTGCGGTTTGGTCGTCGGACACTCCAAGTCCATATCTTTTTGCCGCACTTCACCCTCTCACGTTGGTATTCTTTGGCTGTTGCTTCAGAGCGACCCCATCCATCACTCTTGAATGAGTCCATTGTTCAAATGAGTCAATTTTCATCATTGTGAGTTCCTCCGCTTTTCACTGTCTTTTCCGTCCCCGAGGATGTTGTATTTCCTCCGGAGTGTACTTGTCCTCCTCCAAGCACAACAGCAGTCTTTTCTTGTCCTTCGCCAAAGGTCAAAGGTGCTTCAGAGCCAGGCACCATTTTGTGGTTGTTCATGGCTGCAGGCGAAGACTCGGATTGGGTTTCAGGGGCCCTGACACTGAGAATGACAGGCTGGGACATCAAACTTGTAAGACTATCTCCAAATGTAGCTGCTTCCATCAATTTGCTGGTAATGTTTGTTTACCAAACTTCAAATTCTTCTAATAACAGCGGTCTCGTTTTTATATCGTAAATCCTGCAACTCATCCTATTTTTGAGCTACATTTTATCTATAGTTCCAATTTAATCGGACAGTATGTTGTCTTCAGTATCATTATTGAAAATCAACTCATCGAGGTCTGCTTTCCACATCAAGCCCTGATCTGTATGTCTTGACCTCTCACATGTTATTGTCATGCTTGCTCAAAAATGTGACTTAGAGTATGGTGCTGTGAATTCTCAATCTCCCCAATGAAATTGGATCCCACCTCGTAGTTCTTATCGTTCTCATGTTCCTGTTAGCCTGCAATTGTCCAAATCAAAAATGTTTTCTTTTAACTGTCTTTCTTTTGAACCTCTAAATCTCTCGTGTTGCTAACCTATCTACACCAGAACAAAAAATTTACCACAATATAACACCAAATGTATTCGAAAATTCATCATAAAGTGTTGTATTATTACTATCTTCCACTATCTGTCCTACTCACTCCCCCCCTTTTGAGGCTTGGCAACGCCCATGCCTCACACCTTGACAAACTTTTTGGGAGAATGTGTTCTTTACTACATACGATTCCATCATCATTTAATTTGACTTTCTTTCCAAAACGCTTCTCAATTTCTCAGTTCACACATCTTCTACATGTGTTACTGGTTCTCCAGTTTTTTTTTTGTTTTTTTTCTAGTTAATTATCAATCCAAAAGCTACGTGTTTCTTTCTAACATTCAACCTGCTCAAAATCATTCTTTCATCAAAGTCGCTCTACTAATTTTCCATAGTAGTCGCCAACAACTTCAACCATTCAACCTGTAATTTCTTTTCATTCAGGCTATCATTCATCAATGTTCATTTGCATCTCACACGCAGTCTCCAAAAAGGAGTCTTTCTATCACATTGGTCCCAATTCATCCAAGCTCACCACACAACATTCATATATCATTTTCAACTCAGGTTTCCTGGTAGAACAATCCACCAATTCAAAAAAGACTTAACTAAACCAAACAACTGGCAAATTAATCTGAATTTTTTTCTTTGTTTTTAAATTTGAAGAACTCAATCTCTCAGATTTAGCTTGCATTTAGAATTTTGTATAATCTTATAACACAACCAATCAATTATTCCTATTAAATGTAGCATTGCAAAATCTTAAATTCACAATTTAGCTTCTTCCAATTCCTGAAAGCATGTTCTGTCATTTTTTTTCTTCGAATTTCTCATGTGGGCTCGACACTTAACATGCACTAGTGTGGATTAGTTTCTGCTTGCAAACAGATTTCTCTCTTTTTCCTCTCATTTTTATCTTTCAAAATCATTTCTGTTCTGCGGTGCAAATTGGATAGACCACAGTCCAGCAAATTTTTTTTATACTAAAACTTTAGCCAATGTTCATCATTTTAACATATACGCACACACATGCACAGCTCTCGCATGCAAAAGGTAGTTCCCAGCACCAATGATTCGTCACAGGCTGGCCATTTCCTGTGGTCGATCATGAGCTGGTCCCTCCCATGCACACGAGGACAGCACATTCTAATTTTATTTATTTATCTTCTAGAAGCAAGTTGCATTTATTTACCACTTGATTTGCGTATTTTAACTTTAGTGTAACACAATTTGAGCTCTAGTCATTTGTAATTTGGGCATACAAACAGCATTGTCACACTTCTTGGATGGACAGGATTTCTAATCATCTAAAAAAAATTCTAATAATCTGACAATGACATGTTTTGCTGTCATATGGGCATCTATTCTTTCTTTCTCTGTATGAGCATAAGCGGTCAAAGAGGAGGAAGCTTGTCATGCTAAAAATTTGGCTTCTCCTCTGCTCCTTCCTCCACCCTTTGATTGATATTGTTTTGCAAAACGACACTCTCGTGCAAAGTGTCCTCGTCTCCCACAGTTCCAACAGTTGTCAGAATCCCCTGGGGGTTTTGAATTATATGGCGGCCTGCGACCTTGTTGGCCTCTACCTCTCCCTCTGCCTAGCTGGGACCCTTGGAAGAAGACTGTTGTATCTTCATCTAGTTCATCATCATCATTATCTAGATGAAATACATCAGAACTTTTGCCTTTTTTGATCACTTTTTCAGCATGTCTGGCCCATTGCATAGTTGTTGTCACACTTGCAACATCCACTTCCACCAAATGTTTCCTCACCCAGTTGCCTATTTCAGGGCGGAAATTAGTGAGGAGCGCATTTTTAAGCTGTGTTGATAAGCACTCTCAGCTGTACCATTGAATGGGATGCCACTATGTACCCAGAATTCTTTTTCAAATCTCAATTGAATGGCGGCCTCATCACTTTTCAACTTTCTATCTTTTGTCTTTTGGATTTTTTCTCTGCTTTCTTGTGAAGCTTTCAACCACACTCTAGCACTTCTACCACTTCTTCCACATTTCAAATTTCCTTGTACTCCATACATTTTCTTCCACTTCAGCATGTATTGCATACAATTAAGAAATCTACTTGCCATGAACTTCTCGTTTTAAAGAAGAGCAGAGCAAGAGATTTACCGTTCTTATTTCCCATCTTAATTTTAGTAGCTTAAGGTTTTACAATTTGTTTCAATTTTTTTTTCTTTGAGGATCCTCAATGCAGGTTTAAATTGACCTTTCAACAAATTACTAGCCTGTTTTATTGCCATGGATCAACGCTAGAACTGCTTCTTAGTCAATTTATCCTACCAGTCACACACTCAATCACACAAACTCCAGCGCTTTTTTAGGCCTATCCAGGGATGGGTGTAAAACCATCCCAAACAGCTTTGGAAAAACGGACAAAAGAAAAAAATCTACGCCCTTCTTCAATTAAGAAAAAGAAGCTCTGTTTTTCTTAGCCCGTTTCTTCCACTGGGACTTGAACCCAAGCTATTCTTTGGCTTGGAAAAACATACAAAGAAAAATCTACGCCCTTCTTTGATTAACAAAAAAGAAGCTCCGTGTTTCTTAGCACGTTCCTTCCACTGGGACTTTAACCCAAGCCAGATCCCTCAGCTCGGAAAAACAGACAAAGAAGAGTCTACACACTTCTTCGATGAACGAAAAAGAAGCTCTGCCTTTCTTAGCCTGTTTCTTCCACTGGGACTTGAACCCAAGCTGGCTCCCGTGCACCTCTATGTGTTACGCGTTTAACAACACAACACAATTTCAGGCCTTTAACTTACTTGTCCCCTGGTTCGTTGCACTGCCGGGTCCCGTCAATCCACCTCTGTCAGACGAAGGCAGACCTAAGATGCTGGCCCAGCGAAGAATTTCCTTCCCAGGTCTTTCTTTACCAGGTCCGGCTAATGGACGCTGGCCCGTCGACGGTGTACAGCGCGTCGTCCTCCGTCAGCCAGATGATGGGTATGAGGGTCCCGGGTTTCGGCACCAAAATGTTAGAGATTTGCTCACTCCAACTTATTTTGCAAGAACCAAACAGGAGACAAGCAAGTTCTTTTAGACACCTGCAGGTGGAGAGTCCATTCGTCGCTGTCTGAACAGCGATTATCGAATGAAGTCTGAAAAGTCTCCTTCCTGCAAGGGCATATTTATTAGGAGGAACAGAGTGGGGGTGAGAGTGGACAGGTTTGGTGAACCCTCGGCCTCTGGTAAGATCAGAGCAGGGGGTGTTTTACGATGTTGTGGGAAACAGAACAACTTTGATTGCTTCCTCTGCAGCTAGTCAATCAGTTCAAAAGATCTTAGCACTTTGTTCTACTACTTTTGTTAAGACAGGACAGGCGAGTTTAATTATTACAGGTTACATTCCAACATAATCATACGATCAAGATAACCTGGAAAACCCTAACACATGGTAACATATAGACATAATAAAGCAACCGGGGATGAGTCGTGACAACCCCTTTGAATTTTCCAACAAGACAAAGAAGAAATAAGGCATCATGTCAGATGGATACTGCAGTGCGTGGTTACAAACGCAGCCCTGTGCCGCTTTCTAGTGGTGACATGAGAATTGCAGGTAAAGGTTACGTCCTGCACAATCTCAAGTGGGTAAATACCATTTAGGGTTAGCCAGTTCAGGGTGCCCCCCCCCCCCTCTCTCTCTCTCTCTCTCTCTCTCTCTCTCTCTCTCTCTCTCTCGGGATCCGAGCGTAAGAACAAGCACTAAGAACGGTGTTGTCAGCGGAAAAAAAACTGATCACACTGATCATGGGCACACAGGAGGGGAGGGGTGTGCACACTGACAAAACTATGACAATATGGACATGATCGGGGACGAGTCGTGACACTTGCAAGGAAAGACAAATGCACCCATCCAGTTTATGATTGCTTGAAGGTGTTATCGGTCCCTGGTTGCTTATTTATTGTGTTGTTTATTTATGATTTATTCATCACTCTTATTTATTCATTGTTTGTGCCTTCTTTTATTTTCTTGTGTTGTTTACTTGTATGTACATTGTGAACTATGTCTTGTCACCGTGGGATAGTGGGAACGTAATTTCGATCTCTTTGTGTGTCTTGGCATGTGAAGAAATTGACAATAAAGCAGATTTTGACTTTGACTGGTTGGAGACTTCTAATTACCCTTGTAATTGCGCGCTGTTGTGACCATTCGCCTATAGGGGAACAGAGCCCACAGAGGCATTTGCGATTAGTTAATTTGCGGATTCAAGACGGACCCAAAAGGAGACGGTCGCAGTAACAGAAAAGAGAGACACGAGTCTCTGCGTCTGCGCGGAGACAGAGGCGCGCAGACGCGAGGTAACGAGTTGACATCAGCATGAGCAGGAATAAAACTATTTTTTCTAACAAAGATGTCTGTGTCACGAGTCATTTTCCAATCACCACCCAGCTCGGTGGCCGGTCCGGACGGGCGCCGGGACGGACCCACGCCTCTCAGAAAATATACATGGTCTTGACAGGCATCCTGTATGTGCAGCATACCCATCTTTACCCATCTTTTGATAAGTGCTACCGCTTAATTTGTATTGGTAATGATTTTAGGTTTTTTATAATCTATAAATTGTAATTTTACACTATTCCAATAGCCCATCTTCGCCCCTGAAATAAAACTATTATGGGAAAAGTGAAACGAGATGATGAAACATGCAATGTAATGTAAATTTTTCCAAGTCAGCAAAGTGTATCTGCGAAATAATGTTATAATGCCCATTAGTCACTGTAAAGTCTTGATCCTATGAGATCTGGCTTTGAATGGAAAACGGTGGGTAGTACCCACTGGGTACAATTGATTTAAGCAGCAAATAAGCGAGGCATCCTCAACCGATCGTTCACGTTGCCACATCCAGTTAGATTACGACGTCGACGTAGGACTCGGAGCTTGACGGGGGGATGTAGAGTTATATGTCTGTGATTGTAATTCGGTTTGCTTTTTTCCGTTATCCACAGTGCGGCAGAGAAGTGGACGCGCATCCGGTCAGCTATGGCGCCTTTTGGACTGAAAGCCGTTGTTGGAGAAAGTAAGGAGTGTTTTTCTTGTTAATTCTTTATTATTTGATCAACACCGAGGAAGCACCTTCAAGCAGTACAACCAACAAATAAGTTAAATATCAAACGAGTGAAAACTAAAACTTTCCTCAAATTATATTCACATTTCAAATTGTTGTATTTTTCATTTTGATTCGTCGTGGTTAAGTTTTTATATTCATATATATAATTCACAATATATTCATTCATTCATTCATTCATTCACCTTCCGAACCGCTTAACCTTACGGGACTCGTGCGGCACATTTTTTAAATGCTTGCATTATTGTCATAAAGTGGCTCAAAATGTTTTACAAAACAGACTACGTGCCTTGTTTTATTACTAGAAAATCTTAAACATTAATTTTGTTTCCGTAATAAAATTAGTACAATTATGTATTATTTTTGTATTTTTGTTATAGTCCAATAAAACACCAAATAAACAGCCTCCAAAGGATCGTTTCAGATATTGCCAAGTGTTGAGGGAGGAATTGTTACTGGTAAAAGATCATTGTATGTAGGTTGTTTTAAAACGTATTTAACATCTTAAAGAATCTTCATTACTGATACAGGGCACCTCCATTTTATTTGATATTCATCAATTTTTTTATATCACTTAAACTGTCCAGGGTCACGGAGAGCTGACAGGTGAAAGGAAAACTTCAAATTTGATTTCATTTAATTTAATTCAATTCAGTACAAAAAGTTCGAATGTAATAAAAGTTATTTATAGACATTTTGCATTTGCAAGTCTCATCGAGACCATGTCTGTAGACCAAATCCAGCATTGTTGCCGATATTGTCATCATTAAAACATGTCATGCCAGAATCTTACTCCTCTCCAAAAGTCACTTCTAACATTTGAGACAAAAATAGGATGAATGCAATTCTTTCAGAGGTTTAGTTTAGTTTGTGTCTGTTTCTGAGGCCTGTTGTTTTCCTGTGACGTTGTCAGATGACACAGAACCGCCCTGAAATAGTGATGGCGAGTGTTGTATGGTCTAAGAGGATTTGAAGGAGATTAGAGGCGGGGATTGCGTTTACCCTCCATAGAGGACAAACTGGATTGTTAAACCCCAGTGATGGAAACTGGGACACTCCTTATCTGTATGTCCATCCACCCAAGTACAACAAATTGTGAACCATCAGTAGTATTCTAATAATTTTTTTTTTGCTCATTTGCTTTTTGTTTGAAGTTCAAATCTATTGCTGTCCAAACTGCGTCGAGGCTTGAGGTTGTCTCTCTCAATGTATCAACACTCAGCAATCTGTTCAGACTCAAACCTGCCTTTTATCTCCAGATGGGTAGACTCCTACTCTCGTACCCCCAGTTGGCATTGTGGTACAGCTAGTGCAAAAAGACATGTTTAACCAAATACTTTAGCGTTTTCTCAGCAGTTGTCACCTTCCTATTGTTGCAAAGTTGCAAGCCGCTTTTGCAAGAGTTAGTTCAGTGGTTTTTTAACCTGGATTCGATCGAACCCTAGGGGTTCGGTGGGTCGGTCTCAGGGGTTCGGCAGAGCCTCCACTGCGGAGGTCCGAACACGCCTGTATGTCGTGTAAATTTGTGATGACGCACACTGATTTCCTTGTATGTATCCATCCGTCCATCCGTCCATCCATCCATCCATCCATCCATCCATCCATCCATCCATCCATCCATCCATCCATCCATCCATCCATCCATCCATCCATCCATCCATCCATCCCATGTTAGGTTAGTTGAAATAGGTGTGGGTTAATAATTCTCTGTAGATATGTTCACTCTGATTGACTGGATTGTATCCATCAAATATTGGAGTCACCTTTCTGTATATGGTTGTTTCTGTTGTTGATCACAACAAGAAGCTGGATGTAGGGGCATTGTTGAGGCAACAAGGAAATACGTACATGCTATGTCATCTTAAAGAAGTCTGAGGGCCCTTTATTGGTAGACTGACATCCATGCACTTGGCATAAAAACAGGTATAACTTGTTTTTTTGTGCCAGCGTGGGTCTAGTCTAGTGTGTTTGGGGCATTACAGCGCACGGAGTTACTTCTCCCCAACACTTGATAATTTGGTAACAAAGTCGATTGTGTTTGGCATATAAACAGATGCATGTTTATTTTCATGCCAGGTTCTGTCAGCGTGTTTCTTGATTGCGTTTGGCATGTACAGTGGGGAGAACAAGTATTTGATACACTGTTGATTTTTCAGTTCAGTTTCCCACTTGCAAAGCATGTAGAAGTCTGTAATTTCTATCATAGGTACTCTTCAACTGTGAGTGATGGAATTTAAAACAAAAATCCAGAAAATCAAATTGTACGATTTTTAAATAATTAATTCCCATTTTATTGCAGGAAATAAGTATTTGATACATCAGAAAAACAGAACTTAATATTTGGTGCAGAAACCTTTGTTTGCAATTACAGAGATCAGACGTATCCTGTAGTTCTTGACCAAGTTTGCACACACTGCAGCAGGGATTTTGGCCCACTCCTCCATACAGATCCCTTTCAGAGCCTTCAGGTTTCGGGGCTGTCGCTGGGCCACACGGACTTTAAGCTCCCTGCAATGATTCTCTATTGGATTCAGGTCTGGAGACTAGCTAGGCCACTGCAGGACCTTGATATGTTTCCTACGGAGCCACTCCTTAGTTGCCCTGGCTGTGTTTTGGGTCGTTGTCATGCTGGAAGACCCAGTCGTGACCCATCTTCAATGCTCTTACTGAGGGAAGGAGGTTGTTGGCCAAGATCTCTCGATACATGGTCCCATCCATCCATCCCTGAATACGGTGCAGTCGTCCTGTTCCCTTTGCAGAAAAGCATCCCCAAAGAATGATGTTTCCACCACCGTGCTTCACAGTTGGGATGGTGTTCTTAGGGTTATACTCATCATTCTTCTTCCTCCAAACACAATAAGTGGAGTTTAAACCAAAAAGTTCTATTTTTGTCTCATCAGAATACATGACCTTCTCCTATTCCTCCTCTGGATCATCCAGAGGGTCATTTGCAAACTTCAGACAGGCTTTGACATGCGTTGGCTTGAGCAAGGGCACCTTGCGTGCACTGCAGGATTTTAATCCTTGATGACGTAGTTTGTTACTGATGGTTTTCTTTGAGACTGTGGTCCCAGTTCTATTCAGGACATTGACCAGGTCCTGCCGTGTAGTTCTGGGCTCATTCCTCACCTTCCTCATGATCATCGATGCCCCACGAGGTGAGATTTTGCATGGTGCCCCAGACCGAGGGAGACCGAGGGTCGCGGCTGGGTCTTCCAGAATGACAACAACCTAAAACAAACAGCCAGGGCAACTGAGGATTGGCTCCGTAGGAAACATCTCAAGGTCCTGGAGTGGCCTAGCCAGTCTCCAGACCTGAATCCAATAGAGAATCTTTGGAGGGAGCTCAAAGTCCGTGTGGCCCAGCAACAGCCCCGAAACCTGAAGGCTCTGGAGGAGATCTGTATGGAGGAGTGGGCCAAAATCCCTGATGCAGTGTGTGCAAACCTGGTCAAGAACTACAGGAAACGTCTGATCTCTGTAATTGTAAACAAAGGTTTCTGCACCAAATATCAAGTTCTGTTTTCCTGATGTATCAAATACTTATTTCCTGCAATAAAATGGAAATTAATTATTTAAAAATCATACAATGTGATTTTCTGGATTTTTGTTTTAGATTCCATCACTCACTGTTGAAGAGTACCTATGATAGAAATTACACACTTCTACATGCTTTGCAAGTGGGAAAACCTGAAAAATCAGCAGTGTATCAAATACTTGTTCTCCCCACTGTAAATGGTTGCATGTCCATTTTCATGCCAGGTTAAGTCAGTGTGTTTGAGAAGTAGACGCGCTGATGCGCCCCCCAGCGCATCTCACAATTTGGTGACAAAAAGTATACTCCATTTTAGATTACTTGCAAGGAATTGTTGTGCAGCGTAGGTGATGTAACATAATCTTGGTGGATTTGATGGAGGCACAGTAAACAGATTCGGTGCCCCGCAGATTTGTGTGGTGGATGTCAACTACTTTATTCACAAATAATACAACAACGTAGGACAATCCCTCAGAATCCATCCATCCATTTTCTGAACCGCTTAGTCCCCACAGGGGTCGCGGGTGTGCTGGAGCCTATCCCAGCCGTCATTGGGCAGTAGGCGGGGGACACCCCGAACCGGTTGCCAGCCAATCGCAGGGCACACAGAGACAAACAACCATTTGCACTTGCACTCACACCTAGGGACAATTTGGAGTCTTCAATCGGCCTACCAAGCATGTTTTTGGGATGTGGGAGGAAACCGGAGTGCCCCGGAGAAAACCCACGCGGGCCCGGGGAGAACATGCAATCTCCACACAGGGAGGGCCGGAGGTAGAATCGAATCTGCACCTTCCTAACTGTTAGGTGGACGTGCTACCCAGTGCTCCACCGAGCCGCCCCCCTCAGAATCTTTGTGTGAATAAATTAATGAGCATTATGGGTAAAATGCGGCATGAGAAACAAAATGCCTAAAGAATGTCGTTGTCTTCTAATTAGTAAATTCACGATAACGCATATCTGAACTGGTCTTGCAAAGGCAACAGCAGAAGTCACACTGATTTGCTGGTATGTCATCCCCCCCTAACCCTAACCCTAACCCCCCCCCCCCCCCCCCCCCCAAAGAGGGGTTCGGTGAATGCGCATATGAAACTGATGGGGTTCGGTACCGCACCCCCACCCCACCCCCCCTATAGAGGGGTTCGGTGAATGCGCACATGAAACTGATGGTGTTCGGTACCACCCCACCCCCCCGTAAAGAGGAGTTCGGTGAATGCGCATATGAAACTGATGGGGTTCGGTACCTCCAAAAAGGTTAAGAACCACTGCTCTATAACTTGTCTTTAAATGTGAGCAGGTTTGAGATTATAGTCTTTCAAGGGTCTTTTCCAAATCTCAAGGTCTTCAGATGTACACATTGCATTAATTGATGCACGCCACTTTGTAGGATGCGACCATTTTCTTCTTTAAAGAAGGGGTGGTTGCAGTGTATTAATAAATTCTAAACTGATGATTGATTATTACATTTACTATGAAGAAAATATAAGGGATATTTATAATATAATACTTAATTTATTATTGATAGATTCATTGGGGTGGAAGGTGGGGTGGCAATACCTTTTAGTGGGGTTGGCAACTGCCACCCATCGCCACTCTGTAAAATCGTCTATGTACTTGACCCTTTTCTTTTTTGTTTGGAAACCCTTGCAAATCACCACTAAATTTTCAGAGGCCGACATTTGGAGTTATCCAAGTCGATGATTCAAAATGGCTATTACTCAGTTATTTTCGAACTATAAGCTGCACCAGACGATAAGCTGCACCAGCTAAGATTCAGGGATATTTTAGTTTTTTTCTTATAAAAGCCACACCGAACTATAAGCCGCACGTGCACACGAGTTATTTACAAAGAAAGACGGTACACAGAAAGCCTTTTTAAAGTTTTAATAACATACCTTAACATTTCTTTCCAAACACTGCCTGTGACGCGTCAGTAATACCGCAGCAACACGGAAGTAACACAACACTAATAGGGCTGGATTAAAAAAAACATACCGGTAAAAGTCACTGAGACGCGGCGGTAACACAACAGCAACACGGGAGCACAGCACTTACAGGGCTGGTTAAAAAAACATATCAGTAAAAGTAAAAAAAAGAGCTTCATCATCTTCATCTTCCTCCTGTGCACTGAAACCATTGAAGTCTTCCTCCTCAGTGTCCGATTGGAATAGCGTCAGATATTCTTCGCCACTCACTATCTCAGTCTCTCTTTCGTTGTTGCTTTTATGCATTTCTTCTAGCATTTTCCATGATGAGGGTCTGTTCATGCTAATTTTATTCACGCACAAAGCGGCAAGTTACATTAAACTAGCGAGCTACACATATAGCTCCAGAGTAGACGTGACTGGGAAATAAAGAAAGAAAAGGGTGACACAACACGATGTCATCAACAATGGGCCAAATCGACTGCCTTTAATTTAAAAGTGGTATGATATGCATTTCTTTTGGCCCACATAATGACGGTTTGTGTATAAAAGCTTCCTTTCAGTAATGTCTGTCTTGATCTCGTTCTGTCTCTTCTTTGTGTGATTTATACGGCACTATTTGCCTGGCGGATGGACATGGGATCAACACACCACTTTTCTCCCCAGTGACCGTGTCACATATCCCTCCACCCAGCAAAGCGTGCCGCATAACAGCGGTCCACAGCCTTTTTACGAGTGTATAAAAGTGAGCAGATCATCACAAAAATCACAGAAAAAATCTTATATAAACCGCACCGGACGATAAGCCGCAGGGTTCAAAATTTGAGAAAAAAGTCGCGGCTTATAGTCTGAAATTTACAGTACATTCCATATATTGAAACCATAGTTTTTAATTTTAAGAAATATTTTGTCATTCCATTTATCGAGTTGCAAGCGGCACGGTGCTGAACTGGTTTGCACGTCCGCCACACAGTTCAGATGTTTAGGGTTCAATTCCGTCTCCAGCCTTTCTGTATGGAGTTTGCATGTTCTTCCCATGCCTGTGTCTGTTTTCTACGGGTACTCCGGTTCCCTCCCATGTTCCATGGTAGGCCAATTGACCACTCCAAATTATAAATTATTATTGCCGATATAGGCTCCAACATGCCCGCAACCCACGAGAGGATAAGCTGTTTAGAAGATAAACGAATGGAATGAATTCATCTACTTGCATTTATATTAATATTGAATGGCGGCGTGCACACGCAGCGGCCACTCTCTGTCCCGTTCGGTGTTTTGTGAGTGTTTACTGAGTGTTTGTCCGGCAGTTTTGTGTATGTCCGTCTCGTGTGATACGTCGTGCTACTAGTGCGGCGGGCATGTTCTGCTCAACATCGGCGGAAGTGGGTTTTATGGCGTTCTGGACTTTGGTGCGGAGAGATTAAGGGCGCTCGGACTGCTTCGTCATGGAGCGACGCCGGACTGGCCTGCTCTTCCTCCCCCGGTTGGACTGCGTCCTGAGCTTGGACTGCTCCGTCCTGGAGCATTGTTGGGATGTGTCGGCAGCGGGTCTGCAGCGGGTCTGCGAGGCAGCGGAAGAGGGGCCAGCGCGGAGACGTCGGGCCAGGCTTGCGGCCAACCCAGGTCGCCCAGCCGTGCCTTCCATTCTCCTGGCGTACGTTCGTTCGCGGGACGAAAAGATGGGTTGTGTTCGCCTGATAGGATCCACGAACCGGACAGTGCGTGCCTGCTGTGTGCTCGTGTTCACAGTGGCCTGGTTGACTGTCATCTTTCTGCTGTGCATCGGGAGCGGCTAGCGTGCTATCACTCTTATTGTTCATCTTCTTGTTTTATTTTTCCTGTGTTGTTTACTTGTATGTGCGCTGTGAACTCTGTCTTGTCACCCTGGGATAGTGAGAAACGTAATTTCGATCTCTTTGTGTGTCTTGACATGCGGAGGAATTGACAATAAAGGAGACTTTGACTTTGACTTGACTTGACTTTGACTTTGGTGCCAATGTGCAAAAAAAATCCTAATTTAAGTCACAATGTCTCACATTATTTCTCACATTCAATTCCATTGACGGTGATAGACGTCAAAGATCCCTTTTACCCGGAAGTTAATAAATAAATAAATAAATAAATAAATAAATAAATAAATAAATAAATAGTTGTGTACCTCTCATGTTACAGAGATAATGAACGGTGTCATCAAGAAGGCAAGAGAAAAAGGAAAATGGAAAGTAAGTGCATGTTTTTTTTCAGATTCCCAGAGTATTTAAGACCATAAATTCCCCATTATGAAGAGTTCTGTCTCTTGTTTGTAGGTGCTTGTGGTGGACAAGCTAAGTATGAGGACGATTTCCTCGTGCTGCAAGATGACAGACATCATGTCAGAGGGAATCACCAGTGAGTACCATTGGTTTTACCACTAGAAATTCATGTGACAGACAATACATTTATTTTATAGTTTACTTGTGGATTGATGAGGTCATAGTATTATTTTTGTTGCTCTTCACGCTTACTCTGCTACGTGAGCTCTGCAGCTGTCTGACCAAGTCTGCAGCTTCAGGGTATTGGGGCACATTTGCTCAATAATTTGGCTTGAAAATGGAATTTCACAGCACCTCAAGACATGTTATCTGCTCCTTTTTTCCCCCACCTTTGGGTTTTGAGTCATGTTAATTATCTAGTGCAGGAGTTGCAACCTGCGGCTCCGGAGCCGCATGCGGCTCTTCATTCTGATTGTAACGGCTCCCTTTGGCCCTGAAAACAAAAACAAAAAAACAAACATAAATAAATGGTATTTCTTCATTCATTTCATTCATATTATTATGATTATTATTGTTAATTCTGGAGCAGGATGATGAGAACTTTGTGTCTTATGGCCAGTTGGCTTATCACACATCTTGTTTGTGTGGAAGCCCTCAATGTTCAGTTGTAAAGTTGTAGGAAGCGATGGTCCACAAGCAGCATCTTTTATTTTAGCACCTTATTGCTCTCGGGCCGAGGTTCTATCCTTTTACCACCCCGAAAGCCTCTCCAAAGTATCGTTTTCAGCCTGAACATGTCAGACAATATCCAGTTTCCAGGGCTCACCACGAGGAGGTAAACGAAATGAGCCCCTACTGCACGCCTGCTTGGTGTCGTAGTGCTCACACCCGTTTAATAGACAGGCCAATAAATGCCGCTCTGCACTTAGTGACAGGTTGCCTTCGCCACACACTAACGGATGAACTGTACATACTTGCGGACATCCAACTATTAAGAGAGCCACACTGTCTCTGGCTCACCAAGCGCAGGAGCCTGGTTACTTTCTGCGCGTTCGTCTACTCTCTCCAACACCTAGAGAACACTGGCAACTAAAGTCGAGACACCCATTTGTCCCTGCTGCACTGGCGCTGCTGAATGAAGCTGACCAGTCAGGCAGCAATGCAACAACTTGAGCAGACAACAAATAGAACACAGACTGGAAAGAAAGCTCTTCCTGACTCCGCGGATTCATTGCAGAGGCCAGCACATCACCACCAGCAATTTGTTTCCCCAGCCCAGCTCAACCGCCTTGGAACTGGTGTTGGTCTCTTCCGCTCAACCCTACACAAATGGGGTTTGGTGCCTACTGCGGCATGCGAGTGTGGCACAGAGGAACAGACTGCAGACCATGTTATAACATTTCAATTTTGGAAAGTACATCAGGACTTTAAAAGTATTTTTTAAATTTCAGCTCTGTCACAATAATGCGATCAGCGGGGTTCAGTTGCGCGGTCGGCGACGCGCTACGTTTGCGGGTTCGGCGGTGCGCTGCAGTTGCGCGATCGGACAAAATTAAGCTCCCTGAGCACTTAGGTCCATTTGAATTTTGAGAAGTACGTCACAAGTTTAAAAATATTTTCTAAATTTCAGCGACGGCTCTGTCACAATAATCCAACCAGCACGGTGCAGTTGCGCGGTCGGCGACGCGCTACGGTTGCACGTTCGGTGGTGCGCTGCAGTTGCGCGATCGGACAAAAAATGCGCAAATGAAAAAATTCTTAAAAAAGTCTTGGAACGGATTAAAAAACAATCCACAAATATGTTATTGTGCTTTATTGTTTGAAGGCGATGGGCTTCACACACATGTTATTGTGCTTTATTATTAGTGTGAAAGTGAAGACCTTCACACTATTGTTATTCCTGTCCTTTATTAGTGTGAAGGTGAAGACCTTCACACTATTGTTATTCCTGTCCCTTATTAGTGTGAAGATGAAGACCTTCACACGATTGTTATTCCTGTCCTTTATTATTATTATTATTAGTGTGAAGGTGAAGAGCTTCACACTATTGTTATTCCTGCCCTTTATTATTATTATTATTATTATTATTAGTGTGAAGGTGAAGAGCTTCACACTATTGTTGTTCCTGCCCTTTATTATTATTATTATTAGTGTGAAGGTGAAGACCACACTATTGTTATTCCTGTCCTTTATTAGTGTGAAGGTGAAGACCTTCACACTATTGTTATTCCTGTCCTTTATTGTGTGAAGGCGAAGGCCTTCACACATTGTTATTGTCAGAGATCGGAATGGAGCAGGGCGACCAAATGCAGCTTGGACCAGGACAGTTATTCTACTTTATAAATATTTGTGTGAAGGTGAAGACCTTCACACAATGTTATTCTACTTTATTGTGTGAAGGTGGAGGCCTTCAAACATTGTTAGTCTACTTTATTGTGTGAAGGCGAAGACCTTCACACATTGTTATTCTACTTTATTGTGTATTGTTGCATTGCTGCCTGACTTGTTATTCCTGTCCTTTATTATTAGTGTGAAGGTGAAGACCTTCACACTTTTGTTATTCCTGTCCTTTATTGTGTGAAGGTGATGGCCTTCACACATATGTTATTCTACACCATTCACTATTATTATTATTGTGTGAAGGCGATAGCCTTCACACATATGTTGTTCTACAACATTCACTATTATTGTGTGAAGGCGATAGCCTTTACACATGTTATTCTACACCAGCCATGGGCAAACTACGGCCCGCGGGCCACATCCCGCCCACCGGGCCATTTAATCCGGCCCGCCAAATTTGAATAAATTGTATTATTGAACTTTTTTTTGGGTCATTTTCCCCGCAGTTAGTATGTTTCCCCAATAGATGGGGAAGCGCCTGCCCGCGCATTTACTACCGGACGCCGTGTCAGAAAGCTCGGTGCACACTCACAAGTGCGTGTACGTACTAAGTAGTACACTTCCATCAGTGCCGAATTTCTAGTGTGGGCTGTGACGTCAGCATTCTCGTTATTCGCGCGCTGAGCTTTCAGATACATCCATCCATCCATTTTCTGAACCGCTTAGTCCCCACGGGGGTCGCGGGCGTGCTGGAGCCTATCCCAGCCGTCATCGGGCAGTAGGCGGGGGACACCCTGAACTGGTTGCCAGCCAATCGCAGGGCACACAGAGACAGACAACCAATCGCACTCACACTCACACCTAGGGACAATTTGGAGTCTTCAATCGGCCTACCAAGCATGTTTTTGGAATGTGGGAGGAAACCGGAGAGCCCGGAGAAAACCCACGCGGGCCCGGGGAGAACATGCAAACTCCACACAGGGAGGGCCGGAGGTGGAATCGAACCCGCACCCTCCTAACTGTGAGGCGGACGTGCTACCCAGTGCGCCACCGAGCCGAGATACAGTTTTACGTTAATGCCACCCACAAACCTTCCCCTGGAATCCTTCCACTAAAATGAGTGGCCCGAGGAAAAGAAAGGTGGACACTGAGAAAAAAAAAGAGAGGACAATTTGGCTCGACCTACGTGTTGGAGCAAACGTTCCGCCACATGAACGTCAACAAAGCCCGTCACAGCTCTAGGTTAACGGACCGACACCTTGGCTCTATCCTAAGAATTATCACAACAAATTTTACTCCAGACCATGATGCACTAGCAAAAAAGGGAGACCAACAATTCTATTGATTTCTTTGTTACTTTATTTAGAAGTATTCTTTCACTGATTCTTCAAGATGATGTATTTGGTCAGAATGTTTGCCGTTTGATGTGATTTCGCCTCATTAGATAAACATATTTCATAAATCTGACCTGCAGGCGCTGAAGTGATGGAAACTATTATTCATAATAACAGTGTCGTATTTAATGAGAATCACTGATAGTAGTTTTTTGGTGAAATGTTTTTTTAATACTGTTAATAAATGCATTTGTTTTCAAAACGTTTTTTCGGAATATCCATGCTTTACTACCTACTAAAAGCACAAACCTTTTATGCCATGACCTTTACATGTCATTTCTATTACTTCACACAAACACTACTACTACGTCCATCTGCTCCTGGTTCGGCTCCCCGATCAAAATTTAGGACCAAATTCGGCCCGCCAGTCAAAAAGTTTGCCCACCCCTGTTCTACACCATTCACTTTATTATCATTATTGTTATTATTGTGTGAAGGCCATCACCTTCACACATACTATGCTATTCTATGCCATCCATTATTATTGTGTGAAGGCGATGGCCTTTACACATATGTTATTCTACACCATTCACTTTATTATTGTGTGAAGGCGATGGCCTTCACACATACCGTATTTTTCAGACTATAAGTCGTTTTTTTTTTTTCATAGTTTGGGTGGGGGGCGACTTATAGTGAGGAGCGACTGAATTTTTTCACAAATTTTCAAAATTAAAAAAAACAAAAACAAAAGTGAAACAGCGATAAATGAACCGCGATGTAGCAAGGGATTACTGTAATTTGAACTGCAAGTGATGCCAGCGGCGCAGCGATTGTTTACATAAAGGTCAAAGGATTCGATCACGGGATGACGAATATGACGAAGCGCCCCACGTACTACCGGCATCATTAGCGACTTTGTTTGTAAGTGACACGGAGGACGAAGAGTTTGAAGGATATAATGATTATAATTATTTTCTATTAACAACCATAAATCTTCACACAAACCCATCAATTATGGAGTTCCCCAAGGGTCCATCTTAGGGCCGCCCCTCTTCATCTTGTACATAAATGACATTGTTAATACTTCATCCATGCTACATAAAGTGTTATTTGCTGATGATACAAACTTGTTTCTTTCCCACAAAAATCCAAATACACTTGAACAAATTGTAAAGAATGAGTTAGCAAAAATAAAAACATGGTTTAAATGCAACAAACTCTCCCTAAATGTCAATAAAACAAGCCACATCATATTCCGCTCCCATAAAAAAAGGACATTGACCAAATTGGCATAAAAATCAACGGACAAAACATTGAAAGAGTCAGCTCTACTAAATTCTTGGGTATCCATATTGACGAGTTCTTGAACTTTAAAAGACATATTGATGATCTCACAATCAAACTGTCTAAATATGCTGCTTTGTTCTTCATATTGAGACATTATCTCCCACTTACTGCACTTCTTATTCTGTACAAATCCTTATTTGAACCTCTTTTAAAATATTGCAATATTATATGGTGTAACACATTTCCAACCCATTTTAAAAAGCTTGAGATACTTCAGAAAAAGGTCATACGTGCCATAACATGGTCTGAGTTTAACGCCCCCACTAAAACAATCTTCCACCGACACAATCTTCGGAGGCTTGTTGAACACAACTATTTCCAGAATGCTTGTGTCATGTATCAGACTATCCATAAACGAAACCAACTGTCAACTCATCCCAACCTGTACTCCCAGCCACACCCACACCACCAGGAATAGCCATCTAATCATTGGGAAAAAAACGTAAACTAAAATCTACAAGCTTTAGCATTGTGTGCAGAGGGCCACAGATTTGGAATGAGCTTGACGAAACACTAAAAATGTTGCAATCCATATCCACCTTCAAGGCAAATCTAAAAAATCAACTCCTATCAATGTATGTTTAATGTGCTGATCATTAATCGCATGAACACCTGTGTCCTGTTGTTAATTTATTAATTGCTAATGTACTTTACATCAAATCCAGTGTAATCAGAATACTGAGACTATCTGTTACTTGTCATATGTTTATTGTGTGTTGTACCTTATTGTGTGTTTATTGTTATTGTCTATTATATATCTGTATGTTTGTCCATAATATAAGGATATCTGGCCAATATCTGATACTTATGGGAAACCAGGCCCCCTATTAAAAGCTTTAAATAGCTTGCTTGGGGTGACCTTTCACGCATCCGACTGTGTAATACTGTTTGTTGTATCATGTTGTATGTCTTGGATATTGCGTGAATAAACTCAAATCAAACTCAACTCAAACTATTATTATTCCTGTCCTTTATTATTGTGTGAAGGCGATAACCTTCACACATGTTATTCTACACCATTCACTTTATTATTATTATTAGTGTGAAGGTGAAGACCTTCACACTATTGTTATTCCTGTCCTTTATTAGTGTGAAGGTGAAGACCTTCACACTATTGTTATTCCTGCCCTTTATTAGTGTGAAGTTGAAGACCTTCACACTATTGTTATTCCTGTCCTTTATTAGTGTGAAGGTGAAGACCTTCACACTATTGTTATTCCTGTCCTTTATTATTATTATTAGAGTGAAGGTGAAGACTTATCATTTGTAACTCTCGTCATTTTCCCATTTATTTTATCATAATTTATTTTCCTTTTTATTCTTCCCGCTTATCATTTTTAACGCTTATCATTTGTAACTCTCATCATTTTCCCATTAATTTTATCATAATTTATTTTCCTTTTTATTCTTCCCGCTTATCATTTTTAACATTTGGCTTCGCCTTCACACGCAATTTCTCCAGAAATTGCAATTCTAGTTGTGTGAAGGCGAAGGCCTTCACACATTGTTATTCTACTTTATTATTATTATTATTATTATTATTGTGTGAAGGCGACGGCGCTCACACATTGTTATTCCACTTTATTATTATTATTGTGTGACGGCGAAGGCCTTCACACATTGTTATTCTACTTTATTATTATTATTATTGTACTTTATTTTGTGAAGGCGATGGCCTATGTTACGCATATGTTATTCTACACCATTCTCTATTTTTCAGACTATAAGTCGCTCTGGAGTATAAGTCGCACCAGCCATAAAATGCACAATAAAGTGAAAAAAAACATATATGTCGCACCGGAGTATAAGTCGCACTTTTGGGGCAAATTCATTTGTCAAAATCCAACACCAAGAACAGACATGAACCAGCAACAACAGGCTAAAGGATACGGTATGCTAACGTGACATATACACAAACGAGGAGCTGAGAATGGGCCTGACGTAACATTCAAAGTTATTCAAATAACTATTACATAAATAACACGTTTATCAAACCATCGGTGTCACTCCAATTCATGAAGCTAAGCAAAGTTACAAGCTACAACACAGCTATGAGCTACGCTACAAAGCTACGCTACAAGTTACGCTGCAAGCTACGCTACAAGCTACACCGAAAGCTGCAAGTGACAAGCCACAAAGCTACAGAACAGAAAACAACATCATGCCTGGAGATAGACACAAAGGTCGATCTTGGAAACGAGGAACCTCCTCACGACCAGCATCGGCAATTCTATGTGTGAACATTGAAGGGTTCTCTTCTGCAAAATGAACAATCTTAGCCACCCTGCAGAGCACCGGACTTAGCAGAGTTTATTGAGAAGGGACAGAAATGTGTTCAGCTGTGGCTGAACCACATCTAGCCAAGCCTTGTAACTAACTGCCTTGTAGCCACGATAAGAAGAAGAACTCCAATTCATTAAATCCATCGATCGTCCTTTATGTAAACAATGCCGCGTATGCGCAGCATATGCGCCGCACCGCTGACATCGGACTCGTTGTAAGTTGCATTTCTAATTATTCCACAGACTCATATAACAATATATGAAGTATATTTCAAATAACTATCATATTACAACAATATTATCAAACCATCTGTGTCACTCCAAATCATTAAATCCATCGATCAAATTCCTCGTCCTTTATGTCAACAACGCTGTGCGCGCCGCAAAGATCTAGTATATAACTATATTGTAGCATTAACAAAGTACCAGGAAAGACGTGGGCTTGGTAAACGGCTCTTTATTTAACAAAACAAGAGTTCAACGAGCCAAGAACTACTGAACTGTAACGATAAAAAGATATACAAGTTGCTACACAAAATAAAATATATCAAACAACTATAACATAAATACGTTTTTCAAACCTTGTGTCACTGCAAATCATTAAATCATCGTCGTCATCCCGTGATTGAATCCTTTGTCCTTTATGTAAACAACCGCCGCGCTGCTGACGTCACTTTCAGTTCAAATGACAGTAATCCCTTGCTACATCGCGGTTCGTTTATCGCGGTTTCACTACATCGCGGATTTTTGAATTTTGAAAATTTGTGAAAAAATTCACATAAGTCGCTCCTGAGTATAAGTCGCCCCCCCCACCAAAAAAACGCGACTTATAGTCCAAAAATTACGGTATTATTATTGTGTGAAGGCCATGCCCTTCACAAATATTTTATTCTACACCATTCTTTATTAATATTATTATTATTGTGTGAAGGCGATGGCCTTCACACATATGTTATTCTACACCATTCTATATTATTATTATTATTGTGTGAAGGCGATGGCCTTCACACATATGTTATTCTACACCATTCACTTTATTGTGTGAAGGCGATGGCCTTCACACATATGTTATTCTACTCCATTCTCTAATAATAATACTATTATTATTATTATTATTATTATTGTGTGAAGGCGATGGCCTTCATGCATACTATGTTATTCTACTCCATTCACTTTATTAGTGTGAAGGTGAAGACCCTCACACTATTGTTATTGCTGTCCTTTGTTATTATTATTATTAGAGTGAAGGTGGAGACCTTCACACTATTGTTATTCCTGTCTTTTATTACTATTATTAGTGTGAAGGTGAGGACCTTCACACTATTGTTATTCCTGTCCTTTATTATCCATCCATCCATTTTCTGAACCGCTTAGTCCCCACGGGGGTCGCGGGCGTGCTGGAGCCTATCCCAGCCGTCATCGGGCAGTAGGCGGGGGACACCCTGAACTGGTTGCCAGCCAATCGCAGGGCACACAGAGACAGACAACCAATCGCACTCACACTCACACGTAGGGACAATTTGGAGTCTTCAATCGGCCTACCAAGCATGTTTTTGGAATGTGGGAGGAAACCGGAGTGCCCGGAGAAAACCCACACGGGCCCGGGGAGAACATGCAAACTCCACACAGGGAGGGCCGGAGGTGGAATCGAACCCGCACCCTCCTAGCTGTGAGGCGGACGTGCTACCCAGTGCGCCACCGAGCCGCCCTCCTTTATTATTATTATTATTATTATTATTATTATTATTATTATTATTATTATTATTAGTAGTAGTAGTAGTAGTAGTAGTAGTAGTAGTAGTGTTTAGGTGAAGACCTTCACACTATTGTTATCGCTGTCCTTTATTATTAGTGTGAAGGTGAAGACCTTCACACTATTGTTATTCCTGTCCTTTATTATTATTATTATTAGTGTGAAGGTGAAGACCTTCACACTATTGTTATTGCTGTCCTTTATTATCATTATTATTATTAGAGTGACGGTGAAGACCTTGTTATTGCTGTCTTTTATTATTAGTGTGAAGGTGAAGACCTTCACACTATTGTTATTGCTGTCCTTTATTAGTGTGAAGATGAAGACCTTCACACTATTGTTATTCCTGTCCTTTATTATTAGTGTGAAGGTGAAGACCTTCACACTATTGTTATTCCTGTCCTTTATTATTAGTGTGAAGGTGAAGACCTTCACACTAATCTTATTGCTGTCCTTTATTATTAGTGTGAAGGTGAAGACCTTCACACGATTGTTATTGCTGTAGTTTATTATTATTATTAGTGTGAAGGTGAAGACCTTCACACTATTGTTATTCCTGTCCTTTATTATTAGTGTGAAGGTGAAGACCTTCACACGATTGTTATTGCTGTACTTTATTATTATTATTATTAGTGTGAAGGTGAAGACCTTCACACTATTGTTAATGCTGTCCTTTATTATTATTAGTGTGAAGGTGAAGACTCTTTTCCTATTTATCTTTATCATTATTTATTTCCCTTTTTATTTTTCTTTATAATTTTTCCCATTTATCTTCATCATCATTCATTTCCCTTTTTATTTTTCCCATTTATCATTTTTCCCATTCATTTTATTTCTCATTATTTCCCTTTTTATTTTTCCCACTTATCATTTTTCCCATTTATTTTATTCATCATTTATCATCATTTATTTCCCTTTTTATTTTTCCCACTTATCATTTTTCCCATTTATTTTATTTATCATCATTTATCATTATTTATTTCCTTTTATTTTCCCACTTATTTTTCCCATTTATTTTATTTATCATCATTTATCATCATTTATTTCCCTTTTTATTTTTCCTGCTTATCATTTTAACACATCATTTTACCCATTTACTTTATTCATCATCATTTATCATCATTAATTTCCCTTTTTCATTTTTTGTTTTTTTCATTTTGAAAAAAGTAGAATAACAATAGTGCGAAGGTCTTCGCCTTCACACGCAATTTCTCCAGAAATTGCAATTTTAGTTGTGTGAAGGCGAAGGCCTTCACACATTGTTATTCTACTTTATTATTGTGTGAAGGCGAAGGCCTTCACACATTGTTATTCTACTTTATTATTGTAATTATTATTATTATTAAACACACCTCGAAATTACAACAGTCCTGTGGATCTGTCATCGATAACGGCATATATAATTGGGTGTCATCCGCGTAGCATTGAAAGCTAATATTATATTTACATATTATGTCCCCAAGCGGAATCATATAAATATTAAATAAAATCGGTCCGAGTACCGATCCCTGTGGGACACCACACGTAACATTATAAAGCTCAGAGGACGTATTACCATGGACCACTCGGTGCCTCCTGCCTGATAGATAGGAATTGAACCAGCTTAGTGCTGACCCTGAGATACCAACACAACTTTTAAGACGCCCTAATAAAATATCGAAGTCTACAGTGTCAAAGGCAGCACTAAGATCAAGTAGTAACAATACAGACGACGTATTTGAATCTATAGCTATGAGGAGATCATTAGTCACTTTAGCAAGTGCTGTCTCCGTAGAATGATTAGCTCTAAAACCAGACTGAAAAGATTCATATCGATTATTAGCGACCATGTAATCAATAAGCTGCTGCGCTACTACTTTTTCGAGAAGTTTTGCTATGAATGGGAAGTTTGAAACTGGCCTATAATTACTGAGACAGTCCGGGTCAAGATTTGCTCGCTTAAGTAGTGGTTTAATAATAGCGGTTTTAAAGGCTATTGGCACTATCCCAGAGGAAACAGACAGATTGATTATATTTAAGACGGACGGTCCTAAAATTGGAAATAATTCTTTAAGTAGTTTGGCTCGAAGCGGGTCGAGTAAACATGTTGTTTGTTTAGCCGTACTAACCAATTTTGTAAGCATTTCAAGGGACACGCTTTTAAAATTTGAGAGGGTTATTGCATGATCCCCAGCGCTAGTAACCGGCGGAGCGATTGGCATGGTATTCTTGATCTCGTCCCTAATGGACTCAATCTTTTGAGCAAAAAATTTCATAAACTCGTCAGCTGAGTGGAAGGAGCTATCGGGGGTCGGCTGGCGCAGAGTTAGCTTTGCCACTGTATCAAATAGGTATTTAGGATTGTTTTTATTAAGATTAATGACTTGCAAAAAATAACGAGTTTTTGCTAAAATAAGCGCATCATTATATTTCAGCAGGCTGTCCTTCCATGCCTGATGGAAAACCTCAAGTTTGGTTAAACGCCATCTGCGCTCATGCTTTCTACATAATTGTTTAAACGTACGTGTTTCATCTGTGAACCACGGAGTTGGCCATCTACGGCGAGTTTTCGGACGTAGCGGTGCCACAGAGTCGATGGCTTTTAATAATGTCGCATTGAATTCATTTGTAAGATTATCGATAGAGCCACTGCATGCGGGAAACATGGCGGTTGCCGGCGACAGTAACTTACTAAAATTACGGCTGCTATAATTCTGATTGCTCTCTTGTCTTTGACAAGGAACTAAAATTTCAAATTTTATTAAGAAATGATCAGACAGAACAGTAGTGTATGGCAGTACTGCTATATTTGAGGTTGCTAGTCCCCGGGATAATTCCAGATCTAAGGTATTTCCATTCTTATGCGTTGCTGCCTGTACAGCTTGCGTAAAACCAAACGTATCGATTAAAGTTTGAAATGCCGAAGTCAGTGGTTCTGACGGTGAATTCATGTGGATGTTGAAATCACCCATGATAACTATATTATCTGCATTTGTCACTAGATCAGCCACAACTTCTGAAAATTCATCCAGGAAGCCAGAGTAAGCCCCGGGTGGGCGGTAAATAACAACAAGATAAAATGACAGTAACGCAGTGGATCGCACAATGAGAACTTCAAATGTTTTAAATACGTGAATTGAGCGAGGCCTAAATCTAAGCTCAGAATTTGAGATGAGGGTGACACCCCCACCCTTTTTTCGAGGACGAGCCACATGCGAGCTCAAAAAATTTGGAGGCGTTAAGTGGCAGCAGTTCATTAGGTTTTAACCAGGTCTCGCAAAGACCAAAAACGCTTAGATTATGTTCCGTGATAAGGTCATTAACGAGAACTGCTTTTGTATGAAGTGATCTAATATTCATAAAACCGAATTTAAGTGTAATCGGTTGATCAGGGTGCGTATCTATCGAAGAATTTTTAAACGGGATGCGAGTAAAATTGTGTTCTCTAGGCCTAATATCACCTCTCAAAAGTTTATTAGGGCGGTGGGATGAAACGACCGTGGGAATTTGATGATGAATATTTGTTACACATGTGAAGTTATCTAAAACAGGCACCGTTTCATCAGCAAGACCGGTCGGGACGGAGTGATTGGATTTGTCTACTACCCCAGTAGAAAGTGTGTTTATGTGTACTGCAGCACTATTTAAACTGTCGCGCTCTAGTCTACACGAGGAGCTATGTGTATGCTGAAAGTCTAGCCTAGCGCTAGTTAACTTTAACTTAAAAGACTCCAAACCCATCCTCACAGGTGGTCTAATCACCTGTGCCCTGGCCTGCTCTAGAGTGACCTGTCATGAGTGGCTCAGACAGTAATCTATATTCCTAGAAAGAGTGAAGGCGCCTTCACGGTTAGGGTGAAGGCCGTCCTTCCTCAGCAGGTCGGGGCGGCCCCAGAAGGATGACCAGTTATCTATAAAATACAGTCCCTGCTTTTTACAGAACCCAGCCATCCATCGATTAAGGGAGACTAATCTACTAAACCTCTCATCAGTGCCTCTCCCAGGCAGGGGGCCAGAGACAAATACTCGATGACGACTCATCTTTCTGGCAAGATCACAAGTCCTCGCTATGTTTTTTTTTGTGATCTCTGATTGTCTCATCCTAACATCATTGGAGCCGACGTGTATTACTATGTCCGAGTAGCTAGTGTTGTTGGAACTACGCTGTTGACTAAGCCTATTGCGAGTCAGCTCCCTAAGATTAGCTTCTATGTCGGGTGCTCTGCCCCCAGGAATACACATTACCGTGGCTGGATTTTTAAGCGTAATGTTGCGGGTAATGGAGTCGCCTATGACCAAAGTGCGAGGGCCAGTAGACCGAGATGACTTTGGACGGCTATGCGTCTTACCTGGCTCATCGCGATTAGCAAGCCGCTTGGGGCTAATGCTAACCGGGCTAGCGGGCTGACTACAGCCCGCGTCTGTGTCCGCCGCAACTACTGTTATCGCACTATTCTGCTCTAACTGGCGGACACGTCCCTCTAGCAGAGACAACCTCTCTAAGAGAAGGGTGCAGTTGGTGCACGAAGCCGTACATACCTCTTGGTCCGCTGCCATACTTTGTGTCCGAAGAGCGACAATCTGTCAGAACAACCCGGAAGCCGGAAGTTATGAAAGTGTTCCATCTGAGAATATAGACCAGGTTCCCATAACGCGAAGGCGGACGCCCTGTCGCGTTTGTTTCCTGGGGGGGAGGAGGGACAGGGTCCGCCTCCCACTATCCTCCCGAGCTCGGTTCGGGTGGCGGCTCTTACATGGGAGATCGAACGCCAAGTGGAAGCCGCATCACGCGATCAACCCGGCCCCAGCAACTGCCCGGAGGGCCGCCTGTTCGTCCCTGAAGGCCTGCGGTCGTCCGTGCTGCAATGGGCGCACGACTCACGCCTGGCCTGTCATCCCGGCGCGGCACGCACGAGGTACGCGGTGGCACAGCGTTTCTGGTGGCCCACCTGGCAAGTGGACACCAGCGATTACGTCAGAGCCTGCTCAATTCATAACCGCTACAAGACGTCTACTCGTCCTCCGGCCGGGCTGCTTCAACCCTTGCCGGTTCCCCAGCGTCCCTGGTCTCACCTGTCAATCGACTTTGTCACGGGCCTCCCCCCCCCTTAGAGGGAAACACGGTGGTCCTCACGGTGGTGGACCGTTTTAGCAAGATGACGCATTTCATCCCTCTGCCTAAGCTCCCATCTGCAAAGCAGACGGCGTCCATCATGGTGCGGGAGGTGTTTCGTCACCACGGTCTCCCACAAGACATCGTGTCAGACCGAGGACCTCAATTCGCTTCCACCTTCTGGACGGAGTTCTGCTGACTCCTCGGCGCCACGGCCAGCCTCTCCTCGGGGTTTCACCCTCAGTCCAACGGTCAAGCGGAGCGCCTGAACCAGGAACTGGGCAGGTCTCTCCGATGCATGGCCGCCGGGGACCAGCGCGGGTGGGTCCAACAGCTTCCCTGGGTAGAGTACGCTCACAATTCCCTCCCCAGCTCGGCTACGGGACTTTCGCCTTTCCACTGCGTCTTCGGGTACCAGCCACCCTTGTTCGCCCACCAGGAGCGTGGTGCGGCGTGCCCGTCGGCCCAGGCTTGTGTCCGCCGTTGTCATCGTGCCTGGGCGAGGGGCCGGGTCACTCTTCTCCGCTCTGTTTCAGGCTACGCCCGCCAGGCGAACAAGCACCGGACACCGGCTCCGGAGTACAGAGTGGGGCAGCGTGTGTGGCTCTCGACGCGGGATTTGCCGCTGCAAGCAGGATCCCGCAAACTGGCGCCCCGCTTTGTTGGACTGTTCCCTATTCAGAAGGTGATTGGCCCGGCCGCAGTCCGTCTTCTCCTTCCAGAGTCCATGAAGGTTCACCCCACGTTCCACGTGTCCCGTGTGCGGCCCATCCATGAGAGCGCGTTGGCGCCGGCGCCCGCTCCGCCGCCGCCGCCCCAGCTCGTTGATGGGGGCCCGGCTTACGCTGTCCGCTCCCTGCTCTGATCGCGGCGGCGCGGTCGTGGCCTCCAATACCTCGTGGATTGGGAGGGTTATGACGACGCGCACCGCTCCTGGGTTCCGAGCCGCTGGATACTCGACCGTTCGCTCATCACGGAGTTCCATCGCTGCCATCCGGACCAACCGGGTCCTCGGCGCGGGCGCCCGAGGAGGGACGAGGGGACCAGGGGTGAGGGTCCGGGGAGGTCTTGTCCGCCGGTACCGGGGTCTTCTGCTCCCGCGTCCGTCGATCCTGCGTCTGGCGAGGTGTCGGACGTTTCGGCGGTGTGCTGACCCCCCCACCTGGTCACCCGGGGTATTGCCTTCCTTTTTTTTTTTGTTTTTGGTTCCTGGGGACGTCGGGAGCCGTCCCTTGTGGGTGGGGTTCTGTCACGTGCTGGTGCCACCGGCGACAGGACCACGCCCCCCTGTCAGTGGAATCGCCGTCACCTGCCACGGGCTCATGGACAGCGCTATATCAGCGCCGCCAGCGCAGACCTGAGTGTCAGTCTGTCCCTTGATCCCTCTTTGCTCATCAGTCCCTGAGATACTGACTCGCTTGACTATTGGAAATCCCGCAGAATCGCTTGTCCTCTCCAGCCCGATCGCCGCTCCAGCACTAGCTGTTACCATCATCCCCTTCCACTATAAAGTCTGTCGCTACGCACTTGGCTGTACTGTCCGTTCCCTTACACCTAACTAGTCCTACATGCTTCAACCGATTCATCCCGTTCAAACTTTCACACATTCCAAAAATTCATGGCATGCTTGCTACCATTTTTTTTGTTCATAACATTTACCGTTTTGGTGTAATTAGCAAATTTGTGACTTATAATTCCCCATTCATTCTTAATGGCAGTTTCAACACGAGCCATTTCCCTGAGTGGGTTCGAATTTTACATGTGTCACATTGGGCGTCTCACCATTACACACACTCACATGACACTGGCTGCAATATTTTTCATAATAAACATCCATCCATCCATCCATCCATCCATCCATCCATCCATCCATCCATCCATCCATCCATCCATCCATCCATCCATCCATCCATCCATCCATCTTCTTCCGCTTATCCGGGGTCGGGTCGCGGGGGCAGCAGCTTTAGGAGGAACTCCCAGACTTCCCTCTCCCCAGCCACTTCATCCAGCTCATCCCGGGGGATCCCAAGGCGTTCCCAGGCCAGCTGAGAGACATAGTCTCTCCAGCGCGTCCTGGGTCGTCTCCGGGGTCTCCTACCGGTGGGACATGCCCGGAACACCTCCCCAGGGAGGCGTCCAGGAGGCATCCTGATAAGATGCCCGAGCCACCTCATCTGGCTCCTCTCAACGTGGAGGAGTAGCGACTCTACTCCGAGTCTCTCCCGGATGACCGAGCTTCTCACCCTATCTCTAAGGGAGAGCCCGGACATCCTGCGGAGAAAACTCATTTCGGCCGCTTGTATCCGAGATCTCGTTCTTTACGACCCATAGCTCGTGACCATAGGTGAGGGTAGGAGCGTAAATCGACCGGTAAATTGAGAGCTTTGCCTTTTGGCTCAGCTCTCTCTTCACCACAACGGACCGGTACAGGGTCCGCATTACTGCCGACGCTGCACCGATCCGCCTGTCGATCTCACGCTCCATCCTCCCCTCACTCGTGAACAAGACTCCAAGATACTTGAACTCCTCCACTTGGGGCAGGATCTCATCCCCGATCCGGAGAGGGCATTCCACCCTTTTCCGATCAAGGACCATAGACTCGGATTTGGAGGTGCTGACCCTCATCCCGACCGCTTCACACTCGGCTGCGAACCGTTCCAGCGAGAGCTGGAGATCACGGCCTGAAGAAGCCAACAGCACCGCGTCATCTGCAAAAAGCAGAGACGCGATGCTGAGGTCCCCAAACCGGACCCCCTCAACGCCTCGGCTGCGCCTAGAAATTATGTCCATAAAAATTATGAACAGAATCGGTGACAAAGGGCAGCCTTGGCGGAGTCCAACCCTCACTGGGAACGAATCCAACTTACTGCCGGAAATGCGGACCAGACTCTGGCATCGGTGATACAGGGACCGAACCGCCCTTATCAGTTGGCTCGGCACCCCGTACTCCCGAAGCACCCTCCACAGAACCTCCCGAGGGACACGGTCGAACGCCTGCTCCAAGTCTACAAAACACATGTGGACTGGTTGGGCGAACTCCCATGCACCCTCGAGGATCCTGCCGAGGGTGTAGAGCTGGTCCACTGTTCCACGGCCAGGACGAAAGCCACACTGCTCCTCCTGAATCCGAGGTTCGACCTCCCGATGGACCCTCCTCTCCAGCACCCCTGAATAGACCTTACCAGGGAGGCTGAGGAGTGTGATTCCCCTGTAATTGGAACACACCCTCCGGTCCCCCTTCTTAAAGAGGGGAACCACCACTCCAGTCTGCCAATCCAGAGGCACTGTCCCCGATGTCCACGCAACGTTGTAGAGGCGTGTCAGCCATGACAGCCCCACAACATCCAGAGCCTTTAAGAACTCCGGGCGGATCTCATCCACCCCCGGGGCCTTGCCACCGAGGAGTTTTTTAACTACCTCAGTGACTTCGACCCCAGAGATTGGAGAATCCGCCTCAGAGTCTCCAGGCCCTGCTTCCTCAATGGAAGGCGTGTAGGTGGAATTGAGGAGGTCTTCGAAGTATTCTCCCCACCGACTCACGACGTCCCGAGTCGAGGTCAGCAGCACGCCATCCCCACTGTAAACAGTGTTGACGTTGCACTGCTTCCCCCTCCTGAGACGCCGGATGGTGGACCAGAATTTCCTCGAAGCCGTCCGAAAGTCATTCTCCATGGCCTCACCAAACTCCTCCCACACCCGGGTTTTTGCATCAGCAAACGCCGAAGCCGCGTTCCGCTTGGCCATCCGGTACCTGTCAGCTGCCTCCGGAGTCCCGCAGGCCAAAACGGCCCGATAGGACTCCTTCTTCAGCTTGACGGCATCCCTTACCGCCGGTGTCCACCAGCGGGTTCGGGGATTGCCGCCACGACAGGCACCAACGACCTTAGGCCACAGCTCCGGTCAGCCGCCTCAACAATGGAGGCGCGGAACATGGTCCACTCAGACTCAATGTCCCCCGCCTCCCCCGGGACGTGGGAAAAGCTCTGCCGGAGGTGGGAGTTGAAGCTCTTCCTGACAGGAGATTCTGCCAGACGTTCCCAGCAGACCCTCACAGAGCGTTTGGGTCTGCCAGGTCGGACCGGCATCTTCCCCCACCATCGGAGCCAACCCACCACCAGGTGGTGATCAGTTGACAGCTCCGCCCCTCTCTTCACCCGAGTGTCCAAAACATGCGGCCGCAAATCCGATGACACGACTACAAAGTCGATCATCGAACTGTGGCCTAGGGTGTCCTGGTGCCAAGTGCACACATGGACACCCTTATGTTTGAACATGGTGTTCATTATTGAAAATCCGTGTCGAGCACAGAAGTCCAACAATAGAACACCGCTCGGGTTCAGATCGGGGGGGCCGTTCCTCCCAATCACGCCCTTCCAGGTCTCACTGTCATTGCCCACGTGAGCATTGAAGTTACCCAGTAGAACGATGGAGTCCCCAGAAGGAGCGCTCTCCAGCACTTCCTCCAGGGACCCCAAGAATGGTGGGTACTCTGAGCTGCCGTTTGGTGCATAGACACAAACAACAGTCAGGACCCGTCCCCCCACCCGAAGGCGGAGGGAGGCTACCCTCTCGTTCACCGGGGTGAACCCCAATGTGCAGGCGCCCAGCCTGGGGTCAATAAGTATACCCACACCTGCTCGACGCCTCTCACCGTGGGCAACTCCAGAGTGGAAGAGAGTCCAAGCCCCTCTCGAGAGGGCTTGTACCGGAACCCAAACTGTGTGTGGAGGCTAGTCCGACTATATCGAGTCGGAATTTTTCTGCCTCGCACACCAGCTCGGGCTCCTTTCCAGCCAGAGAGGTGACATTCCATGTCCCAAGAGCCAGCTTCTGCAGCCGGGGATCAGACCGCCAAGATCCCTGCCTTTGGCCGCCGCCCAGCTCACTCTGCACCCGACCCCTTTGGCCCCTCCCACATGTGGTGAGCCCATGGGAAGGGGGACCCACTTTTCCTTTTCGGGCTGTGCCCGGCTGGGCCACCAGACGCTCGCCTTCGAACCCCGCCTCCAGGCCTGGCTCCAGAGGGGGGCCCCGGTGACCCGCGTCCGGGCGAGGGAAAACGAAGTCCATTTATTTTTCTCATCATCTATTCCAATTCAATTTTGAAATTCACGGCAAATACTCCAAAATTTCTTTTTACACTTCTCATTTCTACATTTCTCAAGTAACTCGTTTCAACATCATTGTGCAGCATTCCCTAAGAATTTATTCAGTTTCTTCGCCTTCACACGCAATTTCTCCAGAAATTGCATTTTGTAGTTTACTTTTAAAACTGCTAAGCTGCAGCCAAATGTTTTATTCATATAAAAGTGCCGTGGCTATTATTTTACTTTTACACAAATATAGGAAATACTTAAATAGGCCTACAGTTCAAAGTTTAATCTATTTCAAAGTACACCTACAAATGCACATTGCATTTATGTTGTTATATTCAGTGGTTGTGACAGGTAAAATAAATAAAAGAGGAAAACTTTTAAAAGTTTACAAGCGCTGTTATTCTTTGCGGCTCCCGATAACTTTCTTTGGGTAGAAGAGGGGGCAAAATGGGTCTTATGGCTCTTTTGATAGTAAAGGTTGCAGACCCCTGATCTAGTGAATAAAGTGCTATACAGCTAAGTACTAGTAGAGGGTGCTAGTGATATGCATATACAGTAGCACAAGAGTCTGGGGAGACAGCAAAAAATGTAAACTGCCATGGAGACCAGTTAAGAGTCACCGCAATAAAGTCAACTCAAACGACAAACTTGTGCATACATTGATAGAGTAATATCTCAAAATATTACAAAACATCAGGAATGTCGTAAAATAATGAATCAGTGGCCTGAGGAGGGCAGCTCTGTGGAGCATTGGTTATCACGTCCGCCTCAGCGTTAGGAAGGTGCGGGTTCGATTTCCACTTCCGCCCCTCCCTGTGTGGTGTTTGCATGTTCTCCCCGAGCCCGCGTGGGTTTTGTCCACATCCCATAAACATGCATGGTAAGTGTCAGCCTCAGCAATATATAGGAGCGGCAAAACATTAGTAGGCTATTAGATATCATTTGTTGAGAGAATAGTGAATGTGGTGCTTCCAAGGAATACATTGATCTGTGGACTGATCATTTTGGGAGATGTTGGCCAAAGCATCAGTGAAGATGCTTATGGTGAGGAGGTGGAGCCTGTCTGTCTATTCGAGATTCATCATGTCAGATTTTTAATGATAGATTGATACTTAAAACATTGTTCTTTTTTGCAGTTGTAGAGGACATAACCAAGCAGCGGGAGCCTCTGCCCAGCATGGAAGCCATCTATCTGATAACACCTTCAGATGAGGTAATAAGAAATCTGTGAAAAAACAAAGAAACCATAGTTTCAAAAGATATATACGTATATATAGTATGTGTATATATGTATGTATATCTCTCCCAAAACTAATCACAAATGGAAACTGAGTCTCATGTTTGTTTTGCGCAGTTTATTAAATGTGCTTAAAAATTTGATACAAAATACAATATCAAAATATTTTTAAATTAATTTTAGAAATGTTTCAAAAATCCCCTTTCGTCTCATGAACTCAATCTCGTGATGTTGTGGGGTTTGTGTCTCGTCCTATCCCTAAGAGATATATAAACTGTATACATATATACACTGCTCCACACCCTGGACAAAACCCACAGTGCTCGCCCTGAATCTGATATTCGACTTCCCGATGGACCCACCCATCCAGGCTCCAGCATCCCTGAATAGACCTTACCAGAAAGGCTGACGACCTCTGTAGTTGCCAGCACCCTCCGGTCTGCCTTCTTAAAAAGAGGGCCCATCACCCCTTCTTACCAATCCAGAGGCACTGTCCCCAAAGTCCATGTGATGTATAGAGGCGTGCGAACCAGCTTTGCCATCAAGGAGGTTTTTAACCACCTCGGTAACTTCAGCCCCAGAGATAGGAGATCCCAGCTCATTTAGATCACAATTCCAGATTGCCCACGTGAGCATTAAAATTCCCAAACAGAACAAGGGAGTCTCCAGTTGGAATGGGATCCAGCACACCTTCCAAAGACTTCCAAAAGTGTGGGTACTCTGAGCTCTTGTTTGGTATGCAGTAATCCCTATTTATCGCGGATAATTGGCTCCTAGACCACCCGCGATAGGTGAAAATCCACGAAGTAGTGTCATCCTCTCATTTTTAACATACATACATTTTTTGTATCAATAAATGTATATTAAACCATATAAGTGCATATGTTATCATTAGAACATTAACTAACATGTAAATACTATATTAATAGTATAAATGACATACAGAAAATAATGTATAAATAGTATAAATATAATACGTGTGTGTGTATGCGTGTGTGTGTGTGCGTGTGTGCGCAACATGTAGATGTAGCTGAAGTATACATTCTGTAAATGTTTTTAGAAGTATTTTATTATAACTTTTAGATACAAATGATAAAGTAAATATGTTTTTAAAACTCTTTTTTATTATAACAATTTTTCTATAACAAGGTACAACATTGTAAATATGTTTTTAGAACTTTTATTATTATTAAAAATAATAAAACAAGGTACAAGTGTACGTAGTGCAGTTGTGTGGGCACTCCCTTCCTTCTGCTGGCGTGCAGGCAACTTTCGTACCATAATTCCTAAATTTTTATTTTTATTTTTTTATTTTTTGGGGGGAAATCCGCAATGTACTGAAGCCACGATAAATGTACACGATATAGCGGGATATTACTGTATAGGCACAAACAATAATCATTAAGGTGGAGGGAGGTTACGCTCTCATCCATTGGGGCAGTGCATCTCAATCATTTCCTGTGATGCCCCCTGAGGGAGAAGAAAACATTTCACGCCCCCCCATGTTATTAACATTAAAGAAAAAAGAAAGATCAACTTACAATAAATAACTTTATTAATAACATTGTATTTTTAGTCTGTAAGAGAACAGATTCAATGTGCACCACTTTGCCTGAAATTAAAAAATTAATTATAATTATTGAAACGATAGACATTCTTGACCAACTGCCATTTTATGCTGAAAAAAATACAATAAAATAATAATAAACACATGATATTAAATTAAATAACAGCAATAAATAATATTCTATTCAAAGTAATCAGCAACATTAACTCAGTAGCACAATATAAAAAATATTTTAACCTACAGAACAAAAATGAATAAAACAATTTGTGCTGTTTTTTCAATCAAAATGAGGCAGCATGACGGAGACCATATCCACGGCTGCAGGTAGTAGCTCTTCTGCAATGGTGTGTGTTCTTTTGCACTGAGCAATTTGGTACGCTGCTTTATATGATGCTTACAGTGCTTGCTGATTGACAAAAGTAGCATTCACAAAGTGGGATGATTGATGGCAATATTCAGCCCGTTTTCGCTGAAAAACCTCAAGCATCTTATCAGCGTGATTGGGGTGCAATGACTTTAAGTGCCGCCTTAATTTATTTGGCTTCATACTGTCCGCTGCCAACATTGTAAGGCACAGTAAACACACCGGTATTTCCTCGTCTCCCATCGTAGTCACACTGAAGCCGAGCGCTACGTACGCTTCGTCATATTTCCTTGTCTTAGCTTTCGTGTGACTCTCAATTCTCTTATCTCCGTCTCTCTCCACCGTTCTTTTCATCCATCTTTCCATCCATCTTCTTCCGCTTATCCGGGGTCGGGTCGCGGGGGCAGCAGCTTTAGGAGAGACTCCCAGACTTCCCCCTCCCCAGCCACTTCATCCAGGTTATCCCGGGAGATACCAAGGCATTTCCAGGCCAGCTGAGAGACATAGTCTCTCCAGCACGTCCTGGGTTGTCCCCGGGGTCTCCTACCGGTGGGACATGCCCGGAAGACCTCCCCAGGGAAGTGTCCAGGAGATATCCTGATGAGATGCCCGTGCCACCTCATCTGGCTCTTCTCCACGTGGAGGAGCAGCGGCTCTACTCAGAGTCTCTCCCCGATGACAGAGCTTTTCACCTTATTTCTAAGGGAGAGCCCGGACACCCTGCGGAGGAAACTCATTTCGGCCGCTTGTATCCTGGATCTCGTTTTTTCGGTCACGAACCATAGCTCGTGACCATAGGTGAGGGTCGGAGTATGATCGACCGGTAAATCGAGAGCTTTGCCTTTCGGCTCAGCTCTCTCTTTACCACGACGGACCAGTACAGAGTCCGCATTACTGCCAACGGTGCACCAATCCGCCTGTCGATCTCGCGCTCCATCCTGCCCTCACTCGTGAACAAGACCCCAAGATACTCCTCCACTTGGGGCAGGATCTCATCCCTGATCCGGAGAGGGCATTCCACCCTTTTCCGACCAAGGACCATAGACTCGGATTTGGAGGTGCTGACCTTCATCCCGACCGCTTCACACTCGGCTGCGAACCGCTCCAGTGAGAGCTGGAGATCACGGCCTGAAGAAGCCAACAGCACCACGTCGTCTGCAAAAAGCAGAGACGCGATACTGAGATCACCAAACTGGACCCCCTCAACGTCTCAGCTGCGCCTAGAAATTCTATCGATAAAAATTATGAACAGGGCAGCCTTGGCGGAGTCCAACCCTCACTGGGAACGAATCTGACTTACTGCCGGAAATGCGGACCAAACTCTGACATCGGTGATACAGGGACCGAACCGCCCTTATCAGTTGGCTCGGCACCCCGTACTCCCAAAGCACCCTCCACAGAACCTCCTGAGGGACACGGTTGAACGCCTTCTCCAAGTCCACAAAACGCATGTGGACTGGTTGGGAGAACTTCCATGCACCCTCGAGGATCCTGCCGAGCGTGTAGAGCTGGTCCACTGTTCCACGGCCAGGACGAAAGCCACACTGCTCCTCCTGAATCCGAGGTTCGACCTCCCAATGGACCCTCCTCTCCAGCACCCCTGAATAGACCTTACCAGGGAGGCTGAGGAGTGTGATTCCCCTGTAATTGGAACACACCCTCCGGTCCCCCTTCCTAAAGAGGAGAACCACCACCCCAGTCTGCCAATCCCCGATCTCCACGCAATGTTGTAGAGTCAGCCATGACAGCCCCACAACATCCACAGCCCTTAAGAACTCCGTGCGGATCTCATCCACCCCCGGGGCCTTGCCACCGAGGAGTTTTTTAACTACCTCAGTGACTTCGACCCCAGAGATTGGAGAGTCCGCCTCAGAGTCTCCAGGCCCTGCTTCCACAATGGAAGGTGTGTAGGTGGAATTGAGGAGATCTTCAAAGTATTCTCCCCACCGACTCACGATGTCCCGAGTCGAGGTCAGCAGCACGCCATCTCCACTGTAAACAGTGTTGACGGTGCACTGCTTCCCCTTCCTGCGACGCCGGATGGTGGACCAGAATTTCCTCGAACCCGTCCAGAAGTCATTCTCCATGGCCTCACCAAACTCCTCCCACGCCCAGGTTTTTGCCTCAGCAACCGTCGAAGCCGTGTTCCGCTTGGCATCCTGTCGGCTGCCTCCGGAGTCCCGCAGGCCAAAACGGCCCGATAGGACTCCTTCAGCTTGACGGCATCCTTTACCGCCGGTGTCCACCAGCGGGTTCGGGGATTGCCACCACGACAGGCACCAACGACCTTACGGCCACATTTTCGGTCGGCTGCCTCAACAATGGAGGCACGGAACATGGTCCACTCGGATTCAATGTCCCCCGCCTCCCCCGGGACGTGGGAAAAGTTCTGCTGGAGGTGGGAGTTGAGGCTCTTCCTGACAGGGGATTCTGCCGGATGTTCCCAGCAGACCCTCACAGAGCGTTTGGGTCTGCCAGGTCAGACCGGCATCTTCCCCCACCATCGGAGCCAACCCACCACCAGGTGGTGATCAGTTGATAGCTCCGCCCCTCTCTTCACCAGAGTGTCCAAAACATGCGGCCTCAAATCCGATGACATGACTATTTTTCTTGATTTTGTAAGCATTATATTCTGTATTTTTTCCCCTTTTTTATGCTCTATGTTCTTTGTTTTTTAATCCTTCTTATGTAAAGCACATTGAGTTGCCTTGTGTGTGAAATGCGCTATATAAATAAATCTGCCTTGCCTTGCCTAATGTCAAACGCACCTCTTTCAATAAGGTGCCCCCGGCTTCCCGGTAACGGGTTTGTCTTAGCCGGGTTCGGAGATTCGTCCGTAATCTAACCACCCGAGTTAAATTAACTCCACCGGAATCAATCTAATTTCTGTACGACGCCAATCCCTCTCAAGTCACCCGAAGCTCGAGCCGAGTAACTCAATTCGAGGCAAGACTTCGAAGTGACCGCATCGTATTGATGGCTCCCCGCTAATGTTTGAAGTTCTTATTAAGTTACGGATATTTTTAGATGTCTTTGTTAAGACCTCAGGTATTCGTTTGTATAGCGCACCCTAGCACTAGTTTTGCCGGAGTAAATGTTGATATGGGTCCGTTCTACTTGGTCGCTCAAGCAGCGAGCCGACCAACTTGTTTATTCGAAAGAGAATCGAATTAATAAAAGTGTGACAATAATAGCATTTAAGGAGAAAATTAATGCACTTTACGTTATTCTAACTTCTTATATGTGGATCTAGCACTTAACTGTCGGAGTGCTTCACCCCACTTGATTGCTTTAAAAAGAATAACAACTTTCTTAAAACGAATAAAAATGTCTTACTCTATTTAGATTTGCCCAGTAATTAATTTGGAAGGCAAGTCTATTTTTCGATCGTGTCCTGTTTAACTTTTGACGCGGCCCGACAAAATTAGGAACTGGGCCGCGCCCGACGGACAATGGAAATACTTTTATCCTTCACCAACTCAAATAATCTATTTTAACCATCATCGTTATTTTATTTAGAGGAAGTAAATTTTCAAACGAATTCACTTTTAACGAAATTCACTCTTCCCTTAAATATCTACGAAAGTTATTTAATTCTCTAACATGTTCGGAGTTACTTTTTACGCGGCCCGTCAAAAGGGGAAACGGGCCTGCGCCCTTCAAATAATTAAATTACTTTCAGTTCTACACCAAACCAATAATCCGATTTAAACACTTTCGTTAATTTATTCAGACGAAGCAAACCTTCAAACGGATCGAAATTCACTCGTGTCTCAAACAACTACGAAAGTTATTCAGTTCTCTAAAATTGTCTGATGTTACTTTTATTTATTACGGTCCTATGTTATACCATAATAACCCCCCCGCACATTATTTAAATTGTCAAATCAACCCCAAACCATCGATTGCACATTCAGTACAAATCAGCGCACAACGAAGTAGATGAATATACACAACAGATTTATTGAAGAAACATGAAATAGAATTACAAATCTTAATCACTCCAGAAACCGAACAATTTCACCCACTGATACCCGTGTTAATAAAATCGTTCAATCCCAGAACAATTCGATTGCAAAACACAGTTCATGAAAGAGGGAAAAAGTAAATACCAGCTGCGTGCTATTTTTGGTGGAAGCAAAGTCGAGTAATCAATTCGATCTTACTTCTAAAATCCAAATTGGAGGAACAGGCTGGCCTCGAGGGGACCGACGGCCCGATGACTATTCCCCAACCTCGCTAAAATACAGAAAAGTCGTTCACCTCACCTAGTTTCTCCTGCAAAGTTGTCCAGTCCAATTCTTTGGAGTAAATTTAAGTTAATTTCAGACCAGCGATCCTGCGTCTCACACAAAGATCTCGGGACTTTGGAAAAAATCTTGAAACTCCCTCGGGCTTCTTCACGTATGAGCGCTCTTTGGGGGAAAAAGCCCCGTAGCTGCCCCTGCAGGACTTTTTATAGACTTCTCCCCCCCCCCCCCCTTCTTTCTTCTATACCCTCCCTATAGGGTAAGACTGCCCAGTTTTCCCACGCCCCTATAGAATAAAACTGGTCAGTTTTCCCACGCCTCCTATAGGGTATGATTGCCCAGTTTTCCCACGCATGGACACCTGTTGCCTTCAGCAGCTGTTTCCGCCCTGACCACGCATTACTTTCCACCAAATGTACAGCTAGCCCCTGGTAAAACCTTTCACTTCCCCTTTTCTTCACTTCCTGTTTCATGAGAATAACTTTTTAAAGTTACGCTTCAATTAACTCTGAAATAAAAATCCAAACCTTTGATCTATTTCTTTAAACAATTTATGTCACGCCACTATTTTCATAGTGACGGGTCTCTTGATCGAATTGACTAACAATATTTCTTTAAGCTGTTACAGAATACATTTTTAACCAAGCAAAGAAATCAAAAAGTAAAATCACATTTGTGCTTCTCCAAACAATTTATGTCACGCCACTATTCTCATAGTGACGGGTTCCTTGATCGAATTGACTAACAATATTGCTTTAAGCTGTTACAGAATACATTTTTAGCCAAGCAAAGAAATCAAAAAGTAAAAATCACATTTGTGCTTCTCCAAACAATTTATGTCAAGCCACTATTCTCATAGTGACGGGTCCCTTGATCGAATTGACTAACAATATTGCTTTAAGCTGTTACAGAGTACATTTTTAGCCAAGCAAAGAAATCAAAAAGTAAAAATCACATTTGTGCGTCCATGCGTGACTCACAATCCGACACCGTGTTCCTGTTTATTTCTATTTTAACTTGCTTAGCTTATTTTGGCCCCTTTTTTGGTCTCATGTTTTGGTCTGGCGCCATCTTTTGGACTAATTTGGAATTTCAGCTCTGCCAATTTATTCCTGTGAACAATCCATATTTTACCATTTGCACCATCTCTTCCCCCCATGTTACATGACACTAACAAAGTCAATCATCGAACTGCGGCGTCGGGTGTCCTGGTGCCAAGTGCACATGCCTTATGTTTGAACATGGTGTTCATTACAGAAAATCCGTGTCGAGCACAAAACTCCAACAATAGAACACCGCTCGGGTTCAGATCGAGGGGGCCGTTCCTCCCAATCACGCCCTTCCAGGTCTCACTGTCATTGCCCACGTGAGCATTGAAGTCACCCAGTAGAACGATGAAGTCCCCAGAAGGAGCGCTATCCAGCACTTCCTCCAGGGACTCCAAGAAGGGTGGGTACTCTGAGCTGCTGTTTGGTGCATAGACACAAACAACAGTCAGGACCCGTCCCCCCACCCGAAGGCGGAGGGAGGCTACCCTCTCGTTCACCGGGGTGAACCCCAATGTGCAGGTGCCCAGCCGGGGGATGATAAGTATGCCCACACCTGCTCGACGCCTCTCACCGTGGGCAACTCCAGAGTGGAAGAGAGTCCAGTCCCTCTTGAGAGGGCTTGTAACCAGAGCCCAAACTATGTGTGGAGGCAAGTCCGACTATGTCTAGTCGGAACTTTTCTGCCTCACACACCAGCTCGGGCTCCTTTCCAGCCAGAGAGGTGATATTCCATGTCCCAAGAGCCAGCCTCTGCAGCCAGGGATCGGAGCGCCAAGGTCCCCACCTTTGGCCGCCACCCAGCTCACTTTGCACCCGACCCCTTTGACCCCTCCTACAGGTGGTGAGCCCATTGGAAGGGGGACCCATGTTTTCAGGCCCCATGGGCGAAGGCCCGGCCACCAGGCGCTCGCCTTCGAGCCCCACCTCCAGGCCTGGCTCCAGAGGGGGGCCCCGGTGACCCGCGTCCGGGCAAGGGAAACGAAGTCCATTTGTGTTTTTCGTCATAAGGGGCTTGGATGAGCCGTGCTTTGTCTCACCCCTCACCTAGGACCCTTTTGCCATTGGTGACCCTACCAGGGGCATGAAACCCCAGACAACATGGCTCCTAGGATCATAGGGGCACGCAAACCCCTCCACCACGATAAGGTGACGACTCACGGCGGGTTCTTTTCAACCCTGTTAAATATTTTTCCATGGTGTCCCACTGCACTTTTTATCCCCTGCTCTGTGTGCATGTGCGTATGTTCTGTGCGCTCTACACTGTAGAGCAAATACGCTTTGTGCACACTCTTACAGTGATACCGCCACTCCCATCTACTGCAGTGGATGTCTAATTACCCTTTATTCTAGTACAGTCAAAAGAAAAGCATGTTCCCTGGTGTCACACGCACCCCCCTTTGTAACGCACCGTGACCCCCCAGGGGGGCGCGCCCCACTATTTGAGAAGGACTGCATTAGGGTGAACCCCGATGGATGGATGGATGGATGGATGGATGGATGGATGGATGGATGGATGGATGGATGGATGGATGGATGGATGGATGGATGGCCAAAATATTATTTGTCCCAAAAGCCACAGGTTCATATCCTCCAGAATGGAGTTTTTCTATGCGACTAAATACGTATAACACCCTTTTACCCTCAAAGCACTGGGAACCTGATCACTGCTGTTTCACTCATGGTGCCTGCTTAATTTGGTGGGAGAATGCAGGAACGCAAATAGTTCTTTTAAATGTTTCGGAATTGTTATTCCACATAGTCATCACTGGATTTCCTTATGTAAACAAAGTGTGTCTTTATTAATAGTCTAAAAGTGACTACTTTTTAGTCAAGCTCATGAGAAATCATATCTGTTCACAGTCCGTTGAGGGTCTTATTGAGGACTTCAGAGATCCACGGTCTCCGAGGTATAGAGCAGCCCATGTCTTCTTCACTGACAGTGAGTACCAAATACATGTGTAATACATTCATCTTGTAATACATTTGTTAGAGTGGTGCTCACTCTAACATATCTGCAAGAACCACACAGGAGACAGTATGCCCTTTGAGCACTTGCAAGTGGAGAAATCGTTCGTCACTGTGCATACAGCAATGTTCGAACAAATTCTGACTTTGGATTCTTGCAAGAGCATATTTATTGAGAGAAGCAGGGTGGGGGTGAGATTGGACATGGTTGGTGGTCACCGCAGCAACTGGTTAATCGGTGTGGAGGGTCCCAGCTCATTGTTTTACAAGGTCGTGGAAACAGAAACTAGTGGAGCCTTTTATATGACTAACTAAGCAAGAATGTTTCCACACTATTTGCAAAGTTTCAACAACTGAATGGTTAAACTTTTCAGAGTCAAGGAAAGGTAAAAGGTTTAAACAAAGTTAATAATTCTAGTCTACATTCCAACATAATCATACGATCAAGATAATTTGTCAACCCTAACAACATTCATCTTGAAAGAAATACATCCAACAAATGGTTTATTTTATAATAACAGTATACTAAATAGCGGCACAGTGAGGTACTGATTAGCAAGTCCGCCTCACAGTTCAGAGGGTGCGGGTTCAATTCCACCTCCGGCCCTCCCTGTGTGGAGCTTGCATGTTCTCCGGGTGCCTGCGTGGGTTTTCTCCGGGCACTCAAGTTTCCCCCCCATTTCCCAAAAGCATGCGTGGTAGGCTGATTGAGCACTCCAAATTGCCCGTGAGTGTGAATGCAGATGGTTGTTCGTCTCTGTGTGCCCTGTGATTGGCTGGCAACTGGTTCGGGGGGGTCCCCCGCCTACTGGTCAATGACTCCTGGGATAGTACATATTACATAAATAACACGTTTATAAAACCATCTATGTCACTCCAATTCATTAAATCCATCGAATGTCCTATATGTCAACAAAGCCGGCCGGTTGCACTTCAAAATATTCCACAGGCCCATATAGCGATATATAAAGTATATATCAAATAACTATTATATAAGCTATAATATTATCAAACCATCTGTGTCACTCCAAATCATTAAATCAATCGATTGTCCTTTATGTCAACAATGCCGGCCGGGTGCGCGCAGCTGACAGCGCTTGCATTTCAAAATAATCCACAGGCCCGTATAACGATATATAAATTATATATCAAATAACTATTATATAAGCAATACTATTATAAAACGATCTGTGTCACTCCAAATCATTAAAGCCATCAATCAAATTCCTCGTCCTTTGTCAACAATGCCGCGCGTGCGCCCTGACGTCAGCCTCGTCGTTATTCCACAGATCTAGTATAGAACTACTATATTGTAGCGTTAACAAAGTGCAAGGAAAGACGTGGGTTTGGTAAACGGCTCTTTATTTAACAAAACAAGAGTTCAACGAACCAACAACTACTGAACTGTAACAATATACAAGTTGCTACACAAAATAAAATATATCAAATAACTATAACTTAAATACTTCACTGCCACACGGCCCCAAGCACCGGCGTGGACTTCCAGGTGTGTGGCGGCGTGGACTTCCATCCCCCGGAGGTGGCACTTCCAGCCACGGAGGTGGAAGAGAGCTCCATAGAATCGGACCGGGCGTGCGTAAAAGCCATGTCTGAGCCCCATCCACTGTCCCTGGGCAAGCACCCGGCCGAGCGCCGGCCCCCGACTTCCATCCACGGAGGTGAAAGAGAGCTCCGTAGAGTAGGACTGGGCGTGCGTAAAAGCCATGTCCCAGCCCCATCCACCATCCCCGGACAGCCACCCGGCCGAACGCCGGCTTTCGACTTCCATCCATGGAGGTGAAAGAAAGCTCCGTAGAGTAGGACCGGGCATGCGTAAAAGCCATAATAGTTTTTCAAACCTTCTGTGTCACTCCAAATCATTAAATCCTTCAAACTCTTCGTCCTCCGTGTCACTGACAAACAAAGACGCTAATGATGCCGGTAGTACGTGGGGCCCTTCGTCATCTTCGTCATCCCGTGATCGAATCTTTGTCCTTTATGTAAACAACCGCCGCGCCGCGCCGCGCCGCGCCGCGCCGCTGATGTCACTGAAATTCAAATTACAGTAATCCCTTGCTACATCGCAGTTCGTTTATCACGGTTTCACTTTTTTTTTATTTAGAAAATTTGTGAAAAACTTCACATATAAGCCGCTCCTCAGTATAAGTCGCCGCCCCACCCAAACTATGAAAAAAAAAAAACGCAATTTATAGTCTGAAAAATACTGTAATCTTTAATATTTTACAATAATGCTTCTTGACTGCTGGGGTTACTATTAGACTAAACCTCAACCTTTTGGTTAAATGGAGCTTTTTGTCTGTGCACATGTCTTAAAATGAAACACAACACTGTTAGCTTTAATTGATTTGCTGAGTGAATATTAATTAAATTAAATACCAATTTTGTGTTTGTTTTATTACAGCAATTCCAGACTCCATGTTTGGACTCTTGACCAACTCTCGCGCCTCCAAAGCCATGAAGGCCTTGACTGAGATCCATGTAGCCTTTCTGCCCTATGAATCTCAAGTAAGAAAGTGGCAGTACATTGACGTATGTTAGTATTATCTGAGTCAAGAAGAAATCACAATGGTGGTTATATTTGTATTCAAATTGTATGTACTGTATATAGTGTAGCTACTCAATATATATATATATATATATATATATATATATATATATATATATATATATATATATATATATATATATATATATATATATATTATGTTTGCTACAGCCCTTTGTTCATTAAAACTCATTGAATTATTTAGCAATTGTGACACTATTGGTTTGTTGCAAAAATGCGACAGCAGCTGTGACACAAATCACATGTAATTTTAATGACAGGGCTTTAACAAAAAAAAACATTGCAGTAAAATCACTATACATTAATGCTCATCATCCTTGTGAGTTTCAGTTTTTTTTACCGTGTGACAGGCTCATTCCCCTCCTCGTTACATTTGTAGCGGGCGGGATATCTTAGTAGGAATGCCCATATCATGTATGTATGTATGTATGTATGTATGTATGTATGGATGGATGGATGGATGGATGGATGGATGGATGGATGGATGGATGGATGGATGGATGGATGGATGGATGGATGGATGGATGGATGGATGGACGGATGGACGAAGGGGTGGGCAGGCTGATGGGTGGATGAATGGGTGAATGGGCGAATGGACGGACGGACGGACGGACGGACGGACGGATGGATGGATGGATGGACGGGCGATTCTTTCATGCCATAGCAATAACAAATTAACCGTGAACAGATTGCATGTGTACACTTGAAGCCTCGATTAATGAACGTTTTGAAGACCATTTGGATGGATGGTTGAATCCTCTTTCCCTTTGGGCCAGGTTTTCTCCCTTGACAAAGTAGATGCATTTCAGGACTTCTACAGCCCTTTTAAAGCTGATGTGAAGAACAACATGCTTGAAGGGTGTGCTGAACAGATTGCAACCCTCTGTGCTACACTGAAAGAATATCCTGGAATCCGATACAGAGGGTGAGACCAACAATCCTTTTCACCATGGGGTATACATCTCTCTCTCTCTCTCTCTCTCTCTCTCTCTCTCTCTCTCTCTCTCTCTCTCTCTTCTCTCTCCATCCTTAAACAGAAAAAACGTATGGTCAATTGGTATTAGTTTTATGCCGCAGGGTACGATTGCAGCCCTGTGCCGCTTTCTAGTGGTGACATGAGAATTGCAGGTAAAAGCTACGTCCTGCACAATCTCAAGTGGGTAAATAGCATTTATTGTCTTTCTCATAGACCAGTTCAGGGTGGCCCCTGCCTCCTGCCCGATCTCTCTCTCTCTCTCTCTCTCTCTCTCTCTCTCTCTCGCTCTCTCTCTGATAAAAAACTCACCATTTACAGATTTTCGTTTTTACTTTTGTTATCTTTTGTTATTATTTTGTTATTTGTTGTACGTGTAAGAAACTAAAGAAAGAAATCACAAAGTGAGCAAATACCTTTTAACACCATTGAGCAACAACCATTGTACCAACATCTAAGTCAAGTGAGTACTTAATGCAGCATGAACGCTGGCCAAATATAAACTATGACTTGATAAACATCATGTAAATCACTCATTTGGGTAATAAAATGCTGTTAGAGAATGCAGTTTCCTTGCTCTCTATAGTAGCACAATGAATACATGTTTGAGTGGTCACTTGCATCCCCAAACCAGCTAAACTAGATGATGTTAATGAAGCACTGTCATTATCTGTTTTTTTTATGTTGTGGGTCCAAGGGAGACCTATTTGGAGCGGTGGCTTGCATTGAGCAAAATGCAAAATTTCTCAGGGTACCCCAATTTGCTCCCACATTCCAAAAACATACATGGTAGGCCGATTGACCACTCCAAATTGCCGGAACATGAGATTGTGAGTGTGAATGGTTGTTTGTCTCTATGTGCCCTGTGATTGGCTGGCAACTAGTTCAGAATGTACCCGCCTACCGTCCAAAGACTGCTGGGATAGGCTCCAGCACGCCCGTGACCTTCATGATAAGCAGTAAAGAAGATGAATGAGTGAAAAAAGTGATGAATACAGAAAAAATGCACTCCCGAAGAGGTTACTCTTCTCATCCAGGGGAAAAGCAGTGATGCTTGATCTGTTTGTTTTTTTTGTTTAAATTGCATGCAGAGCTATGAGCGCTTTTAGCACTGAATGACCATGATAGTTTTACTACCGTAATTTCTGGACTTTAAGTCTCACCTGATTATAAGCCGCACCAGCAAAAAAATCGCGGAAATGTTTTTTTGTTCATAAATAATACTACAAACCGGCTTCAGTTGAAGTTGGGAAATTTAATTTATTTTATTTTTTTTATTTATTTATTTTATTTAATGCTCAAACTCATAAACTTTATTTTATTTTTCAAATAATAATTAACTTGGAATTTCATGGCTGCAACACGTGCAGTAGAAGTTGGGAAAGGGCATGTTTACCACTTTGTTACATCACCTTTCCTTTTAATAACACTCAATAAACGTTTTGGAAGAGAGGAGACTAATTCTCTTAGCTTCTCGTGTGTTATTCTTTCCCATTCTTGCTTGATGAACCGCTTCAGTTGTTCAACAGTCCGGGGTTTTCATTGTCGTATTTTACGCTTCATAATGCGCCACACATTTTCAATGGGAGACAGGTTTGGACTGCAAGTGGGCCAGGGGAGAACCTGGACTCTTTTACTTCGAAGCCACGCTGTTGTAACACATGCAGAATGTGGCTTGGCATTATCTTGCTGAAATAAGCAGCGGCGTCCATGAAAAAGATGTCGCTTGGATGGCAGCATATTTTGCTCCAAAATCTCTATGTACTTGCCAGCATTTATGTTGCCTTCACAGAAATGTAAGTCACCCATGCCATGGGAACTAATGCACCCCCATACCATCACAAATGATGGCTTTTGAACTTTGCGTTGATAACAGTCCGGATGGTCCGCTTTGTCTTTGGTCCGGAGGACACAATGTCCAGTGTTTCCAAAAACAATTTGAAAAGTGGACTCATCAGACCACAAAACACTTTTCCATTGTGCATCAGTCCATTTTACATGAGCTCGGGCCCAGAGAACCCGGCGGCGTTTCTGGATGTTGTTCATAAACGGCTTTTGCTTTGCATGGTAGAGTTTTAACCCGCACTTACTGATGTAGTGACGAACTGTATTTACTGACAATGGTTTTCTGAAGTTTTCGTGAGCCCATTTGGTGATATCCTTTACACACTCATGTCGGCTTTCAAGGCAGTGCCGTCTGAGGGATCGAAGGTAGCGGTCATTCAGTCTTGGTTTCCGGCTGTGGCGCTTACGTGCTTTCACCAGATTCTTTGAACCTTTTCATGATATTATGGACCGTAGATGTTGAAATCTCTAAATTCCTTGCAATTTTGCTTTGAGAAATGTTGTTCTTAAACTGTTCAACTATTTTCTCACGCAGTTGTGGACAAAGTGGTGAACCTCGCTTGCTTGTGAATGACATGTTTGACATGAGCATGTTTGGGGAGGCTCCTTTCATACCCAATCATGGTACCCGCCTGTTCCCAATTAGCCTGATCACATGTGGAATGTTCCAAATAGGTGTTTGATGAGCTTTTCTCAGCTTTCTCAGTATTTTTTGCCACCTTTCCCAATTTCTATTGGACGTGCTGCAGCCATGAAATTCCAAGTTAATTATTATTTGGCAAAAAACAAGTCTATCAGTTTGAACATTAAATATGTTGTCTTTGTAGTGTATTCAATTGAATATGGGTTGAAAAGGATTTTCAAATCGTTTTATTTTGTTTTTATTTACATTTTACACAATTTCCCAACTTCAACCCAATCCGGTTTGTAAAAGCCACATGTGCACGGGAGTTATTTACAAAGAAAGACGGTATACAGAAAGCCTTTTTAAAGTTTTGATAACATACGTACCTTAACATTTCTTTCCTAACACTGCCTGTGACGCAGCAGTAATGCCGCAGCAACACGGAAGTAACACAGTGCGAATAGGGCTGGATAAAAAACATACCAGTAAAAGTCACTGAGACGCGGCGGTAACGAAGCAGCAACACGGTAGCACAGCACTAACAGGGCTGGTTAAAAAATATACCAGTGAAAGTCACTGAGAGTCGTCCTCATCTTCCTCTTGTGCACTGAAACCATCGAAGTCTTTCTCCTCAGTGTCCGATTGGAATAGCGTCAGATATACTTCGCCACACACTTTATCAGTCTTATGTTCGTTGTCGCTTTTATGCATTTCTTCTAGCATTTTCCATGATGAGGGTCGGTTCATGCTAATTTTATTCACACACAAAGCACCAAGTTACATTAAATTAGCGAGCTACACGTATAGCTCCAGAGTAGACGTGACCAGGAAATAAATAAAGAAAAGGGTGACGCAACAAGATTTCATCAACAATAGCCTAGTGCCCCCTAGTGACCGGAAGAAACCTCTACAGTGCATGTTAAAAGCCAAATCGACTGCCTTTAATTTAAAAGCGGCATCATATGCATTTCTTTTGTCGCCCTAAAATGAGGGTTTGTGAATAAAAGCTTCCTTTATAAAAGCTTCCTTTCTTCAGTAATGTCAGTCTTGATCTTGTTCTGTCTCTTCTTTGTGTGAATTATACGGCACTATTTGCCTGGTGGATGGACATGCGATCAACACACCGCTCTTCTCCCCAGTGACCGTGTCACATATCCCTCCGCCCAGCTAAGTGGTGCCGTACAACAGTGGTCTACAGCCTTTTTACGAGTGTATAAGTGATCAAGTCATCACAAAAATCACGAAAAATCCATGGATACACTGCACCGGACAACAAGTCGCAGGGTTCAATACTTGAAAAGTAGCGGCTTATAGTCCGGAAATTACGGTATTTTGGGGAACACTACATTTGGGGGGAAAAACTCTCCCAAAATGGTACTGTAACTATTTTATTTCTTTTTTGCATGTGTTACTCAGAGAGTACAAAGACTGTGCCGTTCTGGCCCAAATGCTACAGGACAAGCTGGATGGCTACAAGGCTGATGACCCCAGCATGGGGGAGGTGGGAGATGTCAATAAACACAAAGAAGCAAAAGTAGAAATGTTTTTTCAAAATATTAACCTAGGAAGCAAAAGTAAAGTCAATATAGAAGTAAATGTTAAAAATACCTACATACATTACCCACACATACTACCTTGAAGAAACAGTAATAAGTTGATAACATTTATGATGAGCTGCCACAATGTGGACACTATGCAAAGATTTGTCCCTCTATACATCAGCAGGATGTTTGGAGGCTGTGATAATTTTTTTTAGGTACTTAATCTGTTAATCCTAATCTTTTGTATTCTACTTCCAAAAAGAATGTTGTAGTATTTACCAATATCTTCCTGTCTGACAACTGTTTTGGAAATACATATTATATTACACATTCTTACACAGTAGTATACGCACAGCCTTTTGAAGTACAGACTTGGTTCTTCAAAATTATCAGTGATTACAGTTCATTGTTTTGATATGATTTTACTCTGCCGAATCTCTGTGTAATGTATATCATCTTGTTTCTGTGCCGGTTTTCTCCAGGGACCTGATAAGTGTCGGAGTCAACTTATCATTCTGGACCGAGGATTTGATCCAGTGTCACCGCTTCTACATGAGCTCACTCTTCAGGCAATGGCCTACGACCTGCTTGGCATTGAAAATGATGTCTACAGGTATATAGACATGCACGCACGCAGGCATAGGCACACACAGAATTCAGATAAGAATTTGGATCCCTGAAAGGTTTGCATGTTCTTTTAATAATCAATAATTAAGTATGCCCTTATTTATAGAAAATGAATTCATCAAAGAAAATTTGTTTAGTTTCGGGCGTATTTCCAGTGATCCCTCATTTATTGCTGATAATTCGTTCCAAGACGATAGGTGAAAATCCGCGACGTGGAATCAATATTTTTATTTTTATATAAAAAAAAAAAAATACTACCGCAAACACGTCACGGCTCCGCTCTGCTATCGCCGTGCTTGCGCTGGTCCGCGGGGTGCGCATATCCAATACGGAGATGCTCGCGCGAATCAGTGTTGATCGCTGCCGCCTGTGCCCTTGTTACCGGCTAATTAGGGCACGTATTTAAACCCCGTAAGCCCGTCAGTCTGCGGTGGTTCGTCTGCCTCGATACACGTATGCCTGCCACCTGGTTTTGCTATGCCACCCAATTCCCGGTTGCCTGATCCACTGTGGAGCGCGATGCGTGTTTCCTGATTCACTGTTTTGCGAAACCCTGTTTTTATGGTCTGGTTTGACCTTCTGTCTGGCCCCGACCACGAGATTGCTATGCCCGTCTGCTTCAATGACATACGATGTGCGCTCGCTGACTGGCTCGTCAGCTTGTCTTGTTGTCCTGCTCTGGCGGCATTCCAGTCCTCCTTGTCTCCTTTAAACTAAAGAGCCTGTGTTGCATTTGGTTGTCCTGCCACGTTTGTGACAAAACGAAGCACAAATCAGAGGTGCTGCTGGTTGTGCTGATGCAAACGAAGGGCAAGAGTGGATACGTAGCGGGAGGCTGAGATAAAGCGCGGTTATAACTGCTCTCACAGCTCTAAGCCAATCAGAGGCAAGGGTACAGATCAACATGATCCCATTGGTCTCGTCTACTCTACCGGCCAATCGTGTGCTGTAAAGTCATATGGGCAAACGAAACCCCGCGCTCCAAGTGACAAAATCCGCGAGGCACCGAATGTAGCCGCAATATTTGTTTTCATAAAAAACAGATGAACCGAGGCCCCAATAGGTGAAGCGCGAAGTGGTGCGGGATCACTGTACCTTGAATAATGTTGCTTAACATGCATTGTCCCCTTTTAATGAAATTAACACATATTCAGTCTCTTCTGTGTGATACACCTGAACACTCCCACAATGACACACAATTGAGGACAAATAGTCTTGGTTCATCAGAAGTGAGGATTTTGTTTCACCGAACACAAAGCTTCAGGTATCAAGATACCGTTACCATGCTTGTTTGCCATAGTCTGCATAGGGTCTTACCTAATTAACCATTAACAAAACATGCCTGCAGAAATACGCATATTGAAAATGAGGGAATTTACTATGGTGTTTTTTTTTTTCCCCGAGTGGTACATTTTGTAAAATTTGGCATGAATTTTAAACTTCAATTTTTTTAATTTTTAGTAAATGGGATGTTTTGGAATAGGTAGGCCTAAGATGAACAGTTACATTTGGAATGAGAAAAATACAAGCGCGCGTGGTGTGAATATTTGGAATGAGGTGAATCGGATGAATTATGTGGATGTAGGTAAGCATCAAAAAAGTGGGTGGAATAAGTAGAATAATGAAGTACAGGAATAACGTGTGAAGGCCTTTGCCTTCGCACAACAAAAGTTAATGATGTAGAACAGGGGTGTCAAACTCTTTTCACATTGTGGGCCACATACGGCGACGGTAGATGTCAAGTGGGCCGGGCCATTAAAATTATACCATACTTTACAAATAACCAAAATATGTCTTTCATTTTTCAAAATGTATTTTTTGGTGTAAAGAAGCACAAGAACATTAGGAAAATGTTGAAATTTAATGAACATTCCTTTTAATGTTTTAATGTTTTAATAATTCCAAATTTAATCCCTGCCTACACTTTACAAACTAAGAAGAGTGCTATTAAATGTGTAAAGAAGAAAGCATTCACATGTCCTGTAAATGTGGAAACTTCATTCATAAAACACACATACACATACAATACATATTGAACATTCATGGAGTTGCATGAACAGTAGAAATCCACCATACTTTTTTGTAGTGAAGTTGCTGACTAACATTATTTTTTTAATCACCACAGAAAGGATTCATCTTCACAGAGCTGTATTTTTTTCAATGAAAACAGGCAGCATTTTGAAGGCATGAGACTAGTCTGGATTTGTTTTTGTCCCTGATACTTGCCATCTTTTGGCCTGTACAAGTGCATCAATACCAGGTGCCATGGTCATTTAAGTGCAATCACATTTGTAAATGAATGGCTTCTGGTTTTTGAAATGTAAATAAACCTACTGTTTCTCAATTTTCTGTTATCTCTTCTATTATTTTCTTCTCTTTTCTATCTTACCGCTATCTTTTATTTGTTTTTCTTCGTGCTACCGCTATTTTTATTGTTCTTCTTCGTGACAGGGGTTCGCAGTAAGTTCAGCATTCGCTTTAAAGATATCTGCGCCATCTTGCGTTGTGAGTGGGTATAATGTCTAGACCCCGAATGTAAGACGACCCCCACTTTTTCAATTTTATTTCAATGCAAAAAAACACCGTCTTATATTCGGGCCAACACGGTAATTTAATAATAATAATTGCTCAGGGCCGCCACTGTTGATGCTAATGCTATTTCGCTGGCAATCAGGTAGCTGGCTTTTTCGCCTGTTTCACTGACTTGTCAGCTCTAGATGAAAGTTGACTGCTGTTTCCTTAGACCTGCCTGCAATTTGTTGATCTTATCTCTTCTCAGTTGTCCTTGCGAGCCGTCATCTTTTTCGCTGTGAAGAGTCTTGTAGTGGCGTCGAATATTATATTCCTTCAATACCGAAACTTGTTGCAAACACACCAAGCACAAAGGTTTTCCGTGCTTATCTATACATAAATAGGACGTGGGCCATTTTTCATTGAAAATTCTACACTCCGTATCAATGTTCTACATTGTATAATAACATAAGTGTGACTATTAGTAAACACAACGGTAGCAGTGAGCAATGAAATTCTTGTGTAACACATCCTGCCCGGTCATGGGAACTGATTGACAATATTGTATACCTTGAATGTTCTTAGTTGTGGGAGAAACTGGGGAGCGCCAATCAAGACATACGATCCTGCAGTTTGTAATTGTAATCTGTATGATTTCATTGTTATGTAACAGAGTATTCGTTATACCCACCGTGTGTTACCTTACTCAATGCAGCTACTCATTGTATACATTTCGATGTCAGGTTTGAGACCAGTGGAATGGGGGAGACTCGAACAAAAGAAGTGTTACTGGATGAAGATGATGACCTGTGGTTGACTCTGAGACATAAACACATTGCTGAAGTTTCAACGTGAGTGTATATTACCCTTTTTGACATGGTAATGTGAAATATTTTTGAAGGAGCAATTATAACAGTAGAAATTACCGAAGCTTACTTTTGTATTTCTTAACAGATATGCTAACATGATTTATGTTGTCTTTGTCTTGTTTCCATAGGGCTGTGACTCGCTCTCTGAAAGAATTTTCTGCCAGCAAAAAAATGAACACAGGAGAAAAGGTAGATGAAGAACATCCACATTACTTAGAACAATCTTTCTCGTTATTTGACTGTATTTTAGTCTATTTTATTCACGTGCACAGAGGTGAAGGAATCATGAATAATTAAGGACATAATGTAGCTAGAAGAGTTTCAAAGAAATGTTGGTATGCCATTGCTACCAGCACAGATAAAGGTCAAAAGTCATTGACGAAAATATTTACCTTCAGTTGGAGTTTTCGCTTATTGACTGGGTTGAATTGCATGTTCCCTACTCCTCTGCGCTTGTGGGAGTACTTTCCATGCAATACAGCTCCCTCTTCTGGCCCTAGTTAAGAGATTAAAAATGTAAAGAAACAGTTGTGTCCCCTTGTTTGATTGATGGCCAACCTAATCTCCAACAGCCTATTTTTTAGTAAAAATCTTGTTAGTTCCATAGTCCAACTTGGTGAACACACCATTGTTGGCATACAAAAGAAAAACACTTCACTGGTTTCTTTTATATCAAACAAATTGTTTTAGGTTATTCACCTGACATGTTTCGGCGGTTTCTTCCGCCTTCATCAGAGTGTCACAGATGTGATGGTGACGCGTCCATCAGCTGATAAAGACGCGTCACCATCACATCTGTGACACTCTGATGAAGGCGGAAGAAACCGCCGAAACATGTTAGGTGAATAACCTAAAACAATTTGTTTGATATAAAAGAAACCAGTGAAGTGATTAAATAAGGAAAAACAAAATGAACTTAGTACAATTAAAAGAAAAACACATTTTTCATGTTGAATCTGAAACTTTTTTGTGTGGCATTGTATAATGGAAAGTCTGTAAAATGGGTACATATTTGTAAAGAAGTACAACCAAAGGAGTTTGGATTAGCTAGTGGCCAATTCAGGGTGTAACTCTATGTGCAAATTTCTTTTCTTGTATTCCATCGGGGTCCGATGATGACGTTGTGTCTGTTCTGAGCGATGACTGCGCATGTGGCTCCACGATCCGAAGCTAGAAGCACATAAGCGCCCGCAGGTGCTACATTTAAAATCAGCATTTTGGGTCGAGGTGGATGCTGCTCTGTGACGTCTCTCCCTTGATGCAGCTAAACGCTGTCGCCGATCCCTCTCGAAGGCAGTGGCTGCTTTGGAATCGAGAGACCTCTATTCCGTTCTGTCACGAGCATGCACTTCCAAATGGCGTGGTTGAATATCACTATACTTCAGATTGCTTTTCAGAGTGTCCTTGTACCTCAGTTTAGGGCGTCCTCGTTGCCGTGAACCCTCTTCCAGCTCATCATACATGACTTGTCTGGGTAAGCAGCTGCCTTCCATTCGTATCACATGGCCTGTCCAACGCATCTGAGCCTTCAGCAGTATCGACTCTATACTTGTTGAGCCAGCTCTATCTAGTACTTCCTTTTGGTGACTCTGTCCTGCCAGGCGATGTTCATAATCCTGCGCAGAGACTGTTATGGAATTGCTCAAGCTGTTTGATATGCTGACGGTATAGGGTCCATGTCTCACAGCCATACAGAAGTGAGGAGAGGACCACAGCTTTGTAGATCTTCAGATTTGTCGACTGCGCAATGCCTTTCTGCTGTAGGACCTTCACTCTGAGTCTGCCAAGTGCTTGGCTAGCTTTCTGGATCCTGGAAGTGATGTCCTTGTCCAGCGATCCATCCGCAGAGATTGTGCTGCCCAGGTATTTGAAACTGTCCACGCAGTTCAGCTGGGTTCCGTCAATGGTGATGGTTGGCTGGGGCCGTGTAGTGTTCGGGGATGGCTGGACCAGGACCTCTGTTTTCCCAAGGCTGATTGTCAGTCCAAACAGCCTGACGGCCTCTGCGAAGTGGTCGACAATGATCTGGAGGTGGCTCTCCCTGTGTGCCATGAAGGCACAGTTATCGGCAAACAATGCCTCCAAGATGAGTTTCTCAAGAGTCTTCGTCCAGGCAGAGAGGCAGCGGAGGTTGAAGAGGGATCCTTCAAGGTGATATTTTATGTAGACCCAAAGGTCCTGATCTTTCACCGCATGGAGCAGGACTTGTGTAAAGAACTGCTTGAATAGAACGGGTGCAAGTACGCAGCCTTGCTTTACTCCGTTGGAAATGGCGAAATTGTTCGAATGTTTTCCATTTGAGAGGGCCTGTCGTGTTGTCATGAAGGAGGCGTATGAGCTTGGTGAATTTTGGTGGACAGCCGAGTTTGAGAAGTATAGACCAGAGAGCCTCTCTGTTGACCATGTCGAACGCCTTTGTCAAGTCTATGAACACTGAGTATAGGTCCATCTGCTGTTCGATGCACTTCTCTTGAATTTGTCACACAGTGAAAATCATGTCAGGTACGGCCAGGTCGGAATCCACACTGGGCCTCAGGCAGGTTTTCTTCAGAAATAGTTTGATGAGCCTGTTGAGGAGTATTCATGCAAGGATCTTGCCGGCAATAGATAAGGAAATTCCTCTGTAGTTTCCACAGTCTGCCTTAGTTCCTTTGTTCTTATATAATGCCACTATGGTAGCATCTCGGAGTTCCACAGGCATGTCTTCTTCCCATATTGCACAGAGGACATCCTGGAATGCTTTGAAAGCAGAGGGTCCCAGAGCCCTGAAGATTTCTGCAAGGAGTCCATCTTTCCCTGGTGCGTTGCCACAGCGCATCTGCTTTATTGCGGCTCTGACCTCGTCCTCTATAGATGGAAGGTTGAGTTCCTCTTGTGTAGGCTTTTGTGGTATCTGCTCCTACACAGAATGGTTGACAGTGGATGGTCGGATGAGTAACTGGCTGAAGTGCTCCTTCCACCTTGCATTGATTTTCTTTTTGTCCTTGATGATGGTAGAACCGTCTGCAGAGAGTAGAGGGGCTGTTCCTCATGCTGAGAGACCGTATATAGCCTTTATTGCATTGAACAGCATTTTGGAGTTGTTGGTATCAGCATAAAGCTGCACTTCATTGGCTTTCCTTTCCGACCACTGGTTCTGCATATTGTGAAGTTCTCTTTGGCTTTGCAGTCTTTATATCTGCCACGTCTTGAAGAACAATTAGGATGATTTTGCCAGTCAATAAAGGCTTTCCTCTTCTCGTCCAGCAATGCCTGCACAGCTTCGTCATTTTCATCAAACCAATCTTGGTAGGCCCTCTTCTTTGGGCCTAGCACTGATGTGGCGGTCTCAGTGACAACTTCCTTAAATTATCTTCCGGTGTGTCTAACAGTGGCCCTCTGTCATTGATTTTGTCATCCAGACTGGATTGGAATTCTTGACGGTAGCTGTTGGATAGAGGGCGTGCGATGTTGAAGGCATGTCTGAAAATCTTTGGGCCTTTGCGGTGTTGAGGGACTACATGGATGTTATGTTTTGCTCGCACAAGTCTGTGGTCGGTCCAACAATCTGCACCTCGCATTGCCCTTGTCGAGAGAACATCTTTGCTGTCACACTGACGGGTGATGATGTAGTTTATGAGATGCCATTGTTTGATCGCAGGTGCATCCACGTCGTTTTGTACTTATCAGGCTGCCTGAATGTCGTGTTCGTCAGCTGCAGGTCGTATTCAGCAAACTTATTCAATAGAAGCAAGCCATTGCTGTTCATTTTCCCGATTCCATGCTTTCCTATCACACCTTTCCACTCGTCACTGTCCCTGCGAACTCTGGCATTGAAATCGCCCAGCACTAAAAGCTTGTCACTGGAGGGTGTGGCGCGCAACAGGGCATCCAGAACAGTATAAAACTGCTCTATCACTTCTGCGCTGGTCAGTGTCGGGGCGTAGGCGCTTGTTACTGATAGGGAGGTGGAGCTTCATGAGTCTCTCACTGATGCCTGTGGGGAGGCTAGGAATCTGTCTGAGAAGGCTGGTCCTGATGGCTAATCCAACACCATGTATTCTGTCTTTGTCCTGAGCTTTTCCTTTCCATAAAAAGGTATATCCGCATCCTGTTTCAGACACTGATCCTTCCTCTGCAATCCGAGTTTCACTGATTGCGGCAATATCGATTCGGTATCTTGCCAGTTTTTTGGCAACGAGTGCTGTTCTTCTTTGAGGTCTTGTGACAACATCATCTCTGTCCATAAATTCTAAATTCCTATAATAAGCTTCTTTTTCTGTTTCTGTTGTGGTCGACCGCAGGTGGGTAAATCTTGCCAACCGCGGTTAGCTGGCCAGATTGGTTAGGGCAGGAATTTCTTTAGGGCACCTTTTCTAGCCCCCTCCCTTACTAGGGTGAGCAGTGCGATCCTAAAGAGGCTGCTCAGTCGTCTAGGATGCTGCCGGGGTTCTCCGCTGCCCTGGGTCGAAGAAACAACGACCACTTTTTCCCAGGCCACCTACATGCAGGCTTGTGATTAGTGACTTCCAGTGGTTACCTCCACCTGCCACTGTTGCCACTCCTCCATCGCCATAGGACTTTGAGTGTGTATCGGGAATCTGAGTAGCATAGACACCTGTGCATGATGTTGATTTAAGTGGGAGAACCGTTGCACGGGGGCAACCACTCTCTCCACAGAAGAAACCTTGACCCAGTGGTACGGAGAACCGTTACGCTTAGAGACCTCTCCTGCCGCAGTGGATGGCCGTGACGTCTTTCGTGCTCTGTCACGCCCTGAGCATTTCTTGCTGCAGCGCCTTCCCAGCCGTTGAACCCTTGGAGGGTTTCCTCCGCCTGGTCTGCTGTAGCTATCTTGTCTGTCGTTTGGGTGAGCATATCCCTAGATTGATTGCCTGCCAAGGTTATCAAGTTCCATCTACCCGGTTTAGTGAGCCATGCTTTGTCTGGACGGTTACCTAGGACCCTTTTGCCATGGGTGACCCTACCAGGGGCATAAAGCCCCGGACAACATAATAATAATAATAATTCATTAAATTTGTATAGCGCCCTTCAAAAACCCAAAGACGCTTACAGGGAACAAGGCAAAGACATACAGGAGGGGAGGGGGACGGGGAAGAGACAATGGGATAAAATTAAGAAGAGGAAACCAGTTATGGGTAGGGGAGGTCATAGGATTGAGAGAAGAGGTACGTTTTTAGACGGGACTTAAATATGGGGAGTGTGGGTGAGTCACAGACAGACTGAGGGAGAGAGTTCCAGAGTCGGGGTGATGTGCAGGAGAAGGCTCTGTCACCAAAGGATTTGAGTTTAGATTTTGGGATGGCTCTTAGGATCATTAGGACACACAAACCCCTCCTCCACGATAAGGTGATGACTCACGGAGGGGCTATGTGCAACAATAAATCAATTAATCAACAACCAATACCATACTGTACCTCATGGGTAGGCAACTCTGGTCCGCGAGGGCTGGCGTCCTACATGTTTTCTGTCTCCCTGTTGCAACACAGCTGATTCAAATTGTCAGATAATTAGCAAGGTCTGCAGAAGCTGGATAACAATCCTGTTCATTTGAATCATGAATCATCAAGGACCGGGGTTGCCTACCCATGCTGTACAGCTCGGTGGTCACCACCACAATTTCCGCCACTCCATTGATGAGGCTGACCCCAAAGACCACAATGTCCACCTCCCCCTCAACTGCATCAGAATCCTTGTCTGATATATTGAACATTTTGTGTTATATAACATTTACTCAGACTCATTTGTCATGTTGAACACGTCAAATGAAATTTGCTATGTTCTAAGTGTTGTTTCCAATCTCGATGTAAATACCTGTAGCTAAAATGTCCTGTCCTAAATACCCTGGTCGCTTGTCTCATACTTTTTTTTTTTTGATGGCACCTGATTTATTTTATCAGTATACAACAAGAATAAAGAAGGAAACACTAGCCTCCATATTCTAATACTATCTGAGGTGAATATTCAGGTAATATCATCTAATAGATATGGTCACTGCTAAAGGACTGCACAGCAGTACACATGCCAACACGAAAGTCAGAAGAGAACTCATAAAATGGTATCACTCATTACTGTCACCGTTGTCTTTCAGACCACAATGAAGGAACTGTCACAGATGCTGAAGAAAATGCCTCAGTATCAAAAGGAACTAAGCAAAGTAAGAAAAGCAATTGTTAAAAATGTTCGTGTTTGCCGTTGCTGCCTTCACATATAAAATGGTACCGTATTTTCTGCACTATAAGGTGCACCAGATTATAAGGCGCACCTCCATTGAATATTTTATTTTAGAAATTATTTCATATATAGGGCGCACCGGATTAAAAGGCACATAGGATAGAAGCTACTGCATTGAACTGGGGTTTAGTTTAGTTTAGTTTATTGTTTAGCACAAATAACAGTGCAAGGAGGGAGACGAAGCCTAGGGCTTGTAAGAAGCTCCACTCCTGCTATATATACAAATAAAGTGCAGAAACAAACAAAGTGCTGTGCAGTCAAATGTCATTCAAGTGTTTAAGAAAAGAGAGAAAAAAAAAAAATATATATATATATATATACATATACATACACATACACACACACACACACATATATATATATATATATATATATATATATATATATATATATATATATATATATATATATATATATATATATATATATATTACTACTATAAATTAATACTTAGCTTAGCATAACAAGCTAAGTATTAATTTTTTCATATCTATACATACGAGCATGCATGTATACATACATAAACAGATACATGATACAAAAATAAGAAACAAGCGAAACAAAATAGACACTTATCGATGTTGAAGCAATCAAAGAGATAACAGATAGGAATAGCTAAAAGGAAAGAGAAGAACTGTAAACAGAAAATAACAAAACAAAACAAAGAAGAATCTGAGTCAAAATTGTGGATTAAGTTGATGATCATAGTATGGATCAGCTGAGTGCGGTGCAGTAATTATGGACTGGTAGGATCATGAGTGGAGAAGGTGGTGTTTCAGGTGCTTTGTAAAAGCAGCCTGTGCAGATATGGATCGGATATGGATTGGTAGCTTATTCCAGAGTGAGGGCCCTCTAAAGTGGATATTATATTGATGGCGTGATGTTCGACAGAAAGGTGGGTGAAGATTGTCCCTCTGACTTGTTGGATAAGAGTGAAAGTCTGATGCAAATGTGAAGAAATTATGAAAAGTGGCTGGAAGACAGTGTTTCCTATATATGTATTTATGGATGAGTAGACAGGTTTGATGAATGTTTACTTTATCAATTGGCAGTAATGAATAATTTCTAAACAGTGGTGCCGATGGTTCATATCTATTTGAAAAAGAGATTATTCTTAGGAACTTCTTTTGTAAAATGAGTAATTTGTTGAGGTATGTTGGATATGTGGCTGCCCAGATTACGTTGCAGTAATTGAGTAAAGGAAACAGGAAACTATAATACAGAGTGAGATGAGCAGAAGGATGGACCAACGGACAAACTTTTCATAAAATACCTAGCATTTTCATAAATCTTTTGCAAACCAAATCAATGTGTTCAGACCAATTTAAGTGTTCGTCTACTATAACTCCTAGGAATTTGGTGCTAGTAACTTGATGGATTTCGTTATTGTTTATGTAAATTTTGGTCTGATCTTTGGGGTAAGATTTGTTTATATTGCAGAAGATCATGAAGTTACATTTTTTTATATTTAGTGTCAACTTATTTATTTTGAACCATTTTGTAATAGCGTACAACTCAGCATTCACACTTGCAATGAGGGAATTAAAATCATCGTGGGTGGCAATGAGGTTGGTATCATCCGCAAATAACAAAGGGAGAAAATTTGAACAAGACATGGAAAAATCATTTATGTACACCAAAAATAATAGAGGACCCAATATTGAGCCCTGCGGGACCCCAAATAGTATTTTAGATCTGTTGGAAGAACAACCATTTAAATATACATATTGTTCTCTGTTGGCAAGATAGTTTGTGAACCATTTCAGGGCAGAATCCTTCACTCCATATCTCTCTATCTTAGCGATAAGGATCTTATGGTCGACAGTATCAAATGCTTTAGTTAGATCTAGAAAGACACCAAGAGCGAATTTCTTATTGTCAAGAGCTGTTGAGATATGATTGACAAGCTGAAGCAGTGCATGCTCAGTGGAAAACTTTTTGCGGAAACCATATTGATGCTTGTAAAGACTATTATTTGTTTCTAGGTGCTTTGCCAATCTTGAATAAACCAATTTTTCTAGAATCTTGGAGAAGCATGGAAGAATGGATATAGGCCGAAAATTACCATATTCATTTGTCTCGCCAGCTTTGAAAATAGGAAGGACTTTAGCAATTTTTAGTTCTTGGGGTACAATGCCAAATTTTAAAGATAAGGAGAAAATGTGTGTTATTGGGATTATTATTGAATGGATGATTCTCTTAATAAGTAAGCTTCTGATCTCATCATGGCCAGGGGCCGAGTTTTTCAAGCTCATGACAATGCTGTAAACTTCCTCAACACTAGGAGGGTCAAGAATGGAGAGTGAAGGAAACTGTCCTTTAATTAGGCAACAGGGGCTTGTATCAGAAGTTGAGAAGCTAGATGCCAAGGTAGCGCCGACATTTACGAAGAAATCATTGAAACCATTAGAAATGTCTATTGGGTTTGAATGGGCTCCATTTTTCCCCAGCATCTCATTTGGGGTAGATGTTTTAGATTTTTTGCGATGTAATAAATGGTTGATAAGATTCCATGTTGTTTTGATGTCACCAGAGGCTTGAGTAAATTTATCAGCATAGTAAGTTTGTTTGGTTGTCCTTAGTAATACTGTAAATTTATTTTTATATTTCTTGTATGTTTCTATATTTATAGGAGTGGGATTTGCAATAGATTTTCTATAAAGTTTATTTTTTTTACGTGAAGATTTTTTTTAGTTCATCCGTTATCCATGGTTTCCCTTTGGAGTTATTTTTACGATTAGAGATTAAAGGAAATGAGGACTCTAATGCATTTGTGAGTATTGTTAAAAAGGAGTGATAGGCTTTGTTGACTAGGGTTGCAGTATGCATCCACTAGATGGTGCTGTGCTAAAGGGGATGTCAACACAGTCAATGAGGTAAAGTCCAGCTCCTTTTCTGTATAAAAGTGACATGGTTTTGCTTCTTACTTGGTCCAGCAACCCCACTCATTTTTTATGATCATAAACTTCCTTTAGTTTAAAAGAAAGAAGCAAGAGTGCGTTGATGCGTAAAGTGTTGATTAGCTTCTTAGCATTGGTGTTTATGTGCTGCGGTGAGGGGGGGGCGGTTCACTGTGACTGCCTCCCGACAGGCTTACCTGTATGTCAATCAAGCGATGGGATGAAAGTGATACATTTGGCTTCTTACTTGATCAAGCAACCCCACTCATTTTTGCTGGTCATAAACTTTATTTTGTTTAAAAGAAAGAAGCGAGTGCATGCGTTGATGCGTAATGCGTTCATTAGCTTCTTAGCTTTGGTGTCTATGTGCTGTGGTGAGGGGGGGGGGGGGTCACTGTGATTGCCTCCTGATAGGTTTACCTGTATGTCAATCAAGCGATGGGATAAAAGTGATATGGTCTGGCTTTTTACTTGGTCCAGAAACCTCACTCATTTTTGCTGGTCATATTTTGTTTAAAAGAAAGAAGCGAGTGTGTGCGTTGATGCGTAATGCGTTCATTAGCTTCTTAGCTTTGGTGTCTATGTGCTACGGTGAAAGGGTATGGGGGTGGTTCACTGTATGCCTCATTTCACTGTGAATGCCTCCCGATAGGCTTACCCGTATGTCAATCAAGCGATGGGATTAAAGTGATCCTGTTTGGCTCCTTACTTGGTCCAGCAACCCCACTCATTTTTGCTGGTCGTAAACTTTATTTTGTTTAAAAGAAAGAAGCGAGTGCGTGTGTTGATGCGTAATGTGTTGATTAGCTTCTAAGCTTTGGTGTCCATGTGCTGCAGAGGGGGAGGGTTTCATTGTATGCGCAGCCGTTTTTAAGTGAGCCTTATAGTGCGGGAAATACGGTAACATATTTATATTCAACGTACAAATGTTTGTATATCAAATTGTGTCTTGTTCTCAAACATCTACTTTAATGATCTTTTTTTTTCTTAGTATTCAACCCACCTTCACCTGGCTGAAGATTGTATGAACCGCTACCAGGGAATGGTTGACAAACTCTGCCGTGTGGAACAGGTTATTAAAAAAAACAACAACAACAATCACTAGTACCGTGTGCAATGATGAACGTGAACTTTGATCAGCGGTGGGTTGAGTGGCCGTAAATTGTGCGCAAGAGAATCTAAGTCAAACTCATTTTTCTCACGGGCCGCGTCATAATCAAAGTTTCCCTCGGAGGGCCATTATGATTGTCAACGTCTTCTATATTCAGTATAGGCTACCAAAAAAAACCTGATGAATAACTAGTTTTGAAATCCAAGAGTAATAAAAACAGTTCAAATATTTTAAAAAGACAAATGATAATGAAAATAGCTAGCAACATGTATTTTTTTTCAAAAGTAAAGACAATTTGTAATTTTAGTAATGATACAAAGTCGATGCAAAATTTGTCTCGCGGGCCACATAAAATAATGTGGCGGGCCGCATCTGGACCCCGGGACTTGAGTTTGATACGTATGATCTAAGCTAAAAGTCGGTGTGGTTCTTTTTTCTATCTAGTCAAACCAGTGATGTACTTTTCTAAAAAGATCATACAAATGTATGGTAACTTGGTTACAAGCACCCCTCTGAGTACAACCATACCTACACTGAGCCCTGTTATGAAAACAGGTTTTACACATCTGGAGCAAATTACTGACCTCTTGACCCTTTTCTTCCATTCTGAAAGGACCTTGCAATGGGCACTGATGCAGAGGGTGAGAAGATAAAAGATCCCATGAGGCTTATTGTACCAATCTTACTGGACACCAATGTCAGTGTCTGTGACAAGATTCGGATCATTCTGCTTTACATCTTCCTCAAGAATGGTCAGATGTGTACTTAATCTTTTTTCTTTTTATAATGTCATACCATACTGCATAATCAGAATCTGAGACATGCTTCACCCAATTAAATGCACATTTTATAATTTTTAAATTGGTTATTTTGTATACATTTTTACTATTATTCTGTCATTGCCATAATCAATAAACAGTCAAGTCAAGTTTATTTGTATAGCCCTACAACAATTGACAATTATTCTCAAAGCATCCCCTGATCTTAAGCTCCCAAAAGGGCAAGGAAAAACTAAAAAAAAACCTACCAAGGGAAAAATGAGAAACCTTGGCAAGGGACCACAGATAGAAGGATCCTCCTTTCAGGATCACCAGGCTGCAATGGATGCAGAGAGGGCACATACATGAATATGAATAATATGAAAATCAATGAAAAAGTGGATGTCAAAGTCAAAGCGAAGAGCTGCCGGAGGCGCCCTCGATTGTCCTGGCAGTGGAGGAGGGTAAGCTGCAGTTCCCTCATCCTGAATTGGTCCACTAGAATCCAGATAGCCGCTGTCAGCTTGGGTGTCACCTAACCACGTCCCCAGCCGGGGAGGGGTGGGGGGTGGAGGGAGGGGGGATAGGGAGCGAAAACAAACTCCAGCCGAATCGGCCACTACATGTTAATTAAAGGCCATATCATAGAAATGTGTCTTTAAACGTGTCTTAAATGTTTTTACTGAGGTAGCAGTTCTAATATCCATTGGTAGGGCATTCCAAAGCTCTAGAGCCCAAATAGAAAATGCTCTAGAACCTGCAGACATTTTCTTGGCCCTCGGTGTCACTAAAAGACTAGCGTTTTGCGAACGAAGGTTACAAGATGGAACATAAGGAACAACTAGGTCAACGAGATATGAAGGCGCTAAGCCATGCAATGATTTATTGGTTAATAGAAGAACCTTGAAGTCACATCTTAAATGGACCAGGAACCAATGTAAGTTGGCTAATATTGGGGTAATGTGATCAAATTCTCTTGTCCGTGAGAGCAGCCTTGCAGCAGCATTTTGTACTAACTGTAGACTTTTGATGCTGGACTTAGGAAGACCAGAGAATAATGCATTACAGCAGTCCAGGTGCGACGTGATAAACGCATGTATAATAGTTTCCGCATCACCGGTCGAGAGGATCGGACCAATCTTAGCAATATTACGAAAGTGAAAAAACGCAATTCTGGTTATACTCTGTTAGAGATTTGCTCACTCCAACTTATTTTGCAAGAACCACACGGGAGACAAGCAAGTTCTTTTAGACACCTGCAGGTGGAGAGTTCACTCGCTACAGGAATGAAGTCTGGAGACTCTCCCAACTGCAAGGACATATTTATTAAGAGAAAGAGTGGAGGTAAGAGTAGACTGAATAGGAAGCCCTTGTGCTCTAGTCAAACCATATCAGGGGATGTTTTACGACCTTGTGTAGGATGAGACAAGGTAGGTTATTTATTACCGGTTGCATTCCAACATAATCATACGATAAGGATAATTTAAAAAACCCTAACATACTCTTAATGTGCGTTTGAAAGGAGAGCATTTGGTCAAATATTACCCCGAGATTAGTTACAGTATCGCTCTGAGTGATAGTACGGTTATCTATAGTTATAGTGGTTTCCTTAAAAGAGTGTTGATAACGAGCTGTACCCATTATCAACATCTCAGTTTTATCTGGGTTAAGACAGAGGAAGTTGAGATACATCCATTGCTTGATCTCCGCAAGGCACGCCTAAAGATTACAACAGTCCCGCGGATCTGTCATCGATAACGGCATATATAATTGGGTGTCATCCGCATAACATTGAAAACTAATATTGTATTTACGTATTATGTCCCCAAGCGGAATCATATAACATTTAAATAGACTTGGTCCGAGTACCGATCCCTGTGGGACACTATACGTAACATTATAGAGCTCAGAAGACGTATTGCCATGGACCACTCGGTGCATCCTGTCTGATAGATAGGAATAGAACCAGCCTAGTGCTGACCCTGAAATACCAACACAACTTTTAAGACGCTCTAATAAAATATCTAATATCTACAGTGTTGAAAGCAGCACTAAGATCGAGTAGTAACAATACTGATGAAGTGAAGTCTTTCAAGATGGCGGCGCGTGCACACGCAGCGGCCACTCTCTGTCCCGTCAGTACGGTGATTTGTTGGTCTAATGAGTGTTCGTCCGACAGTCTTATGTGTTCGTCTCGTCGTGCTTTATCGTGCTACAAGTACAGCAGGCAGGTTCTGCTCGACATCGGCAGAAGTGGGTTTTGCGGCGTTCTAGACTTTGAAGCGTCGACATTAAAGGCGCTCGGACTGCTACGTCCTGAAACGTCGCCGACCTCACCCGCTATTCCTCCCCCGGTTGGGAGCCGTCGGAAACGGTGTGCGAGGAGGCAGAAGAGGGGCAAGCGCGGAGGCGTCCGGGCCAGGCTGGCGGCCAACCCAGCGCGCCCGGCGGTGCCCTCCATTCTTCTGGCGAATGTTCGATCGCTGGACAACAAAATGGATTACGTTCGCCTGCTGAGGTCTACGAACCGGACGGTGCGGAACTGCTGTGTGCTCGTGTTCACTGAGACCTGGTTGAGTGACAACATTCCGGACTCTGCCGTGCATCTGGAGCGGCTAGCGTGCTATCGGGCGGACCGTGCCATTGTACGAGGGGGAAAGTCGCGAGGAGATGGAATATGTGTCTACATCCGAGAAGAATGGTGCCGGGACTCTGTGGTGGTATGTAAGCACTGCTCGCCGCTTGTGGAGTTTGTGATCATTAAGTGTGATCGGTTTTTATCTGCCGAGGGAATTTACCGCGATTCTGCTAGTCGCGGTATACATCCCGCCTTCCAACATCGAAGGCGACAGGATCGCGGCGCTTGGTGAACTGTACCAGGCTGTCAGTGAACAGCAAACGGCGCACCCTGACGGTTTCACCATCTTCGCTGGAGACTTCAATCATGCCAACCTGAAGTCTGTTTTCCCGAGGCTTCACCAGCATGTTACTTTTCCGACACGTGGAGACAGCTTCCTGGACCTAGTCTACTCGGCGCAAAAGGGAGCTTTCAAAGCCACCCCCATCTGGGGCTTTCTGACCATCTCACCCTTTTGCTTTTGCCCGCATACAGACAATTGGTAAAGGCATCCAGGCCGGTTCGGAGGCGGGTTCGGGTGTGGCCTGAGGGTGCCTCCGATGCACTTCGTGACTGCTTCGACACCACTGACTGGGACTTGTTTAAGCAGGCAGCCACCTACAACGATTGGACGGACATAGAGGAGTATACTGACTCTGTTACCTCTTACATCACGAAGTGCATCGATGATGTGACTTGCTCGAAATCCGTCGTCACTCGCGCGAACTGGAAGCCGTGGCTGACGGGGGCTGTCCTCAGACTGTTGAGGGCCAGGGACAAGGCTTTCAGAGCGGGGGATGAGGCTGGCTTGAGGACAGCGAGGGCCGACCTATCCCGAGGCATCAAAGAAGTGAAGGCGTTCTCGTGCAAGGTCTCCACCCACTTCAAGGACAGCAAGGACGCACGTAGCCTTTGGCGGGGCATTCAGACCATCACGGACCACAAGCCCGCGCCGAGGAGCTGTGAGGGCGACGTCCGTCTGCTGAACGATCTGAACCGCTTCTTTGCTCGCTTCGACGCCCAGAACAGCACTTGCCCGCTGAAGACCACTCCCCCCCTACACGAGCAGCCCCTGCGCCTCTCTGCCGACGGTGTGAGGAGGGCGCTTGCCGCTATTGACACCCGTAAGGCGGCGGGCCCTGACAACATCCCGGGTCGAGCGCTGGGGAGCTGTCGGGTGTCTTCACGGACATCTTTAACGTTTCCCTGCAGCAGGCCATCGTCCCCTCGTGTTTCAAGGTTGCCACCATCGTTCCTGTGCCGAAGAAACCTGCAGCGTCCTGCTTCAATGACTACCGCCCCGTGGCACTGACGCCCATCATCATGAAGTGCTTTGAGCGGCTTGTCATGGAGCACATCAAGTCCGTTCTCCCCCCACCATTGACCCTTTCCAGTTTGCGTACCGTGCCAAGCGGTCCTCTGAGGATGCCATCTGCTCTGCCCTCCACTCGGCCCTCACCCACCTGGAGAGAAAGGACTCATATGTGAGGTTGCTGTTTGTGGACTTCAGCTCTGCCTTCAACACCATTGTGCCGCAGCGACTCATCTGCAAACTCGACGAGCTGGGCCTCAGTACCTCCCTGCAACTGGCTACTGGACTTCCTCTGTCAGAGGCCTCAGGTGGTGCGTGTTGGCGACAAAATCTCCGGCAGCATCACGCTGAGCACGGGGGCCCCCCAGGGCTGCGTGCTCAGTCCATTGCTCTTCACCCTGCTGACGCATGACTGCACTGCGACCTACAGCGACAACCGCATAGTGAAGTTTGCTGACGACACGACTCTGGTGGGTCTCATCACGAAGGGCGACAAGACTCGGTACAGGTCGGAAGTTGACCTTCTGACCACGTGGTTCAGGGACAACAACCTCCTGCTGAACGTCAATAAGACCAAGGAAATCGTCATTGACTTCCGGAAGGGTCACACAACACACCTGCCGCTGATCATCGACGGTGCTGTGGTGGAGAGGGTGAGCTGCACCAAGTTCCTGGGGGTGCACATCAGTGAGGACCTCTCCTGGTCCGCAAACACCTCGTCACTGCCAAAGAAAGCTCAGCGCCGCCTGTACTTCCTGCGGAAGCTCAGGCGTGCATGTGCTCCTCAGGCAGTCCTGTCTACATTCTACCGTGGCACCATTGAGAGCGTCCTCACCAGTTGCATCGCTGTCTGGTGTGGTAACTGCACTGAACAGAACTTGAAGGCCCTGCAGCACATAGTGAATACGGCTGGTAAGATTATTGGTGCTTCGCTGAACTCGCTACCCCCTTCTGCGTAGCGTGCGGCACTGTTGCGCTATTTTCGGGAATGTCTGCTGTACGCGCACTTGCTTCTTTTTTTCTGCTCCTCTTATTTATTTATTTATTTATTGTTGTGTTATTTATTCATTATTTATTCAGCACGCTTTTGTTATACTTGTTTACTTGTTTGTCTGTTGTGAGCCATGTCTTGTCACCGTGGGATAGGGGGGAACGAAATTTCGGTTTCTTTGTGTGTCTTTGGCATGTGGAAAAATTGACAATAAAGCTGACTTTGACTTTGACTTTGAATCCATAGCTATGAGGAGATCATTAGTCACTTTAGCAAGTGCTGTCTCAGTGGAATTATTAGCTCTAAAACTAGACTGAAAAGATTCATATCGATTATTGGCGACCATGTAATCAATAAGCCTCTGCGCTACTACTTTTTCAAGAAGTTTTGCTATGAATGGGAGGTTTGAAACTGGCCTATAATTACTGAGACAGTCCGGGTCAAGATTTGGTCGCTTAAGTAACGGTTTAATGATAGCGGTTTTAAAGGCTGTTGGCACTATCCCAGAGGAGACAGACAGATTAATTATATTTATGACGGACGGTCCAAAAATTTGAAATAATTCTTTAAATAATTTGGCTGGAAGCGGATCAAGTAAACATGTTGTTTGTTTAGCCGCAGTAACCAAATGTGTAAGCCTTTCAAGGGACACGCTTTTAAAATTTGAGAGGGTTATTGCATGATCGTCAGCGCCGGTAATCGGCGGTCTCGACTGAGCGATTGGAATGGTCATCTTGATCTCATCTCTAATGGATTCAATCTTTCGAGCGAAAAATTTCATGAACTCGTCAGCTGAGTGGAAGGAGCTATCGGGGGTCGGCTGGCGTAGTATTAGCTTTGCCACTGTATCAAATAGGTATTTAGGATTGTTTTTATTGAGATTAATGACTTGCGAAAAATGATGAGTTTTTGCTAAGATAAGCGCATCTTTATAATTCAGGAGGCTGTCACGCCATGCCTGATGGAAAACCTCAAGTTTGGTTAAACGCCATTTGCGCTCATGCTTTCTACATAATAGCTTAAGCGTACGTGTTTCATCTGTGAACCACGGAGTAGGCAATCTACGGCGAGATTTCAGACGTAGCGGCACCACATAGTCGATGGCATTTAACAATGTCGCATTTGTAAGATTATCAATAGAGCCGACATATGCGGGAAATATGGCAGTTGCCGGCGACAGTAACTCGGATAGCGCAGTTGCAGTCATGGAGTTAATATTACGGCTGCTATAATTCTGATTGCTCTCTTGTCTTTGACAAAGAACTAAAATTTCAAATTTGATTAAGTAATGATCAGACAAAACAGTAGTGTATGGCAGTACTGATATATATGAGGTTGCCAGTCCTCGGGATAATACCAGATCTAAGGTATTTCCATTCCTATGCGTTGCTGCCTGTACGACTTGCGTAAAACCAAACGTATCAGTTAAAGTCTGAAACGCCGAAGTAAGTGGCTCTGACGGTAAATTCATGTGGATATTGAAATCGCCCATGATTATTATATTATCCTTATTTGTCACTAGATCAGCCACGAATTCTGAAAATTCATCCAGAAAGCCAGAGTAAGCCCCGGGTGGACGGTAAATAACAGCAAGATAAAATGACGGTGAAGCGTTGGATCGGACAGTGAGAACTTAAAATGTTTTAAATACGTTAATTGAACGAGGCCTAAATCTAAGATCGGAATTTGAGACGAGGGCGACACCCTCACCCTTTTATCAAGGACGCGCCGCATGCGAGCTCACAAAATTTGGAGGCGAGGCCTCATTAAGCGGCAGCAGTTCATTAGGTTTTAACCAGGTCTAACAGCCCAGGTTATCCAGGTTAAACAGCCCAAAAGATTAGAGACTTACTTTCTTTGTAAGTAAGCTAACACAAATTCAGCGCCGCTATTTTTGTATTCATATACTATCCAAAGTTTGGACCTCTTTTGTGATACTTAATAATTTCCAGGATTTCTCCCACCACACACACCTTACTATAATTGTGAATGTTTACACATGTTTACAATGTTTGTTTATATCTCAACTGTGCATGTGTGTGCATGTGTGTGCATGTGTGTGTATGTGTGCGTATATGTTTCAGGTGTGACAGAAGAAAACCTATGTAAGTTGCTTCAGCATGCCAGCATCCCACCAGAGGACAGTGACATAATTTCCAACATGGCACACATGGGTGTGCCTATCATCTCTGAGGTATCCTGTGTTCTAAAATCATCTTTTAAGTATGAAACAGGCAATCTTGATGTATTTTACACCTGATATCCTAAACACCTGAAACAGGCATAGTTGAATTTGGGAACAATGTGTGCTTGAAATCTCTGCATTCTTCTAACAGGAAGTAGATGGAAAGCAGAGACACATCCAGGGTTGGCTTAGCATCTGTCTCACTGGAGAGATAAACACAATAAGAATACTTCTATAATGCAAACCCCAGTTCCAAGTTGGGATGTTGTATAAAATGCAAACATAAAAAGATTACTATGATTTTCAAGTGGGCTGACATCTTGGAAGGTCACCCAGCAAAGGCCATGATCCTGTCTAGAATGCGGAATCTATCTCACCCAGATAGTTTCCACTAAAATCCGTTTCAGCAAATAGGTGTAGATTCTCGAACCACTCATCTGTCCGACATCTGCAAATGTGTTGGACAACGCCTCAGAGCACTGCAGAAGCTGGCCAACAAGCTTGATGCAGAGCCAATGTCTACAAGACCCAGGGTCCGGAGCTTCATGGAGTACTCCTGCCTCACCTGGATGTATGCCACTCAGACTGCTCTCAGGCAGCTTGACACCATCCAGAAAAAGGCCTTAAAAATCATTGGAGTGGATAAGGACCTCACCCTACAGCAGTATGCGATCAGCAACCTGAGCCACTGAAGAGTGGTTGCGACTGAAACTGTAAGCTGCACACCCTCAGCTGCCCAGTGGAGGTCAACGTTCTACTACCCCTACCCCACATCCCAGGTCGCATTAGCCAGAGGACACTACCAAGCAACACCTTGGAAATCCCTAAGCCAAACACCAAATTACTCAGTAGTAGCTTTCTCCACTCAGCAATTATGATATGGAACAGCCTTCCCTCTGCGATTGTTGGAGACATAACATAATGCTGAACAAACACTTCCTCAGTATAGGACTGTAGTAATCCTTTAAGCCTCAAGGACATAATTAATGTTAAAACTGTTTTGGGGGGGCAAAAATTCTCACGTTTTACTAAAGTGCCAACAGCAGAAGAGGAAGGTTGAAGAATGATCAAAAAACCATTAGGACTATTCCATAGCTTCACAGGTAATTGGAAACACGTGAGCGTCATGACTAAGTGCAAACAAGGATGTTGTGAGGTTCACTACTTAGTGAACAAATGTGTGACAAATATGTCCAACAGATTAAGAACAAGGTATCCCAACATATAATTCCTAGGAATTTTTTAGATTTAATTGCCTGTGGTTCATAATTTTAATAATTTGGAGAAATATTTGCTTGTAAGTGGCAAGGTCACTTACAAATTGTTTTCGGGAATTACGGATAAGGCGTCAAAATAGAGCATGGATTATTTTTAACAAAAAGTGACAGCAGCATCTGTGATGGTATGTGGGGGTATTCGTGTCCATGGCATGGGTAATTTGCGCATCTGTGAAGACATCAATAAAGTTAAGTTAAAGTCCCAATGATCGTCACACACACATCTGGGTGTGGTGAAATTTGTCCTCTGCATTTAACCCATCCCCGTGTGATTTTGATCCATCCCCTGGGGGAGAGGGGAGCAGTGAGCAGCAGCAGTGAGCAGCAGCAGTGCCGCGCTCGGGAATCATTTGGTGATCTAACCCCCCAATTCCATCCCTTCATGCTGAGTGCTCACTGCTATTTGCAAATAATGTGCTGTTGGGTTCTTCAAGCTGTGATCTTCAACTCCTACTAGAGAGGGTCGCAGCCAGGTGTGATGATCAGCACCTCCAAATCTAAGACCGTCGTCCTCAGTCGGAAAAGGGCAGAGAAATGCCCTTTCTTGGTCAGTGATGAGATCCTGCCCCAAGTGGAAGAGGTACCAGGGTCTTGTTCAAGAGTGAGGGCAGGATGCAGTGAGAGATCGACATGCGGATCAGTGCAGAGTCTGCCGTGATGCAGACTATGTATACGTGGTAGTGAAGAGAGAGCTGAGCCGGAAGGTCAGCTATGTTTCTATCCTACAACTATGCATCATGAGCTGTGGGCCGTGATCGAAACAAGATCCCGGACACAAGCGGCCAACATGTGGTTACTCCGCATGGTGTCCAGGCTTTTCCTTGGAGATACTAGGGTGAGAAGCTTAGTCATCCAGGAGTGACTCAGAGCCGAGACACTGCTCCGCCGCGTTGAGAGGAGCCAGATGAGGTTGCTCAAGCATTTGATTAGGATGCCTCCTTGGGGTGAGGTATTCTGGGCATGTCCCACTAGAAGGAGGCCCCGGAGATGACCCAGGACACGCTGGAGGGATTGTGTCTCTTGGCTGGCCTTGGAGCAGCTTAGGATCCCCGGGATGAGCTAGACAAGAGGGAAAATTGGGCTTCCCTCCACGCAACCCGACTCCAGATAACCAGTAGAAAATGAATGAATGGATGGATGGATGGATGGATGGGTTCGTAGTAATCATCATAAAAAAATCTAATGATTCCATTGCAGGCCACTTCCAAGAAAACCAAAAAGCCTGATCGTAAGGAGCGAATCAGTGAGCATACCTACCAACTCTCAAGATGGACTCCTCTCATCAAGGATCTCATTGAGGTGGGTCGTTTAGTGCAATATGATTTTGTTCTTAAAATGGATAAGTGATATTGAGAACTACCAGAGTTGACAATTCACCAAATTTTGGCAGTCTGTCCTTTGCCATTGGCTTGGACAACCGACTTCATCGTTAGTCTGTAATTATTTATAAAGTAATACAGATGAATAAAGTTTTTTTAAACACACACAACGTTTGTGACGAAATAAAACTATGTGGTACAACAATAGCATTGTGGTTTGTGGAACTGAGAGGCATAATCAGCTTCCTTTATCAGATGGGACTGACACAAAATAAGGAGCAGCAGACTTGGAGAATTGGGAGCAAGGAAGTCGGAGTCTCTTGTGAGTGGACTGAAATGTTAACACCGTGTCAACAACAGTTACAAAAGTAATGCAGTTTAGCAACTTACATCTTATAGTTTTATAATATTATTACAGTTACTAATCAATCAATCAATCAATCAATCAATACTTTTAATTGTCAAGTTTGAGCATGCCAATCAAGGAATTTGACTCCGGTAGATCTCGGCCTCTGTATAACATTTATGCAGCTAACAACATTCAGGACGACGTGCAAAAATTGTCAATTATTCTCAAACATCCCCTGATCTTAAACTCCCAGAATGGCAAGGAAAAACGCAAAACTCCTACTAGGGGAATGAGAAACATTGAGAAGAGACCACAGATGGGAGGATCCCTCTTTCAGGATGACCAGGCTGCGATGGATGCAGAAAGGACACATAGTACACATGATACGGACAATCCAAAGGTAAAGCATCGAGAGCAGGAAGTTATTGCACAGTAATGTCTCTGAGACTCTATGAGTCGTGTGAATTCATCAGAGCGACAGCCTGGGGGGAGAAGCTGTGTCTGTGTCTGCTGGTTTTGGCGTACAGCGCTCTCTCAAGCCGTCCGGAGGGAGTAGTTTGAACAGACTGCGACCTGGGTGAGAAGGGTCCATAGAGATGTTACTTGCACGTTTCCTGGTCCTGGACAGGTACAAGTCCTGGATAAATGGTTGGTCCCGATTATCTTTTCTGCAGTCCTGATTGTCCGTTGCAGTCTGTGCTTGTCTTGTTTGGTGGCCGATCCAAACCAGACAATGATGGAGGTGCAGAGGATAGACTGGATGATGGCAGTATAGAAAGTCTTCAGCAGCTCCTGTGGCAGGTTGAACTTCCTGAGCTGTCTCAGAAAGTACAGCCTTTGCTGGGCCTTCTTCCGGACAGAGTCTATGTGGCTGGTCCATTTCAGGTCCCGAGAGATTGTGAAATCCCAGGAACTTGAAGGTTCCTGTGGAGAAAATAGCATTACTGTGGATAGTGAGGGGTGGAAGTGGTGAAGGATCTCTCCTGAAGTCCACTGTCATCTCCACCGTCTTGAGCGAGTTCAGCTCCAGGTGGTTTTGGCTGCATCAGTGGACCAGCCGCTCCACCTCCTGTCTGTACGCAGTCTCGTCACCATCCCGGATCAGTCCGATGAGAGTGGTGTCATCTGCATACTTCAGGAGCTTCACAAAAGAGTCACCTGAGGAGCAATCATTAGTGTAGAGAGAGAAGAGCAGTGGAGAGAGGATGCGCCCCTGGGGGGCGCCAGTATTGGTGGTCCGGTGTCGGCTGTGATGGTCCCCAGCCTCACATGCTGTCTCCTGTTGGTCAGGAAGCTGGTGATCCACTGACAGGTGGAGGAAGGCACCGCAAGCTGGATGAGCTTCTGGTGGACGTTGTCAGGAGCGATGGTATTGAACGCCAAGCTGAAGTCCACAAACAGGATCCTGGCGTACGTCCCTGGGGTGTCCAGGTGGTGCAGGATGTAATCCAGTCCCATGTTCACCGCATCATCCACCGACCTGTTTGCCCGGTAGGCAAACTGCAGGGGGTCAAGCAGGGGGCCCGTGATGTCCTTCAGGTGGTTCAACACTAACCTCTCAAAGGATTTCATGACGACAGATGTCAGGGCGACAGGTCTATAGTCATTCAAACCTGTGATGGCGGGCTTCTTGGCCACCGGTACGATGATGGAGCTCTTGAAGCACGAGGGCACCTCACACAGCTCCAGGAAAAGGTTGACGATCTGTGCAAAGGTGGGCACCAGTTGTTGAGCACAGACTTTCAGGCAGGAGGGTGACACGCCATCTGGGCCTGGAGCCCTCCTAACTTTTTGTCTCCGGAATATCTGACACACCTCCTCCTCGCGAATCCAAAGTGCAGGTGCGGCTTCTGTAAGAGAGAGAGTAGGTGATAACGATGATGGAGGTGTGGACAGGGGGGTTGTGGGGGGAGGTGTGTATGGTGTTAATGTCGATTGTGATGCAGGAGGTCCTGTTGTGCGGGTGACCGTTCAAACCTGCAGTAAAACCTGTTTAGCTGGTTTGCGGTTTGTTGGTTTCTTGTGGCCTGTGATGCTCTGCAGAACATTCCAAACTGTTGAGGGATCAGGATTGGCAGAGAGGTGTCTCTCCAGGCTCTCCCCATAACACCTCTTGGCTTTCCTGATCTCTCGGTTGAGTGTGTTCCTGGTCTGCCTGAACAGGTCCCGGTCCCCACTCCTGTAGGCCTCCTCCTTGGCTTTGCGCAGCATACTGAGGTTTGTTGTTGTTGTATGCGCCAAAGGTCTTAGTCTGCACACACAAGTCCTCACAAAAGCTGATGTATGAGGTCACAGTAGCGGTGAGTTCATGCAGGTCTAAAGTTGCAGCTTAAAAACAAACACTCGGTGCAGTCAAAGCAGGCTTGGAGGTCCTGCTTTGAATCCACTGTCCACTTCCTCACCACAGGCTTAGAAGTTTTTAATTTCTGCCTATAGGTTGGGTTCAGATGAACTAGACAGTGGTCTGAGAGTCCTAAAGCTGCACAGGGCACAGAGCGGTATGCATCCTTTATTACGGTGTAGCAGTGGTCTAGAGTCTGTGTCCCTCTGGTGGGACACGTTATTTGCTGTCTGTATTTGGGGAGGTCGTGTGCGAGGTTCGCCCTGTTAAAATCACCCAAAACCATGATTATTGAGTTTGGTGGTATTTTCTCCATATCTGTTACCTGATGAGCCATCAGCTGCGTGGCTTCGATCGCACGTGCGTGTAGTGGAATGTAAACGGCCGCCATTAAGCTCGAGGAGAACTCACGTGGTGAATAAAACGGCCGGCAGTTTATGAAAAGTGTTTCTAGGAGAGGCCTGCAAGACTCTTTCAACACCGTGACATCAGTACACCAACGTTCATTAATATAGAAACATAGACCACCTCCCTTTGCTTTTCCTGAGAGCTCCATGCTGCGATCAGCGCGGACTAGCCTAAATCCAGGCAGCTGCACGGCATGGTCGGGGACGAGTTCGGAAAGCCACGATTCAGTAAAGCACAGGGCAGCGGATCAGCTAATGTCCGGGTTCCATGGGATGAGAAGCAGCAGTTCGTCCATCTTGTTCGCCAGGGAGCGGACATTCGCCAGATGAACTGATGGTAGGGGAGAACGGAACCCTCTCTGCCTCAGCTTCACGAGGGCCCTGGCGCGCTTTCCACGCCGTCGTCTTCGGCATGCTAGCTTGTAGAGCGCCCCCGTGCCAGCTAAACATCAGTCTGGGTCAGAGAAAACTGGAGAGAAAGTACCAGGAGAAGAATGTCCGATGTTCAACAGTTCTTCTCTGGTAAAAGTGATCCAGGATGGGCAGCAGAAGACACAGAAAACACAAAATAAGACAAAGTAGCAGAGAGCGAGTCACCGAGGTGGCCATCCGCGGCGCCATGCTGAAGTTAAAACTACTAAGTCTGGTAATGTGTTACACATTTTGGCACAGTTACCGAGTCTCGCAACATGTTAAAATTCCTGGCACAAGTTTAAGCAATTTATAATGATTTTATCAGATGAATTTCTTACTTTGATAATCACGAGGAGCACTTCTTAGTTACCTGAACTGGTCAAGCAACTTTGCAGGATATTCCCCCCTATATTTTGCTTTTTCCAGAGGCTTTATTACCATTCACACTACTAAAATCACTGTCATGGTTTAGTTGTCATTGTTTGCGACACCAATCAATGTTTTAAAATTCAAAATGCAAGCAAGAACAAACCTAAGTAAAATGTAGCAAATAAATTGTAAAGAAACGTGTCAATTTAATTCAGTTCAGATTTACAAGTGCAACGAAAAGTCAAAGTCTGTGTTTTAAATTATTTTTTTTGTAACTGCAACATTATCAATTGCAGTATATCTTAAATGGTGATCATTCAGATTGGCTGAAAAAGTTAGTTAAGTTAAAGTCCCAATGATCATCACACACACATCTGGGTGTGGTGAAATTTGCCCTCTGCATTTAACCCAACCCCGTGTGATTTTGATCCATCCCCTGGGGAGAGGGGAGCAGTGAGCAGCAGCGGTGCCGCGCTCGGGTATCATTTGGTGATCTAACCCCCCAATTCCAACCCTTGATGCTGAGTGCCAAGTAGGGAGGCAATGGATCCCATTTTTATAGTCAAGTCAAGTCAAGTTTATTTGTATAGCCCTAAATCACAGTCTCAAAGGGCTTCACATAGCCAAAAATTGACAATTAATCTCAAAGCATCCCCTGATCTTAAGCTCCCAAAAGGGCAAGGAAAAACTCAAAACCCCTGCCAGGGGAAAATGAGAAACCTTGAGAAGGGACCACAGATGGAAGGATCCCCCTTTCAGGATCACCAGGTTGTAATGGATGCAGAGAGGGCACAAGTAATACATATTAAGAAAATCAATGAAGAAATGGATGTCGGAGGTGCCCTCCATTGTCCTGGCAGTGTCTTCAAGGAGGTTGAGCTGCAGTTTCTTCATCTTGAATTGGTCGCCGAGAATCCAGCTAGCCGCTATCAGCTTTTGCGCCACCTAACCCCCTCCCCAGCCAGGGAGAGGGTGGGCAGAGAGAACAAAACAAACTCCGGCTGAATCGGCCACTACAAGTTAGTTAAAGGCCATCTCATAGAAATGTGTCTTCAAACGTGTCTTAAATGTTTCTACTGAGGTAGTAGTTCTAATATCCATTGGTAGGGCATTCCAAAGCTCTGGAGCCCGAATAGAAAATGCTCTAGAACCTGCAGACATTTTCTTGGCCCTCGGTGTAACTAAAAGACTAGCGTTTTGCGAACAAAGGTTACGAGACGGAACATAAGCAACGACTAGATCGACGAGATATGAAGGCGCTAAGCCATGCAGTGATTTATAGGTTAGTAGAAGAACCTTGAAGTCACATCTTAAATGGACCGGGAGCCAATGTAAGTTGGCTAATATTGGGGTAATGTGATCAAATTTTCTTGACCGTGAGAGCAGCCTCGCAGCGGCATTTTGTACTAACTGTAGAGTTTTGATACTGGACTTAGGAAGACCAAAGAATAATACATTACAGTAGTCCAGGCGCGACGTGATGAACGCATGTATAATAGTTTCCGCATCCCCGGTCGAGAGGATCGGACGAATCTTAGCAATATTACGAAGGTGAAAAAACGCAATCAAGGTTATATTCTTAATGTGTTTTTGAAAGGAGAGCGTTTGGTCAAATATTAGTTACAGTATCACTCTGAGTGATAGTACGGTTATCTATAGTTATAGTGGTTTCTTTAAATAAGTGTTGATAACGAGTAGGACCAATTATCAACATCTCAGTTTTATCTGGGTTAAGACGAAGGAAGTTGAGAGACATCCATTGCTTGATCTCCGCAAGGCACGCCTCGAGATTACAACAGTCCCGCGGATCTGTCATCGATAACGGCATATATAATTGGGTGTCATCCGCGTAGCATTGAAAACTAATATTATATTTACGTATTATGTCCCCAAGCGGAATCATATAAATATTAAATATAATAGTCTTTGGTATGACACAGCCGGGGTTTGAACCCACAACCTTCCAGTCTCGGGGCGGACACTCTACCACTAGGCCACTGAGCTGGAAGGGAGTAGAATGCCAAACTGCCTCTGAGCGGAGTGGAAGACGTGCGCTGTTCGACTACGTCATTGTTAGGTTCAAAGTGCTAACTGAATATCTGAATAAGAGAAAAGGGTCAGCAGACAAAAAACAAGTGAGGCAGAATATTGAGTCTTTTCTCGCGAGGAGTGCAATCAGACTTACAGCAATCCGACTACACTAAAAATCTGTTTTACACTCCTCGCTCTTTTTATTTGGAATGCCCTACCCACAGTGTGAGACGATTAGCCCTTAAGGGGGGGGGGAAAGAGATTGTGGCTTCGTCTCGTAAGAAACAAAAAGTAACGCACAAAGTGTTGCGTGCAGATATGGCTATATCAGCAAAACAGTTTAAGCGATATTCTGAGAGATAAAAAGAGAAAGTGACGTTCTTTAAGGAAGATCAGAAGGTTCGTGACGCATTGTTTGACGTGTTGTTTTCACGATCTGTTCTGGTGGACGCTGAGCTGTCAGCAGCATCTTGTTTGACACAACCGTCATCTCGCCCCTGACCCAGCCGTAATCCTTCTGTTCTGTTGTACAAGATAAGAATAAGCAAGGCAAAGCAGCAAGCATACTGAACAGTAATATTGTGAATAAGTACTCATTAGAGAACGCATGATAACATATATATACAATTTTTCTAACAGTCATGCTATGGAAACTCCAGTTAGACAAACGACTTTATGCCCCATAAAATTTGTTCATACTTTCATTCTAATCTGTCTGTCAGTCTATCTGTCCGTCCGTTTTGTTTGACAAAACTGTTATTTGTGTGTAAATTAATTTGAGTATGTATGTATGAGTATTTTATTTATGGTTCACTGTCTGGCAGGTATTAGCAGTATGTCAGCTGAACAGCCATTATTGGTAGTTTAAGTATGAGTTAGAAGAAAATCTGTCAAAGTCAGGACATTTACCTTGTGTTCCAACAGGATGCCATTGAGGATAAACTTGACATCAAGCAATACCCATACATTTCGCAGAGACAGGCATCAGCGAAACACAATGCTCCATCAAGGTTAGTATATCACAATATTATATATTTTATATCCGGTTGATAGTAGTGCAATTGAACAAATATCCATACATCTATCTTCTTAATTGCTTTTGTCCTCACGAGGGTTGTGGGCGTGCTGGAGCCTATCCCAGCTGACAGCAGTAGGTAACCCGGATCTGGTTGCTAGCTAATAGCAACAAATATCTAATACATTATTAGTGTGACCAAACAGCAGCTCAGAGTACCCACCCTTCTTGGGGTCCCTGGAGGAAGTGCTGGAGAGCGCTCCTTCTGGGGACTCTATCGTTCTACTGGGTGACTTCAATGCTCACGTGGGCAATGACAGTGAGACCTGGAAGGGCGTGATTGGGAGGAACGGCCCCCCTGATCTGAACCCGAGCGGTGTTCTATTGTTGGACTTCTGTGCTCGACACGGATTTTCAATAATGAACACCATGTTCAAACATAAGGGTGTCCATGTGTGCACTTGGCACCAGGACACCCTAGGCCGCGGTTCGATGATCGACTTTGTAGTCGTGTCATCGGATTTGCGGCCGCATGTTTTGGACACTCGGGTGAAGAGAGGGGCGGAGCTGTCAACTGATCACCACCTGGTGGTGGGTTGGCTCCGATGGTGGGGGAAGATGCCGGTCCGACCTGGCAGACCCAAACGCTCTGTGAGGGTCTGCTGGGAACGTCTGGCAGAATCTCCTGTCAGGAAGAGCTTCAACTCCCACCTCCGGCAGAGCTTTTCCCACGTCCCGGGGGAGGCGGGGGACATTGAGTCTGAGTGGACCATGTTCCGCGCCTCCATTGTTGAGGCGGCCCACCGGAGCTGTGGCCGTAAGGTCGTTGGTGCCTGTCGTGGCGGCAATCCCCGAACCCGCTGGTGGACACCGGCGGTAAGGGATGCCGTCAAGCTGAAGAAGGAGTCCTATCGGGCCGTTTTGGCCTGCGGGACTCCGGAGGCAGCTGACAGGTACCGGATGGCCAAGCGGAACGCGGCTTCGGCGGTTGCTGAGGCAAAAACCCGGGCGTGGGAGGAGTTCGGTGAGGCCATGGAGAATGACTTTCGGACGGCTTCGAGGAAATTCTGGTCCACCATCCGGCGTCTCAGGAGGGGGAAGCAGTGCAACGTCAACACTGTTTACAGTGGGGATGGCGTGCTGCTGACCTCGACTCGGGCCGTCGTGAGTCGGTGGGGAGAATACTTCGAAGACCTCCTCAATTCCACCTACACGCCTTCCATTGAGGAAGCAGGGCCTGGAGACTCTGAGGAAGTTTCTCCAATCTCTGGGGTTGAAGTCACTGAGGTAGTTAAAAAACTCCTCGGTGGCAAGGCCCCGGGGGTGGATGAGATCCGCCCAGAGTTCTTAAAGGCTCTGGATGTTGTGGGGATGTCATGGCTGACACGCCTCTACAACGTTGCGTGGACATCGGGGACAGTGCCTCTGGATTGGCAGACTGGGGTGGTGGCTCCCCTCTTTAAGAAGGGGGACCGGAGGGTGTGTTCCAATTACAGGGGAATCACACTCCTCAGCCTCCCTGGTAAGGTCTATTCAGGGGTGCTGGAGAGGAGGGTCCGTCGGGAGGTCGAACCTCGGATTCAGGAGGAGCAGTGTGGCTTTCGTCCTGGCCGTGGAACAGTGGACCAGCTCTACACCCTCGGCAGGATCCTCGAGGGTGCATGGGAGTTCGCCCAACCAGTCCACATGTGTTTTGTAGACTTGGAGAAGGCGTTCGACCGTGTCCCTCGGGAGGTTCTGTGGAGGGTGCTTCGGGAGTACGGGGTGCCGAGCCAACTGATAAGGGCGGTTCGGTCCCTGTATCACCGATGCCAGAGTCTGGTCCGCATTTCCGGCAGTAAGTCGGATTCGTTCCCAGTGAGGGTTGGACTCCGCCAAGGCTGCCCTTTGTCACCGATTCTGTTCATAATTTTTATGGACAGAATTTCTAGGCGCAGCCGAGGCGTTGAGGGGGTCCGGTTTGGGGACCTCAGCATAGCGTCTCTGCTTTTTGCAGATGACGTGGTGCTGTTGGCTTCTTCAGGCCGTGATCTTCAGCTCTCGCTGGAACGGTTCGCAGCCGAGTGTGAAGCGGTCGGGATGAGGGTCAGCACCTCCAAATCCGAGTCCATGGTCCTCGATCGGAAAAGGGTGGAATGCCCTCTCCGGATCGGGGATGAGATCCTGCCCCAAGTGGAGGAGTTCAAGTATCTTGGAGTCTTGTTCACGAGTGAAGGGAGGATGGAGCGTGAGATCGACAGGCGGATCGGTGCAGCGTCGGCAGTAATGCGGACCCTGTACCGGTCCGTTGTGGTGAAGAGAGAGCTGAGCCAAAAGGCAAAGCTCTCAATTTACCGGTCGATTTACGCTCCTACCCTCACCTATGGTCACGAGCTATGGGTCGTGACCGAAAGAACGAGATCTCGGATACAAGCGGCCGAAATGAGTTTTCTCCGCAGGATGTCCGGGCTCTCCCTTAGAGATAGGGTGAGAAGCTCGGTCATCCGGGAGAGACTCGGAGTAGAGTCGCTACTCCTCCACGTTGAGAGGAGCCAGATGAGGTGGCTCGGGCATCTTATCAGGATGCCTCCTGGACGCCTCCCTGGGGAGGTGTTCCGGGCATGTCCCACCGGTAGGAGACCCCGGGGACGACCCAGGACGCGCTGGAGAGACTATGTCTCTCAGCTGGCCTGGGAACGCCTTGGGATCCCCCGGGATGAGCTGGATGAAGTGGCTGGGGAGAGGGAAGTCTGGGAGTCCCTCCTAAAGCTGCTGCCCCCGCGACCCGACCCCGGATAAGCGGAAGAAGATGGATGGATGGATGGATTATTAGTGTGAAGGTGAAGATAACTATTGTTATTCCTGTCCTTTATTAGTGTGAAGGTGAAGACCTTTGCACTATTGTTATTCCTGTCCTTTATTATTATTAGTGTGAAGGTGAAGACCTTCACACCATTGTTATTGCTGTCCTTTATTATTAGTGTGAAGGTGAAGACCTTCACACTATTGTTATTCCTGTCCTTTATTATTATTAGTGTGAAGGTGAAGACCTTCACACTATTGTTATTAATGTCCTTTATTAGTGTGAAGGTGAAGACCTTCACACTATTGTTATTGCTGTCCTTTATTATTGTGTGAAGGCGAAGGCCTTCACGCATTGTTATTGTGTGAAGGCGAAGGCCTTCACACATTGTTATTCTACTTTATTGTGTGAAGGCGATGGCCTTCACACATATGTTATTCTACTCCATTCACTTTATTATTAGTGTGAAGGTGAAGACCTTCACACTATTGTTATTGCTGTCCTTTATTAGTGCGAAGGTGAAGACCTTCACACTATTGTTATTGCTGTCTTTTATTATTATTAGTGTGAAGGTGAAGACCTTCACACTATTGTTATTGATGTCCTTTATTATTATTAGTGTGAAAGTGAAGACTCTTTTCCTATTTATCTTTATCATCATTTATTTCCCTTTTTATTTTTCTTATCATTTTTCCCATTTATCTTCATCATCATTCATTTCCCTTTATAGTTTTTCCATTTATCATTTTCCCCATTTATCTTTATCATCATTTATTTCCCTTTTTAGTTTTCCTGTTTATCATTTTGCCCATTTATCTTTAGCATTATTTATTTCCCTTTTTAGTTTTCCCGTTTACCATTTTCCCATTCATTTTATTTGTCATTATTTCCCATCATTTATTTCCCTTTTTATTTTTCCCACTTATCATTTTTCCCATTTATTTTATTCATCATTTATCATCATTTATTTCCCTTTTTATTTTTCCCACTTATCATTTTTCCCATTTATTTTATCATCATTTATCATTATTTATTTCCCTTTTTATTTTTCCCAATTATTTTCCCATTTATTTCATTTATCATCATTTATCATCATTTATTTCCCTTTTTATTTTACCTGCTTATCATTTTAACACTCATCATTTTACCCATTTATTTTATTCAGCATCATTTATCATCATTGATTTTTTTTTCATTTTTCCTTTCTTTCATTTCGGAAAAAGTAGAATAACAATAGTGCGAAGGCCTTCACACATTGTTATTCTACTTTATTATTGTGTGAAGGCGAAGGCCTTCACCCATTGTTATTCTACTTTATTGTGTGAAGGCCTTCGCCTTCACACATTGTTATTGTGTGAAGGCGAAGGCCTTCACACATTGTTATTCTACTTTATTATTGTGTGAAGGCGATGGCCTTCACACATATGTTATTCTACACCATTCTCTATTATTGTGTGAAGGCGATGGCCTTCACGCATATGTTATTCTACATCATTCTCCATTATTGTGTGAAGGCGATGGCCTTCACACATATGTTATTCTACACCATTCTCTATTATTGTGTGAAGGCGATGGCCTTCACACATATGTTATTCTACACCATTCTCTATTATTATTGTTAGAGATTTGCTCACTCCAACTTATTTTGCAAGAACCACACGGGAGACAAGTAAGTCCATTTAGACACCTGCAGGTGGAGAGTCCATTTGTCGCTGTGCGTGCAGCGATGTTCGAATGGAGGTCTGGACTCTCCCTCCTGCAAGGGCATATTTATTAGGAGGAACAGAGTGGGGGTGAGAGTGGACAGGTTTGGTGAACCCCCGGCCTCTGGTAAGATCAGAGCAGGGGGTGTTTTACGATGTTGTGGGAAACAGAACAACTTTGATTGCTTCCTCTGCAGCTGGTCAGTCAAGCAGAGGAAGCAACCACTCTATTTTACTGCGTTGTGAGAGCAAGACAAGATTGGTTAATCATTATAGTCTACATTCCAACATAATCCTATGATAAAGATAACCTGGAAAACCCTAACATCTCCCTCCTGTTTTATCATATGATTGTCACCCCAAACAACAAAGACAAGTAAAACAAACATATATACATGTATAATGAAGAAAGAAGAATAGTAAAAATAAAAACAACAAACAATGATAGCAACACCTTCCAGTGAAGATGAGGCATTACCTCAACAGCCCAGATCAAACTTATTGTGTAAGCAAAAAACCTGCCGGCCAGATGTTATTAGCAGGAAAATTCTTACACGGTCCCTTTGCCTTAGGCGACCAGAATGCTATCAATAAAACACAAAAAGAAAAACACAGAAACAGTACATCATTGTATCCATCACTTGCGAAGCATTTTCGATGGTCAAATCATCAGGTTTCTGTAAAACATGCTCAACCGAACAGCATCTACGCAATCCACGTCTCATTATCATTATCACATCTGTCACGTCTAAGAAGTTGTATATGGGCTCGTGTTTTCGTCAGCTGATGATGTTCTAGTCGTAGGTGTGGTCTGTCACACACACTGGCGCACACACTCGTGTCCAGTTGGCAGGCAGCATCGGACAACTCTTGTGACCACAAAACCACGATCCGTTCTGAACAGGCACGTGCACCCATAGGATGCAGGTGAGGCAGTGCCTCTGAACTTCTGGATGAAGTAGATCCCGTCCGATGGTGCAGCCATGTTGGTAGTAGAGCCCTTACACCTTGAAAACGGCTCTCTCATCCTGGCACACAGCGGTGATGTCCAAAGCTCCCATCCAGTTTCCTCCTGGAGAGCAGTCGTCGTTAATGCATTTGTGGGTCCTGCAACCTTGGATGCAACATGTGTAGTCACCAAGACTTGGAATGGTCCCTCCCGTCGTGGCTGGCCCAGTTCCTTCTTTTGATGACCTTGATGTAGACCCAGTCTCCTGGATTGATGGGGTTGGCGACCTGTGAGGAGGAAAGATCAGGCGGCAGTAAATTTGTCTTTGACACAGTTTGAGCGTCCTGATCATATAATCTGCCAAGGACTGCTCTTCATCTGTTGCTTGCAACTCTCATAGTCAATTGTAGTGCCCATTTAACTGGCAAATAGGAGTGTTTGCGGGAAGAGTTTGAACACTTCCTAATGATTCCCTTTAACCAAAGACTATTTATGACAGGGGCGTTCCCATTTATTGCCTCCTGGTGTAAAAGAGATTGTCTTATCTATGCCTTCTTTCTCCTCACACGCTCGCACCCACACAGGGTGCGCACACACACACACACACACACACACACACACACGCACACACACACACACACACACACACACACACACACACACACAAAATAAAAGATCTTGCTCTTGTTTCCTACCGTTTTAGCCTATTTGTTTTATCCAAATCCGTTCAATCTCTGATTATAATGCTTTTCTCTGTAGCCCTACGTATTTTTCAAATTTTTATTTATTTATTTATCAAATCTCCTCAGTTCTGTCAAACTCAGTGCACAATGAACCTCCCTTCCACTTTGAACCAAGCTTCACCAAATTTGGTAACGCCGTAGCAAGGAGTGCGATTTGGTCGTCGGACACTCCAAGTCCATATCTTTTTGCCGCACTTCACCCTCTCAAGTTGGTGTTCTTTTGTTGTTGCTTCAGAGCGACCCCATCCATCACTCTTGAATGAGTCCATTGTTCAAATTAGTCAATTTTTATCATTGTGAGTTCCTCCGTTTTTCACTGTCTTTTCCGTCCCCGAGGATGTTGTATTTCCTCCGGAGTGTACTTGTCCCCCTCCAAGCACAACAGCAGTCTTTTCTTGTCCTTCGCCAAAGGTCAAAGGTGCTTCAGAGCCAGGCACCATTTTGTAGTTGTTCACGGCTGCAGGCGAAGTCTTGGATTGGGTTTCAGGGACCCTGACACTGAGAATGACAGGCTGGGACATCAAACTTGTAAGACTATCTCCAAATGTAGCTGCTTCCATCAATTTGCTGGTAACGTTTGTTTACCAAACTTCAAATTCTTCTAATAACAGCGGTCTCGTTTTTATATCGTAAATCCTGCAACTCATCCTATTTTTGAGCTACATTTTATTTATAGTTCCAATTTAATCGGACAGTATGTTGTCTTCAGTATCATTATTGAAAATCAACTCATCGAGGTCTGCGTTCCACATCATGTCACGGTCGGGTGGAGCATGGAGCAGGACGACCAAGTGCAGCTTGGACCAGGGTTTATTGAAGCAACTCAAAATACCCCCCCCACAAGGGACGGCTCCCGACGTCCCAAAAAAAAAACTAGGGGAACCAACCCGCACTCGGGCGGCGACTTGGGGAACCGAACCGCACCGCACTCGGGCGGCGACTTGGGGAACCGAACCGCACTCGGGCGGCGACTTGGGGAACCAAACCGCACCGAAGTCGCCGCCCGAATGCGGTTCTGTCCCCGCAGTCGCCGCCCGAGTGCGGGTCTGTCCCCGCAGTCGCCGCCCGAGTGCGGTTCTGTCCCCGAAGTCGCCGCCCGAGGGCGGTTCGGTTCCCCAAGTCGCCGCCCGAGTGCGGTGCGGTTCGGTTCCCCAAGTCGCCGCCCGAGCGCGGTTCGGTTCCCCAAGTCGCCGCCCGAGCGCGGTTCTGTTCCCCAAGTCGCCGCCAGAGTGCGGTTCTGTCCCCCAAGTCGCCGCCAGAGTGTAGTTCTGTCCCCCAAGTCGCCGCCAGAGTGCGGTTCTGTCCCCCAAGTCGCCGCCGGAGTGCGGTTCTGTCCCCTAGGTCGCCGCCGGAGTGCGGTTCTGTCCCCTAGGTCGCCGCCTGAGTGCGGTTCTGTCCCCGAAGTCGCCGCCCGAGTGCGGTTCTGTCCCCGAAGTCGCCACCCGAGTGCGGTTCTGTCCCCGAAGTCGCTGCCCGAGTGCGGTTCTGTCCCCGAAGTCGCCGCCCGAGTGCGGTTCTGTGTTCTGTCCCCAAGTCGCCGCCCGAGTGCGGTTCTGTCCCCGAAGTCGCCGCCCGAGTGCGGTTCTGTCCCCCAAGTCCCCGCCCGAGTGCGGTTCTGTCCCCCAAGTCGCCGCCCGAGTGCGGTTCTGTCCCCCAAGTCGCCGCCCGGGTGCGGTTCGGTTCCCCAAGTCGCCGCCGGAGTGCGGTTCGGTTCCCCAAGTCGTCGCCGAGTGCGGTTCGGTTCCCCAAGTCGCCGCCCGAGTGCGGTGCAGTTCGGTTCCCCAAGTCGCCGCCCGAGTGCGGTGCGGTTCGGTTCCCCAAGTCGCTGCCCGAGTGCGGTGCGGTTTGGTTCCCCAAGTCGCCGCCCGAGTGCGGTTCGGTTCCCCAAGTCGCCGCCCGAGTGCGGTGCGGTTCGGTTCCCCAAGTCGCCGCCCGAGTGCGGGTTGGTTCCCCTAGTTTTTGTGTGTGTGTGTGTGTGTGTGTGTGTGTGTGTGTGTGTGTGTGTGTGTGTGCGCACCCTGTGTGGGTGCGAGCGTGTGAGGAGAAAGAAGGCATAGATAAGACAATCTCTTTTACACCAGGAGGCAATAAATGGGAACGCCCCTGTCATAAATAGTCTTTGGTTAAAGGGAATCATTAGGAAGTGTTCAAACTCTTCAGAACCGCACTCGGGCGGCGACTTCGGGGAACAGAACCGCACTCGGGCGGCGACCTAGGGGACAGAACCGCACTCGGGCGGCGACTTCGGGGAACAGAACCGCGCTCGGGCGGCGACTTGGGGGTCTGTGCCGCGATCGGCGGCAACTCAGGAAGTCCGTACGGCAATTGGCGGCGACTCCGGAAGTCTGTACCGCGATCGGCGGCCACTCACAAAGTCCGTACCGTGATCGGCGGCATTCGGAAGGCGGGGCTGTGCGCGGCGGCAAGAGCCATCACGCGCCGCAGCAGTGGGAGTGGAGCCAGGGACGATCGCGGGTCCGACGCAGCTGGCTTGGATGTCTGCTGACGTTCGCGGGTCCTGCGACGCTGGGGTGGAGCCCGATGGCGGCCGTGAGTCTGATGACGCCGGGAGGCACTCCAACGGCGGCCGTGGGTCCGGCGTCGTGGCACCAGAGTCCGATCACGGCCGCAAAGCCGCTGGCGCCAGAAGCACTCCGATGGCGGCCGCGGGTCCAGCGTCGCCGGAACAAAGTCTGATGACGGTCGCGGAGCCGATGGCGCCGGGGGGGAATTTCGATGGCGGCCGTGAGTCCGGCGTCGCTGGAGCAAGATCCGATGGCGGCTGCAAGCCCATGGCGCTGGAACATGCTCGGATGTGGATTGTGCGTCGCAGCGGGAGCTGGTGGTGTGGGGGGGGTCCAAGCGCTGGTCGCTGTGATGGTCGGATCATTCTGTCACGAACGGATGGGGCATGGAGCAGGACGACCAAGTGCAGCTTGGACCAGGGTTTATTGAAGCAACTCAAAATACAGACTCGGTAAACTGACATGACTTAAACAATAACTTGACTGACTGACCGGGACGTGGAACAAGAAGACAGCAGGACATGACGGCACCAAGACAGGACGACAACACCGAACGACAGCAACCAAAACCAATGACCAAAACCAAAATCAGCAGCAACCAATACCAATGATCCGAACAGGGAGTGAGGGGCAGACAGGACTTTTATACACGACAGGTAACGAGAGGCAGGTGGGAACAATCACACTGATCATGGGCACACAGGAGGGGAGGGGCGAGCACACAGACAGAAACCAAGACAACAGACACATAGTGGAGCAGTTGGGGACGAGACGTGACACATCAAGCCCTGATCTGTATGTCTTGACCTCTCACATGTTATTGTCATGCTTGCTCAAAAATGTGACCTAGAGTATGGTGCTGTGAATTCTCAATCTCCCCAATGAAATTGGATCCCACCTCGTAGTTCTTATCGTTCTCATGTTCCTGTTAGCCTGCAATTGTCCAAATCAAAAACGTTTTCTGTCTTTCTTTTGAACCTCTAAATCTCTCGTGTTTCTAACCTATCTATACCAGAACAAAAAAATTACCACAGTATAACACCAAATGTATTCGAAAATTCATTGTCATAAAGTGTTGTATTATTACTATCTTCCACTATCTGTCCTACTCACTCCCTCCTTTTGAGGCTTGGCAACGCCCATGCCTCACACCTTGACAAAGTTTTTGGGAGAATGCGTTCTTTACTACATACGATTCCATCATCATTTAATTTGACTTTCTTTCCAAAACGCTTCTCAATTTCTCAGTTCACACATCTTCTACATGTGTTACTGGTTCTCCAGTTTTTTTTTCTAGTTAATTATCAACCCAAAAGCTATGTGTTTCTTTCTAACATTCAACCTGCTCAAAATCACTCTTTCATCAAAGTCGCTCTACTAATTTTCCATAGTAGTCGCCAACGACTTCAACCATTCAACCTTTCATTCAGGCAATCATTCATCAATGCTCATCATATGTATCTCACACAGTCTCCAAAAAGGAGTCTTCCTATCCCATTGGTCCCAATTCATCCAAGCTCACCACACAACATTCATATATCATTTTCAACTCAGGTTTCCTGGTAGAACAATCCACCAATTCAAAAAAAACTTAACTAAAACAAACAATTGGCAAATTAATCTGAATTTTTTCTTTGTTTTTAAATTTGAAGAACTCAATCTCTCAGATTTAGCTTGCATTTAGAATTTTGTATAATCTTATAACACAACCAATCAATTATTCCTATTAAATGTAGCATTGAAAAATCTTAAATTCACAATTTAGCTTCTTCCAATTCCTGAAAGCATGTTCTGTGTTTTTTTTCCTTCGAATTTCTCATGTGGGCTCGACACTTAACATGCACTAGTGTGGATTAGTTTCTGCTCGCGAACAGACTTTTTTTTCTGTCAAATTGTTTCTGTTCTGCGGTGTAAATTGAATAGACAACAGTCTAGCAAATTTCTTTATACTAAAAGTTTAGCCAATCTTCATCAATTTGGGACTTTAACTTTAACACATACGCACACACATGCACAGCTCTCGCATGCGGAAGGTAGGTCCCAGCACCAATGATTCGTCACAGGCTGGCCATTTCCTGTGGTCGATCATGAGCTGGTCCCTCCCATGCACACGAGGACAGCACATTCTAATTTTATTTATATATCTTCTAGAAGCAAGTTGCATTTCTTTACCACTTGATTTGCATATTTTAACTTTAGTGTAACACAATTTGAGCTCTAGTCATTTGTAATTTGGGCATACATTGTCATACTTCTTGGATGGACAGGACTTCTAATAATCTAAAAAGATTTTTTATAACCTGACAATGACATGTTTTGCTGTCATATGGGAGAGGTTTCAGATCTTTTAAATTTCGATACATCATTTGCATAGGACCGAAACTCCTCTTGCCCCTTGCTTGAGCCGCGCCTTGAGCTGTGGCCTTGCACCAGCTCACAGGGGCCTTATTGTCTCCTGGTCTGACAAACACTTGTGACCGCATCAGTTTTCATCTGTCTAGCTTGTGTCTCTTGAATTCGTTCTCATCTCTTTGTGAAGATTTCAACCACACTCTAGCACTTCTACCACTTCTTCCACATTTCAAATTTCCTTGTACTCCATACATTTTCTTCCACTTCAGCATGTATTGCATACAATTAAGAAATCTACTTGCCATGAACTTCTCATCTCAAAGAAGAGCCGACCAAGAGATTTACCGTTCTTATTTCCCATCTTAATTTTAGTAGTTTAAGGTTTTACAATTTTTTTCCCAATTGTTTTTCCAATTTTTTGGTTTTTTCTTTGAGGATCCTCAATGCAGGTTTAAATTGACCTTTCAACAGATTACTAGCCTGTTTTATTGCCGTGGATCAACGCTAGAACTGCTTTTTAGTCAATTTATCCTACCAGTCACACACTCAATCACACAAACTCCAGCGCTTTTTTTTTTAGGCCTCATAGCTCGGACAAACCAAAGCCGTATCTCATAGCTCGGACAAACCAAAGCCGTATCTCATAGCTCGGACAAACCGAAGCCGTATCTCATAGCTCGGATAAACCAAAGCCGTATCTCTCGTGCACCTGTTTTTTTTTTTTTTTTTTTTTTTTTTTTCCGCGTTTCACAAACAACAACACAATCACACAACTTCAGGCCTTTAACTTACTTGTCCCCTGGTTCGTTGCACTGCCGGGTCCCGTCAATCCACCTCTGTCAGACGAAGGCAGACCTAAGATGCTGGCCCAGCGAAGAATTCTCTTCCCAGGACTTTCTTCTCCAGGTCCTCCTAATGGACGCTGGCTTGTCGACAATGCAACACGTCCTCCTTCGTCAGCCAGATAGCGGGTATGAGGGATCCCGGGTTTCGGCACCAAAATGTTAGAGATTTGCTCACTCCAACTTATTTTTGCAAGAACCACACGGGAGACAAGTAAGTCCTTTTAGACACCTGCAGGTGGAGAGTCCATTCGTCGCTGTGCGTGCAGCGATGTTCGAATGGAGGTCTGGACTCTCCCTCCTGCAAGGGCATATTTATTAGGAGGAACAGAGTGGGGGTGAGAGTGGACAGGTTTGGTGAACCCCCGGCCTCTGGTAAGATCAGAGCAGGGGGTGTTTTACGATGTTGTGGGAAACAGAAGAACTTTGATTGCTTCCTCTGCAGCTGGTCAATCAAGCAGAGGAAGCAACCACTCTATTTTACTGCGTTGTGAGAGCAAGACAAGATTGGTTAATCATTATAGTCTACATTCCAACATAATCCTATGATAAAGATAACCTGGAAAACCCTAACAATTATTATTGTGTGAAGGCGATGGCCTTCACACATATGTTATTCTACACCATTCTCTTTTATTATTATTATTATTATTATTATTATTGTGTGAAGGCGATGGCCTTCACACATATGTTATTCTACACCATTCTCTATTATTATTATTGTGTGAAGGCGATGGCCTTCACACATATGTTATTCTACACCAGGTTTGGGCAAACTACGGCCCGCGGGCCACATCTGGCCCACGGGACCGTTTAATCTGGCCCGCCAACCCTAAATAAATTGTATTATTAAACATTTTTTTTGGGTCATTTTGCCTGCAATGACTGCGTTTCCCCAGTAGATGGGGAACCACTCGCCTGCGCATTTACTACCGGAAGCCGTGTCAGAAAGCTCGGTGCACACTCACAAGTGCGTGTACGTACTCAGTAGTATGGAAATGGCGCACTCGCGCTCTATTTGTATCAGTGCCGAATTTAGAGCGTGGGCTGTGACGACAGCATTCTTGTAATTTGCGCGCCGAGCTTTCGGATACAGTTGTACGCTAAAGCCACCCACAAACCTTCCCCTGGAATCCTTCCATTAAAATGAATCGCCCAAGGAAAAGCAAGGTGGACACTGAGTGCCGAGTGTTTAAAAAGAGTGGCCAATTTGGCTCGACGTACGCGACATGACGTTCAGCCACATGAACATCAACATCAACCCGTCACAGATCTAGGTTAACGGACCAACACCTCGGATATCACCTAAGAATTGCCACAACAAATTTTACTCCAGACTATAACACACTAGCAAAAAAAGGGAGACCAACAACACTGTTCCCACTGAAAATGAAGGGGAGGCTTTCAAGTTTGTTGTAAAAAAATGCATTTTGAATATGATCTGTACAAATAGCAGGGATTGAAACTAGCGACAATTCTCATTTTCAAACAATGCAGGATGCTCAAGGACATTGATGCACCACCTGTTTGTGACTAATCTTAACCTGTAAAGTTCTTAAGGCTTACTTTAAGGAAGTGTTTCCCGTTTCCTCACCTCTGTTACCAGGTGTTTGTGAGTTAAAACTCTGCTCTGATTTTCAGATACCCCTCACCGTGTTGCCGTTTTGATTACTTTATTTGGATGTATGCTTTCACCGATTCTTCAAGATGATATATTTGGTCAGAATGTTTGCCGTTTGATGTGATCTCATAAGATAAGCATCTTTCATTAATCTGACCTGCAGGCACTGAAGTGATGGAGACTGTTATTCATAATAACAGTGTCGTATTTTATGAGAATCACTGATAGCAGTTTTTTAGGGATGTTTTTTTTTTTTTAATACTGTTAATAAATGCATTTGTTTTCAAAAAACTTTTTTTGAATATCCATGCTTTACCTACTAAAGGCCAAAACCTTTTATGCAATGACCTTTACAGGTCGTTTATATTACTTCACACAAACACTACATCCATCTGCTTCTGGTTCGGCCCCCCGGTCAAAATTTAGAACCCAATTCGGCCCGCAAGTCAAAAAGTTTCCCACCCCTGTTCTACACCATTCTCTATTATTGTGTGAAGGCGATGGCCTTCACACATATGTTATTCTACACCATTCTCTATTATTATTATTATTGTGTGAAGGCGATGGCCTTCACACATATGTTATTCTACACCATTCTCTATTATTGTGTGAAGGCGATGGCCTTCACACATATGTTATTCTACACCATTCTCTATTATTGTGTGAAGGCGATGGCCTTCACACATATGTTATTCTACACCATTCTCTATTATTATTATTTGTGTTAAGGCGATGGCCTTCACACATATGTTATTCTACGCCATTCTCTATTATTATTATTTTTCTATTTTATTCTCCACACTTTTTTGTCCCGCTTCTTCTTCCACATAATTCATCCGATTCGCTCCGTTCCACTTTTGACGTATTCCAAATATTCACGAGATGAGCGCTTCCATTTTTCTCGTTCCGAAAATTTTCCGATTTCGCACAATTCGCGAATTTACGACAAACTTTTCCCCATTCATTCTTAATGGCAGATTCGACATTTCACATTTACGTCATTCCACTTTTAAATTCACGTCATTCAGCACATTCAAACCACATTCGGAATGATTCTCGACATTCCCAAAATTGCCAAATTCAAAAATTTCACGTTTTCACCTTAAAAATTTTGACAAAATTTCACAAAATTTCGTTTTTCACCTCTAATTTCTACATTTTTTGACCGACACCTTCCCACTTACCAAAATTTCCAAATTTTCAATTTTGAAATTCACACCAAATTCTACAAAATTTCGTTTTTCTATTCTAATTTCTACATTTTTCAACCGAATCAACCCATTCCAACTTTATTCACTTTGGTCACCTCATCCTTACCATATTTACCCCCTTCACCCACACTTCCACTATGCTTTCACAATTCAACCCTTGACCCCCACTTCCAGTGTGGCGGCCATCTTGGATTGTTCCTGAAGTGCTCCCAATGAACCTAGAATGAACCGGAAGTGCCCCAAATCAAACCGGAAGTGACCTTAGGTAAACAGGAAGTGACCTCAGGTAAACCGGAAGTGACCCCAAATCAAACCGGAAGTGACCTTTTTAAACCGGAAGTGACCCCAAATAAACCGGAAGTGACCTCAGGTAGACCGGAAGTGCCTCTAATCAAACCGGAAGTGACCCAAATAGACTGGAAGTGACCATATTTCAACATTAGGTGCCTTAAATACCTACATTTGGGCTAACCTTTACAAAGTTTGGCCGATTAAACCCGTTTCAACATTTTAACCCCAAAAGTGAACCTCCTGAAGCCGTTTTTTTCCTTTTGTTCCAAATTTCCAAAAATCTTGGCGCAATTTTTTTTCTTTTAATTCCCATTCATTCTCTATTAGGATTCAAGATTTGCTCAAACTTCTACATTTTTTAACCAATTCAACTCGTTCCAACTTTCAACTGTTCATCTTTTGCCTTCCTATTCCACAACTTCCCACTTACCAAAAATTCTCTGCAATTTTGTTTTTCTACTGTAATTTATACATTTTTGAACTGATTCAACCCATTCCAACTTTATTCACTTTGTTCACCTTATGCTTACCATATTCACCCCCTTGACCCCCACTTCCAGTGTGGCGGCCATCTTGGATTGACCTTGAAGTGCCCCCAATGAACCCAGAATGAACCAGAAGTATCTCAAATCAAACCGGAAGTGACCTTAGGTAAACCAGAAGTGACCTTAGGTAAACCGGAAGTGACCCAAAATCAAACCGGAAGTGACCCCAAATCAAACCGGAAGTGACCTTTTTAAACAGGAAGTGACCTTTTTAAACGGAAAGTAACCTCAGCTAGACAGGAAGTGCCTCTTATCAAACCGGAAGTGACCCAAATAGCCCGGAAGTGACCCAAATCAAACCGGAAGTGACCATATTTCTACATTAAGTGCCCTAAATACATACATTTGCACTAACTTTCGCAAATTTTGCCCGATTAAACCCGTTTCAACATTTTAACCCCAAAAGTGAACCTCCTGAAGCCTTTTTTTTCCTTTTGTCCCAAATTTCAAAAAATTTTGGTGCAATTTTTTTTTCTTTTAATTCCCATTAATTCTCTATTAGGATTCAAGTTTTGCTCTAACTTCTACATTTTTAACCGATTCAATTCATTCCAACTTTCAACTGTTCATCTTTTGCCTTCCTATTCCACAATTTCCCACTTACCAAAAATTCTCTGCAATTTTGTTTTTCTACTCTAATTTCTACATTTTTCAACTTATTCAAGCCATTCCACCTTTCAACTGCACTAACTTTCGCAAATTTTGCCCGATTAAACCCGTTTCAACATTTTAACCCCAAAAGTGAACCTCCTGAAGCCTTTTTTTTCCTTTTGTCCCAAATTTCAAAAAATTTTGGTGCAATTTTTTTTTCTTTTAATTCCCATTAATTCTCTATTAGGATTCAAGTTTTGCTCTAACTTCTACATTTTTAACCGATTCAATTCATTCCAACTTTCAACTGTTCATCTTTTGCCTTCCTATTCCACAATTTCCCACTTACCAAAAATTCTCTGCAATTTTGTTTTTCTACTCTAATTTCTACATTTTTCAACTTATTCAAGCCATTCCACCTTTCAACTGTTCATCATTTTCCTACCTATTCCACAACTTCCCACTTACCCAAAATTCAAAATTTTCAATTTTGAAATTCACACCCAATTTTCCCAAATTTCCTTTTTCCCTTGTAATTTCTACATTTTTCAACCGATTCAAATCTTTTCAACATCATTCTGCAGCATTCCCCAAGTATTTATTCAACCTCTTCACCTTCACACGCAATTTCTTCAGGAATTGCAAATTCTAGTTAGTGTGAAGGTGAAGACCTTCACACTATTGTTATTGCTGTCCTTTATTATTATTATTAGTGTGAAGGTGAAGACCTTCACACTATTGTTATTGCTGTCCTTTATTATTATTATTATTCTACTTATTCCGCTCACTTTTTTGTCCGTTAACTACTTCCACATACTTCAACCGATTGACTCCGTTCCACTTTTCACTTATTCCAAATATTCATGACATAGGTGCTTACATTTTTTTCGTTCAAAAAATTTTCCGTTTTCACAAAATTCACGATTTTATGGCAATTTTTTCCCCATTCATTCTTAATGGCAGATTCAACATTTCACATTTTTGTTGTTCCAGTTTGAAATTCACTTATTTCAACACATTCAAATCACATTGGGGACATTCCCAAACTTGCCAAATTCAAAAATTTCACGTTTTCACTTTTAAAATTTGCACAAAATTTTGCAAAATTTCGCTAAATTCAGTTTTTCACTTCTAATTTCTACATTTTTCCGCCGATTCAACTCGTTCCAACTTTCAACTGTTCATCTTTTGCCTACCTATTCCACACCTTCCCACTTAGCAAAATTTCCAAATTTTCAATTTTGAAATTGACACCAAATTTTCCAAAAATTTAGTTTTTCCCTTCTAATTTCTACATTTTTCAACCGATTCAACCAATTCCAACTTTATTCACTTTGTTCACCTTATGCTTACCATATTCACCCCCTTCACCCCCACTTCCACAATTCAACCCTTGACCCCCACTTCCAGAGTGGCGGCCATCTTGGATTGACCCTGAAGTGCCCCAATGAACTCGGAATGAACCGGAAGTGCCCCAAATCAAACCGGAATTGACCCCAAATGAACCGGAAGTGACCTCAGGTAAACCGGAAGTTACCCCAAATCAAACCGGAAGTGACCCCAAATCAAACCGGAAGTGACCTTTTAAAACCGAAAGTGACCCCAAATAAACCGGAAGTGACCTCAGCTAGACCGGAAGTGCCTCTAATCAAACCGGAAGTGACCCAAATAGACCGGAAGTGACCCAAATCAAACCGGAAGTGACCATATTTCAACATTAAGTGCCCTAAATACCTACATTTGCGCTAACTTTTGCAAATTTTGCCCGATTAAACCCATTTCAACATTTTAACCCCAAAAGTGAACCTCCTAAAGCTGTTTTTTTTCCTTTTGTTCCAAATTTCAAAAAATTTTGGTGCAATTTTTTTTCTTTTAATTCCCATTCATTCTCTATTAGGATTCAAGATTTGCTCTAACTTCTACATTTTTTAACCGATTCAACTTGTTCCAACTTTGAACTGTTCTTCTTTTGCCTTCCTATTCCACAACTACCCACTTACCAAAAATTCTCTACAATTTTGTTTTTCTAATCTAATTTCTACATTTTTCAACTTATTCAACCCATTCGACCTTTCAACTGTTCATCATTTTCCTACCTATTCCACAACTTCCCACTTACCCAAAATTCCAAATTTTCAATTTTGTAACTCACACCCAATTTTCCCAAATTTCCTTTTTCCCTTGTAATTTCTACATTTTTCAACCGATTCAACCCTTTTCAACATCATTCTGCAACATTCCCCAAGTATTTATTCAACCTCTTCACCTTCACACGCAATTTCTTCAGGAATTGCAAATTCTAGTTATTATTATTATTATTCTACTTATTCCGCTCACTTTTTTGTCCGTTAACTACTTCCACATACTTCAACCGATTCACTCCATTCCACTTTTCACTGATTCCAAATATTCATGACACGGGTGCTTACATTTTTTTCGTTCAAAAAATTTTCCGTTTTCGCAAAATTCACAAAATTCCGGCAAATTCTTCCCCATTCATTCTTAATGGCAGATTCAACATTTCACATTTACGTTGCTCCAGTTTGAAATTCACTTAATTCAACACATTCAAATCACATTGGGGACATTCCCAAACTTGCCAAATTCAAAAATTTCACGTTTTCACTTTTAAAATTTGCACAAAACTTTGCAAAATTTCACAAAATTTAGTTTTTCACTTCTAATTTCTACATTTTTCCACCGATTCAACTCGTTCCAACTTTCAACTGTTCATCTTTTGCCTACCTATTCCACACCTTCCCACTTACCAAAATGTCCAAATTTTCAATTTTGAAATTCACACCAAATTTTCCAAAAATTTAGTTTTTCAACCGATTCAACCCATTCCAACTTTATTCACTTTGTTCACCTTATGCTTACCATATTCACCCCCTTCACCCCCACTTCCACAATTCAACCCTTGACCCCCACTTCCGGAGTGGCGGCCATCTTGGATTGACCCTGAAGTGCCCCAATGAACTCGGAATGAACCGGAAGTGCCCCAAATCAAACCGGAATTGACCCCAAATGAACCGGAAGTGACCTCAGGTAAACCGGAAGTGACCCCAAATCAAACCGGAAGTGACCCCAAATCAAACCGGAAGTGACCTTTTTCAACCGGAAGTGACCTTTTTCAACCGGAAGTGACCCCAAATAAACCGGAAGTGACCTCAGCTGGACCGGAAGTGCCTCTAATCAAACCGGAAGTGACCCAAATCAAACCGGAAATGACCATATTTCAACATTAAGTGCCCTAAATACCTACATTTGCGCTAACTTTTGCAAATTTTGCCCGATTAAACCCATTTCAACATTTTAACCCCAAAAGTGAACCTCCTGAAGCCGTTTCTTTCCTTTTGTTCCAAATTTCAGAAACTTTTGGTGCATTTTTTTTTCTTTTAATTCCCATTCATTCTCTATTAGGATTCAAGATTTGCTCTAACTTCTAAATTTTTTAACCGATTCAACTCGTTCCAACTTTCAACTGTTCCTCTTTTGCCTTCCTATTCCACAACTTCCCACTTACCAAAAATTCTCTACAATTTTGTTTTTCTACTCTAATTTCTACATTTTCAACTTATTCAACCCATTCCACCTTTCAACTGTTCATCATTTTCCTACCTATTCCACAACTTCCCACTTACCCAAAATTCCAAATTTTCAATTTTGAAATTCACACCCAATTTTCCCAAATTTCCTTTTTCCCTTGTAATTTCTACATTTTTCAACCGATTCAACTCTTTTCAACATCATTCTGCAACATTCCCCAAGTATTTATTCAACCTCTTCACCTTCACACGCAATTTCTTCAGGAATTGCAAATTCTAGTTATTATTATTATTCTACTTATTCCGCTCACTTTTTTGTCCGTTAACTACTTCCACATACTTCAACCGATTCACTCCGTTCCACTTTTCACTTATTCCAAATATTCATGACATGGGTGCTTACATTTTTATCGTTCAAAAAATTTTCCCTTTTCACAAAATTCACGATTTTATGGCAATTTTTTCCCCATTCATTCTTAATGGCAGATTCAACATTTCACATTTTTGTTGTTCCAGTTTGAAATTCACTTATTTCAACACATTCAAATCACATTGGGGACATTCAAAAATTTCACGTTTTCACTTTTAAAATTTGCGCAAAATTTTGCAAAATTTCACTAAATTTAGTCTTTCACTTCTAATTTCTACATTTTTCCACCGATTCAACTCGTTCCAACTTTCAACTGTTCATCTTTTGCCTACCTATTCCACACCTTCCCACTTAGCAAAATTTCCAAATTTTCAATTTTGAAATTCACACCAAATTTTCCAAAAATTTAGTTTTTCCCTTCTAATTTCTACATTTTTCAACCGATTCAACCCATTCCAACTTTATTCACTTTGTTCACCTTATGCTTACCATATTCACCCCCTTCACCCCCACTTCCACAATTCAACCCTTGACCCCCACTTCCAGAGTGGCGGCCATCTTGGATTGATCCAAGTATTTATTCAACCTCTTCACCTTCACACGCAATTTCTTCAGGAATTGCAAATTCTAGTTATTATTATTATTATAACTCCACACACTTTTTTGTCCCGCTTCTTCTTCCACAAAATTCATCCGATTCACTCCGTTCCTCTTTTGACGAATTCCAAATATTCACGAGATGAGCGCTTCAATTTTTCTCGTTCCGAAAATTTTCCGATTTCGCAAAATTCGCGAATTTACGACAACATTTTCCACATTCATTCTTAATGGCAGATTCGACATTTCACATTTACGTCATTCCACTTTTAAATTCTCATCATTCAGCACATACGAACCACATTCGGATTGATTCTCGACATTCCCAAAATTGCCAAATTCAAAAATTTCACATTTTCACGTTTAAATTTTCGACAAAATTTCACGAAATTTAGTTTTTCACCTCCAATTTCTACATTTTTCGACCGATTCAACCCAATCCAACTTTCAACTGTTCATCTTTTGCCACAACTTCTCACCTACCAAAAATTAAAAATTTTCAAATTTTAAATTCAACCAAATTCTCCAAAATTTCGTTTTTCTACTCTTCTACATTTTTCAACCGATTCAACTCATTTGCCTACCTATTCCACAACTTCCCATTTACCAAAAATTCCAAATTTGAAATTCAACCAAATTCTCCAAAATTTCGTTTTTCTACTCTAATTTCTACATTTTTCAATCGATTCAACCCATTCCAACTTTCAACTGTTCATCTCTTGCCTAACTATTCTACAACTTCCCACTTACCAAAAATTCAAAATTTGAAATTCAACCAAATTCTCCAAAATTTCGTTTTTCTACTCTCATTTCTACATTTCTCTACCGATTCAACCCATTCCAACTTTCAAGTATTGATCTTTTGCCTACCTATTCCACAACTTCCCTTTACAAAAAAATTCAAATTTTCAAATTTGAAATTCAACCAAATTCTCAAAAAAGTGTTTTTCTACTCTAATTTCTACATTTTTTAACCGATTCAACCCATTCCAACTTTCAACTCTTCATCTTTTTCCTACCTATTCCCCAAATTCCCAATTACCATAAATTCCACATTTTCAGATTTGAAATTCAACCAAATCCTCCAAAATTCCTCCAAATTCTCCAAAATTCCGTTTTTCACCTCTGTTTCCTACATTTCTCAAGTAATTCAACTCATTTCAACATCATTCGGCATCATTCCCCAAGAAGTGATTCAAAGTTTTCGCCTTCACATGCAATTTCTCCAGAAATTGCATTTTCTAGTTATTATTATTCTACTTATTCCGCTCACTTTTTTTATGCTTAACTACCGCCACATACTTCAACCGATTCACTCCGTTCCACTTTTCACTTTTTCCAAATATTCATGACACGGCTGCTTACATTTTTTTCGTTCAAAACATTTTTCGTTTTCACAAAATTCATAAATTTCCGGCAAATTCTTTCCCATTCATTCTTAATAGCAGATTCAACATTTCAAATTTGCGTTGTTCCAGTTTAAAATTCACTTAATTCAACACATTCATTGGGACATTCCCAAACTTGCCAAATTCAAAAATGTCACGTTTTCACTTTTAAAATTTGCACAAAACTTTGCAAAATTTTACTAAATTTAGTTTTTCACTTCTAATTTCTACATTTTTCCACCGATTCAACCCGTTCGAACTTTCAACTGTTCATCTTTTGCCTACCTATTCCACACCTTCCCACTTACCAAAATTTCCAAATTTTCAATTTTGAAATTCACACCAAATTTTCCAAAAATTTAGTTTTTCCCTTCTAATTTCTACATTTTTCAACCAATTCAACCCATTCTAACTTTATTCTTTTTCTTCACCTTATGCTTACCATATTCACCCCCTTCACCCCCACTTCCACTATGCTTTCACAATTCAACCCTTGACCCCCACTTCCAGTGTGGCGTCCATCTTGGATTGACCCTGACCCGGCGGCGTTTCTGGATGTTGTTCATAAACGGCTTTTGCTTTGCATGGTAGAGTTTTAACCCACACTTACTGATGTAGTGATGAACTGTATTTACTGACAGTGGTTTTCTGAAGTTTTCCTGAGCCCATTTGGTGATATCCTTTACACACTCATGTCGGTATTTTAGGTAGTGCCCTCTGAGGGATCGAAGGTCACGGTCATTCAGTCTTGGTTTCCGGCCGTAGCGCTTACATGCAGATATTTCACCAGATTCTCTGAACCTTTTGATGATATTATGCACGGTATATGTTGAAATCCCTAAATTCCTTGCAATTTTGCTTTGAGAAATGTTGTTCTTAAACTGTTCAACTATTTTGTCACGCAGTTGTGGACAAAGTGGTGAACCTCGCCCCATCCTTTCTTGTGAATGACTGAGCATGTTTGGGGAGGCTCTTTTTATACCCAATCATGGTACCCAATTAGCCTGATCACATGTGGGATGTTCCAAATAGGTGTTTGATGAGCTTTTCTCAGCTTTCTCAGTATTTTTGCCACCTTTCCCAACTTCTACTGGAAGTGTTGCAGCTATGAAATTCGAAGTTAATTATTATTTGGCAAAAAACAATAAAGTTTATCAGTTTGAACATTAAATATGTTGTTTTTGTAGTGTATCAATTGAATATGGGTTGAGAAGGATTTTCAAATCGTATTTTGGTTTTATGTACATTTTACACAATTTCCCAACTTCAACCCAATCCGGTTTATAACTGTAAACTGTGACTACTGTGTAATTTTCGCAGATGAGCCTTCAATATGAAATATTGTGTTTTGGCTGCATGAACATACAATTCAATCTCTAGGCACTTGTTTACTCACCTTTCCTGCATGTGTATGGTCTGGTTCAGTGTGTGATGTAATGAATACAGTATAAATGTAAATAGATATTTATGTCATGTTTCTCTTTTTTTCTTTTTATCTAGTAGTGCCCGCTATGGTAACTGGCACAAAAACCGGGGCCCCACAGAGGTGAAGACGGGGCCAAGGGTTATTGTCTTCATTGTTGGAGGAATGACCTACAGTGAGATGCGCTGTGTGTATGAGGTCACCCAAGCCAATGGCAAATGGGAGGCCCTAATTGGTAAGTTCTCAGATAGTTACAGGCCTACCCTACAAATTTTTATCCATTACTTATGGTTGTAAATGGACTGCACTTTATCTACACCATATGGTGCCAAAAGCACTTTACAATGATTCACATTCATCCATTCCAAGACACACATTCATACACCAATGGGAGGCTGCTGCCATCCAAGGCACTGCCAGATCTACAGGGAGCAAATTGGTTGTAGTGTTCATAGATGTAAAATTCCTCAGTCCCCAAGTTTATACCTGTGAAAGACCTGTAGAAAGAAAGGGTTATAGATATTTTTCACTAGTTTTCTGACACTGAGCCATGATTAGTTGTGACCTGGCAACTGTGATGTCATTTTCAGTCGACAGCAAGTGGCATATTGGCTTCCCCCTCTGAGATGGCTAAAAATCTTGCTGCTAAACATTAATCACAACAATTTGTTTAAACTAGTTGGGGTACATACAACATTGTAATGCCTTCGACGTGGTCGAAGATGAAACAAGTAGCGGGTGCAACTTAGTTGCTTTTATTGAACTCAAAATAACAATTCACACATTCATACATGAGCTGCTGGCAGCCACAACTCACACCCATCCACTCCACACTCGCACACTCATGCCCCCGTTCCGCGTCATTTCCTGCCCAACCGGGCCCTTCGCCCTCACATTTCCCATAATGCACAATAACAAACTGTCTCCCCTTTATGAAACTGCCTCCTCTTTATGAAACTGCCCTCCCCTTTATGAAACCCTCGACCCCGAGGGGTCAACAAACAAAGTCCTCCTGCGGTCGCGGTCTTCACCTCGTCCTCTGAGGGCAGTCTGGCCTGTTTCCATCTCCAGCCGGCTGAGGAGAGACATTCATGGACGATACCGTCTCAAATACGGGCACATCACTGCCCTGGTATGGGGCTAACCTGTCTCGATGCAGGGCTACTCTCCTACCCCGATGGGGAACTGCCACTCTGTACACCACTTCCCCCACCCGCTCGAGCACTCGTTATGGTCCATCCCAATGGCAGTCTAACTTGGGGTAATGCCCCTTCTTATGCTTAGGTGTGTACACCCAAACCAGCTTATCGACCACAAAGCTCCGCCCCTTGCTGCGCATATCATAGTTCAGCTTTTGGCGCACGCCGGCTTTCTCGAGCTGGTCCCGAGTAAATGCATGCGCGATCTCCAACTGGTCCTGCATCCTCCGAGCATACTCCAACCCCGGCTGCTCCTCACAGCTGTCTAGGAGTTACCCAAAAGGCATCTCCACTGGCGTCCCGGCCAATCATCAGCAGAGCAGGGGTGCAGCTAGTTGAACTTTGGACAGCTGAACAATAGGCCATCAGCACCAGTGGAATGTGTCGGTCCCAGTCACGCTGGTGTTTTTGAGGTGAGGATGGCGAGCTGCTGCTGCATGGTGCAGTTAAACCGTTCCACCAAGCCATCACTCTGTGGATGCAAAGGTGTTGTGCATGTCTTCTGCATGTCCAGGCGTTCACAAAGGGCAGCAAAAACCTTGGACCCAAAGTTCCTGCCCTGGTCACTGTGGAGAATATCTGCAGTTCCAAACCGGCAGAACATGCCCCGACCTCACTTGCGACACAATTCTTATTGAGGGCAAAGATGCTGTCAAACTCCCAGAGGACCTTCCACAACTGCTCCTTCTGCTCAGCAGTCAGCCCTTTGCAGTTCCTTTCCCAGATGGACCGGATTGCCCCAGTTCGGTCCTTTGCTGCCACTGACAATTCTGGGCTGGACGACTTTGCTCCCCCCAGCATGCGGTCCATCATAGGGTGAGCAAATTCTACTCGGCTTGCCGTTGACTGCTGAGGGGAGTGGTGTAGTGCGGACCTGACGTGCAGGTTGTCCATTGTAAGATCTGTTGTATTGATGGTCATCCCCTCATCTCTGCCTTGCGATGCCGTAATCATCTTCATTCGCAGACCATTTGGCAGGATGAGCACACCAGCTCCCAAGTCCACCACACACTTTGCAGCTCTCAAGAAGTCCCGACCCAGAGTACAAGGGTCACTCACATTCGCCACCCAAGCTGAGTGCGTTGTTAACAACCCACACAGGACGAACTCAAATGTACTTTTGCCCCTCATATGAGCTGTTTCTCCAGTCACTGTCTTCAGCTTAGTCGAGGCTGGTCCTAAAACGGTTTCCACTGGAACAACGTCGGGCCTCACAATTGTGGCTGAAGACCCAGAGTCCACCAGGGCTGTGCAGAAAACATTTCCAGTCCGCACGCGAACATGACTGGGGTTCCCGACATCTGTCCAACCCACAGTTACAACAGCCTCGTCCTGGACATGGGGCCCTCCACATGCGGCTCCTTTGAATGCAGGTTGCTGTTCCCGGTCCACAACTGGCAGGGTCGGCGTCGTCACGGTTACATGGACCCCTTCTCGTTTCCCTGCTGATTCCTCAGGCAGCTCCGCAGGAGATGACCTGGCTGGCCACACCCCCAGCAGACAGTGGAGCGTGCTCGTCGACTGCACTTCTCCTCATGCTGTGCAGTTGTGCGGGCATTAATTGCGCACACCAGCTCCTCCACCCACGTCGGTCTGCACCGCTCCTCCGCTGCCAACAACGTTGCAGACACAGGGCAGATTATTGTCTGCAGGGCTCCCTGGACTCTCTCTTTCCATGGCGAGAACAAGCACCACCCCCAGGGATGCCGGGTGGTTTAGCTGAACATGCAGGCGCAGCTCATCTGGTCTGAGCGATTGGACAAAATGGTCACAAATCAGTTTATTCTGGACCCCATTTGGCACACCAGCATATGCGCACCGACCCAGGGTCTCAATCTCATGGGTAAGACAGCGGAGCGGCTCTCCCGGGCGGCGATCACGCTGCTTGAACTCATAGCGTAGAAGGCTCTCAAATTAAATTCTCCAAAACACCTCTGCAAAGAGCCCACTAGTGTGCTGTAGTCAAGTCAGCTGTGCCGCTTTCACCTTCCCCGACCAACCAGCAGCATCAGCCACCAACTCAAACTGTGCTTGATAGGCCTCCCAACTTCCTTTCCCAGAAAACTTTGGCGCCTTCATCACTGGCCATGCAAGCCCTAGGGTGCCGCCATGCGCATGCACCCCCGGACAAACCGCGGCAACACCCGCCACAGCGTCGTGACGCAGACCCGTTATGGCGGCCTCACACTCCCTCGGGCGCAAAACTCCAGCCTCGACGCGACCATGCTCTGCAGCTCTTGGCATTGGCATGTCAACAACACATGACACGGCGTCCTTCTCCACCTGGGCCGCCGCATGGTCCAGCTTCCTCCTTCACCACTCGTCGATGTCACGTGCTGGTGCCACCGGCGACAGGACCACGCCCCCCTGTCAGTGGAATCGCCGTCACCTGCCACGGGCTCATGGACAGCGCTATATCAGCGCCGCCAGCGCAGACCTGAGTGTCAGTCTGTCCCTTGATGCTGCTTCGCTCATCAGTCCCTGAGATACTGACTCGCTTGACTATTGGAAATCCCGCAGAATCGCTTGTCCTCTCCAGCCCGATCGCCGCTCCAGCACCAGCTGTTACCATCATCCCCTTCCACAATAAAGTCTGTCGCTACGCACTTGGCTGTACTGTCCATTCCCTCACAGTACAGACTGACCAACGCTATGCAGCCAGCGAACGACGAGACTGCATTGAGCCGACTGGAGCGAGCCGAGACCTGTCTGCCGACATCCGGTACCTGATCAAGGTTGGTCAGCAGCAACAGCTACAGCAGCAGGAGATGGCCCAAGCCCTCCAGAGACTGTCGGTAGCTGCGTCCCCGGCTGTCACGGCAACCCCGCACCGCCCGTCTGCCGAGGCCAGGACGCTGGTGGACGTCCCGGAGCCCCGCCTTGGCAACATCGAGAAGTTTAACGGCGATCCCAAGCACGTGAGGGCATTCGTGACCAACTGCCGCATAATGTTCAGCCTCCAGCTAATCACGTTTTCGTCGGAATCAGCCAAAGTCGGGTTCGTCCTAACCCACCTCACGGGCGAGGCGCGGCTGTGGGGTCTGGCCAAATATGAAAGGATGGCCCCGGCTTGCGATTCCTTCGACGCCTTCGCGGAGGAATTGCTCTGCCTGTTCGACCTGGGATCCGCCGCCGAGGACGCCGCCGAGGAACTGGCGACGCTGCGTCAAGGTAGCCGATCGGTCGCGGAGTAAGCCCTTAAGTTCCAGACGTTGGCCGGCAGCAGCGGATGGAACACGCCGGCGCTCGTTAGCACCTTCCTAAACGGCCTCGCTGAGTACATGAAAGATGGACTGGTTTCTTACGATCGCCCGCGAACCCTGAAGGGCGCGATGGACTTGGCGGCCCGAGTAGACCGGCGGATCCAGACGCGGCGGCGCGATCGGGAGAGGAGGTCCCCGCGAAACCCGTGTGGTCACATTCCTCCGTCTGCTGGGGACCCGCCAACCTGGGATCTGGGAGGGGCTCGGGTTCCCTCGGAGGAGCACCATCGGGTAGCGGGGTGCCCGTTAAAAAGGCCGGGGCTCACGCGGCGTCGGGGGATCCGCGTGAGCTCGTCCAGCACCGGCTCTCCCAGCCCCAGCACGCTCACGCTACAGGCACGCGTCCAGCTCGCGGCGGGCGACCAGAACGTGGCGGCCTTGGTGGATTCCAGCGCGGAGGGGAACATCATGGACATTAGCCTGGCACGCCAGTGGGGTGTCGGCTTCCTCCCTCTGAGCCCGTCCATTCCCGCACGTGCCATTGATGGCCGTCTGATCGGCGAGGTGGCTTTCGTGACGGAACCAGTTAAGTTACTGCTCTCCGGCAATCACCACGAGACCATCCAGTTTTTTCTTCTTTCCCTCCCAGGACAGCAGCTCATACTGGGGCACCCTTGGTTGGGGCAGCACAACCCGGTGCTGGACTGGGAGGTGGGGGTTGTTCGGCAGTGGAGCGAACGCTGCCATCAGGTGTGCCTGAAGGCGGCTACCAGCCCACTCGGCAGAGCCCCGCCCAGGTACAGTCCCGACATCCCCAATGTCCCAGCGTTTTATCACGAACTCAAGGAGGTTTTTAGTAAAGGCAGGGCCACTTCTCTTCCTCCACACCGGTCCTACGATTGCGCTATCGATCTGTTACCCGGCACCTTCCCTCCCAAGGGACGCGTCTACTCCCTGTCCGCTCCTGAGCGCCGGGCTATGGAGGAATACATCCGGGAGTCCCTGGCAGCCGGTATCATACGGCCGTCCTCTTCACCTGCGGGAGCGGGGTTTTTCTTCGTGAAGAAGAAGGAGGGCACGCTACGCCCGTGTATTGACTACCGGGGAATAAACGAGATCACTGTAAAGAACCGATACCCTCTGCCTCTTCTGTCTTCCGCCTTCGAGAGCCTTCAGGGTGACACCATTTTCACGAAGCTGGATCTTCGCAACGCCTACCACCTGATCCGCATCCGGGAGGGAGACGAGTGGAAGACGGCTCTCAACACCCCGAGCGGACACTACGAGTACTTGGTGGTTCCGTTTGGGCTCACCAACGCCCCAGCGGTTTTCCAGTCCCTGATAAACGACGTGTTACGAGACATGCTGGACAAATTCGTGTTTGTTTATTTAGACGACATCCTCATCTTCTCCCGCTCGCTCCCTGAGCACATCAAGCATGTTCGGGCGGTGCTGCGCCGTCTCCTTGAGAATTCGCTCTACGTGAAGGCAGAGAAGTGCGAGTTCCACGCCTCCTCTGTCAAATTCCTCGGCTATGTGGTGCGTGAGGGATCCATCGAAATGGACCCTGGGAAGGTGCAAGCGGTCACGTCATGGCCTGTTCCCGAAACACGCAAGCGACTGCAACAGTTCTTAGGGTTCGCGAACTTTTATCGCCGTTTTATCCGTGGATACAGCACGGTGGCCGCGCCCCTCACCGCCCTTACCAGCCCCGCCTCCCCGTACAAATGGACGGAACGGGCAGAACAGGCATTTCAGGAGCTTAAGAGGAGGTTCACATCCGCTCCCATCCTCAGGGTTCCCGATCCCGACAGACAGTTCGTGGTCGAGGTGGACGCCTCGAACGTGGGTGTCGGGGCGGTGTTGTCGCAACGTAGCCGCCAAGACGATCGTCTCCACCCGTGCGCCTTCTTTTCTCGCCGTCTGTCAGCCTCGGAACGAAACCATGACATCGGGAATCGGGAGCTCCTCGCCGTCAAGTTGGCCTTGGAGGAGTGGCGGCATTGGCTGGAGGGCGCCACCACTCCGTTCATCGTCTGGACCGACCACCGCAACTTGGAGTATCTGCGATCGGCCAAGAGACTGAACGCAAGACAAGCACCGTGGGCTCTGTTCTTTGACCGGTTTGAGTTCTCTCTTTCCTATAGACCGGGTTCCCGTAACGCAAAGGCGGACGCCCTGTCGCGTTTGTTTCCTGGGGGGGAGGAGGGACAGGGTCCGCCTCCCACTATCCTCCCGAGCTCGGTTCGGGTGGCGGCTCTTACATGGGAGATCGAACGCCAAGTGGAAGCCGCAGCACGCGATCAACCCGGCCCTAGCAACTGCCCGGAGGGTCGCCTGTTCGTCCCTGAACGCCTGCGGTCGTCCGTGCTGCAATGGGCGCACGACTCACGCCTGGCCTGTCATCCCGGTGCGGCAGGCACGAGGTACGTGGTGGCACAGCGTTTCTGGTGGCCCACCTGGCAAGTGGACACCAGCGATTACGTCAGAGCCTGCTCAATTTGTAACCGCTACAAGACGTCTACTCGTCCTCCGGCCGGGCTGCTTCAACCCTTTCCCCAGCGTCCCTGGTCTCACCTGTCAATCGACTTTGTCACGGGCCTCCCCCCCTCAGAGGGAAACACGGTGATCCTCACGGTGGTGGACCGTTTTAGCAAGATGACGCATTTCCTCCCTCTGCCTAAGCTCCCATCTGCGAAGCAGACGGCGTCCATCATGGTGCGGGAGGTGTTTCGTCACCACGGTCTCCCACAAGACATCGTGTCAGACCGAGGACCTCAATTCGCTTCCACCTTCTGGACGGAGTTCTGCTGACTCCTCGGCGCCACGGCCAGCCTCTCCTCGGGGTTTCACCCTCAGTCCAACGGTCAAGCGGAGCGCCTGAACCAGGAACTGGGCAGGTCTCTCCGATGCATGGCCGCCGGGGACCAGCGCGGGTGGGTCCAACAGCTTCCCTGGGTAGAGTACGCTCACAATTCCCTCCCCAGCTCGGCTACGGGACTTTCGCCTTTCCACTGCGTCTTCGGGTACCAGCCACCCTTGTTCGCCCACCAGGAGCGTGGTGCGGCGTGCCCGTCGGCCCAGGCTTGTGTCCGCCGTTGTCATCGTGCCTGGGCGAGGGGCCGGAGTACAGAGTGGGGCAGCGTGTGTGGCTCTCGACGCGGGATTTGCCGCTGCGAGCAGGATCCCGCAAACTGGCGCCCCGCTTTGTTGGACCGTTCCCTATTCAGAAGGTGATTGGCCCGGCCGCAGTCCGTCTTCTCCTTCCAGAGTCCATGAAGGTTCACCCCACGTTCCACGTGTCCCGTGTGCGGCCCATCCATGAGAGTGCGTTGGCGCCGGCGCCCGTTCCGCCGCCGCCGCCCCAGCTAGTTGATGGGGGCCCGGCTTACGCTGTCCGCTCCCTGCTCCGATCGCGGCGGCGCGGTCGTGGCCTCCAATACCTCGTGGATTGGGAGGGTTATGACGACGCGCACTGCTCCTGGGTTCCGAGCCGCTGGATACTCGACCGTTCGCTCATCACGGAGTTCCATCGCTGCCATCCGGACCAACCGGGTCCTCGGCGCGGGCGCCTGAGGAGGGACGAGGGGACCAGGGGTGAGGGTCCGGGGAGGTCTTGTCCGCCGGTACCGGGGTCTTCTGCTCCCGTGTCCGTCGATCCTGCGTCTGGCGAGGTGTCGGACGTTTCGGCCGTGTGCTGACCCCCCCACCTGGTCGCCCGGGGTATTGCCTTCCTTTTTTTTTTTGTTTTTGGTTCCTGGGGACGTCGGGAGCCGTCCCTTGTGGGGGGGGGTTCTGTCACGTGCTGGTGCCACCGGCGACAGGACCACGCCCCCCTGTCAGTGGAATCGCCGTCACCTGCCACGGGCTCATGGACAGCGCTATATCAGCGCCGCCAGCGCAGACCTGAGTGTCAGTCTGTCCCTTGATGCTGCTTTGCTCATCAGTCCCTGAGATACTGACTTGCTTCACTATTGGAAATCCCGCAGAATCGCTTTTCCTCTCCAGCCCGATCGCCGCTCCAGCACCAGCTGTTACCATCATCCCCTTCCACAATAAAGTCTGTCGCTACGCACTTGGCTGTACTGTCCGTTCCCTCGATAGATGAGATCGTTGAACATCTTGACACACGTCAGGTGGACAGCAGATAAATCCTACTTCTGACACCAAATGTAATGCCCTCAACGTGGTCAAAGATGAAACCGGTAGCGGGTGCAACTTAGTCATTTTTATTGAACTCAAAATAACAACTTACGCATACTTACACGAGTTGCTGGCGGCCACAACTCACACCCGTCCAATCCATACTCGCGTCCTCGTTCCGCGTCATTTCCAACCCCCCCTGCCCTCACACGTCCCATAATACACAATAACAAACATTACAATATTCTTGCAAATATTTTTTTGGGGTTGCTACACAAAAACCATATACACTGAACAGAACTTGAAGGCCCTGCAGCGCATAGTGAATACGGCTGGTAAGATTATTGGTGCTTCGCTCCCCTCCCTGAAGGACATTTACACCTCCCATCTCGCCCGCAAGGCAACCTCGATTGCCAGAGATGTGAGTCACCCGGCTCACTCTTTGTTTGACCTTCTGCCCTCTGGGAAGAGGTACAGGAGCCTGCGCTCCCGCACCACCAGACTTGCCAACAGCTTCTTTCTCCAGGCTGTTAGGGCCCTGAACTCGCTACCCCCTTCTGCGTAGCGTGTGGCACTGTTGCGCTATTTTCGGGAATGTCTGCTGTACGCGCACTTGCTCCTTTTTTTCCTGCTCCTCTTATTTATTTATTTATTGTTGTGTTATTTATTCATTATTTATTTAGCACGCTTTTGTTATACTTGTTTACTTGTTTGTCTGTTGTGAGCCATGTCTTGTCACCGTGGGATAGAGGGGAACGAAATTTCGGTTTCTTTGTGTGTCTTTGGCATGTGGAGAAATTGACAATAAAGCTGACCTTGACTTTGACATAAAAAAACAATCCAGAAAAAATTCATAGAAATCCTCTAAAGTAAAATCGATTTAACACGACGACACCCGGCTTTACTGGAAAAGGCGATGCCAAATGAGGTTTTACCGGAAATACGTCTAGTTCGTGCTTCTAGTCCATGGTGTATTCTCTGTGACAAGAAACAATAAGCACGTTTTTTCTAAGGTTGGATAGTAAAAAATACCGCACCCAATTTTTTAAATAAAATTTTGTTGGCTTTCATCGCATTTTGCAGTTGACTCTCTGCATTAAATTTGAGCAAAGGTGTTTATCTTTTGAAGGTTCCACCCACATCCTTACACCTCCAAAATACCTGAAGGAACTGCAGCACCCAGATTTCATGGACCCCAATGCACCACCTGAGACCACTGGGGAGCAGTCAACCCAATGATACATTGCGGTAAATGCTCTCGTTTGTGGATCGCTATATTAACATTTCTACATGCAGTACATTTACCATATTTATTTAACAAACAACAGTAGTATTCCTTTACAACCTAAATCCTCATTCTTCTTTGGGTATAAAGAAAAGAAAATTGCAGTAAAGAAAATTCAAACTTGAGACCATCTGTCAAACACATTTGATGAACGTTCCTAATACAGAATATCTGAAGGTGTTGAAAGGTGTTAATGCAGTACATTTACCATATTTATTTAACAAACAACAGTAGTATTCCTTTACAACCTAAATCCTCATTCTTCTTTGGGTATACAATTGTGTAGTAAAGAAAATTCAAACTGGAGACCATCTGTCAAACACATTTGATGAACATTCCTAATACAGAATATCTGAAGGTGTTGAAAGGTGTTAATGCCTGCAAATAGGGGGAATTTCATTTTCTGAGGTTCTAAAACCTAACAAGAAACTTGGAGTATGTTACGCTCACTGCTTCATATGTTGTTGCTACAGTAAATATGAGATAAAATGATTTCTCTAAAATTGGACAATGGAGGTACTTTCTCCCAGAATTTAGGGTACCACTATCTCCACCATCATACCTGTCAGAATCTGGCTTCAGTATAGATGAGGTTGTTTTGTACTTTCTTTTTCCATCACCGTTCTGCTATGACGTTCTAGTATGATGCATTTCTACTTCCAAAATGTGGTATCAAATTGATTTGTGAATCACTCATAGGAGTTCTCCTCAGTATCTAGTACTGCTCCGTGATTGACCTGATTGGCCGATGCTTCACCTTGTGCATGTCAAACAAACTTTACTTTTGATCAATCACGATCAATACTGTGACCAGCATCTTCATCTGCTAAAAATAAACAAAAAGGAAAATGTGGGTAATTCTGCGAGAACAGAATTAATTGCGGCGTCCATGCATTCATCCACGGGTAACGCCATGTTTTTGTTTGTTTGTTTGTTTGTTTGTTTGTTTGTTTGTTTGTTTGTTTGTTTGTTTGTTTTCCCTGGCCTTGGTACTTCTTATTTTTGTCACAGCTACATATCCTACTCCCCAAACACGTTGTTGCTTTGTGATTGGTCTGCACTTTCAGCGGTTCAGCTCAGAGAAAATCATTGGGCTTAGGACAAGATGGATTCTCGGGTTTTGTGATCTCACAAATACTGCGGGAATTCAGCTTGCAGGCAAGGTCAAAAAGGTACCACAAGTTTTATAGTACAGTGGAGCTTCGGTTTTCGAACGTCCCAGTTCTCGAACAAATCGGTATTCAAACAAAAAATTCGAGATTTTTTTGATTCGGGTGTCGGATGAAATTTCGGTTGTCGAACCTCGCGAGATGAGCTGAGAGGATCCGCATGCCAACTGACTCCGTTCGTTATTACATTCTCGTTACTCTGAGGATTGCATCAACTCTAATCATACCTCCAAAGGAAGCAAGTGGGAGCAGTAAACCTGATCATGGCGAAAAGAGGAAAGTAGTGTGCAGAACGGTTAAATTTAAAAAAGAATTAATCACAAAATATGAGTCCGGTGTGCATGTGTCAGAGTTGGCGCGGGAGTTTTGCATGGCAAAATCGACAATAAGCTAGATCCTGAAAAACAAAGACGCTCTTAAACAAAGTGATGTTGCGAGAGGAGCCACTGTGCTTACCAAACAACGAAATTTTTTGAAATTAAGAAAACGTTTTTGCTGTTTTCTTTCACATGATCTTTGAAATGTCTTTCATTGGTAAAAATTAAAAAAAAAACGTTTTGATGTGCTTTTTTTCCCCTCACAATTTAAAAAGATATCTTTTACTATTAGAATGAAACACACAAGCGAGTTGCTACAGATACGGCAATACATTCCCCAGCCTAGCCTACTCTATTAATTCAGTTTATCATTTACATTATTTATTTATACATTACCTACTCACGTATTTATGCAGTTTGTAGTGTAAAAGAATGAAAACATGCTTTTAAAAAAAGCTTTTTTTTTTGGCTTGGGACGCATGAAATTTTTTTTCCATTATTTGTAACGGGGAAACATGATTCGGAATTCGAACGATTCACTTCTCAAACAGCCTTCTGGGACAGATTGTGGTCGAAAACCGAGGCTCCACTGTATTGGAAAATGAATGTATTCTTTTTATATACTGTATTTCAATCATTTATTAGTTCATTAATCAATTTTATTAATTCACCCTTGTGAACCTCAATAATTGGTTCAATAAAAGGTTTACTGAATAAACACTTACTCATAAGTCGAATTTTATCTGTCCTTTATGTTCCAAAGTTTATAGTTGATAAATACAAAGTATTAGGGTGCCCCTAAGCTAGCTAAAAATGTCAAGTTCTCCGCACCCTCTATTCCAATATGTTTATATAGATAACCCAAAACGTCCCTCCTGTTTGTTCCTCTTTTTTAGGGACGGTCCATGATTTCGGACCATACAAGGAAAGATTGTTATACTATGACTAATTCCTCAATTTATCCCAACCAAACATTCTCAACACTTATCCCCCCTTAACTGGATCTCACTTTTTCTAATACCAAACACCTCATCAGGACACATTTGCAGTGACCTTGTAACTAATACATCTAAGAAGGGTCAGAGTGGCCTGTTGCAAAATACTATGCACTTCTTCTAAGTAATCTTAAGTCTGTCCGTCTGTCCTTCCGTCCGTCCGTCCGTCCGTCCATCCATCCATCCATCCATCCATCCATCCATCCATCCATCCATCCATCCATCTTCATCACCGCTTATCCTGATAAGGGTCGCGGGGGGTGCTGGAGCCTATCCCAGCTGACATCAGGTGAAAGGCAGACTACATCCTGAACTGGTCATCAGCCAGTCGCAGGACACACAGAGATGAACAACCAGTCACACCCACATACACACCACCACTCAGAGAGAATTAAACCCATGCTGCCTTCACACAAGTCAGGCGTGTGTACCCCTCCCTACACTAACAGCGATAATCTATTTAAGTGTCGTGGTAAAAACATTAAAAAAAACATCTTATACTGATCAAAAATTACTATAGTACCTCAACATCAGGGTAATCATCTTTAAAGTGAAAAGGTTGTATATAACTAAAAAAAATCAAAATAAGACCAAATCAAAATATGAGTAACAGCAAAACAAATACACATCTTAATATAAAAATTATACTGATCCCTTCATATATAGAATTATACTGATTCCTTCATATATAGATATATCATAAGATAACATTCTGATCATAATGCAATTATTTGTGATGTTAAAAATCATTCCATCATTCCTTAATTGGTCAGTTGAGATTCCAAAAGTGCTGTACCAAAACAGTATAGCAGAGGTGTCCAAACTTTTTACAAGGAGGGCCAGATTTAACAAAGTGAAGGGGCCCAGGGGCCAATAGTTTTTTTCTGACATTTTTTAACTACAAAAATGTCATGCAAATACACAGTGTTATGAAACAATTTTCATTGTCACAATTGTCTTTTTTTTCAAATGACAAAATAATCAAATATAAGCCGCTCAAGCAGATGTGAACAACTCTAAAAACACAAATTCTGCCTTTCATTCATATCTGAAGAGTCAGACAGCACTGAACAAATTGTGAAATACCTTAAATTTACATGAGTTTAAAATTATTTTTGCTTCATGAACATTTTAAACAGGAGTTATAAGTAATGCAAAGTTGTCTGTTATTAAAACTTAGAACAAGTGAATTTGGCTATTGTCATTTACAATATCTTTCAGAAAGTAATAGTTTGTGTTATGTCTACATGTTCATAACATCAACAGTATTAACATGGCCACTTCGTAGCTTGCTTTAGTAATATTCACTTTTGAATCGCAGCCTCGCATCAAGAACCACTGTTGTGACGCCAGTTTAGCTTGGAGCTGCTTCACTTTATTAGCTTGTCGTATGTGTTAGCATGTTTAGTCTGATAGTGTCTCTTTAGGTTGAAATCCTTAAACAAGACAAGACAATCTTTACAAATTAGACAAACACAATCGCCTTGATTTTCAGCGAAGAAGTATTCTTTTCTCTTGAAAGCGACGGCCCTCAATGTCAACTTTCCTTGTTTTCTTTGCAGTCGCCATGGCAGAAATGAGCGGAGAGGAGTGGTGCTGCCACCCTTTGGTAATAGGAGGAATTACAGTTTCAAGTTTCATGATTTTTTTTTAATTCAGTTTGAAAGTGCAGGTGGGCCTTAAATAATACATTATAAGACCAAACCTGCGGACCATATGAAATCCGACCAGAGGCCGGATTTGGACATGGCTGCGGTTAGGGTGAAGCACCTACAAATCTGAGACTATGATGGAGGAGTTGTGAAAAATGAATTGAACTTATGAAATGATATTACTTATGAAATTATTGGTGGCGGCACAGTAGTGCACTGCTTAGCACGTCTGTCTCAGTTAAGAGTAGTGATGTGCATTCCAGTTCTTTTGAGTGAACTGAATCTTTAGAAGCAGTTCACTTAAAAAGGATCGTTCGAAAGAATTGTTCACCAAATCGTTCGCCCCCTTCCCCACACACTGATCCATTGATGAATGGGAAAGGCAAGGAAGCAGTTTACTAGGCCGTAAATGGGAATTGCGTCACAGACTTGTTCGCAAACCGAACATTGCGTCACTAACCCGCTTTTTTTTCCCCAGTACCACAACGCCAGCAGCCGTCCCCCTGACTGGTTCATGAACGGGAAATTGCGTCACTGAATCTGACGTGAACGGAAATATATTATACCGTATTGGCCCGAATATAGGACGACCCTGATTATAAGACGACCCCCTCTTTTTCAAGACTCAAGTTTGAAAAAAGACTTTTTGAACACCAAATTTAATTTTTATACAGTAAATGATTACAGTACATCTGAAACAAATGATTATAACAATATATTCGAGAGAAAAAGCATGTTATTTTGCCTCAATCAAATCATGCAAAAACTGTCTATCACATCTTGATATCTGAACATTTAAATATGTAAACTTAAGTGCAATCACATTTGTAAACAAATGGCTTCTGGTTTTTCAAATGTAAATAAACCAATCTACTGTGATAAAACAACAAAATTGCAATAACTGCATTAATCATCAAAGTGAAGTCTAACTAACTGTAGTCTTAAAACAAATCTGAATAAGTTCTTCTTCGTGACCCCTTTCGCTTTGGCCTGGGGAGTTAAGTACAGCATTCACTTTGAAGATATCTGGCGCCATCTAGCGTTGTGAATGGGTATAATGTCTAGACCCCGAATGTAAGACGACCCCCACTTTTTCAGTCTTATTTTAATGTAGAAAACACCGTCTTATATTCGGGCCAATACGGTATATTCGGTAAAGTGTATTCTCTAAAGTCCCTCCTCCATCTAACGCTCGTTGCTGATTGGTCGTTCGTGAAGATTCACGAGTGAGTGACAGACAGCATTTCTGTTATCCCAGCCGACACACGTTTGATCTCAAATTAGCTGAGAAAAGATTATGCTTTTTTGTACAATCACGTGTCAAGAATGTGTATTAAACTACCTGCTGTTTTAGGATTACACAAAGCACACAAATATATACAATAATAGAATACGGAAATAAATACAAAGATACTGAAACTAACACTTAAATGCAAAAGTGCAATACAAAATAGATTTTTGGTGCAAAATAGACTAAGAGCTAGAAAATTAGAAAAAAGTGACCAAAAAATCCAGTAACCAAATAAGCAAACACACCAAAATTGTGCAAAATAATACTTCACAAAGAGGTAGAAAATCAAACAAGGCGAGCAAAAACAATCCAGTAACCAAACAAGCAAACAACAAATTTTGTGCAAAATAATACTTCATTAAGAGGTAGAAAATAAAGAAAAGTGACCAAAAATCCACAGCGGCCCTGTGAGAATCTGTGCTGCCCTCCCACTTTGAGAATGGTGAGTCCTGGACATCAACTGGCTTCTTCTCTGTCTTCCTGGGGGCCTGTTCAGGTAGTGTGGAAAAGTTGAACGGGTTGCCTCCTTCCTAGCCCAAATTACAGGGGGGGGGGGGGGGGGGGGGGGATCAAATTCTCACAGCGGCCCTGTGAGAATGCATAAGTACCCCATTTAAAACGGTGTATAGTGTGTGTGTGTTTAATTAATGAGGTGCACTTTGATTTACATGTTTGAAAAGCTAAACCAATAAATATTTTAGGAGAGGGTTTTATTACAAATGTTCCTTTTAACTGTTGTATGACTGAGTACTCAGTGAAGAAATCATTGAATACATTGTGCAGTACTAACTTAATAATAACGGAGAAGAAAAAATAAATAAATGATTTGTGCACTGATAACTTTACAATATTGGATAGTAAATAAATAATAACTAAACTAAATAAATAAATAAACAAATAAATGATTTTGTTGTCCTTTTGGTCAAACAAGATTGTCTTGAATTCAAACTTGAATTCTAACATTTCTTCATCATATAACATACATAAAAAATAATAACTTTAAACTTCATTTAGAAATTAGAAAATGCAATTTCTGGGGAAATTGCGTGTGAAGGCGAAGACGCTGAATAAATATTTGGGGAATGCTATGTTTAAAGTTGGAATGGGTTGAATCAGTTGAATAATGCAGAAATTAGAAGGGAAAAACGAAATTATGGAAAATTTGGCGTGAATTGCATTATTCAAAATTTGGAATTTTTGGTAAGTGGGAAGTTGTGGAATAGGTAGGCATAAGATGAACACTTGAAAGTTGGAACGGGTTGAATCGGTTGAAAAATTTAGAAATTAGAAGTGAAAAATGACATTTTGGAGAATTTGGTTAAATTTCAAAATTGAAAATTTTGAATTTTTGGTAAGTGGGAAGTTGTGGAAAAGGCAAAAGATGAACAGTTGAAAGTAGGAACAGGTTGAATCGGTTGAAAAATGTAGAAATTAGATGTGAAAAACGAAATTTTGTGAAACTTTGCGGAAATGTTATATACGTGAAAACGTGAAATTTTGGGGATGTTGAAAATCTTCCCCAATGTGTTTTGAATGTGCTGAATGATGTGAATTTCGAACTGGGATGACGTAAATATGGAATGTTGAATGTGCCATTAAGAATGAATGGGGAAAAATTTGCCGTAAATTTGCGAATTTTGTGAAAATGGAAAATTTTGGGAATGAAATGAATGCAAGCACCCCTCGCGTGAATTTTTGGAATATGTTGAAATTGGAATGGAGTGAATCGGATGAATTATGTGGAAGTAGTTGAACGTCAAAAAAGTGCGAGGAATAAAATATAATAACTAGAAAATGCAATTCCTAGAGAAATTGCGTGTGAAAGTTGTAGAAATACTTGGGGAGTAATGCAGAATGATGTTTAAAGTTAGAACGGGTTGAACTGGTTGAAAAGTGTAGAAATTAGAAAGGAAAAATTAAATTTTGGAAACTTTGGTGTGAATTTTAAAATTGAAAATGTGGAATTTTTGGTAAGTGTGAATTTATTGAATAGGTAGGCAAAAGATGAACAGTTAAAAGTTAGAATCGGGTGAATTTGTTAAAAAAATTAGAAATTATGAATGAAAAATGAAATTTTTGAGAATTTGGCGTGAATTTAAAAATTGAAAATTTAGAATTTTTGGTAAGTAGAAAGTTGTGGAATACGTAGGCAAAAGATGAACAGTTGAAAGTTGGAACGGTTTGAATTGGTTGAAAAATGTCGAAGTCAGAGCAAATGTTAAATCCCCATAGAGAATGAATGGGAATTTTCCCAAAAAATTGCGCTAATTTTTTTAAAAATTTGGAGCGAAACGAAAACTACATGTTGAAGAGGTTCACTTTGGAGTTCAAAAGTTGAAACGGGTTGAATCAGACGAAAAGGATTCGTTCCGAGTCTCACCGCTGTTCAGGTAACTAATCTATTGCTAGATGAATTCTGTCTCTTCGGACGCCAGTCCCGCTGAAATCAAAGAAGGGTTGAGTAACTACTTTGTCGAAACCCAGGATCTCCTCAATCGCAGCCGTTAGCAGCGGATCTCTCTCCTATTAAGATTGTTGCTTTTGTTATCCGCTCGGAATAGTTTAGCTGTCTTTGTTAAGACTGCGGGACCTCGTTTATTTTCACTCGTGTACACTCACACTAGCTTGATCTTAAGATAACGGTTTCGAACCAGATCTGACACTCCTTGATGTTAGGATTAAAGCTGTCTTCACTTAAAAAAGAACTCAACGGTTTACAGTATGACTAAAATAGAAGAAGAAAAGAGATATAAGGTTTGTAAGATTAACATGTCCCCACTATTCAATTTAATTCAGTTAGAAAAGATTAAGTCGTCAATCATAAAACTGAAATTATATAATTAGGATACTAGAAATTGAGGATAAAAGATTAAATAGAAAATCACTGTCATTCGAAATTAAAAGATTAAATGTCAGCAGTTAGTCTTGAGCCTAACGCTTTTAAGCAATCCCCTAATCGAAATTTAATGATTTAGGATAATAGAAGTTAAAGAAAAGGTTAAATAGAAAATCACTGTTATTCGAAATTAAAAGATTAAATGTCAGCAGTTAGTCTCAAACCTAATGCTTTCAAACAATTCCCCAATCGAAATTTAATGATTTAGGATAATAGAAGTTAAAGAAAAAGGTTAAATAGAAAATCACTGTTATTCGAAATTAAAATATTAAATGTCAGCAGTTAGTCTTGAGCCTAACGCTTTTAAACAATCCCCTAATCGAAATTTAATGATTTAGGATAATAGAAGTTAAAGAAAAAAGGTTAAATAGAAAAGCACTGTTATTCGAAATTAAAAGATTAAATGTTAGCAGTTAGTCTCAAACCTAATGCTTTTAAATAATCCCCCAATTGAAATTTAATAATTTAAGATAATAGAAGTTAAAGAAAAAGGTTAATTAGAAGTTCAATCTCAACCGAATTTAAAAGATTAAAAAATCAGCACTTATTATAGAAAAAGAATAAGCAATACAAGTCTTAATTATTCTTACAAACAAGATTCAACTGAATTCAACTCACCATATTCTATATTGTCTGTTCTCAAAGTTCTCTCGATTGTAAAGCTCAAAAAGTGTATAAAAGAGGATATATGTATATATCTTAAAAAATAAATGGCTATTTGATGGAACAATGAGTGATCAGGTCAGCTAATTCCAAAATCTCTATAAAAATCTAAGTGGCCACAGAGAAGAGAAGCACCGTCCTAAATTGGCATTCTTTTTCTCTATGCTTGTCCTTTTCTCTTCTCCTATCTAAAGCTCAAATTTTGACCAAGTCCAAATTGAAGATCGTATAAATTCGTTCTAACAGACCCTGGGTTAATCTAAGTAAGAATGAAAAATCTATCTTTTTATAAAGGACGTTTAGCACAATCGGACAGCACCTCATCCCTTTGGACCAAAAGAAGCCTCTGTTGGATCACCTTTTTATACAGATTTGGGCTCAGTCTTCTTCCCATGACTATTTTTAAAAGTAGACTGAGGCATCCACCTGCTTGTGCAACGTGCCTTGTCTTCCAGAAGGCGTCCATCTTCCCAGAGATGCTTTCGTGTTCCCAGAGATTTTCATCCCGGTTCTCATGGATGCTACTCTATTCTCGCGGAAGCAACGCTTTCTCAGAGATGCTTCATCGACTCCCTAATTTTCCGACGCTTAATTTAGCGTGCGACGTCCGTCGCTTCGTGTCAGCGTGACATCTGCCGCAGCCCGCTTTCACTCATGTTCTATCAAAAAGCACTCCCTCCCCTCTCTACTCAATTCTCAGTACATTCATGTGTAAGTGACACATCAATGCCACATTTATGTTGAAATGACACATTATTGCTAAATTCATGTTTAACCTTTGTTAACATTACAACCTATAACATGTTCTCAAATTAATTCAACAACTAATCATCTTTTGTGTACAGAATACTTTATGACAAACAAAATATAATAAGTGTATTTCAGCTTCTCTACTTGTGATTAACATGTCACATTCTCATCTCTTAACAATGATCATGGGCTTTTCTAGGTACCAGATTAAAATATTCAAGCAGTTTCAATATAATATGTCAAAGCAAAAATAATATAAAATCCTCCGAAGTGTCCATGTTTTATCCAGAATAAGTCCTTCTAATCAGTTAACAATTGTGACTACTGATCTATTATCAGGTCAATTTAACATTAGCACCATCTCTGGTGAAATTGTTATTATTATGAATTATTAATTTGGAAAAACTAACTATTAACCTATCTTAACTCGGGGCCCCCTTCTTCAGGTCTCTCATGTCAAACTTTTGTCACCATCTTCTGGCGAAATTTAGAATTTCATTTAAGCCAATTGTCTAGGCCACTTATTCACGCACCATCTTAACCTCTATGTCACTCCTCAAAATAATGGAACGGATTGAATCGGAAAATAATTGCAAAGGTTAGAGCTAATTTAGCTATTTAGGGCACTTCTTGTTGAAATAAGGTAACTTCCAGTTCATTTGGGGCACTTCCGGTTTGATTTAGGGCACTTCTGGTTTAATTTGGGTCACTTCCGGTTTGAAAAGGTCATTTCCAGTTCATTTGGGTCACTTCCGGTTTGATTTGGGGCACTTCCGCTTTCATTTAGGTCACGTCCGGTTTAATTTAGGTCAGTTCCGGTATATTTGGGGTCACTTCCGGTTTAAAAAGGTCACTTCTGGTTTATTTGGGGCACTTCCTGTTTGTTTGGAGTCACTTCCAGTTACGTGAGGTCACTTCCGGTTGATTTGGGGCACATCCGGTTTAAAAAGGTCACTTCCAGTACATTTGCGTCACTTCTGGTTAAATTTAGGTCACTTACGGTTTATTTGGGACATTTCCGGTTTGATTTGGGGCACTTATGGTTTAAATTAAGCCACTTACGGTTTATTTGGAGCACCTACGATTTTATTTATGTCACTTCCGGTGTATTTGAGAATAGGTTTCAAAAGGTCACATGCGGTTTATTTGGGGCACTTCCGGTTTAATTTAGGTCACTTCCGGTTAGTTTGGGGCACTTCTGGCTCACTTTGAGGTCATTTGGGATCACTTCAGGGTCAATCCATGATGTCCGCCACACTGTGGCAGTGGGGGTGACAGGGTGAATTGGGTAAGCATTGTGTAAGTGGGGGTGAAGGGGGTGAATATGGTAAGCATAAGGTGAACAAAGTGAATAAAGTTGGAATGGGTTGAATAGGTTGAAAAATGTAGAAATTAGAAGGGAAAAACGAAATTTTGGAAAATTTGGTGAATTTCAAAATTAAAAATTTGGAATTTTTGGTAAGTGGGAAGGTGTGGAATAGGTAGGCAAAAGATGAACAGATGAAAGTTGGAATGAGTTGAATCGGTTGAAATATGTAGAAATTAGAAGTGAAAAACGAAATTTTGTGAAATTTTGCGCAAATTTTAAACGTGAAAATGTGAAATGTTTGAATTTGGCAATTTAGGGAATATCCCCAATGTGATTTGATAGTGCTGAATGATGTGAATTTCAAACTGGAAGGATGTAAATGAGGTGAAATGGGGTGAATCAGTTGAAAAATGTAGAAATGAGAAGTGAAAAATGAAATTTTGTGAAAATTTGTGAAAATTTGAAACGTGAAAACGTGAATTTTTTTTATTTGGCAATTTTAGGAATGTCGAGAATATTTCCGAATGTGATTTGAATGTGCTGAATGATGTGAATTTCAAACTGGAACGACGTTAATGTGAAATTTTGAATGTGCCATTAAGAATAAATGGGGAAAAATCTGCCGGACATTTGTGAATTTTGTGAAAATAGAAAATTTTTGAAATGAAAAAAATTTAAGCAATTTCATGAATATCTGGAATAAGTTAAAAATAGAACGGAGTGAATCGGTTGAATTATGTGGAACTAGTTAAGCGTAAAAAAAGTGGTGGGAATAAAATTGTCGAATAACAATAGTGTGAAGGCCTTCGCCTACACACAATAAAGGACAGGAATAACAATAGTGTGAAGGTCTTCACCGTTACACTAATAATAATAAAGGACAGGAATAACAATAGTGTGAAGGTCTTCACATCCATCCATCCATCCATCCATCCATCCATCCATCCATCTTCTTCCGCTTATCCGGGGTCGAGTCACGGGGAAAGCAGCTTTAGGAGGGACTCCCAGACTTCCCCCTCCCCAGCCACTTCATCCAGCTCATCCCGGGGGATCCCAAGGCGTTCCCAGTCCAGCTGAGAGACATAGTCTCTCCAGCGCGTCCTGGGTCGTCCCCAGGGTCTCCTAACAGCGGGACATGCCCGGAACACCTCCCCAGGGAGGCGTCCAGGAAGCATCCTGATGAGATGCCCGAGCCACCTCATCTGGCTCCTCTCAACGTGGAGGAGCAGCGTCTCTCCCGGATAACCGATTTTCTCACCTTGTCACTAAGGGAGAGCCCGGGCACCCTGCGGAGGAAACTCATTTCGGCCGCTTGTATCCGGGATCTCGTTCTTTCGGTCACGACCCATAGCACGTGACCATAGGTGAGGGTAGGAGCATAGATCGACCAGTAAATCGAGAGCTTTGCCTTTTGGCTCAGCTCTCGCTTCACCACGACAGATCGGTACAAAGTCCGCATTACTGCCGACGCTGCACCAATCCGCCTGTCGATCTCGCGCTCCAATCTGCCCTCACTCGTGAACAAGACCCCAAGATACTTGAACTCCTCCACTTGGGGCAGGATCTCATCCCCGATCCGTAGAGAGCATTTCACCTTTTTCCGAACGAGAACCATGGACTCGGATTTGGAGGTGCAGACCCTTATCCCGACCGCTTCACACTCAGCTGCGAACCGCTCCAGTGAAAGCTGGAGATCACGGCTTGAAGAAGCCAACAGCACCACATCGTCTGCAAAAAGCAGAGACGCGAGGCTGAGGTCCCCAAACCAGACACCCTCAACGTCTTGGCTGCGCCTAGAAATTCTGTCCATAAAAATTATGAACAGGGTCTGTGACAAAGGGCAGCCTTGGCGGAGTCCAACCCTCACTGGGAACGAATCCAACTTACTGCCGGAAATGCGGACCAAACTCTGGCATCGGTGATACAGGGACCGAACCGCCCTTATCAGTTGGTTCGGCACCCAGTACTCCCGAAGCACCCTCCACAGAACCTCCTGAGGGACACGGTTGAACGCCTTCTCCAAGTCCACAAAACGCATGTGGACTGGTTGGGAGAACTTCCATGCACCCTCGAGGATCCTGCCGAGGGTGTAGAGCTGGTCCACTGTTCCACGGCCAGGACGAAAGCCACACTGCTCCTCCTGAATCCGAGGTTCGACCTCCCAATGGACCCTCCTCTCCAGCACCCCTGAATAGACCTTACCAGGGAGGCTGAGGAGTGTGATTCCCCTGTAATTGGAACACACCCTCCGGTCCCCCTTCTTAAAGAGGGGAACCACCACCCCAGTCTGCCAATCCCCAATCTCCACGCAATGTTGTAGAGTCAGCCATGACAGCCCCACAACATCCAGAGCCCTTAAGAACTCCGGGCGGATCTTATCCACCCCCGGGGCCTTGCCACCGAGGAGTTTTTTAACTACCTCAGTGACTTCGACCCCAGAGATTGGAGAGTCCGCCTCAGAGTCTCCAGGCCCTGCTTCCACAATGGAAGGTGTGTAGGTGGAATTGAGGAGATCTTCGAAGTATTCTCCCCACCGACTCACGATGTCCCTAGTCGAGGTCAGAGGCACGCCATCTCCACTGTAAACAGTGTTGACGGTGCACTGCTTCCCCTTCCTGAGACGCCGGATGGTGGACCAGAATTTCCTCGAAGCCGTCCAGAAGTCATTCTCCATGGCCTCGCCAAACTCCTCCCACGCCCGGGTTTTTGCCTCAGCAACCGCCGAAGCCGCATTCCGCTTGGCCATCCGGTACCTGTTGGCTGCCTCCGGAGTCCCGCAGGCCAAAACGGCCCGATAGGACTCCTTCTTCAGCTTGACGGCATCGCTTACCGCCGGTGTCCACCAGTGGGTTCGGGGATTGCCGCCATGACAGGCACCAACGACTTTATGGCCACAGCTCCGGTCAGCTGCATCAACAATGGAGGCGCGGAACATGGTCCACTTGGACTCCCCCGGGACGTGGGAAAAGCTCTGCTGGAGGTGGGAGTTGAAGCTCTTCCTGACAGAGGATTCTGCCAGACATTCCCTGCAGACCCTCACAGAGCGTTTGGGTCTGCCGGGTCGGACCGGCATCTTCCCCCACCATCGGAGCCAACCCACCACCAGGTGGTGATCAGTTGACTGCTCCGCCCCTCTCTTCACTCGAGTAACCCAAGGTCCCCGCCTTTGGCTACTGCACAGCTCACACTCGTCCGGGCGAGGGAAAACTAGATCCATATATTTTACTCGTTATAAGGGGTCTTCTGAGCCGTGCTTTGTCTGGCCCCTCACCTAGGACCCTTTAGCCATGGGGTATTAAGGTAATACCTCATCTTCACTGGAAAGTGTTGCTATCATTGTTTGTTGTTTTTTTATTTTTACTATTCTTCTTTCTTCATTATACATATATATGTGTTTAAAAAAAAAAAAAACGGAAAACATGGCTCCTAGGATCATTGGGGCAGGCAAACCCACCACGATAAGGTGATGACTCACAAAGGGGATTTTCTATTTTATCTATTAATTTTTGAAGGAATAATGAAATAACTAATGCTTTCCAAAATGCCCACATTTGGTGAGGAATATGGCTACGCCTCCTCCGCTCCTTTCAAGTCTTGTCACTTGAGCGAGCGATCACAAATTGTACATTGGAAATTACCTTCTGGGTAGCACGTCCGCCTCACAGTTAGGAGGGTGCAGGTTCGATTCCACCTCCGGCCCTCCCTGTGTGGTGTTTTCATGTTCTCTCTGTGTCCGCGTGGGTTTTCTCCGGGCACTCCGGTATCCTCCCACATCCCAAAAACATGCTTGGTAGGCCAATTGAGCATTCCAAATTGCCCCTTGGCGTGAGTGCGAGTGTGGATGGTTGTTCGTCTCTGTGTGCCCTGCTATTGGCTGGCAACCAGAACCACACGAGAGACAAGCAAGTCCTTTTAGACACCTGCAGGTGGAGAGCTCACACGTTGAAGGAGTGAAGTCTAAAACTCTCCCTCCTGCAAGGGCATATTTATTAAGAGAAACAGAGTGGGGGTAAGAGTAGGTCGAATAGGAAGCCCTTGTGCTCTATTCAAAACATATCAGGGGGTGTTTTACGACCTTGTGTAGGATGAGACAGCTATCTTATTTATCACCGGTTGCATTCCAACATAATCATACGATAAGGATAATCTGAAAAACCCTAACATCTCCCTCCTGTTTTATCATATGATTATGCCACCCCAAACAACAAAGACAAGTAAAAAAAAAACACATATATGTATAATGAAGAAAGAAGAATAGTAAAAATAAAAAACAACAAACAATGATAGCAACACTTTCCAGTGAAGATGAGGTATTACCTTAATACCCCAGTTCAAACTTATTGTGTAAGCAAAAAACCTGCTGGCCAGATGTTATTAGCAGGAAAAATCTCACACGGTCCCTCTGCCTTAGGCGACCAGAATGCTATCAACAAAAAAAATAAAAAGAAAAACACAGAAACAGTACAAGTTTCTGTAAAACATGCTCAACAGAACAGCATCTACGCAATCCACGTCCCATTATCATTATCACATCTGTCACGTCTAAGAAGTTGTATATGTGCTCGTGTTCTCATCAGCTGATGATGTTCTAGTCTGTAGGTGTGGTCTGTCACACACACTGGCGCACACACTCGTGTCCAGTTGGCAGGCAGCATCGGACAACTCTTGTGACCACAAAACCACGATCCGTTCTGAACAGGCACGTGCACTCATAGGATGCAGGTGAGGCAGAAGTAGGTCCCGTACGATGGTGCAGCCATGTTGGTAGTAGAGCCCTTACACCTTGAAAACGGCTCTCTCATCCTGGCATGTCCAAAGCTCCCATCCAGTCTCCTCCTGGAGAGCAGTCATCGTTAACGCAGACGTGGGTCACGTTACCTTGGATGTAACATGTGTAATTCACTCCAGCTGGTCTCTCTGTGTAGGCCACTTGCGGTATTGTTCGTCCTTTAACAGTCACATTGAGATTTGTCCAGAATAGCTGATCACAAGCACCGTCTGCAAGTCCAGGGCGGTAAGGGTCGGCATCCTTGACTGTGACAGCACGGTGTTGATATCCAACTCCTGGATGCCGTGTCCCTGTAAAACAATGCTCTAGACTTTCTTGCTACGTTTCACACAATAATAATGATGAGTAAATCATCAGATACCTCTCGTGCATACACTCCAACAAACGTTAAGTAGATGTGCGATCACTTGCATGAAGTCTACTTAACCAAACATTGAGTAAATATGGGATAACTTAAAAACTGTCCCGGTCAACAACAATTAATAAATAGAAACTACAAGGTATAATAAAGAACTTCTCTTTAGCTAAACAAGGAACAAAGGTGTCCTGTTCATAAATAGTGAGGGCCTCTCACAGATAAGACAAGGAAGGGAGTATCAGAACTCCCTAAAACCTGGCAGATGTGTTGGCCTTGAGTGAAGGTATGAGACCTCCGGTTCAGGCTGGCCAGCGCTTCTACAAAACTAATGTCAAGTGGCATGGTGGTACAAGATGGTGTAAAATTAGGTATTGAATTTGGCCCAGGCACATTGGCTATCCCAAAACATGTAGTAGTTCCAAAATTTCACCAGGAGATGGTGTTAAAGCTTGACATGGAACAATGGACTGATGGAAATTAACAAATCTAATAAATTAAATTGTTAGCAATTGGGAGGACACGACCTGTTCAAACACGTAGCAACGCACAATTTTGGAATATGAGTTTGCTATGCCATAATTTTAAGATGTAACAGCTTGAGCAATATAATATTTCTGTTTAAGTTGGAGGAACCCATTATTATGTTAAGTACTATTATGGGTTGAGATTGATCTTTATTAGACAAGATATATGTGAATGTTGCAATGTTTTGTCCAACCTGTATTTAACATTGGTGTTCCATCCATACCTGAATATATTAAGTTGAGAGGAGACATTAAGGGCTAGTAGGGAAAGAACGAGCAAAACAGGAAACACCTGCATCCGGTAGCTGTCGGGCGCAGTGGTTGCTGCTTGAAGCAGGGTTGCCAAGACAACCAGAGGGGCAGGGATTCTGACTTTTTATCTACATATTCCAATGAGGTAATGCCGGAAGCCTATAAATATGATGCCCGAATGCAAAGCGGCGCTACTTCCTAGTCAGGGCGTTAGCCGTGACGCTGCCCGGAGTAAAAGAACGAAGATGGACGAAAATCTACTAAGATGAATTTCCAGAGTCTTCGAATTGGACTTGGTCAAATTTTAAGCTTCGAGGAAGGGCAGAGGAGACAGCCGCTCCGGGCAGAAAGGGGAAGTCGCCAATTTTACTTTTTAGGCTACGCTCCTCACGGCCGGAACCTTTACTATTTTTTAAACATAATTCGGATTTTGGAACAAAGGAGAGCTGATCACTCGACTTGTTCAACCAAATAGGTTTTTAGACCTTTAGTCTCCTCTTTTGTTCTGAGTGGTTGAGTCTTGTTTTCTTTTGTTTCTTTCGACTTGTAATTCTTTTTCTTGCTTATTCATTAAATCTCTTCTTAAGCCTTATTAGTAGTAATATATTCGATTATTTAGTAGTAACTATGTTGAGCATGGTTTTATATGCAGTAATTACAACTTTAAAATGTTTTTATTCCCCTATCGTAGTCATTCTTTAAAGCCGTTCAATTCTTTTTAAAGTGAAGACAGCTTTAATCCTTAACGTCAGGAATTGTCAGATCTGGTTCGAAGTAGTTATCTTGAGCTCAGCTAGGGCGAGGGCACTCTAGTAAATTAACGAATCCTTGAGGTCTTAACAAAGACATCTAAAAATATCCGTAACATAACAACAGCTTCAAACAGAAAAAAGGGGAGCCATCAATACGACGCGGTCATTTCAAAGTCTTGCTCGAATTGAGTTACTCGGCTCGAGCTTCGGGTGACTTGAGAGGGATTGGCGTCGTAAAGAAATTAGATTGATTCTGGTAGAGTTAATTTAACTCGGGTGGTTAGATTACGGACGAATCCCCTTATCCCGGCTGGTCCAAACCCGTTAACGGGAAGCCGGTGCCACTTTGATAAAAAGTGCGCGTTTGACACTAATTATCCTGACATTTCACCACTGTTTATCACATATTTGCTCAAATTCACACATCACCGTAAATAACCCCTTTTCTCGACTCTCAGTCGTCGGATCACATTCATGAGGACAAATATGGTTACACCAAAGGATAAACGTTGCGACGTCATCATTCAGAATCCCATGGATCTGGGAAAAGTCTGGTAACACAGATGCAGGAATTTTGCCATCAACATCATCATGTTGCCGCTCAGACATTAGGTATATCTGAGCAATCTCGTCCTCCATGGGCGATATTACTGTAGTGACGAGACGATTAAACAGAGCACGAAGACACGGTATACAACATCCATACAAGGTGAGCATAGCAGCAATACTGCAACTGATGGTAAAATTGAGGACACAATTGCATTATACTTCCCAAAAGCAGTCATCCACTTGTAGTGCTCTTTCATCCTCGTTTTAAGGGATCGCAGGCCTGCAATCCGTCAGGCGGTGTTGTTGGGGATGAAGGTGCAGCATTGTTCTCCAAACATTGCGCAGACGCCTCCTTTCTCAGACAACAACATATCATGAGCATTGTGGTTCTGGATCGACATTAGGGAAGGCGTGGCTAGCTGTTCATGCACTGCCTCGAGCCCCGCTTGTGTCCGTTTGCCCAATTTCTGCATGTTGTAATGGATGTAATTTATCCTGTCTACGCTCTTGTTCATCGTTCACCAGCAGCAAATGGAGGACTCCCATCCCGCTGCAGTTTGGTCATTTAATTCTTATTAATCAGGAACTCCTCTAGGGACTCCAATTGCATCAATTTCGGTTAAATCATCGTCGCCTCTCAAATTTAAAGATATTTTGTTTTTTACCAGCTTTTTTCCCAGATCTTGGCATGTTGATGTATATACATTTTCGTTTGACTACATTCTCTGAAAGCAATGGCTTCTTTTTTTTTTCTTCCCTTTTTTCTCTCAATGGATATTATATAGAATGCTCTGTCACACATTTCACAATCCAGTAGTCGTGACAGATTTCACACAATCTTTGGTCAATGGCAACGGTACAACATAAATAATTGGTCGCAAATCCATACATATGACATTCAATTTTTTCTGTCTTTGCAGCTTGTTTTGCCATAAGCAATCAATTGTTTCTTTTTTCAGTTACTCTTATAGTTAGTTACCTGAAACAAATTATCCACATTCATTCTAGATATTCATCCCATTCTTTAACATCTACAGCGGTTGTTGACAAAGTACACATATAAACATCATACTTTCATGGCAGTCCAGATCCGACACAGCAGATCCTCCTGCAAAGGTCAAATTGATCTTTTAAATTGAAGGCATTCAGTGTTTTTGTTTTTGTTGAAACAAGCTCTACAAAAAAAAAAAAAAATTGTTTTGTTTTGAAAATGTTTTGAATATGAATCAAATCCATATGTTGTATAAAGCTGACTGACCTGCCCCACTATCCCTCCTCTTGAGCCATGTGACACGCACCATGGCTCAATATTGCTGCCCATTTGCATAGGTTCTTTGGTAGGGTAGGTCATTTATAGATGCCATTCTCTAGTCTTGCCCCTTTTTTCGTCCATAATTGAATTTCACTCTATGGACTTTGTCGCTGCACATCTTTAAAAATGTTTCAGTGATTTAATCTGCTTCTTGTGTGTATAAAATTTGAAGTGTCTTTTGCGCTGCAGCTTTGTGGTTCTGTCTGCAAGCTTGTTACCTCTTGACACCTTATCAGTCTCGTGTGTGTGTGTGTACTGCACACGTGCACATAGCTACTTTTCGTGGCAAATGGACTGTTTTGACAACTAGCTTAGCAAGTAAATGGATGGCCTCCCCGAATGGGGAGCGACTCAGCTAGCAAACGATTAGACATTTTCACTTTCTTGTAGTTATGTCAGGCAGGGAACAAGGCGGAGGACTCGGATGCAGAGTCTTTCTTTTCTCTGATTTATTCCAACAAACGATGATCAAAAAATACAACTCAAGGCGCCTCTTGTGAGGGAAACACTCGGCAAAAAGTCCAAACAAAAAGCGTCGCACTCGGGCGAGACAAAAAGGCCTATGGGGAACAAGGCACTAACAAAAGGCGAGACAAAAAGGAGGAATCTTACTGGGAGTTCGGACGTCAAGGAATCGCTGGTGGTCGGGACGAGGCAAGACACACTGGCACAAGACAAGGGGAAGACACGGACTAAATACACACAAAAGGGCTGGGACGCAGGTGGTGACAATTAGCGCCAACCACGCAGGTGCACACAATCGGGATCAGGGAATACAAGACAACCGAAAACAGAGGAAGGAACCACGAACTGAAACGGAAGGGATGACAAAATAAAACAGGAAGTGAAGTTACAACACAGACAAGACAGAAATCCGGAAAAATAAACGTGACCGCATGACAAGTTACTTTTCAATCGTTTTCTCATTGTTTATCACAAGAATCTTAGAAATTTGAATACAAATCAAAATGTATGTTTTATTTTACTCAATTGTATGATTTAGAGAATCCATATGTAGTAAAGTGTTGTATTACTACATATGATTATCATTTAATTTGACTTTCTTTCCAAAACGCTTATCAATTTCTCAGTTCACACAACTTCTACATGTGTTACTGATTCTCCAGTTTTTTCTCTAGTTAATTATCAATCCAAAAGCTACGTTTTCTTTTTAGCATTCAACCTGCTCAAAATCACTCTTTCATCAAAGTCGCTCTACTAATTTTCTATAGTAGTCGCCAACGGCTTCAACCATTCAACCTTTCATTCAGGCAATCATTCATCAATGCTCATCATATGCATCCCACTCAGTCTCCAAAAAGGACTCTTCCTATCACATTGGTCCCAATTCATCCAAGCTCACCACAAAACATTCATATATCACTTTCAACTCAGGTTTCCTGGTAGAACAATCCACCAATTAAAAAAAAAAAAACTTAACTATAACAAACAACTGGCAAATTAATCTGAATTTTTTCTTTGTTTTTAAATTTGAAGAACTCAGACTCTCAGATTTAGCTTGCATTTAGAATTTCGTATAATCTTATAACACAACCAATCAATTATTCCTATTAAATGTAGCATTGCAATGTCTTAAATTCACAATTTAGCTTCTTCCAATTCCTGAAAGCATGTTTTGTGTTTTTTTTTTTTTTCTTCGAATTTCTCATGTGTGCTCGACACTTAACATGCACTAGTGTGGATTAGTTTCTGCTCGCAAACAGATTTCTCTTTTTTCCTCACATTTTTATCTGTCCAAATTGTTTCTGTTCTGCGGTGTAAATTGAATAGACAACAGTCTAGCAAATTTCTTTATACTAAAAGTTCAGCCAATCTTCATTTTAACACATACGCACACACATGCACAGCTCTCGCGTGCGGAAGGTAGGTCCCAGCACCAATGATTCGTCACAGGCTGGCCATTTCCTGTGGTTGATCATGAGCTGATCCCTCCCATGCACACGAGGACAGCACATTCTAATTTTATTTATTTATCTTCCAGAAGCAAGTTGCATTTCTTTACCACTTGATTTGCATATTTTAACTTTAGTGTAACACAATTTGATCTCTAGTCATTTGTAATTTGCCACCTCAAAAATATTATTATTATTTTTATTATTATTATTATTATTATTAAACTCCTCTTGCCCCTCACTTGAACCGCGGCTTGAGCTGCGGCCTTGCACCTGCTCACAGGGGCTGTCAAGTGGCCCACACTTTTGTGGGGTTAAACTGCAGCTCCCCACTTGAAAGGCGCTTGGACAAAAGGATTTGAACTGGACTTCACTCAGTGATCATAACTGTTTTTTTTTCCTTGTCTTTGGTTTATTTTCATCTTCAGCCAAACACAGCCAAACACAGCCAACACAGCCGACACAGCTGACACAGGTGAAAAACCTTAAAATAAACACAAATAGATGGTCAAGCTCTAAACCATAATTAAGCAATACAATCCAAAATCAAATACTTAGGTTTTAAATACTAAGTCAGGATGACTTAGCCAAACAGCTTTCAACCCTGGTAAGTACATACAAACATTTTTCCCGATTTCTTTTTTAGCTTTTACTTTTTAGAATACACCACATAATTTACCACAATTGCACTATAATGTTGAACATAACCATGACCCATATCAATTTTACATATTAATTTCCTAAGCCACCCAGATGTGAGCTGTAGCCCCATATTCAAATGTCCAAAGGCTCACCGGCTCCTTCTTTTGCTTCGTTTTCCAAGCTTTCCGCTGCAGTCCTGCCCTTTGGAAATGCTGCCTTGTCTAAATCATGGCAGGTTACCGTGAGCTCCAACACTCTCCCTCTTAATTAACCCCACCTGGTGCTCTCAACAGCCTGCCTCCTTGGGTGTGGCTGAGACACACCCAGGCAGAGAGGGTGCGGCTTCCAACTCGTCTCAACAGGGGCCTTATTGTGTCCTGGTCTGACAAACACTTATGACCTCATCAGTTTTCATCTTTCTAGCTTTTGTCTCTTGAATTCATTCTCATCTCTTTGTGAAGATTTCAACCACACTCTAGCACTTCTACCACTTCTTCCACATTTCAAATTTCCTTGTATTCCATAAATTTTCTTTCACTTCAGCATGTATTGCATACAATTAAGAAATCTACTCGCCATGAACTTCTCATCTCAAAGAAGAGCAGAGCAAGAGATTTACCGTTCTTATTTCCCATCTTAATTTTAGTAGTTTAAGGTTTTACATTTTTTTTTCTTTTTTTTTTTCTTTGAGGATCCTCAATGCAGGTTTAAATTGACCTTTCAACAAATTACTAGCCTGTTTTATTGCCGTGGATAAACGCTAGAACTGCTATTTAGTCAATTTATCCTACCAATCACACACTCAATCACACAAGTTATCCCTGCCTACGCGAAGTCCTCCTTTTAAAAAAAAGGAGCTGCTTCATCCATTGAGGGGACACTACAACACCCCCCACCTTCCCTGGGAACTAAAGACAACAGCCCTTGTCCCCAGCCCTGCCAACGCGAAGTTGTACTCTTTAGAACAGTGGTCGTCAAATAATGATCCACGGAGGTACTGAGATTTTAAAACAGTTTGAGAACCACTGCTCCAAAAGAGACACCTCATCCAGAGGGGGACTCTACAACACCCCCTCCTTCCACAAAACTTACTTTTTCCTGTGCACTTCTACCTTTTTACGCGTTTCACATACAACAACACAATCACACAACTTCAGGCCTTTAACTTACTTGTCCCCTGGTTCGTTGCACTGCCGGGTCCCGTCAATCCACCTCTGTCAGACGAAGGCAGACCTAAGATGCTGGCCCAGCGAAGAATTCTCTTTCCAGGACTTTCTCCTCCAGGTCCTCCTAATGGACGCTGGCTTGTCGACAATGCAGCACGTCCTTCTTCGTCAGACAGATAGCGGGTATGAGGGGTCCCGGGTTTCAGCACCAAAATGTTAGAGATTTGCTCACTCCAACTTATTTTGCAAGAACCACACGAGAGACAAGCAAGTCCTTTTAGACACCTGCAGGTGGAGAGCTGCGTTGAAGGAGTGAAGTCTAAAACTCTCCCTCCTGCAAGGGCATATTTATTAAGAGAAACAGAGTGGGGGTAAGAGTAGGTTGAGTAGGAAGCCCTTGTGCTCTAGTCAAAACATATCAGGGGGTGTTTTACGACCTTGTGTAGGATGGGACAGCTATCTTATTTATTACCGGTTGCATTCCAACATAATCATACGATAAGGATAATCTGAAAAACCCTAACATCATTAGTATCAATTCTGTCGGTACTACAATAGCCCTACTGAAGCCCACTGCAACCTCTGAAAACCTCAAAAAATGATTCTTTCCATGGCTGACTTAAAGTTGTTTGTTCAACCATTAACATTACATCGTCAAAGAGAGTAAGATGACTACATTGGTCAATAACTTGAAAAAAAATCAGTAAAATAAGACCCATGTGTGTTGAATGATTTGTAAAAAAAACCTCGGCAGTTAATGTTTGTCTTATGTTTCAGGAGCAACTGGAAATGGTCACTCTTTCCTCAATTTGAAAACCTCCAAAAGACTCGAAGAAGAAAGAAAACACTGAAGAGAATTTTTGTATTGCTTCGAAGCAGCCAAATGGATGGTTTCCCCACCTACATCTACTCGCAGATCTCTACAAATACAATATTTATACTCTCTATGTATCATATAAAGCACTTGCAAACCTTTTTTCTGTCAATAAATATGAATTGTGTTTAGTCAAAGTTTATTTAGCTAGAATATTTTTTGTTTATCTGTTTATTTTATTTATTTAATTAATAATTTAATTTACTGTGCAGTGGTGTTTATTTCTTAATGTGAAATAGTTTAGCTCTCGGTATGAGGTTCAAATGACATCTCTTCATCCACCATCTGATGTAATGCATGTTTTTTTTCAGTGGAGAGGTGTTGAATTATTCTTGAAATAAATGCTCTAGTTGACTTTACAGTGGTCATAAAAGGAACCAACTATGACAGTTTGAATACTAAACTAGAAAATACTGCAGTTAAATGATATGTTGATTCAAAATACATATTTGGGTGGCCATTTTCATACATAGATACCAACTTCCGCTGTTATGTTTGATCATTTTCAAGAACGTTTGTGTAAGGGTTTTGTTTTTGACAATTGATGTTATCGTCTTTCATTTTCTCTGTTTTCCTGTTTCCTTGATTATGTCAATTGTAATGCTTCTGATGTCAGTATTGTCTGTTTATTTGTATTCTAGATGCAAAAAGTCCTGATGAATAATCTAGTTGAGGAAAAATGATATCATTAAATCAATGTTAGTATATTACTGTAACGTCCCTCCCGTTTGATGTGCATATTCAATGTGACACTTTTTAGATGCACTGTATGAATTAAATACTTTAAAAGTCAGGTATCGTTCTTTCTTTTTTTTATTAAGTTCTCATTCTTCATTTTTACTGCACGTGATGAATTTGACAATCAAATAGTCAAATAACAACACAGCCTCTCGCCCAATGAGGGCACCACTTGATTGTAGTTGCTGAAATTCCATCATAGTTCATAGGAGCTGCAGCTTTGTAAAATTCCTGTATTAGTATCCTCGGACGGATGCACAGGAGTAATGGAGTTCTGCTAACATAATTTACATTAATAGCTAAAACTACAATGGCCAAGAAAATATAACAAAACTTCAAGAACACAAACCTGGTTGTTGGTCTTCTGTAAGTCTTGTATAGTTCTACAAAGTACAACCACTAGGACTTTTTCTTCTTTTTCAACATTACAAATATAACTCTTGGTCTTTAAAAAAATAATATTTGTTTTTATGACTCAACATTATTATATGAACGCTCACGTTGTGGATCTCATTGTACTGTATAAGCTGTATTTCTTCTACTGCAAGTTATTGTCTTGTGAAAATACAATAATTAATTAAATCAATCATTTTCATTTACAGTAGGCTTTATAGTATAAACATCTATTACAAATAAACAGTTTCTCTACCGGCCTTCCTCAAAAAGTTGATTTGGTTTTGATGAAAACACATCAAATAAAACAATGGTTTCACATTACCGTATTTGCCGGTGTACAGGTCGACTCGGTGTATAAGTCGACCCCCTAAAATTCGACGGAAATTTACGATTTTATGATATATCCTTTGTATAAGTCGAGCTCAATTGTTGCATTATATTAAACTTCAAAATTCAATATGCGAAATTTATTGACGAAATGTGTTCAAATTCCGGGAGGCCGTGCGCATGCGGCTGTTTATAAGCACCGCGGAGGAGATCGCGGCCGGCGAGCTCGCGCACGCCGCCCGGCACCAACGGGAGGTCGGAAATAGCTCCAAGCCGAGCGGATCGGCACTTTATAAGCACCGCGCAGGAGATTGCGGCCGGCGAGCTCGCGCACGCCGCCCGGCACCAACGGGAGGTCGGAAATAGCTCCAAGCCGAGCGGATCGGCACTTTATAAGCACCGCGCAGGAGATCGCGGCCGGCGAGCTCGCGCACCCCGCCCGGCACCAACGGGAGGTCGGAAATAGCTCCAAGCTGAGCGGATCGGCACTTTATAAGCACCGCGCAGGAGATCGCGGCCGGCGAGCTCGCGCACGCCGCCCGGCACCAACGGGAGGTCGGAAATAGCTGCAAGCCGAGCGGATCGGCACTTTATAAGCACCGCGCAGGAGATCGCGGCCGGCGAGCTCGCGCACGCCGCCCGGCACCAACGGGAGGTCGGAAATAGCTCCAAGCCGAGCGGATCGGCACTTTATAAGCACCGCGCAGGAGATCGCGGCCGGCGAGCTCGCGCACGCCGCCCGGCACCAACGGGATGTCGGAAATAGCTCCAAGCCGAGCGGATCGGCACTTTATAAGCACCGCGCAGGAGATCGCGGCCGGCGAGCTCGCGCACGCCGCCCGGCACCAACGGGAGGTCGGAAATAGCTCCAAGCCGAGCGGATCGGCACTTTATAAGCACCGCGCAGGAGATCGCGGCGCCTCATTGGACTTCCAGCGGGCCGCGCACTCGCGCACGCCGCACGGTTCAAATTTTCTAAGTGCAACGCACAATGAGATGCATGAGAAACGGCCTTGGTTACCATCACATTTGAAGCGATGAAAACGAAGTTAAATTTTATGACTCGGTGTATAAGTCGAGGTCGATTTTTTTCGGTCGATTTTGGATCGAAAAAGGTCGACCAATACACCGGCAAATACGGTACTTATTTATTGCTTTGCGTCTTTTTGTACTTGTCACTGTCCAACTTTGCCACACTTAGTAAAATGGAATGTATCAGTCCAGGGGTCGGGAACCTTTTTGGCGGACAGACCCATAAATGCCCATTTTTTAAAAATAATTTCCCGTGAGAGCTATACCATTTAAAAAAAACGATAGGTTAAATACAATTAAATACATGTATTTTAATTAAGACCAACGATTTTTTGAGTGTACTAATGTATTCTTTTGAAGAACGTTTTTAACGTCGCCAAAAGAGCCATATCTGGCTCGCGAGCCATAGGTTCCCGACCGCTGTATTAGTAGCACACCTGTCTCCACCTTTACGATTTAACATGAGCTTTCTTCTTAGGAAGTAGATGTTTTTATGTGTGTTCCTCTAACTTACACAGATCAACTCTTGTTATGGGCCAGTCATTGATGATTTCTTTCAACTCACCTAATATTCCAATAATTATGAAGACATAATCAACAGACTGATTGCCTTTAATAAATCAATTAAATGTTACCAGATATAATAAAAAAATGAATTATTAATATGTTTTATTAAGATTTTACAATTTTGTTCCCAGTTACAAGCTGAAATTTATTTAATATATGCCCATAAATGTGAGTGTGGATAGTATGCTCAGTGTTTGGCTGGGAACCAGTTCAGGGTGTCCCCCACCTACTGCCCGAAGTCAACTGGGATAGACTCCAGCACAATCGGGACCCTCGTTAGGAGAAGCGGTTGGATGGATGGATGTTTGAACAAATTAGCACTGTATATCAGAGTTCAAGAGAGGAAAAAGAGAGAAAAAAAATCAAAATTAACAAAGAGGAGTAAGAAGAATTAAGTTGAAATCAGCTTCACACATTCCATTGCATAATTGGGTAACAAAATTTGAAATAATGTCATTTTTAGAAACATTTTGTATTAGAGGGCAATAAGAAAATGCAATTCAATTATTTCATATTAAACAAATGAGTTAAAACAACCGTGACAACATTAGTTATGGAGAAAAGTGAAACGAGTAAATCTTAAGTTGTTACAAATGTGTGTTTTAAGTTTCGGTTTTACTTATTTGCAATGACATGCTTTTGGAGATTCTTTTCTCAAACAGCTGAATCTAATTACTACTTAGTGCCAGACTTAGTGCCAGTGACGAATGTAATACATCAGGGGTGTCAAACTCTTTTTTTTTTCGCGGGCCGCATTGTAGTTATAGCTTCTTTCGGAGGGCCATTATAACTGTCAACCCAAATAAATGTATGAGCACCTCATATTATATACAGTAAAAGCTACAAAACAAACTGATAAATAACTCCTTTTCAAATCAGAGGAGTAAAAACTGGTCAAATATTTAAAAAAAAAGCTATTATTAAACGTGAAGACAATTTGCAATTCTAGTAATGACACGAATTTGATGCACAATTTTCTTCGCAGGCCACATAAAATGATGTGGCGGGCCATATCTGGCCTCCGGGCCTTGGGTTTGACACCTGTGTAATACATGAAACAGCTTGAGGAACTGTCAAACTATTGAATGGTAAAATTAAAAGAGACAAATGAAAAAAAAAAGTTGCTTGATGATTGAATGAAATCCAGATAAAATCTTGTGTGGACAAATGAATATTTTTCAAGAAGGGAAGCTGTGCTTATTTATAATAACTTGACATTGAACTCTGAACATGGAACAGCTAACAAATTCAATTAATATTACGACACATGCCAATTTGCTTCCCTCTTAGGTTCTAGGCGTGGTAATCTTGGTGTTTATGGTGTAAGATTACATTTTTGTGTGATTAACAAACAAAAACAGACAAATCACAACATACTTAAAGAACACCCACTGTATTGCACCATCTTAGTGGTTTAAAAAAAGTAAAAGGAAAAAAGAAAACAAAAGAGAAACAGTGTTTTGCACGGTTGAACTGAAGGGCGTAATGACACTGATCTGAACTCAAAGAAATATTATTCAGCACAGCTCAATTTTTAAAACTCAAGACATCACAAGATTTCATTTTCCCTCATGGCAAAGCTGCTGGGGAAGATGCCTATTCTCCCTGCACAATGTCCCTCCAACCACTCGTCGTTTACTATAAAGAAAAGAGAAAGAGGCACATACTGTAAAAACTAAAGATAATGCAGCCATACACTCAAGAGACAAAAATATTGCAGCGGGCTCTTTTTAAGAACCAAACAGGTAGTAACTGATCTTAAACACAATATTTGATCCAAACAAGATATTTTGTATAGGTTGGAGAAAAGCAATGGGAGGAAACTATGAATAGTTTGGTCAATGACCTTTCTGTACCAACGTTATGTTTTTTTTTTCTTTGTTCAGTTAGTTAATTAGTCTTAAGACCTGATTTGTTAGTTTTTTTATTTTTGGAAAATGCTTTATCTTAGTTTATTTTTATTAGTTTTAGCATTAGCTTTGGGTTGTTTCTTTAATATATGGAGTATTTCGTGAGTGCAAAATAAAATATAGTGTAATAAAGTCAATGAGAATTCTCAAACGACTGTTTGACCTTCCTTCTTCTGTACGGTCATTGGAAATAAATGCATTTAAAGACAAAAAAGTCCCAATGATCGTCTCACACACACATCGAGAATCATTTGGTGATCTAATCCCCCAATTCCAACCCTTGATGCTGAGTGCCAAGCAGGGAGGCAATGGGTCCCATTTTTATAGTCTTTGGTATGACCCGGCTGGGGTTTGGACCCATAACCTTCCAGTCTCAGGGCGGACACTCTACCACTAGGCCACTGAGCTGGTTTTAAAATGAATACCGAAAGCATGTATGATATTAATTGACAATGATGAAAACAGGACATTTTTGCTTTAACTATAGTTAGTTTTATAAATGTAAGCGGTACATAGTTTCAATTAGCTATTTTTCAAGAATTTTTGTGACTATTTTATTTCCATCCATCCATCCATCCATCCATCCATCTTCTTCCGCTTATCCGGGGTCGGGTCGCGGGGGCAGCAGCTTTAGAAGAGACTCCCAGACTTCCCTCTCCCCAGCCACTTCATCCAGCTCATCCCGGGGGATCCCAAGGCGTTCCCAAGCCAGCTGAGAGACATAGTCTCTCCAGCGCGTCCTGGGTCGTCCCCGGGGTCTCCTACCGGTGGGACATGCCCGGAACACCTCCCCAGGGAGGCGTCCAGGAGGCATCCTGATAAGATGCCCGAGCCACCTCATCTGGCTCCTCTCAACGTGGAGGAGTAGCGACTCTACTCCAAGTCTCTCCCGGATGACCGAGCTTCTCACCCTATCTCTAAGGGAGAGCCCGGACATCCTGCGGAGAAAACTCATTTCGGCCGCTTGTATCCGAGATCTCGTTCTTTCGGTCACGACCCATAGCTCGTGACCATAGGTGAGGGTAGGAGCGTAAATCGACCGGTAAATTGAGAGCTTTGCCTTTTGGCTCAGCTCTCTCTTCACCACAACGGACCGGTACAGGGTCCGCATTACTGCCGACGCTGCACCGATCCGCCTGTCGATCTCACGCTCCATCCTCCCCTCACTCGTGAACAAGACTCCAAGATACTTGAACTCCTCCACTTGGGGCAGGATCTCATCCCCGATCCGGAGAGGGCATTCCACCCTTTTCCGATCGAGGACCATGGACTCGGATTTGGAGGTGCTGACACTCATCCCGACCGCTTCACACTCGGCTGCGAACCGTTCCAGCGAGAGCTGGAGATCACGGCCTGAAGAAGCCAACAGCACCACGTCATCTGCAAAAAGCAGAGACGCGATGCTGAGGTCCCCAAACCGGACCCCCTCAACGCCTCGCCTCGGCTGCGCCTAGAAATTCTGTCCATAAAAATTATGAACAGAATCAGTGACAAAGGGCAGCCTTGGCGGAGTCCAACCCTCACTGGGAACGAATCCGACTTACTGCCAGAAATGCGGACCAGACTCTGGCATCGGTGATGCAGGGACCAAACCGCCCTTATCAGTTGGCTCGGCACCCCGTACTCCCGAAGCACCCTCCACAGAACCTCCCGAGGGACACGGTCGAATGCCTTCTCCAAGTCCACAAAACACATGTGGACTGGTTGGGCAAACTCCCATGCACCCTCGAGGATCCTGCCGAGGGTGTAGAGCTGGTCCACTGTTCCACGGCCAGGACGAAAGCCACACTGCTCCTAATGAATCCGAGGTTCGACCTCCCGACGGACCCTCCTCTCCAGCACCCGTAAATAGACCTTACCAGGGAGGCTGAGGAGTGTGATTCCCCTGTAATTGGAACACACCCTCCAGTCCCCCTTCTTAAAGAGGGGAACCACCACCCCAGTCTGCCAATCCAGAGGCACTGTCCCCGATGTCCACGCAACGTTGCAGAGGCGTGTCAGCCATGACAGCCCTACAACATCCAGAGCCTTTAAGAACTCCGGGCGGATCTCATCCACCCCCGGGGCCTTGCCACCGAGGAGTTTTTTAACTACCTCAGTGACTTCGACCCCAGAGATTGGAGAATCCGCCTCAGAGTCTCCAGGCCCTGCTTCCTCAATGGAAGGCGTGTAGGTGGAATTGAGGAGGTCTTCGAAGTATTCTCCCCACCGACTCACGACGTCCCGAGTCGAGGTCAGCAGCACGCCATCCCCACTGTAAACAGTGTTGACGTTGCACTGCTTCCCCCTCCTGAGACGCCGGATGGTGGACCAGAATTTCCTCGAAGCCGTCCGAAAGTCATTCTCCATGGCCTCACCGAACTCCTCCCACGCCCGGGTTTTTGCCTCAGCAACCGCCGAAGCCGCGTTCCGCTTGGCCATCCGGTACCTGTCAGCTGCCTCCGGTGTCCCGCAGGCCAAAACGGCCCGATAGGACTCCTTCTTCAGCTTGACGGCATCCCTTACCGCCGGTGTTCACCAGCGGGTTCGGGGGTTGCCGCCACGACAGGCACCAACGACCTTACGGCCACAGCTCCGGTCGGCTGCCTCAACAATGGAGGCGCGGAACATGGTCCACTCAAACTCAATGTCCCCCGCCTCCCCCGGGACGTGGGAAAAGCTCTGCCGGAGGTGGGAGTTGAAGCTCTTCCTGACAGGAGATTCTGCCAGACGTTCCCAGCAGACCCTCACAGAGCGTTTGGGTCTGCCAGGTCGGACCGGCATCTTCCCCCACCATCGGAGCCAACCCACCACCAGGTGGTGATCAGTTGACAGCTCCGCCCCTCTCTTCACCCGAGTGTCCAAAACATGCGGCCGCAAATCCGATGACACGACTACAAAGTCGATCATCGAACTGCGGCCTAGGGTGTCCTGGTGCCAAGTGCACACATGGACACCCTTATGTTTGAACATGGTGTTCATTATTGAAAATCCGTGTCGAGCATAGAAGTCCAACAATAGAAAAATGCTCGGGTTCAGATCAGGGGGGCCGTTCCCCCCAATCACGCCCTTCCAGATCTCATTGTCATTGCCCACGTGAGCATTGAAGTCACCCAGTAGAACTATGGAGTCCCCAGAAGGAGCGCTCTCCAGCACTTCCTCCAGGGACCCCAAGAATGGTGGGTACTCTGAGCTGCCGTTTGGTGCATAGACACAAACAACAGTCAGGACCCGTCCCCCCACCCGAAGGCGGAGGGAGGCTACCCTCTCGTTCACCGGGGTGAACCCCAATGTGCAGGCGCCCAGCCGGGGGGCAATAAGTATACCCACACCTGCTCGACGCCTCTCACCGTGGGCAACTCCAGAGTGGAAGAGAGTCCAGCCCCTCTCGAGAGGGCTTGTACCGGAACCCAAACTGTGCGTGGAGGCTAGTCCGACTATATCTAGTCGGAATCTTTCTGCCTCGCACACCAGCTCGGGCTCCTTTCCAGCCAGAGAGGTGACATTCCATGTCTGTTAACCGTCAACTAATATCCATCCGTTAGGACAAGTTAGTTAGGTCCAAACGTCCAGTGGTATTGTTTGCTTTTTTCTGAATGAACAGAAGTGCTCCAGAGATTTTTAGAAACACTCATAAGAAGAGTGGAAGTTCTGTAACTGAAAATAACTCCATGAGTTATTATTTTTTCAATTCCTGAAGATACAATGTCTTTGTGTGAGAATACTTTTTTCCATGAAACGTTGCAAGAATAAACTGCGGTATTGTACCTTCACAAAGGATGTCAATAGTATCCCCTTCGCTGAACTCCAAATCCTCTTGACCCTGAGCAGCATAATCATATAGTGCCACCATTTGGTAGAGGATGGTATGGTTGCGCAGAGAGTCTTCTGCCTGAATTAGAAGAGTGCACACGCTGTAAAGCTACACATTCCTGCTCAGTAGATATTCATCAGTACATTTAATTAGTTATCTGTGTATGTTTGCAAAGTTTGGAAGCTGACAATCACCTTCTGTTAGAAGGCATCACTGTTTTTTTCTTCATTGCATTTTTTTGCCACATTTACGGTCAATGCAAATACAAGAATATAAAGTATTGTCACTCCAAGAATGCAAGAATGGAATGACTTTTTTTTCGTGTAACTTTGTTTTGGGGTGTTCTTGCACCTTGAGAATTGCTGAAGTATTCTTGAGCACATGACAGGCTGCAGTTGGCAGATCATATGAGGATTTAATTCTATATGTCCTGGTCAGAACAAGCTTTGTCCTTACCGTCTTCAGAAGAAGAACATGGTTATCTCAGAACAGAACAGTAATGCAGCAAAAAAAAAAAAACTTTTGTGTGGTACTACTTTTTGTCTTGCATTATTGAGTGGAAAACAAAAACAAAGAAGTTTTCAGAACTTCAATGTAGTTTTATTCAAATCCTCACCTGACACCACAAAGTTGTTCTGCCAGACTCCGAGAACTCTTGTATGGTCCTTCCTGGCTCTAATTCCCATTCAAGAGGTACAAGTACCCGAGAGCCATGCTTCCTATGTCTAATGAGAAACAGAGCAGCATTTAAGGGAGTGGTATGTTCAGGAAAATACTGTAAAGATAAACCGTTTCTAGACTTCAGGTGTATTATTTTTCTAACTAATCTTGTAGGACTTTTTCCCAATAGACAAAACACATTTGAGTTTGAAACAAAAAAAAAGCTAATAACATACGTATATGACAATTTAAGGCAACAAACTGGACAGTTACCTGAGGCGCAGAGAAGATGCTGGCTGGTCCAATTGTTGAGCAATTTCTTCTTTGAGTTCATGGTATGATGCATTTGAAGGTACTGACAGTGCCATGGTGTATGTATAGTGAACTTTTACAACCACAGAGTCTGTTTCTACTTCTTGGACTGAGGTGACATCCTGTGAAAAAGAAATAATCACAAATAGAAAACATCATCCGATAACATATTCAGGTTTGGAGAGTAATGAGATAAACGTACCAGCGTTATAAGAGACAAAAAAAGTAACCATATTCCATTACAGTTAGAGGGGGAAAACACGGTAATCAGATTACAGGTACATTTATTAAAAATTGAGTCACTCCACACCAACTGGACCAGATTTTAGAAGTGTTCCCAATTTAAGTTATGGATTTTCCTGATTATTATCATATATAATATGTATTATATGAAAATAATTATGTTACAAACAATATATTATGTTGAATTGTCCGTCCATCTGCCTGCCCGCCCGTCCATCCATTATCTGTACTGCTTGTCCCCATGGGGGTCGCGGGCGTGTTGGAGCCTATCCCAGCAGTCATCGAACAGTAGGCGGGGGACACCCTGATCTGGTTGCCAGCCAATCGCAGGGCACTCAAATAGACGAACAACCACCTGCGCTCACACTCAATTTCGGGGTGGTCAATCAGCCTACCATGCATGTTTTTGAAATGTTGGAAGAAACTGGAAATAAGCGGAGTAAACCCATGCAGGTATGGGAAGACTATAGAAACTCCACACAGGAAGGCCGGAGCTGAATCGAATGCACACTGTGAGGCAGATGTGCAAACCAGTGCGCCACCGTGATGCCCTACATTGACATGTATCTTTTCTGAAGTAGTGTATACTTACGTTACAAACTACATTTTTTGACAGGTAACTAGTAACTGTACATTTTAAAAGTAACCCTCGCAACCCTACACACACTATGAATTATGTCACAAAAGCCCTCTATCATACCGTATTGATTTAACAAGTCCGCAGTTTAATTTCAGTACCTTAGTACCTTAGATACTAGAATTTAGAATGTCCCCGTTCCCCCGCTCTAACGAAAGATAACCATTTATCCAGGTTGGGCAATTGAGAACAGATTCTCACTGAATGCAACTTACTTTACTGCTGGCTGAACTGGCTGTGTACTTAGGAGGGTCTGGGGCTGGCAGTTCAGTATGGGTAGCAGTTGAGTAGGATGGAGGTGGTGTTTCTGAAGAAAACTGTCCTCCTGCAAAATGCAATGTAAAGGAACACTACAGTAATGGGCAGATGATATTCACATTCACAATAACACCAATTATTGAAAGACAAATTATAAAGTGGACGGTTAAGATAAACATTAATTACATTCACTTTACAAGACCATTATAGTGTCTGTGACATTTTAACACCGCACATTAAACATTTTAGGATAATACATGTGGTTTTGTACAGAATTACCAATTATGTATAGAGTATATTAAGGTGTCAGACAGTTGTGTGTACCACCACAGTATCATTAAATCGGCGGACCTCAAGGCTACTACCTGCTGTCATACATGTAACAACCTCCAATTATGTGTAATAGTGTAAGTAAAATTAAATGTTTCTAAACCAAACATGTTTTAAACATTGTACTCCTACGTGTTCGTTGTATATGAATGTAATGTTTTCCATAGTAATGAGATTTAACTGCTTTAAATGGAGATCGAGGGCATATAACAATAAGGATCTAAAATTAATGTCACGGTATAAGTCAATTCTCTTCACAGTTATGGGGCATTTAGAAAAGTAAAGATTAAAATGGAACTATTTCTGAATGGGCCATTTAAATGTGAAAGTTAAACATTTCCCATTATAGAGGTTCAGAAAGTATCATTATTATTCTCCTGTTCATTAAAATGTTGCATTTTCATGTAAACATGTCTGCGTTTTCTTTGATGGGGCTGGCATGGCTCAGGTGGTAGAGCGGCTTTCTCCCACCCCAAACGTTGGGGAGCCCATATTAAGATGGAATTGATTTTACCCCAACTAGTAGCTGCTGTTGGAGAGCATTTTTGTGGACGAGAGGGTGGCTTCAGACCAGGAGGGAGGGGAATCCCAGTAGCAAGTGTCTGAAAGGTTAATAAAGCAAAAAAAGTACAAGCTGTTTTTTTTTGTTTTGTTTTTTCTACAAAAAGAACAACAATGATGATGGGTATATTTGTCCAACTGGATCTATTTCCACTAATCAAGTTACCTGTGATCCATATATCTTTCAGTTTGTTTTGTTGCTCTTGGAGCTGTATATAGGTCAAAGCAAATACTTAAATTGTATCAGCACTCTTTCAATGGCTGATAAATTACCGAAATAAAAGATTGTTGTCGCAATGACAGCAACAAAATTTAAACCTCATTGCTTTTTATCCTCAAATATTTACTCATTTTGAAAGTGATGCCTACAACACAAGTTTTGGGCATATTAACTACTGTGCCCCCTTTCCTTTTAACAACATAATAATTGTTTGCTGAGTCCGTGGGTACATTTCATATGCATGTTGTATTTTTTATATTGCCCAAATTTTGAATTTGTAGAATGGACCATTGAGGGGCTGGCTGTTTGGGTGACTTGGATTACTGTATTGGCCCGAATATAAGATGACCCTGATTATAAGACGACCCCCTCTTTTTCAAGACTCGAGTTTGAAAAAATACTTTTTGAACACCAAATTTAATTTTCGTACAGAAAATAATTACAGTACATCTGAAACAGATGATTAAAACAATATATTCGAGAGAAAAAGCATGTTATTTTCCCTCATTCAAATCATGCAAAAACTGTCTATCACATCTTAATATCTGAAAATTTAAATACGTAAACTAAAGTGGACGACTGGGATAGGCTTCAGCACGCCCGCGACCCCCGTGGGGACTAAGCGGTTCAGAAAATGGATGGATTGGTGGATGGATGGATGGATGGATGGATGGATGGATGGATGGATGGATGGATGGATGGATGGATGGATGGATGGATGGATGGATGGATGGATGGATGGATGGATGGATGGATGGATGGATGGAACTAAAGTGCAATCATATTTGTAAACGAATGGCTTCTGGTTTTTGAAATGTAAATGAACCAATCTACTGTGATAAAACAAAAAAATTGCAATAACTGCATTAACCATCAAAGTAAAGTCTAACTGTAACTGTAGTCTTGAAACAAATCTGAATAAGGAAAAACATGCAATAAAATAATGCAAACTGGTTTAAACTTGAGAGTCGCTGAGACCTCTCGCTTTCTTCTTCGTGACAGGAGTTCGCTTTGGCCTGGAGAGTTAAGTTCAGCATTTGCTTTAAAGATATCTGGCGCCATCTCGTGTTGTGAAAGGGTATATTGTCTAGACCCTGAATGTAAGACGACCCCCACTTTTTCAGTCTTATTTCAATGCAAAAAACACTGTCTTTTATTCGGGCCAATACGGTAATTAAATTGGCTCAAACTCAATAAAAAATGTGTCTGCATAAGAAAATCAATCCTCTTCTTGTTAAGAGTATCAAAATTTACTTAAATGGCACAGATAAAAAAAATCAAAAAAATTCCTTGCAAATGTGTATTGATAAATGTTTATCTTAAATTGTTGGACTATTTTGTCATACAATTGTTCACAAAGTGGTGAACTCACACCATCCTTGCTTGTAAACATCTGAGCTTTCAAGGGATGCTATTTTTAGACTCGATCACTCAACTGTCTGTACACCTGCGTAATGTTCTAAAGTTTATTTATTCATTCACTCATTTATGTATTTATTTATTTCTAAATTATTTTTCAACATGCCCAATCTTTTAAGGACTCCATCACAGTTTTTCAGGAATGTGTTGGAGACATTCAATTCAGAATGAAAAATTATTTTCCAGTTTTAACAGTAAACATTTTGTCTTTGTAGTGTATCGAATATAAGGTTGAAATGATTTACAAATCATTTGTTTCACACATTGTCCCAACTTCACTGAATTTGGCGTTAGAATTACAGTGTCTTGTGTTCAAAGTATTCAGCCCCTTTGAACTTGTTGACTTTTTGCCACATTTCATCACAGTACACTATGTCATTTTGAATTAATATGGATTTTGACTTGGCATTTCCAACTATGATTAGTTTTGAAACGTTCCATTGTAGATTTTGTTCATTGATGAATTCCTAAATTTTCCCCGGGGATTAATAAAGTATCTATCTATCTAGCTATCTAGCTAGCTAGCTAGCTAGCTAGCATCTTATTGGGTGGTAAACCACCTGCATGGTTTCTTCCGAAAAGCCCCTCTATTTGGCTCCATCCATTTTCCCATCAGCTCCTATCTTCCCTGTCAATCCTGAAGAAAAGCAGCGCCAGACCATGATGCTACCGCCTCCAGGTTCGAGAGTGGTGTGGGTTTTATTAGGGTGATGACTTTGAGACCCAACATAACATTTTGCATTGAGCCCAAAAAGTAAAATTTTGGGCACATCTTCTTTTTCGTGTTTGTTGTGTCTCCCAGGTGGCTTGGCAAACTTCAATCTGGACATTTTTGGTGGTTTTTCAGGAATAGCTCTTGCCACTCTTCCATAATGGCCAGATTTGTGCAGTTGTGATACTAGTCCTATGGCCAGATTCCCCCACCTCAGCTGTGAAATAAATAAATAAAGGATAAATAAAACAAATAAAGGATTTCATAGTATCTATATATTTATAGCCTGAATTGTGGCAAATAGGCTCCCTGTCAGTTATGGGCCCTTCATCAGTCATCATTTTTCTATTATATAAACTAATTAATTACACTCTCAGTTTTGCCTGTGGTCATCTTGATATCTGCCGGCTTGAGCAGAGACATTGGCACAAGTCCTCTCTGAAAACAAAAGGCTTTAAATCAGCAACTGAAGGTCTTTAATCAAATCTTTAATTTGTATTTTATTGATTTTATTATATTTTCTTTTTCTCTTACCTGTCCATCATATATGACAGTTGCCATCCCGTCCTTGTCCTGATCTTCATATAAAAATACCTTAGAACCGCCTGGCACTGTCAAGTGGCCTGGGCCTCGAGCCATGTAAGGGACTGTCATACACATGTAGCGGCACTCCCTGTCAAGTAGTGACATTTAATTAAACAAATGGATATATGTCATGGCAATGTTAATGTTCACTGTTATATGAATTCCAAGTACTTCTAAGAAAGCTGTCAAATCAAAAGACAGAAGAACCATCCTTCCATCCATCCATTTTCTGTCCCCACAGGGGTTGCGGGAGTGCTGAAGCCTATCCCAGCCGTCATCGGGCTGTAGGCAGGGGACACCCTGAACCGGTTACCAGCCAATCGCAGGGCACACAGAGTCGAACAACCATCCACACTCGCACTCACACCTACAGGCAATTTGGAGTGCTCAATCAGCCTATCATGCATGTTTTTGGGAAGTGGGAGGAAACTTGAGTGCCCAGAGAAAACACACACAGGCACGGGGAGAACATGCAAACTCCACACATGGAGGGTTGGAGGTGGAATCAAACCCACAACCTCTGAATTGTGAGGCGGACGTGCTAACCAGTACCCCACCATGCCGCCCTAAGAAGAACCACCGCACTGTTATTTGGAGGAGACCTAATTGCTTCGTCAATGTTGCACCCATAGAGGAACACACACTTTTCGCAGTGAAAGGGTCCACCACATAGGTTTTTTTCACATTTTTTTTGCACAAGTGGGTTTCTCACACTGGCCCCCTGTGTCTGGGCTTTGGCTGTAAGTTCTCTTTAAAATATAATACTCACTTAGCACCATCTTCTTTGGGTTGATAATAACCAGGTTTCTGTTGAGAGGATGTGATAACAGACAGTAGTTAGAGTGGATGGTATTGAAAATACCAATGATGGTAAAATATAAAACTCCACTCTTACCTGTAACCTGAGAGGTTCAAATCCACCAAAATCATCGTTGGGAATCATGGATGAAATGACCTTTTGGTAACAAGAAAAATAAACATTTCTATGTCTTTTATATATTATGATAATTTTTCTTTTTTTTTTCTTTTTTATTCAATTCAGACACTTCCCACATTAAATATTTGGTTCTTTTGACAGAATCAATGCTTTTAATCTACCACATACTGTATGTATAGCGAATATGAACATCACACACAATAGTTCATGTTAACTCTAGGTGTCAGCAGTGACATGTTTTTTGTTTGAAAATAATTTTTCCAATAATAATGTCATTGGTGTCAGTGTTGTAGTCAAGACCATGCCAATGGAGACCAAGACATTACTGCGACTAAAGACTTTGTGTTGTCCCATTGCTATACATTGAGAAGCGCTTTGTTACATACGCAGCTGTTGTAAAATTTGCTGTGTAAATATTTTTTTTTGTGTATTGTATTGTAAAGAAAGTATCAAGAACGAGACAAGACAAAGACTTTTGCACCTTTGACCAAGACAAGACCAAGACTTTTGGAGGGCAAGACCAGGACAAGACCAAGACTTTTGGAGGTTGAGACTGAGACAGGACCAAGAGTACAGTCCCCCCAGTCTCCCAAAGTTGAAAAAAAAATAAGGAAAGAACAAAATGACCGGTATTTTTATTCTCATTACTCCATATATATCCATATATATTTGCTTATTTGGAATAAAGAAGTCAACTTTCACTTTGAATTTATTGCTTTTAAAGAGTCTTTAACAATACCCTTACCGAGTTTTTATTGTCTTTGAATAATTTTTTTAAGCAATATTTATTAAACAAATTTGATGAACTACATTAATTCAGTGTTATTGGCTGGACATAAAAGCATAAATGTTAGTCTCTTGCCACATATTCATGATTAGAAGTCAAACCCACACTGTAAAGAATTTCTCAGTTAAATGGCACTAAATTATACACAGCATAATGCCAGAATTTAACCATTCAGAGTTCCCACCCTTTTCTTGAAATTCTTTTTTAGGACTTTTCCAGGACTTCCTGGGTGTCATGCGGTCGCGTTTATTTTTCCGGGTTTCTGTCTCGTCGATGTCGTAATTTTACTTCCGGTTTTATTTTGTTGTTCCTTCCGATTCAGTTTGTGTTTCCTTCCTCGGTGTTGGTTGTCTTGTCTTCCCTGATCCCGATTGTGTGCACCTGCGTAATCGATACTAATTGTCATCACCTGTGTCCCCGCCCTTTTGTGTGTATTTAGTCTGTGTCTTCCCCTTGTCTTGTGCCAGTGTGTCTTGCCTCGTCCCGACCACCAGCGATCCCTTGATGCCTGAACTCTCTGTAAGAACCCTCCTTTTTGTCTCGCCACCGAGCGACGCTTTTGTTTGCGCCTTGGTCTCCATCGCCTTTTTGTCTCGCCCCAGTGCGACTCCTTTAGTTGGTACTTTTTGCTACGCGTTTTCCCTCGTAAGAGGCGTTTTGACTTGTACTTTTAGCCTTTTGACTCGCCTCAGTGCGACACCTTTTGTTTGTACTTTTAGCCACGTGTTTTCCCTCGCAAGAGGCGATTTGATTTGTACTTTCGCTCTGTGTGCTTGCTGGAATAAATCCAAGATAGAAACGACTCTGCATCCGAGTCCTTCGCCTTGTTCCCGGCCTGACAGTACACACTGGCCAGACATGGACTCGGCAGAGTCGGAGCACCTGTGCGCCGCAGTGCGCTCCCATGCCTCACTGCTCGCCCAGCACCAGAGGGAAGTGGGCGACTTGGGAGAAGAGATCCGAGGACTCGCTAAGAATCAAGAAGATTTCAGAGGAGCGGTCGCCACCCAAGTAGCAAAGCTGGGTCAGCAAATGCAGGAAGTGCTCTCGCTCTTAAACGCGGGACCAGCAGCGACCTCCAGTACACCCGTCGCTTCCCCCGTTACTCCCCTTGCAATAGCTCCCATGACTGGCGGTGCCAGACTGGCTCCTCCAGAGCGCTACTCCGGAGAACCCGGCCTTAGCCGGGCCTTTATTACAGAATGCGAGATGCATTTTGAGAGTTCCCCAGCAGATTTCCCCACCGAGCGCTCCAAGGTGGCCTACATGGTATCCTACCTGACGGGAAGGGCCCGCACGTGGGCCACCGCGGAATGGGCCAGGGATTCCATCTCCTGTCGCTCTCTCCCCGCTTTCATCCAGGCCCTGCGAACGGTGTTCGATCCAATCTCCGCTGACCGAGACAAGGCTCGCCAACTCTGTCAGATAGTCCAGGGACAAGACACCGTCGGAGACTACGCCATCCGGTTCCGCACGCTGGCCGCGGTGAGCGGGTGGAACGCGGCGGCACTATATGACATCTTCCTCCGGGGCCTGTCTGGACCCATACAGGATCAGCTAATCCCCTTAGACCTTCCCACCGACCTCGACGCCCTCATCGCTCTGGCTATCCGCACTGACAACCGGCTGCAAGAGTGGAGGAAGCACCGACGCAGCAACGCCCCCGCCTTCGTCCCAGTAGCCGGCCCTGACGTTCACCACTCCAGGCTGTACGGGGATCGGCAGCGCCAGGAGCCAGAACCGATGCAGTTGGGCAGAGCTAAGTTAACAGAGGAGGAGAAGTTACGGCGGCGCCGAGAGGGAAGATGCTACTACTGCGGCGAGCTCGGACACCTCCTTCTCTCCTGTCCAGTGAGGAGGACCCTGAAGGTAAGCGCCTTCTCTGCGGCTCTGTCCCCGGGGCGAGTGCTCCCCAAGGGCAGGATTACACAGTTGGGAAGAGAAATAGAACTCGAAGTATTAATAGACTCCGGAGCGGACGAAAGCTTGATAGACTGGGCATTTGCTCGCCGGTGGGGGGTAAAGACTGAGCTACTGAACACTCCCGTGAAAGCCAAGGCACTCAATGGACAGGCACTCTTTGAGATAACTCACATAACAGAACCAGTCTCGCTGTCAATTGGTCCCCACCAGGAGAACATACGGCTACATGTCGTGACCTCTCCAATGAACCCTCTCATTCTCGGGTATCCATGGCTTCAACGCCACAACCCCGCTATAGACTGGGGATCAGGGGAAATAACGGGATGGGGGTCCGACTGTCATGATTCCTGTATCAAGTCTAACCCGCGCCCGGTGCCTCCTGCTCCAGACGCGCCAACCCCAGACCTAACCGGGGTCCCTGCGTGTTACCACCAATGGGCCGAGGTATTCAGCAAGGCCAAGGCTACCTCTCTGCCTCCCCACCGTCCGTATGATTGCGCCATTGACCTCCTGCCGGGTTCAACCATACCCAAGGGGAGGCTTTATTCTCTTTCGGGACCTGAGAAGCAAACCTTGAATGAATATATAGACTCCTCCCTGCAAGCAGGACTGATTCGACCATCGTCGTCGCCTGCGGGGGCGGGGTTCTTTTTCGTGGGCAAGAAGGACGGCACCCTACGTCCCTGCATTGATTATAGTCCCCTCAATCAGATCACCATCAAGAACCGGTATCCGCTCCCACTGATGTCGACCGTGTTCGACCAATTACAGCAAGCCCGGGTGTTCACAAAGTTAGATCTGCGCAACGCCTACCATCTGGTGCGCATCCGGGAAGGGGACGAATGGAAGACAGGGTTCAACACCCATCGAGGACATTTTGAATACCTCGTCATGCCATTTGGCCTCACCAATGCTCCCGCTGTGTTTCAGGCCATGATAAACGATGTTTTGAGAGACTGTTTGGACCGGTTTGTGTACGTATATTTGGACGATATTTTGATTTATTCCCCAGATCTGAAGACCCATAGGGTTCACGTCGAGACGGTGTTGCAACGACTCCTTGAACACCAACTATACGTAAAGGCCGAGAAAAGTGAATTCCACAAGAGCACCGTTTCTTTTCTCGGCTTCATCGTAGCCCCGGGCAAGGTAGAGATGGACCCGGCGAAAGTAAGCGCGGTAAAGGAATGGCCTACCCCTGACTCACGCAGGAAGGTGCAGCAATTCCTGGGTTTTGCCAATTTTTATCGGCGGTTCATCAAGGGCTTCAGTGCCACAGCGGCTCCCTTGCACGCGCTCACGTCTCCTAAAGTCCCCTTCCGCTGGTCAGCAGAGGCGGAGGCGGCCTTCCAGGAGCTAAAGAACCGTTTCAGCACCGCTCCCATCCTCACGCTTCCTGATCCGACGCGGCAGTTTGTGGTGGAGGTGGACGCCTCCAATCAAGGAGTAGGTGCCATCCTTTCACAGAGGGCCAAGAGCGACAACAAGCTCCATCCGTGCGCGTTCCTGTCTCGACGGCTGACGCCCGCCGAACAGAATTATGATGTGGGGGATCGCGAACTGTTGGCAGTAAAGCTGGCATTGGAAGAATGGAGACATTGGTTAGAGGGAGCACAGCAGCCTTTTTTGGTCTGGACAGACCATAAAAATTTAGAATACATAAAGTCAGCTAAGAGACTGAATTCACGCCAAGCCCGCTGGTCACTTTTTTTCAATCGTTTTAACTTCACACTGTCCTACAGACCGGGAACCAAGAACACCAAGCCTGACGCCCTCTCCCGTGTTTTCAACTCGGATCCAGAAATTAAGAAGCCCGAAACCATCCTGCCTCCTCATTGCCTGGTTAGAGCAGTGACCTGGCCTATCGAAGGCCGGGTACAGCGGGCCAATGGTAACAAGCCACCCCCTAGTGGTTGCCCTGAGAACCGACTATTTGTCCCTGCTCAATTACGATCCCAAGTCATCCATTGGGCTCACACCTCCCGACTCTCCTGCCATCCGGGCATGCGCCGAACGCTGTTTGTAATCCAGCAGCGATTCTGGTGGCCCTCCATGAGGGCAGACGTCAATGAATACGTTGCAGCCTGTCCCGTCTGCGCCCGGAATAAGAACTCCCACGGCGCCCGTATGGGGTTGCTGCATCCCCTACCCATTCCTTCGCGCCCATGGGCGGAGATATCCATGGACTTCGTCACCGGGCTTCCGACCTCGCAGGGGCGAACCACCATACTCACAGTGGTGGACAGATTTTCAAAGATGGCTCACTTTATCGCCTTGCCCAAGCTCCCGTCCGCTAAACGAACGGCCACCGTGATGATGGACCACATATTCCGGGTTCATGGGTTCCCGAAAGACATTGTTTCCGATAGAGGGCCCCAATTCGTATCCAGGTTTTGGCGGGAGTTTTGCAGGCTCATAGGGGCAACCGTGAGTCTCACGTCAGGCTATCACCCGGAGGCAAACGGACAGACGGAACGTATTAACCAGCAGTTGGAGACAAGTCTACGCTGCCTGGTCTCCCAGAACCCCTCCTCGTGGAGCAAGAACCTCTCCTGGGTGGAGTATGCCCACAACTCCCTGCCCACCACGGCTACAGGTATGTCCCCCTTCAAGTGTGTGTATGGCTACCAGCCCCCTGTCTTCCCTGACAGTGAGCCGGAGGTGACGGTGTCTTCAGCCCACGCCTTGGTGCGCCGCTGTCGTCGCGTCTGGTCGGCGGCTCGGGCCACGCTGGTCCGACAGGGGGACCGGGTCAAGCGGATGGCTGACCGGAGGAGACGTCCGGCGCCCGTGTACCAGCGAGGTCAACGTGTCTGGCTATCCGCCAAGGATCTTCCCCACCGGGGGGACTCCAGGAAACTGGCGCCTCGCTTCGTGGGTCCGTTCCCCATCGCCAAGGTCGTGCACCCGGCCGCGGTGCGTCTCCGCTTGCCCAGGTCCCTTGCAGTCCACCCCACCTTTCACGTTGGGAAGGTCAAGCCGGTGGTGGACAGTCCGTTGGTGCCAGATCCTGCGCCCCCTCCGCCTCCGCGGACTGTGGGAGGTGGGACGGCCTACACCGTTAAAGAACTATTGGATGTGCGCAGAAGAGGCCGGGGCTGGCAGTACCTGGTGGACTGGGAGGGTTATGGGCCGGAGGAGCGGCAATGGGTGCCGCCTAGTTATATTTTGGACCCGGGACTTTTTGAGGACTTTTATGCGGCTCACCCTGGGGCTCCTGGGCCGTCTGGGATCCGGCCCTAGGGGGGGGGTTCTGTCATGCGGTCGCGTTTATTTTTCCGGGTTTCTGTCTCGTCGATGTCGTAATTTTACTTCCGGTTTTATTTTGTTGTTCCTTCCGATTCAGTTTGTGTTTCCTTCCTCGGTGTTGGTTGTCTTGTCTTCCCTGATCCCGATTGTGTGCACCTGCGTAATCGATACTAATTGTCATCACCTGTGTCCCCGCCCTTTTGTGTGTATTTAGTCTGTGTCTTCCCCTTGTCTTGTGCCAGTGTGTCTTGCCTCGTCCCGACCACCAGCGATCCCTTGATGCCTGAACTCTCTGTAAGAACCCTCCTTTTTGTCTCGCCACCGAGCGACGCTTTTGTTTGCGCCTTGGTCTCCATCGCCTTTTTGTCTCGCCCCAGTGCGACTCCTTTAGTTGGTACTTTTTGCTATGCGTTTTCCCTCGTAAGAGGCGTTTTGATTTGTACTTTTAGCCTTTTGACTCGCCTCAGTGCGACACCTTTTGTTTGTACTTTTTGCCACGTGTTTTCCCTCGCAAGAGGCGATTTGATTTGTACTTTCGCTCTGTGTGCTTGCTGGAATAAATCCAAGATAGAAACGACTCTGCATCCGAGTCCTTCGCCTTGTTCCCGGCCTGACACTGGGACTTTTTCTTCTGCTACAGTATCCGTCATCACAACATACATTAATAAATTCCAATTCCTGTTTAATATTTCTTTTCAAAGTTTCTTGTATTTGTCTTAAATTGCATACCTTCTTGTGGTTTTACCTTAAGATTATCACAAACGCATCCAGCAACATGCTGTACTGCCTGTGCAAACTAAAAAAAGTAAAAATGAAGAGTAACATGTGCCTCCGACACGATATTGATTGGGAAATGAAGCAATACTGTAAAATTTGCTAACCATCTGATGTTCTCATCTTTGTGTCAAGACTGTCTTGTATTCACTAAAACAGTGCACCTGCAATCCCATTAGTTCGTTTTAATTGAAGGCATTTATTAAGTTTTTTTTTTTTTTTTATCAATTATTATTTCCTGTCAAGCAGTGGAGATAGGAATGTGGTAACTGTCTCCACTTATTGTCAGAAAACACTCTTTTATGTTTGTGAATGGTAGTGGTTGTTCTTAACCAAGCATTAATTTTTAATCTGCATGTGGGGATGAATATTTAACATGATTTTACAATTATTATAAAAAACAGCAAAACAGTAAAGTAAAATGTGCCTACGACGCCCTGTTACTAGATATTGATTGGGAAATGAAGCAATACTGTGAAATTTGCTAACCATCTGATGTTCTCATCTTTGTGTCATGACTGTCTTGTATTCACTAAAACAGTGCACCTGCAATCACATTGGTTCATTTTAATGGAAGGCAATTATTAAGTTTTTTTTTTTTAATTTATCAATTATTATTTCCTGTCAAGCAGTGGAGATAGGAATGTGGCAACTGTCTCCACTTATTGTCAGAAAACACTCTTTTATATTTTTTAATGGTAGTTGTTGCTCTTAACCAAGCATTAATTGTTAATCTGCATGTAGGGATGAAGATTTAACATGATTTTACAATCATTATGAAAAACAGTAAAACAGTATTTTACAATTATTGTAAAAAGAACAGTCTGTTGTAAATGCACCCTACATTTTCTGAAATTGTGTACCTTTTCATTCTGCAGCAAAACTAAAGCAATTGATCTGTGTTGCAAACCTTTTGCAAGAGAGTGTATAAACCTGTAAAAAGGTATCAGTTAATCTGCAGTACTTTTGGTACTTTGATTGGAAATGGGCCATGAGGGGCAAATGAAATCTCTGCATACCTTTGATTTTCCTAAGAAGTCTCTCTGTTTGAGTTGTTCCACATCCTTTTTCCTGGGACGAAACACCACGCCCTCAGGTACATTGAGAGGTGCAAGGGTTTCCTTTCTCTGTATTGTAAACGCAAACATGCTTACTTACTCAAATGAATAACCTCTCTTTTTTAGTTAGCAAATAATGTGATAAAAAATACTAGTAAAGTATATTTCTTTTATTTACATAACTATACATTTTCTCTTAACTAAATGTGGTTGATTCTGTGTACTAAAAAAATGTATGCTCTGTGGTGAATACTCTAAGACTTAACTGGTTTGTTTATGGTTTTGTTTTAAACATAGAATAACTGGTTTTGAGGTGAAAACGAATAGGGGTTTCAAGAAAAATATTTAACAACTATGGAAAACTAGAATTGATATGCTGCCCTTTCACATGAAAACGATTGACACTCACCAGGACACTGTCCAAAGCCATTTCTAAATTCCCCCCTTGAGTTTGTGAGATGAGAATATCTCTGGCTTGATCCCACTGGTCCATTCGGCAGTACACAGCTGCTGCATTATGTAACACCTGGGAGACATTTCAAGATTAGATTGATGCCTTCTCATGCCAAGATTTTAGAAGCTGTAACACTAATTAATTGATTACAAAAGTGTTCATGCTTTGATTTTCTGTGGTTTGGGACATGAATGAAACAATTTAACCCTTTAATTAAAAGTTCTTGTCAACTTTATTTCATTTTTCCTCAACGCCTCTTCTTATTTGAGACGTGTGACTTTTGTAAGAAATCATACGACAGCTTTAGTGAACTGAATGCAAATTTAAGTGAGCATGGATTGAGATCTGAACTTGGAAAAAAAATGTACATATGTTGGGAAATTGTGTATGCAGACTAATGTCACACCTGCCAGCTGTAGAGTTTATAACGCAGCCCAAGTTGTCTATAGTCAATGACCATATTTCCTCTCAAGTGTGTCTGTGCCCAGACACAGTCAGACAGAGCCTCGTCCAACCTGCAGAAGAACCGAATAGAGTCATGAACCATTATAACACAAAGCCTCTCAATTATCAACTAATCAATCAAAACTTCATTCATAGAGCGCTCTTCATCCAGTAATTGTAACTTCAAGTGTTTTACAGAATAAAATTATGCAGTATGTACTGAGATATTTTTTTATTGCAAATCCTGCTAGACATGACAAGGAACTAACAAACAAATGCCTCAGACATCAAAGAACAGTAAGCCAGACGAGCCAGACCCCATTTTTCTCAGCAATATTGTTTTGATGGTGGGTAGAATTCATTGCTCAAGGGCACAACAAAAGTAGGCAGGGTGATGTGTGTCAATTAATTTAATTTATTAACACTTAAAATCTGGAAAGATGCTGAGACAAAGGTTGGTACACCCTTAGGACCAGACATGCTAAATTAAAATTATTTTCCCAGACTAATCGGGGAACCATAGGCCAAACACTATGACATTTTTGCCCCAGAGACAGAAAATAACGTGAAAACACCGCAGAGATGTCAACGTATTCAAGTTAGGCAAGCTTAAAATATTGGCAACGTAAGCATCAGCAGTCATTGTTCCTATTTGAAAGATGAGGAGGTCATCGAAGTATTCCTTCATTTACAGTGTAAGATGTAAAGTACACCCTGCTAAATATTCTCAGGGTAAGTATACCTGAACACTCAGTGGAGAGTAACAAAATGACAATTGCACATTGGCAATAAAATTAACTGACAAAACACCCACAAATACATTTAATAATTGAACAAAGTACATAAAATAATTATAGTCTTTGTCCTACCTGTCAAGCTGCATCATCACCGCTGCTCTCTGGAAGAATGCAACTGCGAGATGTTGATCCTTGACAATTGTGTGATCTAAAGCCTAAACAGACAAAACAGGACATGGGTGAATATTGTTGGTATTTTCTTTTTCAATGCCTACACATCTGTCTGTCCAACACAGCATATGGCATTTGTAAGATGAAGAAGCTTTGAATGCAAAAAGCTACATAGATACATCTTGTTTAAACACTGACACTTTTTGGAACTATTTGGAACAAATTTGTGTCCGAATGATCGGGAGATTACAAATGACTGATTTGCTTGTACTACTACATGCATTTCCCAGTTCACGAGTCAAGAGGTTGTTGAAGAAAACACATCCACAATGAAACTTAGGACATACTTTATACAGTCGTATGCAAAGTTATAGGCACCCCTAATCATTTTCAAGATTTTCCTTTATAAATCATTGATCAGCAATTTCAGTTAAATATATCATAAAGCAGACAAACAGATATTTGAGAAGTTAAATGAAGTTTACATACCGTATTGTTCGGACTATAAGTCGCGTTTTTTTTCATAGTTTGGGTGGGGGGGGGCGACTTGTTCACAAATTTTCAAAATTAAAAAAAGGAAGAAAAAAATGTGAAACCGTGATAAACGAACCGCGATGTAGCATGGGATTACTGTAATTTGAACTGCAATTGACGTCCGCGGCGCGGCGGTTGTTTACATAAAGGACAAAGATTCGATCACGGGATGACGAAGATGACGAAGGGCCCCACGTACTACCGGCATCCTTAGCGACTTTGTTTGTAAGTGACACGGAGGACAGAGAGTTTGAAGGATTTAATGATTTGGAGTGACACAGAAGGTTTGAAAAACTATTATGACTTTTACGCACGCCCGGTCCTACTCTACGGAGCTCTTTTTCACCTCTGTGGATGGAAGTCGGGGGCTGGCGCTCGGCCGGGTGGCTGTCCAGGGACGGTGGATGGGGCTCGGACATGGCTTTTACGCACGCCCGGTCCTATTCTACGGAGCTCTCTTCCACCTCCGTGGCTGGAAGTCGGGGGCCGGCGCTCGGCAGCTGATTTTGTCATTTGTTTTGTCAAATAAAGAGCCGTTCACCAAACCCACGTCTTTCTTGGTACGTCAGCGGAGCACGCACGGCGTTGTTGACAAAGGACAAGGAATTTGATGGATGGATTTAATGATTTGGAGTGACACAGATGGTTTGATAATATTGTTGTTTATATGATAGTTATTTGATATATACTTTAGATATTGTTATATGGGTCTGTGGAATATTTAGAACTGCAACTCACGACGAGTCCGACGTCAGCGGCGCGGCGCATACATGGCATTGTTTACATAGAGGACGATTGATGGATTTAATAAATTGGAGTGACACAGATGGTTTTATAAACGTGTTATTTATGTAATAGTTATTTGAATAACTCTGAACGTTACGCCAGGCCCGTTCTCAGCTCTTCGTTTGTGTTTATGTCACGTTAGCATACCTATCGTTTAGCCTGTTGTTGCTCGTTCATGACTGTTCTTGGTGTTGGATTTTGTTGAATAAATTTCCCCCAAAATGCAACTTATACTCCGGAGCGTCTTACATATGTTTTTTTTCACTTTATTGTGCATTTTATGGCTAATGCGACATATATTCCGGAGCGACTTTTAGTTAATGAAATGTATTATGGACCTCTCTATTCGACAAAAGTAATGGAAAAAATGCCCCTCCCAAAAGAGGTCTCTCATGATTATGGCATTCAACAAATATAATTTAATTATATGTAATTCATATAAATAATCGTAATCCCAAAAAACTTCTCACATGATTATGGCAACAAATATAAATAATTTTAGTAATTGTAGTTAACATAGAACAGGCAAAATTTAGTCTGGCTTCATGTCAGCCCATGAGATCTCTGGCTTCAACTTGGCTTCAACTTTAACTACACCTATACTGTATCTATGTATGGCTGCTCATCATGTTTTCTCTTATAAGACCTTTTATACCAAAGCATGTAATTCACCATAAGGGCAGCATCCAGTTGCCCCAGACAAATGTGTGCTGATGCAGCATTGAAGAGAGTACGATATGTTGGTTCAGTGATCTGGTCCAGCTTTTCCAGAGCTCCTTGCCAGTCCTTGTTGTCCATTGCATGCACAGATTCATTCCACAATTGCAGTAACTCTGTATAAAGCATTTTTGCTGTTAAGAACAAAAACAGCAATTGATTAACATTTTATCTTTAGCAAATGTAAACAACAATACATTGGATTGACAAGCAATGTTGTGTTTGTATAGCACGCAGTCATATGGAAAACTGTGGTATTATTTGCATTCTTCGCCGACAGAGATTCGTGCTTCGTCGTCAGGGCTTTTCGAGAGGGTTACCCCAGGCAGGATGTTCTTCGCCAGTGTTTTGCCAATGCCACTCTCCCATTCAAAGCGTCATTGGTGACTGTGTGACCGGGGACCCCGCACCCTGGCTTTAAATTTGCTTTTGTCCTAATCAGCTTCTTTTTTTCTTCCGATGAGTGCCTAGGATCTTTTGACTATCCATTTTTGTTTCATGAAAGTGAAAGTAAACAATTTGCAATTCTAGGATATGTTGGCACTAACCAGTGATTTTAATCATAAATGTAATTAAATTTGATGGTGCCGTTAACAAACGACGTGGCAAACCATGTTTTGAACGATGCATATTTTAAGGGGAAGTCAACCCCAAAACATTTTTTTATTACAATAAACACGAATCCACAGTTTATTTTTGCGCACAGATATTGAATGACTTTTTAGCTTAGACACCAAGTATGTTGCTCTCACGTCAAAAATCTCTCATGGCACTTACATTTGTTTTTATGACTTTGACTGATGTCATGTATTTAAAGGAAAGAATCCGGTCACTTTTCAAAATAAAATATTTCAAATGTGTTTTTCACCCCTTTTTAATTAAAAAAACTGATAAAGTTTCTTTTTTTCCCCGGCATGGTCCAAGGTTTCCTGCGGCCCGGTAGTGGGGAGTTGCTGCCTTAAGTCTAGTCTATGAAAATGACAAGATGGATGTAATCAAAGCCTCTTGTCAGTTTAGTCGTGATTATTTTTAAATAATCAGAAAGAAAAATATGGTTTTATATTTTTTTAATGTATTGTAATAGTATGAAATGATACACCACTAAAACCGTAATTAAATTTCAATTAATTTTTATTACCGCTCAAAATAATATAGTTAAATAAGTATTAAGTGTCTGTGTGTAAATGTCTCTTTGTATTCTCATGGTTTGCATTCTCGAGTCACCATGCGAATGAAGATAATTTGCTTAAGTAGTGCCTTCAAGTAAGGGCTACAATTTGCATGTGTGATGTCAAGGCAGTTATTATAGGAGACATACAATTCCTGCACATAAAAATGTGTTAACAAATTGTCTATACGATGCTTCCACGACAATCTTCTTTTCCTTTCGGCTTTTCCCCTCAGGGGTCGCCACAGTGAACCATCTGTTTCCACCTCACCATGCCAAGGATATTTGTTGGAAATGATATACTTTTTATCATTGGATTCTATGTAACTACTTTTGTGTGCAAGATTCTCCCCAGTATGTGACCATCTAGCCTCGTGAAAATGACTTGGGGGCATATGGCCGGCTAATGACTGGAGTCATTAGCCGCGCTATACAATAAGCCCCATAGTTAGCTAGACATGTTCAGATCATGAGATTGTCATGGGATGGCTGAAGCAGACAGAGGTCTTATTTAAGTTGAAGTCATGAGTACGGCACAGGGATGTATTCCCAGGGCCACTAAGACTACGTCTTTGTTAAGCTAATAGTCATGAGACGTCCATACTGCTCCGTTCATAAGAGTATCCCCTTTGTTCTGTGGTAATGAGATATAACTATGGAATGTACTTCCTGCCTGGGAACCTACCCGATCATGTACACTTGCCCAATTGTTTCTTTCTCAATAAAAGGCACGGCTAAACTCAGAGGAGCGCGGATCTCAGCCACACTTGCTGCGTGTGTCTGGGGTGCGCCCTTCTGCGCAGAAGAAAACGCTAAGCCAAAAAGACCTACCGCCTCTGAGATTGATTTCAGATAAATGTTGTCAACCCAACAATATTAAAAAAAAAAAATCATAAGCCTGTTTTCAATCTCTGTCTTGACTCAAAATCAAACCAAGGTCCATCAGGGCAAATACACCCTTAAATTCACAGACAATCTTGGTCATCCAAGTTATTTTGATACACTTTAAGACAGGGGTCACCAACATGGTGCCTGTGGGCATCAGGTCAACCCCAAGAACCACAAGTATCCCCCCCTGCCTGTTCTATTCAGTGATGCAACGCTGTGATTTCAAAGGGATGTTGTAGACAGATTTGTAGAAACAAAATGCTGCATATTATTCATCTGTTGTTAACCATGAATAATATGTTATTCATCCATCCATTTTCTATACTGCTTGTCCCCACGGGGGTCGCGGGCGTGCTAGAGCTAATCCCAGCAGTCATCGGGCAGTAGACGGGGTACACCCTGAACCGGTTGCCAGTCGATGGCAGGGCACACAGACGAACAACCATCCGCAATTGTACTTACACCTAGGGGCAATTTGGAGTGCTCAATTGGCCTACCAAGCATGTTCTTGGGATGTGGGAGGAAACCGGAGTGCCCGGAGAAAATCCACACGGGCACAGGGAGAATATGCAAACTCCACACGGGGAGGGTCGAAGGTGGAATCGAACCGGCACCCTAATTGTGAGGCAGACATGCTAACCAGTGCATCACCGAGCTGCCACTGTTGTTAACCAATGCTGGTAATTACAGCGAGAAATAAGTTTGTGTCTTCACATAAATGAGATTAATTAGTACAGTACCAACAATAAATATGGTCAAAGATAATGTGATCAAATTGATCATTTCAGAAATATGTATCAAGCTGGGATGCATTGGCATCAACCAGTATTCAGAGTAGCTCACTCCTTTGAAAAGATTGGTGACCTCTGCTGTGCAATATAAAAACTACGGAGTAAAGGAACGAAACTGTCCATAAATTAACAATTTGTGGAAACAATGGGCTTTAACAATTATATCTGCTTATAATGTCAGTATGTAAATAAACACAATAGAAAAGAATAAAGTTAATATAGATGAATGGAAAACACAATTGTGACTGTACTTGTTAGGGATTTATATGACAGCTCAGTCACCAAAGATGTATTCACTCCTTGTTTGCGTTTGATCATAACATACATTTAAAAGAAAATATATACATAACAGCATCAATAGCTGCTTTTTCAGGATTAAAAAGGATAGTCAGTGATTAATTGACATGTAGTTGACTGGACACAATCAAAGGTGGTTTAACATTTATTGCACAAATTAAATATTTTTTACCTTCTGGTGTGAAGAGCTGACTTTGAATTAAAATGTCTTGCTGCCTTGTGATTTTCTTCCGCGGAAACAGGGAAGTAAGAATTACTGAAATAGGTCTACACCTCTAAGTCTCCAGCCTGCTGCTACAAGGAAGTAATTTAACCACATTCCTTTAAGGCAGAAAAAGTTTGTTAGTTAGTTCACTGGACACATTCAAAGTAGGTTTAACATTCAAAGTTGGTTTAACATTTGTTGTACAAATTAAAGACTTTTTACCTTTTGGTGTGAAGCGCTGACTTTTGACTTAAAATTTCTTGCTGCCTTGTAATTTTCTTCCATGTAAACAGAGAAGTAAGAATTACTGAAATAGGTCTACACTTCTAAGTCTCCACCCTGCTGCTACAAGGAAGTAATTTACTCGCATTCCTTTAAGGGCACCTGGAGAGAAAAAAACTTTGGAATTAACCTGTCCACATGACATGAGCACAAGAGAGCTAAACCTGTTCGTCCTGAACATCTGCATGCTTATTAGTGTTAGACAAGTGCTGGGCATTCTGTCCTAGGGACGGAACAAACAAGGGATGAGGAAGTTAAAAAAAAAAAAAAAAGATGGACTGAGGACTGACAGGTTTTCATCCGTTCTTGTAATCATTCCTATCCGTGTCAAGTGCTGACGAAACTCTCAGTCTGTCTTCCCTTCAATAAACCCTGGTCCAAGCTGGATTTGGTGGCCCTGCGCCACTCGTTTCTGACAGTAAATATGTGCAGTTCAAGGCTTTTACATTTTCAAATAAATAAATAAAACCAAAGTTATATAAATACACAATCAAAAACAAAGAGCAACGACCAAGAACAATAAAACTATACAATATAACAACATATTTAAACTAACAGCTGCGAGAGTCAGTTAACACTTGTTGCAATTTATGTTTGAAAACTGTAAATGATGTGATGACAGTGAATTTAAGGGTATTTTGCATAGTATTCCAATCATACGCTGCAGAGAAATGGAAGGAGTTTCAACCAAAAACTGTATGTACTTTGAATTTAATAAGATTACTGGACCTTAGATTGAGGGAACAATGATGATGGTGCAGGAGGGAGGAGAGATAGGGAGGTAACATCCCGAGTATGGATTTGTAAATGAGATGAAACCAATGGTGAAGTCGTCGGGTGTGGAGTGATGTCCAATCAATTAATTCATACAAGTCACAGGGGTGAGTGGAGAAGTGCGCACCTGTGGCGAAACGGATAGCGGAGTGGTGAAGAGGGTCCAGCTTATTGAGAGTGGATTGGGATGCCATCCTATAGATGATGTCACCATAATAAAAAATGGGCAGGATAGTCATTTTGACAAGAGAGTGTCTAGCTGCACGGGTGAAGGAGGCCTTATTGCGATAGAGGAAGCGAAGACGAGATTTGACTTTTGACTGTAGGTGTTTTATGTGGGTAGTGAAGGAGAGGGACGAGTCCAACCATAAACCAAGATATTTGTAACAATTTACAAACTCGAGTTCAGTGCCATCTGTTAGAGTGGTTCTCACGCTAACTTATTTTGCAAGAACCACACGGGAGACAGTGTGCCTTTTTAAACACTTCCAAGTGGAGAGTCATTCCTTGCTGTGCATACAGTGACGATCGAATGAGGTCTGACTAAGGCCTCTTGCGAGAGCATTTTTATTGAGAGAAACAGGGTGGGGGTGTGAGTGGACAGGATGGGGTGAAACCCATGGCCTCTGATCAAATCATAGCAGGGGGTGTTTTACGATGTTGAGTAAACAGAACAACTTTGATTGCGTCCTCTGCAGCTGGTCAATCAGTTCAAAGTATCTTAGCACTTTGTTCTACTACTTTGTTAAGACAGGACAAGCTAGGTTAATTATTACAGGTTACATTCCAACATAATCATAGGATCAAACTAATCTATCAACCCTAACATATCCCTCCTGTTTATCATATGATTATGTCACCCCATCAACAAATACAAGCAAGAACATATAATGAAGAAAGAAGAATAGTAAAAATAATAATAAAAAAGATCAATAAAAAACACAGAAACAGTACATCATTGTATCCCTCACTTGCGAGGTATTTTCCATGGTCAAATCATTAAGTTTCTGTAAAACATGCTCGGCTAAACAGCATCTACGCAATCTACATTTAGCAACACATTATAGTCATCACATCCGTCATGTCTGACTCATGTCGCATTTCAGCTACGGTAGAAGACGCAGATCCTGATACAGCTGACTTCAAACATGAGATAACAGGTCGTAAATGAGCACAACAATACCAGCACAACAAGCATAGGAGTCACAAGTTTCAACAGCAGTTGCCACCGAGCGCCAGAGAATAGCATTTGAAAAGAAACCTCATTGATGTGGGACTTTGTCTTTTGACATGGCCTGCTGTAAGTTCTTCAGTGAGTTCACGGCGTCGTTGATGTGTCATTAACTCCTGGAATTTATGTGCAACAGGAAGTCCCAATGATGTGGCACACGCCACCTAGCTCTGCAGTCATCAAGTCCAGAACCATCCTGTTTTGCAAGACCATTAGTCCAATAGCCTGAATCTCTCTGTTTTGTCCATCATTGACTTGCAGTGAGAGATTCACAAAGAATTGAAAACGATAGTTCAGTGTCTCGATGAAGAGTGATTGTTTTCCAACTCCGATCCAAGGAAAAAGTGCATGAACGACTTTGTCTCCGATGGACCACACTTTGTGGCTGTCAGGACATTCGCACCCCAGACAGGGTAATGTGGTTCAAAGGCTGCAACAGCCCTGCGTCGACGTCCAGAAGAATTGTGTGCTGTCGTCAGCTGATGATGTTGTATCCTGTAGGTGTGGTCGGTCACCCACACTCGTGTCCAGGTAGCGGGCAGCATCAGAAAACTCCTGTGACCACGAAGCCACGAGCCATTCTGAATGAAGCAGGTCCCGTCCGATGGTACAGCCATGTTGGTAGGAGAGCCCTTATGCCTTGAAATGGCTCTCCCATCCTGGTACCCAGTGGTGATGTCCAAAGCTCCCATCCAGTTTCCTCCTGGAGAGCAGTCGTTAATGGATTCATAGGTTTCATTTTCTTGGATGAAACACGTGTAGTCCATTCCAGGTAGCCTTTTTGTTTAGGCCACTTGTGGCATCTGTCGTCCTTCAACAGTCACATTGAGATTAATCCAAAAGAGTTCGATCACAGGTTCTTTTCTGAGTCCAGGGCGGTAGGGGTAGCATCACTGACTGTGACAGCACGGTGTTAAAATCCAACCCCTCCCACAGAGGCCATGCATTTCGCTTCAGCGACAGTCATTGTTCTGGCCTCCAGGTGAACTTGCGTGGAGGAAGGGGGGGGGAGTTTGGAACACAAAGCATCTCTCCTGTGTGTGTGATCTCAGTGAACGTCACACACCAGTACCAAGTGTTGGTTTCGTGTGGGTTTCTGGGGTCCCATGACCAGTCCTCAAAGTTCTCATCATGTGACCATCTTTTACCTCGGTCGACATTGTCACTTGGTCTATTCAAGATTCAAGAGTTTTTATTCGCCATTCGGCTCATTTGGATGAGCCCATAGACCATAGCACGCTTCAACCACAACGCAGCAGAGGATCCACCTGGCATGTCGAGCCCCGTTGCTACTAGGATGGCAGAGACACCGATATTTCCCATTGCCTAGTCAGAGTGGGGATCTTATGGATTCCATTCTCCACCAACATTGAGACGCTCCGCCCTAAACGACGAGGCCCTTTGGTAGTCAGACTTCCCCCCACTCCGAAAATGGGGTACAGCACTCTCTGTTACGTCCAGTGGTTGAGGTGAAACTTCGCTGGGCCTTCCAGCAATGTCCAGTGCAGTGCGGGTAGTCAGCAAGACTTGGAATGGGCCCTCCGACCATGGCTGGCCCAGTTTGTCCTTTCCAGTCTCCTGGCTTGGAGCAGTTGTTGACCTGTGGGGAAGAAAAATCAGGCGGCAGTAAATTTGCATTTGACACATCTTTCAGTTTGAGTGCTCTGCTCATGCTATCTGCCACGGACTGTTTTTCGTCTGTTCTTTACAACTCTTGTAGTCAATTTTATTGCCCTTTTGAACTGGGCAGATAGGAGTGTTTGTGGGAAGAGTTTGAGCACTTCCTAATGATTCCTCCTAACCAAAGACCATTTATGACAGGGGCTATCCCATTTATTGCCTCCTGTTTTAAAGGAGATTCTCTGATCTTGGTTGGATGAGTACCGGGGTAATGGACATTAAAAGTCCTACATCAGATGGGCCCTTTGTCCACAGTTTTTCAGGAAGCCCAGCCAATTCCCCCTCCTCCTTTTCATTCAAACAAGTGTTGATTAGCCAGGGAAGTGCATATGCGCGTCCCCTTAACAGCTACACCACTTCCTCATAGCTTATTTAGTCACTTTTCAATCATCTTCCGATTGCTTCAAGCAAAAGTTTGAAAAGCTTGAGAAAATTTTAACTTAATGGTATGTCGCCAAATGTATTAGAGAATCCATATGTTGTAAAGTGTTGTATTATTATTATTATTATCTTTCACTATCTGTCCTACTCCCTCCCTCCTTCTGAGGCTTGGCAACACCCATGCCTCACACTTTGTCGAACTTTTTTTTTTTTGGGAAGATGTGTTCTTTACTACATATGATTCTATCATCATTTAATTTGACTTTCTTTCCAAAACGCTTCTCAATTTCCCAGTTCACACATCTTCTGCATGTGTTACTGGTTCTCCAGTTTTTTCTCTGGTTAATTATCAATCCAAAACAACTTTTTTTTTCTTAGCATTTGTTGGATTTTGTCCACAATTTAGGGAGCGCGCTATCTGCGCCTCACGGCAAAAGCCATTGCCAATCACCTGTTATCCAATTTACTCACTGCGTGCTCGTTTGATATCTTCAGGTTTAGGAAAATGCTAAGACACTGAAGCAGAAATTAGACTTACACAGGTTGGTTAAGTTCAATCACAATTCTTGTTAAGAAAGCTCTGTTTTCAGAAAAGTACAATACAGCACTGGGCCCTTCGTGCGACCATGCTCAAGAGCAGAAAGTCTCCATTCAGAAAGGCAACGTTCAAGGTTCTTTGGTCAGCTTATATTCAGTTGCACATTGTGGGCCGAGTTTGATGGGTGAGTCTTTGGGGTGGGGCAAGTTCGCAGCAGAGTTTGATTCCATGGGAGTGGGTGCTGGTTCGGTGAGAGCTGGTTCCGTGGGGTTGGGTGCTGATTATGGGCGATTTGATGTGTGTGGGGGCTGTTGTTTTCCATCCCATCTTTCGGCCTTGGCGATCACCTTGGCTGTTTTCCTCCTGGCGTTCTCCCTCTGGCACCTCTGCTGGTTTTATCTCCAAATGACCTTCCAGTAAACATTCTCCTCCATTCTTGCACATACACTGTCGCACCTCATCCATTCATCATTCTTTCAATTTTGTCATTTTGTACGGAATTATGTGAGTTTTTGGCTGTGACATCATCAATTTATTGATGTTCCCTGACTATGCAAAGTTTGTACTCACCACTTACCATGTTTTTGTTTGTTTGTTCTTTTGATAATCCATGTACTTGCTTACGTCATCATATTCTTAGTTTAATCATGCTTTTAACCATATCTTTTCTTTGTTAGGCAAAATATTTCCCTCTGTCCAGAACGTTCAATAGTAATCGAAAACTGGCGTCTAGCTTTAGTCAAAACATAAGATACAATCAAGTACTGAACATTTTTAGATGACTTTGGCAGTGTAGTGATTTAGAAAATCATCAGGCATGCATTAAACAGTTCCTTAAGGGTCATTAAGCTATTCAGGCAATATATCAAAAAACATTTGTTATTTCAAAGTGCTCAGAAATATATATCAGATCATAAAGTTATAAAAACTTTTCTCATTACCACTTATCAAAAATGTCTAGTTATGTCTTCTTTATTGATTTGGTGTGTAGGTATAATTATATGCTTAATTTTTTTTTTATTGATTTAATATGTGAATATACTTGTCTGCTTATGTACTTTATTCAATGAGGTTTGAGCATATCTGTTTTTGTGCCTAGGCAGGACTTTTTGTATTTCGACGCCATTCCTTCACATTCAACTTACTCAAAATCACTCTTTCTTCAAAGTCGCTCTACTAATTTTCCATAGTAGTCTCCAACAACTTCAACCATTCAACCTGTATTTTCCTTTCATTTAGGCAATCATTCATCAATGCTCATTTGCATCTCACACACAGTCTCCAAAAAGGATTCCTTCTATCACATTGGTCCCAATTTATCCAAGCTTTCCACACAACATTCATATAGCATTTTCAACTCATGGTTCCTGATAGAACAATCCACCAATCCCAAAAAAACTCAACACAAAAAAAAACTGCTGGGAAATTAATCAGAATATTTTTCTTTGTTTTTTACATTTAAAGAACTCAATCTCTCAGATTTAGCTCATATATAGAAGTTTGTATAATTTTATAACACAACCAATAAATTATTCCTATTAAATGCAGCATTGCAATGTCTTAAATTCACAATTTTGCCTCATCCAATTCCTGAAAGCATGTTCTGTTGTTTTTTTTCGAATTTCTAATGAGGGCTCGACACTAACACGCACTAGTGTGGATCAGTTTCTGCCCGCAAACAGATTTCTTTCTTTTCCTCTCATTTTTATTTTTCAAAATTGTTTCTGTTTTATGGTGCAAATTGGATAGACCACAGTCTAGCAAATTTCTTTACACTAAAAGTTTAGCCAATTTTCATCATTTTAACACATACACACACACATGCACAGCTCTCGCGCGCGAAAGGTAGGTCCCGGCACCAATGATTCGTCACAGGCTGGCCATTTCCTGCAGTCGATCACGAGATGGTCCCGCCCACGCACGCGAGGACAGCACATTCTATTTTTTTATTTATCTTTTAGAAGCAAGTTGGATTTCTTTACCACTTGATTTACAAATATTAACTTAAGTGTACACACACAATTTGATCTCTGGTCATTTGTCATTGGGCATACAAACAGCATTGTCATACTTCTTGTATGGACAGGAGCTCTAATAATCTAAAAAATGTTCTAATAATCTGACAATGACATGTTTTGCTGTATGGACATCTATTATTTCTTTCTCTGTATGAGCATCAGCGGTCAAAGGGGAGGAAGCTTGTCATACTGAAAATTTGACTTTTCCTCTGCCTCTTCCTCCGCCCTTTGATGGGTTTTGTTTTTTATGACGACACTCTCTTGACCAGTGTCCATGTTTTCCACAGTTCTAACAGTTGTCTGAATCTGATGGGGGTTTTGATTTGAATGGTGGCTTGCGACCTTATTGGCCTCTAACTCTTCCTCTGCCCCTTTGGGAACTTTGGAAGAAGACAGTTGTATCTTCATCTAGATCATTACCATCATCATCTAGATGAAATACATCAGAACTTTCGCCTTTTTTTATCACTTTGTCAGCGTCTGCATGGTTGTTGTAATACAAGCAGTGTCCGCATGTTTTGCTGTCATATCGGGGAGGCTTCAGGTCTTTTAAATTTGGATAGATGATTTGCATAGGAGCAGAAGCTCCTTTTGCCCCTTTGCTTGAGCCGCGGCTTGAGCTGCGGCCTTGCCCCTACGCACTGGGGCCTTATTGTGTTCTGGTCTGACAAACACTTGTGACCTCATCAGTTTTCATCTTTCTATGTTTTGTCTCTTGAATTTGTTCTCTTCTCTCTTGTGAAACTTACAACCACACTCTAGCACATTTCAATTCTCTCCCTTTTCTTTCCTTTCTCAGTTACTTTTCTTCCCAGCGACACTCTCCTCTAAAACTTCTACCACTTCTTCCACATTTCAACTTTCAACTTTCCTTGTACTCCATACTTTTTCTTTCACTTCGGCATATATTGCATACAATTAGAAAATTTACTCGCCATATACCTCTCATCTTCAAGAGCTAGAGATTTACCGTTTTTATTTCCCACCTTAATTTTAGTAGTTTTTAGTTTTTTCAATTTTTTTTTCAAGTATTTTTTTTTCTTTGAGGATCCTCAATGCAGGTTTAAATTGACCTTTCAACAAATTACTAGCCTGTGTTATTGCCGTGGATCAATGCTAGAACTGCTTTTTAGTCAATTTATCCTACCAGTCACACTCTCAACCACACAACTTTCATGCAAACAGCTTGGAAAAACGGACTGCTTGGGTGTCACCTAACCACCTCCCCAGGAGGGAGGGGGGGTGGGGAGAGGGAGCGAAAACAAACTCCAGCCGAATCGGCCACTACAGGTTAATTAAAGGCCATATCATAGAAATGTGTCTTTAAACGTGTCTTAATGTTTCTACTGAGGTAGCAGTTCTAATATCCATTGGTAGGGCATTCCAAAGCTCTGGAGCCTGAATAGAAAATGCTCTAGACCCTGCAGACATTTTCTTGGCCCTCGGTGTCACTAAAAGACTGACGTTTTGCGAACGAAGGTTACAAGACGGAATATAAGGAACAACTAGGTCGACGAGATATGAAGGCGCTAAGCCATGCAATGATTTATTGATTAATAGAAGAACCTTGAAGTCACATCTTAAATGGACCAGGAGCCAATGTAAGTTGGCTAATATTGGGGTAATGTGATCAAATCTTCTTGTCCGTGAGAGAAGCCTTGCAGCAGCATTTTGTACTAACTGTAGACTTTGTTGCTGGACTTAGGAAGACCAGAGAATAATGCATTACAGTAGTCCAGGCGCGACGTGATAAACGCATGTATAATAGTGTTGGGTCTAAATACGATTAAACATTAAATCATTCACTGGAATGAAGAGGAGAAGACAACCAGAACAGGTTTACTCGCGAGGAGAACGATAGAGAAAGCAATCTCAGTTACAACCTCCATCAGTTCTGAGTCCTTACTCCACGTGCCCCTCTTTTTAATGTTATGGTTGCCCTGGTTACAGAGGCGTTGCTACACTAAGGGAGGGGGGATTGTGTCTGTAGCAACGCTGATTAGCAAAAGAATGTAGTGTGGTGTGAATTAGCACTTCGTTGTTGGCTCATGACCCCCCGCAGAGGCCGTCCCCAGCCGTCTTCCCTCACAGTTGGCTGACTCGTCCTCGGCTGTGATCAAATACCTTGAAGCACGTTGATTACCGCTTTGCTGTGGAACAAATGCAACTAGACCTTTGCTAACTTTATCTACTTGGTAAATTAACACATAATAATAATAAGTAACTTGTCCTAAACACTTCAACACACATTAAGCAAATGTGAGGTAACCGGTATGCAGTTCCTTAAACAAACATTGAGTAAATATGGGATAACTTTTACGCAACTACTTCTAACTGTATGTAACCCTTAACAAAGAAAAACAGGTCTGATAAACTACAATCTAAGAACCAAACCTACATCTAAATGAAAAGGAATGAAGTTCCTGTGAATCAAACAAAGAACATGTCACCTATGCAAATAAGCCCTGCTCATTGTTAGTGAAGGCCTCTTACGGGAACGAAAACACACAGACAACATAAGGACAGGAAGGATACAAATGGCTGACAGGGATCAAAAGACATCCCTATCACTAAAAAGGAAGAACCTAGATAAAAGGAAAGATAAACTCGTAAAGGCGAGGCCTCCAGGTCTGGCAGGCCAAAGCTTCACTTAAAATTATTCCAACAAATAGTTTCCGCATCACCGGTCGAGAGGATCGGACCAATCTTAGCAATATTACGAAAGTGAAAAAACGCAATTCTAGTCATACTCTTAATGTGCTTTTGAAAGGAGAGCGTTTGGTCAAATTTTACTCTGAGATTAGTTACAGTATCGCTCTGAGTGATAGTACTGTTATCTATAGTTATAGTGGTTTCCTTAAAAGAGTGTTGATAATGAGCTGGCTCAATTATCAACATCTCAGCTTGATCTGGGTTAAGACGAAGGAAGTTGAAAGACATCCATTGCTTGATCTCCGCAAGGCACGCCTCAAGATTACAACAGTCCTGCGGATCTGTCATCGATAACGGCATATAAAATTGGGTGTCATCCGCATAACATTGAAAACTAATATTATATTTACGTATTGTGTCCCCAAGCGGAATCATATAAATATTAAATAGAATTGGTCCGAGTACCGATCCCTGTGGGACACCACACGTAACATTATAGAGCTCAGAGGATGTATTGCCATGGACCACTCGGTGCGTCCTGTCTGATAGATAGAAATAGAACCAGCCTAGTTCTGACCTTGAAATACCAACTGTTGAGAAATATATACTTTTTATCATTTGATTCTATGTATCTACTTATGTGTGCAAGATCTTCCACAGTATGTGACAGGTTGACCTCATGATAATGACTTGGGAGCATATGGCTGGCTAAAGAGCACATGACCGGGGTCATGAATCGCGTTATACAATAAACTCCTTCGTTAGCTAGTCATGACCAGATCATGAGTCTATTATAGTATGGCTAAAGCAGACAAATGTCTTATTTAATCTAAAGTCATGAGTACGCCACGGATGTATGCATCTCAGGGGCACTAAGACCCTCCTGCTTAACTTTGTTAGTCATTAGACGACCATACTGCTCTCTCTATAATAGCATCCCTGTTGTTCTGTGGTCATCAGATGTAATTATGAGATGTCCTTGCTGTTTAAGAAACTATGCATTCATGTAGACTCCCCCCATTGTTGTTCCTCAATAAAAGGCACGATCAAACTGGAGGAAGAATGCGAATCTCAGCCACACTTGCTGTGTATCTGGTTTGCGTCCCTCTGGAGAGGTTGCTGGTCATCGAAGACATCTTCTGCCTCTGTGAGATTCTTTTCAGATAAATGTTGTGAACCCATCACCAACACAACTTTTAAGACGCTCTAATAAAATATCGAAGTCTACAGTGTCGAAGGCAGCACTAAGATCGAGTAGTAACAATACCAATGAAGTGTTTGAATCCATAGCTATGAGGAGATTAGTCACTTTAGCAAGTGCTGTCTCAGTGGAATGATTAGCTCTAAAACCAGACTGAAAAGATTCATATCGATTATTGGCGACCATGTAATCAATAAGCTGCTGCGCTACTACGTTTTCAAGAAGTTTTGCTATGAATGGGAGGTTTGAAACTGGCCTATAATTACTGAGACAGTCCGGGTCAAGATTTTGTCGCTTAAGCAGCGGTTTAATGGTAGCAGTTTTAAAGGCTGTTGGCAGTATCACAGACGAGACAGACAGATAAATTATATGTAAGACGGACGGTCCCAAAATTTGAAATCATTCTTTAAATAGTTTGGCTGGAAGCAGGTTGAGTAAACATGTTGTTTGTTTAGCCGCACTAACCAATTGTGTAAGCCTTTCAAGGGGCACGCTTTTAAAATTTGAGAGGGTTATTGCATGATCGTCAGCGCCGGTAATCGGCGGTCTCGACTGAGCGATTGGAATGGTTATCTTGATCTCATCCCTAATGGATTCAATCTTTCGAGCGAAAAATTACATGAACTCGTCAGCTGAGTGGAAGGAGCTATCGGGGGTCGGCTGGCGTAGTGTTAGCTTTGCCACTGTATCAAATAGGTATTTAGGATTGTTTTTATTGAGATTTTGCAAAAATAAGCGCATCTTTATATTTCAGGAGGCTGTCACGCCATGCCTGATGGAAAACCTCAAATTTGGTTAAACACCATTTGCACTCATGCTTTCTACATACCGTATTTTTCGGACTAAAAGTCGCTCCGGAATATAGGTCGCATTAGCCATAAAAGGCACAATAACGTGAAAACAAACATATATGTCACTCCGGAGTATAAATCGCATTTTGGGGGAAACTTATTCGACAAAATCCAACACCAAGAACAGACATGAATGAGCAACAACAGGCTAAACGATAGGTATGCTAACGTGACATATACACAAACGAAGAGCTGAGAATGGGCCTAACGTAACATTCTGAGTTATTCAAATAACTATTACATAAATAACACGTTTATAAAACCATCTGTGTCACTCCAATTCATTAAATCCATCGATCGTCCTTTATGTTAACAATGCTGGCCAGCTGCGCGCCGCTGACAGCGCTTGCACTTCGAAATATTCCACAGGCCCATATAACGATATATAAATTATATAGCAAATACCTATTATATAAGCAATAATATTATCAAACCATCTGTGTCACTCCAAATCATTAAATCCATCAATCAAATTCCTCGTCCTTTGTCAACAATGCGCGCGTGCGCCCTGACGTCAGCCTCGTCGTTATTCCACAGATCTAGTATATAACTATATTGTAGCGTTAACAAAGTACAAGGAAAGACGTGGGTTTGGTAAACGGCTCTTTATTTAACAAAACAAGAGTTCAACGAGCCAACAACTACTGAACTGTAACGAAAAAACATATACAAGTTGCTACACGAAATAATATATCAAATAACTATAACATAAATAGTTCACCGCCACACGGCCCCAAGCGCCGGTGTCGACTTCCAGGCGTGTGGTGGCGTGGACTTCCATCCCCGGAGGTGGCACTTCCAGCCACGGAGGTGGCTGGGACTTCCGTAGAGTAGGACCGGGCGTGCGTAGGAGCAGTGTCCGTCCCTGGACAGCCAGCTGCCGAGCGTGTAAGAGAGCTCCGTAGAGTAGGACCGGGCGTGCGTAGGAGCAGTGTCCGTCCCTGGACAGCCAGCTGCCGAGCGTGTAAGAGAGCTCCGTAGAGTAGGACCGGGCGTGCGTAAAAGCCGTAATAGTTTTTCAAACCTTCTGTGTCACTCCAAATCATTAAATCCTTCAAACTCTTCGTCCTCCGTGTCACTTACATACAAAGCAGCTAATGATGCCGGTAGTACGTGGGCCGTGATCGAATCTTTATGTAAACAACCGCCGCGTGCTGACGTCACTGGAAATTCAAATTACAGTACTCCCTACATCACGGTTCGTTTATCGCGGTTTCACTTTTTTTATTTTTTTTTATTTTGAAAATTTGTGAAAAAATTCACATATAAATCGCTCCTCTGTATAAGTCGCCCCCCCACCCAAACTATGAACAAAACAGCGACTTATAGTCCAAAAATTACGGTAATTGCCTAAGCGTACGTGTTTCATCTGTGAACCACGGAGTAGGCAATCTACGGCGAGTTTTCAGACGTAGCGGCGCCACAGAGTCGATGGCATTTAACAATGTCGCATTGAATTCATTTGTAAGATTATCAATAGAGCCGACATATGTGGGAAATATGGCAGTTGCCGGCGACAGTAACTCGGATAGCGCAGTTGCAGTCATGGAGTTAATATTACAGCTGCTATAATTCTGATTGCTCTCTTGTCTTTGACAAAGAACTAAAATTTCAAATTTTATTAAGTAATGATCAGACAGTAGTGTATGGCAGTACTGTTATATTTGAGGTTGCCAGTCCTCGGGATAATACCAGATCTAAGGTATTTTCATTCTTATATGTTGCTGCCTGTATGGCTTGCGTAAAACCAAACGTATCAGTTAAAGCCTGAAACGCCGAAGTAAGTGACTCTGACGGTAAATTCATGTGGATATTGAAATCGCCCATGATTAGTATATTATCCGCATTTGTCACTAGATCAGGCACGAATTCTGAAAATTCATCCAGGAAGCCAGAGTAAGCCCCAGGTGGACGGTAAATAACAGCAAGATAAAATGCCGGTAAAACGGTGGATCGGACAGTGAGGACTTCAAATGTTTTAAATACGTTAATCGAACAAGGCCTAAATCTAAGATCAGAATTTGAGATGAGGATGACACCCCCACCCTTTTTTCGAGGACGCGCTACATGCGAGCTCACAAAATTTGGAGGCGAGGCCTCATTAAGCGGCAGCAGTTCATTAGGTTTTTACCAGGTCTCGCAAAGACCAAAAACGTTTAGATTATGTTCCGTGATGAGGTCATTAACGAGAACTGCTTTCGTATGAGGCGATCTAATATTCATAAAACCGAGTTTAAGTGTAATCGGTCGATCAGGGTTCTTATCTATCGAAGGATTTTTAAACGATATGCGAGTAAGATTGTATTCTCTAGGCCTGACATCACCTCTCAAATGTTTATTAGCGCGGTGGGACAATCGTAGGAATTTGATAGTAAATATTTGGTACACATGTAATATTATCTGAAACAGGCACCGTTTCATCAGCGATACCGGTCAGGGTGGAGTGATTGGGTTTGTCTACCACCTCAGTAGAAAGTGTGTTCACGTGTACTGTACACTATTCAAACTGTGACGCTCTAGTCTACATAAGGAGCTATGTGCATGCTGGAAGTCTAGCCTAGCGCTAGTTAACTTTAACTTAACAGACTCCAAACCCATCCTAACAGGTGGTCTAGTCACCTGTGCCCCGGCCTGCTCTAAAGTGACCCGTCATGAGTGGTTCAAACAGTAATCTATATTCCTAGAAAGAGTGAAGGCGTCTTCGCGGTTAGGATGAAGGCCGTCCTTCCTCAGCAGGTCGGGGCAGCCCCAGAAGGAGGACCAGTTATCTATAAAATACAGCCCCTGCTTTTTACAGAACCCAGCCATCCATCGATTAAGGGAGACTAATCTACCAAACCTCTCATCAGTGCCTCTCCCAGGCAGGGGGCCAGAGCCAAATACTCGATGCCAACTCATCTTTCTGGCGAGATCACAAGTCCTCGCTATGTTTTTCTTTGTGATCTCTGATCGCCTCATCCTAACATCATTGGCGCCGACGTGTATCACTATGTCCAAGTAGCTAGTGTTGTTGGAACTACGCTGTTGACTAGGCCTATTGCGAGTCAGCTCTCTAAGATTAGCTTCTATGTCGGGTGCTCTGCCCCCAGGAATACACAATACCGTGGCTGGATTTTTAAGTGTGATATTTCGGGTAATGGATTCACCTGTGACCAAGATGCGAGGGCCAGTAGACCGAGATGACTTTGGACGGCTATGCGTTTTACCTGACTCATTGCGATTAGCAAGCCGCTTGGGGCTAATGCTAACTGGGCTAGCGGGCTGACTACAGTCCGCGTCTGTGTCCGCCACATCTACTGTTATCACACTATTCTGCTCTAGCTGGTGGACACGTCCCTCTAGCAGGGATAACCTCTCTAAGAGAAGGGTGCAGTTGGTGCACGAAGCCATACAAACCTCTTGATCCGCAGCCATACTAACGTGTCCTATGATCGACGGTAGACAAACGGCCACGAAGCCTCTGCTGAGAGCCAGACAGCGACATGGACGAAATGGCAGGGATGGTCTGTCCGCGACGTTCAACAGTAGTAAACTCCAAAAAGTGGAGTAAAAAACGTAACGAAGGGAATGAGAGGAGCTGCTTTGATTGGTGGCAAATCAAGCCGACTGTGTTCACACCCACAAGTTTTTAGCTGCACTTTGGTGTTTCTGATTGCCTGTGTACATTTGTTTCTACATTGCCGAAAAGCAAGCCAATCACTTGGAGACTGGGAGGAACGGGTGTTCCGCCATAAGGTGTTCTTTTGACGGATTAACACAGCCAGATCTCGGGAAAACCAGGGACTGCACCGGTCTTTGATTCGTAGTTTAATGAGCGGAGCATGTTTATTGATGATCGGTCCAAAAGTCGATTTGAAGTAGGACCAAGTAGCATCTACAGTGGAAAATGTGTTAATTTTTTCCCAGCACACTGCAGCAATGTCCTGGAGAAAAGCGTCTTGGTTAAACATTTTCAGGGAGCATTTATAGACCATCATGGGTGGGCGTTTAACCGAAGAACTAGAGCATATGCAAGCAATAGCACAATGATCACTCAGATCTTGGCTAAAAACACCAGACTTATAGTTAGAGGGAGCGTTTGTAAGGATAACATCTAGCAGTGTGGCAGAAGAAGGAAACAGTACATTGCAGATGGTCTTTAATATATAAAGCAACATCACCCCCTTTGGTGGCTCTGTCCTGACGGAAAACAATGTAACCTGGTATAGAAATTACAGAATTGCCAGTACTTTTTCTAAGCCATGATTCTGAAATAGCAAGAACATCAGGAGTAGCAGTATGAATCCATGATTTCAACAAATCAAATTTTCATTGTCCACACCTTGGCTGTATTTGCAATCTTGCATTTATTTAATTCATCCTTCACTGTATTTCAAAATACCATCAGCCTTAATATCTTATTTGTAGATGTGGCAGGGAAATACGTTTTAATGACCATGTAAAATCAGAAGTAAAGCCAGACAGACTACAGATATTTTAGTTAAATGTTAAAAAAACATGGTGTTGTAAAAGACAAGACCTTATTATTATTTTAGATTGATTAAAAAAAATTAACAGACTATATTAAAGAGAACAAATTTGCACAAAGGTTTTTACTGGACAGTGACATGCAGAGTTCGTTGCTTTCATTCTCATTTTCATTAAAGAAATGTTGAAAATCTAAGTTGAAGTAAAAAACACGTCTAAATATCAAAGCAATTGTTGTATTCTGGTCCTCTCTAACTCCACCCACTGTGAGATGAGGTCTGCTTCAGCCTTCCTGGCTTCAATAACTGATGCTGGATCAGCAACATTGGAGCCTCTATGATTTAAAAAAATATGATGCTAAGATTTCAAGGGCGCATGGGGTATGACTTTGCGAAAGAAGCAGTTTGCTATACCTTAAATCAAGATGATGGGCTCCCCCAGCAATGTTGATAGCTATCAATGATGGACTCAAAGACTTTCGCACCTTAAAGATAATAAAGCTTTAGTTGTGCATTGCACTCAAGTCTCACATATATGTTAAATTCCTTACCCCTCCATTTGCCCATGGGTCCAGGTCACTATTGGAGAAAATGATGTTGCTTGCTCTGGAAAGAGCTGAACAAAAGCAGACACAAGATCACAAATACATCCATGTCTTCTATAACTAGAGTAAAATTGCAATCATCCGTCATATATATAGACACAAAGACACATTCTTTTTGTCAAGTACAAAATGACCTTGTGAATATCATGTGAAATCTAAGTCACTAGGATTTTCATTTTTAAGCATACTCTTATCTCTCTGTCATATTTTGCAAGTATTATGATTTGCTGGGCTAACCTGAGAGCACAGGCACTGTATTTCATGCCATGTCATGAGGGAATGTATGTTGTATGACAAAAAACGTCCGTGGGTATTTGAATTGTTTTAGGAGGAAAGGAAAATTCCTTGTATCCTTGAAAACTCAATTTTAAATACGAGTTGAAAGGAAATAGAGAACATAAATTTGTAAAAGTAAAATTAGAATCTTAGTAGTTCTCCAAAAGTCTGGTCCATTTCCATTCCAATTCCATCAAACAGTGATTCACTTGAGATTGACTCTGCCTGTCAGCCCATAGTCGTTGGTAATGCCTGGCCACGCATATGTAATCATAATTAAGCATTGTGTTTCACATAATGGTAGTAGGAGGGAACATTATTCACCAGAGTGTATTTTGAGGCCAGCATGAGCTCAGCTGTGGTGCAAGTTTTACAAAACGATTTGTGTCTAAAAATCATAAGATAAAAAAAAAAGGGTAAAACGCATCCTTTTACATCTTTGCATACAACAAACAACTTTTCATTTTGGACCATTAAATAATTATGTCCATTATGGGAGAAGTCCTCGCCAACCAGTCGTCTGTGGGGAGTCCCTCATGCGCCAAGTCACTTTTATTTGTTATTGGGCCAAGTCACGTTTTCAGAGCGTTGACATCTAAAGAGATGTTGCTATTTTCAAGCTGGAAATACAGTATAATAGTAGGGTTGGTTGTACAGTACATAGTAAACAAAGTGTTTACTACTGGAAAAAGAAAAAACAGATCAAATTCAAAGAAACATTTGGAGTGGCCACAGGTTGTGTGAAGCAGAAGTGCAACTAATGAATGAGATCCCTCAATTTTGAATTGTTGTATTGAGTCAACTTTATATTTCATTTACCGTATTTTTCGCACCAAAAGGCGCACTAGATTATAAGGCACACCCTCATTGAATTTTTTATTTCAGAAATTATTTCATATATAGGGCGCACCAGATTAAAAGGCGCATAAAATAGAAGCTATACTGCAACAAACTGAGGTTGACTAGGGTTGCGGTATGCATCCACTAGCCAATAACCAATGAGCCCTCTGTAAACAATCGCGTTTCTCAAACTACCTCCTATAAAATGATCGGAACTGACTAAAGTTCGATCTAACACCTTGGTACTGCTTACTTATGTTTCCCTTCCATATCGATCTGTAAATTTACTCGATACATTAACGGAGCCACCTATTTTGAACTGAAATAGCCTTGTACGTATAGCAGCTATCATTATAGCATTAGCCACCCGCAAACTCCCATGAGTCTCAGCTCGCAGACTCCCATGAGCCTCAGCAAAGTGTCGTGGCCCCCTGTAAACAATATAAAAGTGATCGGAACCGACTAAAGACTGATTTAACACATTGGTGCTGCTTATTTATGATTCCGTTGGTTATTGATCCATAAACGTACTCGAAAACATTCACGGACCAGCCTATTTTGAAATGGTACAACAGCTATTCAGTGACGCCCCCTGACCACGGTTGCCGTAATGCTGGGAAGCGATGCGACCTTGTAATTTACCAGTCGTACTAAAACGTACTGAAACATTTTGGCAGAACGCTGTTTACAACCAGTATGGATCAACAAATTCATCAATTGATCCATATATAAGGCGCTCTGCATTATACGGCGCACTGTTTTTTTGAGTAAATTTTAAGTTTTTAAGTGCACCTAATAGTGTGGAAAATATGGTAAGTGTTTTTGTATTGCATTTTTTAATAATGCACATTTGCTAATGTGCTTGACCTTTTTTCTTTTGAATTGTATTTATCATGCACACTTCAGTAAAAACGTGAATTTCCAATCCTTTCATCTTTGTGGATTCAACTGATTAGTCATGCACTACAATTTTGTAATGTCTTTGGTTTATGGTTTATTTCCTGGGGGAGCAGCTGCAAGAGACTTATAAAGTTGAGTCTAAGTCTAACTGTTGATAGTTTTGGTAATGTGTCCCAGTCTTTAACTGAATGTTTTGGTATGATGGTAGTGAAGCAGTTCAAGTGTGGAACTCAATCTTGACAACGCTTTCAGAAAACGGCCCATATACTATAACAATGGCAATAAAAAAAATAACGGCAGTTCTTGCCTGTGTTAGCCTCTTGAGGGCACCATGTGCATGCATGGAGTACAGTAATTCAAGATTCAAGAAGTTTATTGGCCATGTTAGGGCATGCCAAACAAGGAATTTGACTCCGGTAGATCTCAGCCTCTGTTCAACATTTAGGTGACTAACAACATTCAGGACAAGTGTGAAAATTGACAATTATTCTCATACATCCCCTGATCTTAAACTCCCAGGAGGGCAAGGAAAAACTCAAAACTCCTACTGGGGGAAATGAGAAACCTTGAGAAGAGACCACAGATGGGAAGATCCCTCTTCCAGGATGACCAGGCTGCAATGGATGCAGAGAGGACACATAGTACACGTAATATAGACAATTGTGTGTGTGTGTGTGCTTGCACACAGGGCGCTGTGATGCGAAGTGCAGTGGTGTTGGAGTAGTAGTGCTCGTAGTTAGTGCATGTTGCATGCTTCTTCCTGCTTGCTACCTTCTGCTTTCAGCTACTGCCGCCGGCTAGCCCCCTGTTTCCGGGGGCGAAAAGAGGAGCCGAGTGCGTAAGTCTCCTCAGCCGGTACATAGCCTCTCCACCGTCAAGACTTCTGCATGCCTCCTCGTGGCCACACACGGTAACTGGGTGCCTCTCGGCTCCAGGCCAAATTGCAGGGAATCGACCGGGGGAGCAACAGTGGGCCCCTAGGCGTGATGCACAGGCCCACCGGCGCGTGGATGTCCTGGCGCCCGCTAACCACTGTCCTAGCTATGGGTGAAATAGCACCCCCGCTGCCTTGTGGGTATCGTCTGGAACGAAAAGGCTAAGGGAGCAAACCCCGACAGCGAAGCCTGGACTCTTTATGCACATCAAGAGAGAAGGCTAAACTCTTTCCATCTGCGTTGCCTGAGACGCATACTGGGCATCACCTGGTGGGACAGGATCACAGACAGTGCAGTCCTGGAGAGTGCACAGCTCCCCACTATCCTCTCCCTGCTGAAACAGTGGCGTCTCCGTTGGCTGGGCCATGTCTGTCGGATAGAAGACGGTCGTATGCCAAAGGACATCTTATATGCAGAGCTAAAATCAGGCAAAAGGCAAGTAGGCCGCCCATTGCTCCGCTACAAGGATGTCTGCAAACAAGACCTCAAATCCTTCAACATCAACCCAGCCACCTGGGAAGACGTCGCCCAGGATCGCCACAAATGGCAACAGGCTCTCTGAAACGGGCTGCAGACCTACGAAATCACCCTGGCCCAACATCGGGAAACGAAAAGGAAGTTGAGGAAGCAGCAAGCCACCATGCCCCCACGTTCACCGGATCCGGCCCACACCTGTAACATCTGCGGCCGTGTTTGTCTCTCACGGATAGGACTCACCAGCCACAGCAGACGCTGTGCAAAGAAGACACAAGAAATCTATGGTCTTTCGAGACTGTGATGCCGATGATGATGATAGACAATTCAAAGATAAAGCATCGAGAGCAGGATGTCATTGCACAGCAATGACTCTGAGACTTTATGAGTGGTGTGAGTTTATCAGAGCGACAGCCTGGGGGAAGAAGCTGTGTCAATGTCTGCTGGTTTTGGCGTACAGCACTCTGTAACGCCGTCCGGAGGGAAGTAGTTCGAACAGACTGACCCGGGTGAGAAGGGTCTGGAGAGATGTTACTTGCAGGTACAAGTCTTGGATAGATGAGAGGTTGGTCCCGATTATATTTTCTGCAGTCCTGATTGTCCGTTGCAGTCTATGCTAGTCTTGTTTGGTGGCCGATCCAAACCAGACAGTGATGGAGGTGCAGAGGATAGACTGGATGATGGTAGTGTAGAAGGTCTTCAGCAGCTTCTGTGGCAAGTTGGAACTTCCTGAGCTGTCTCAGAAAGTACAGCCTCTGCTGGGCCTTCTTCCGTGCAGAGTCTATGTAGCTGGTCCATTTCAGGTCCCGAGAGATTGTGGATCCCAGGAACTTGAAGGTGTCTGTGGAGGGAATAGCATTAGTGAGGATAGTGAGAGGTGGAAGTGGTGAAGGGTCTCTCCTTAAGTCCACTGTCATCTCCACGGTCTTGAGCGGGTTCAGCTCCAGGTGGTTTTGGCTGCACCAGTGGACCAGCCGCTCCACTTCCTGTCCGTACGCAGTCTCTTCACTGTCCTGGATCAGCCCGATGAGAGTGGTAACGTCCGCATACTTCAGGAGCTTTACAGAAGTGTCGCCTGAGGAGCAGTTATTGGTGTAGAGAGAGAAGAGCAGTGGGGAGAGAACGCACCCCTGGGGGGCGCCAGTGTTGGTGGTCCGGGTGTCTGATGTGAGGGTCCCCAGCCTCACATGCTGTCTCCTGTTGGTCAGGAAGCTGGTGACCCAGTGACAGTTGGAGGCAGGCACCGCGAGCTGGATGAGCTTTTGAGGGGTTGTGGGTGGAGGTGTGTATGTTGATTGTACTGCAGGCGGTCCCCGTTGTGTGGCTGGACTGTTCAAACCTGCAGTAAAACCTGTTTAGCTGGTTTACAAGGACAGGAGGGTTCTTGAAGCCCGTAATGCTCTGCAGGCCTTTCCACACTGTTGAGGGATCAGGATTGGCAGCGAGGTGTCTTCCCAGGCTCTCCCCATAACACTTCTTGGCTTTCCTGATCTCTCGGTTCAGTGTGTTCCTGGTCTGCCTGAACAGGTCCCGGTCCCCACTCCTGTAGGCCTCCATCTTGGCTTTGCTCAGCACCCTGAGGTTTGGTGTAAACCACGGTTTGTTGTTGTTGTACGTGCAGAAGGTCTGCACGCACAAGTCTTCACAAAAGCTGATGTATGATGTCACAGTATCGGTGAGTTCATGCAGGTCTGAAGTTGCAGCTTCAAAAACACCCCAATCTGTGGTCAAAGCAGACCTGGAGGTCCATTTCGTCACAGTCCTCACCACAGGCTTAGAAGTTTTTTCATTTCTGCCTGTAATCTCTCGTTTATCGCAAATAATTGTTTCCAAGACCACCCACGATAGGTGAAAATCCACGATGTCGAGAAAATATATTGTTACAATATCCACAAAATACTTTTATGACCCTTTATTGTATTTTTAAACACTGTATTGTATTTTTAAATGCTTTATAGTATTTTTAAACACTTTTGTAAACATTTTAAACTCAAAACGATTTTCATAAAACATTCTTATTTATTTAAATAAATAAAGAAAATAAAGAAAATAAATAAGAGTAAATATATTGTTACAATACCCACACAAGATTTTTATGAACCCTTATTGTAGTTTTATATACTTTGTTTTTTAAACACTTTATGTATTTTTAAACAAAGAAATCAAACTGAATTTCAGAAACATTTATTTAAATAAATAAGAAAATAAATAAGGGTAAATATATTATTACAATGGCGGCTCAGTGGGGCACTGGTTAGCACGTCCGCCGCACAGTTAGGAGGGTGCGGGCTCAATTCCACCTCCGACCCTCCCTGTGTGGAGTTTGCATGTTCTCCCCGAGCCCGCGTAGGTTTTCTCCGGGCACTCTAGTTTCCTCCACATCCCCAAAACATGCTTGATAGGCCGATTGAGTACTCTAAATTGCCCTAGGTATGAGCGCGGATGGGTCTATGTGCCCTGCAATTGGCTGGCAACCGGTTCAGGGTGCCCCCCGCCTACTGCCTGATGACAGCAGGGATAGGCTCCAGCACACCCACGACCCCCGTGGGGATAAAGTGGTACAGAAAATGGATGGATATTGTTACAATATCCACACAAGACTTTTATGAACCTTTTATGAAGTGTAAACATGTCTGGCTCCTCTCTGCTCTTGTGCGCTGGCCAGCTGACGCGCCCCCGCGGCCCAGCGTGAGGGCATCCACACAAGACCTTTATAATTTTATTATCATACACTCTATTGTACTTTTAAATATGTCATTGTATTTTAAACACGTTTTTAAACATTTTAAAGTGTAAAAGTGTCACAGCTCTGCTCTGCTCTCGCTGTGCTGGCCAGCTGACACGCCCCGGCGGCCCAGCGTGAGGGCATCCGCACAAGACTTTTATAATTCTATTTTTAAACACCTTATTTTTAAACATTTAAAAAATTTAAAGTGTAAACGTGTCACGGCTCCGCTCTGCTCTTGCCGAGCTGACCGGCTGACGTGCCCCTGCAGCCCAGCGCGAGGGCATCCGCACAAGACCTTTATAATTTTATTTTTAAACACTTTGTTGTACTTTGAAACACCTTATTGTATCTTTAAACACTTTCTAAATAGCTTTAAAAAGCTTTCTATGCCCTTCTGCTTTGATTGACCAGCTCGTCAGCTTGCCTCGTCGTCCTGCTCTGCAGTCATTCCAGCTCTCCTTGTCGCCTTTAAACTTTGTGTGAGCCCGTGTTGCAGTGAGAAGCCTGTCGGGAGGCAATCACTGTGAACCGCATCACCTCACCGTAGCAAGTTTGGCTGCGCATACACAAGCTCGGCACCAAAGCTAACAAGCTAATCAACTCATTACGCATCAACGCATGCACTCGCTTTTTTCTTTTAAACTAAACAAAGTTTATGACCATCAAAAATGTGTGGGGTTGCTGGACCAAGTAAGAAGCCTGGCACCAAAGCTAACATGCTAATCAACGCATTACGCATCCACATACTCACTCGCTTTTTTCTTTTAAACTAAAGAAAGTTTATGACCATCAAAAATGTGTGGGGTTGCTGGACCAAGTAAGAAGCCAAACTGTATCACTTTGATACAGAATGAGAGTTGGACTATTTTTACCTCATTGACTGGGTTGACATTCCCTTTAGCACAGCTCCATCGAGTGTCTGCAGAACGCAACCCTAGTCAACCCCAGTTTTATGCAGTAGCTTCTATTCAATGCGCCTTTTAATCTGGTAATCTATATATGAAATAATTTCTAAAATAAAAAATTCAATGAAGATGCGCCTTATAATCAAGTGCGCCTTATAGTGCAGAAAATACTGTAACATGGATAAAAGCTCAAAGCGTCATTTGGGTCAGATTTCAAAAATCAAAACAAGTTATGTAGATGTATGTTTTTCATACATGGTTGTCAAAAAATATTTCAATCAATCAAGGAGTAAAAATGGCTAAACATGCAGCTAAACACTTCATCGGTATTGTTACTACTTGATCTTAGTGCTGCCTTCGACACTGTAGACTTTGATATTTATTAGAGTGTCTTAAAGGTTGTGTTGGTATTTCAGGGTCAGCACTAGGCTGGTTCTATTCCCATCTATCAGACAGGACGCATCGAGTGGTCCATGGCAATACGTCCTCTGAGCTCTATAATGTTAAGTGTGGTGTCCCACAGGGATCGATACTCGGACCGATTCTATTTAATATTTATATGATTCCACTTGGGGACATAATACGTAAATATAATAAAGTGGAGCCTCAGTTTTCGAACGTCCCGTTTCTTGAACAAATCGCTATTCGAACAAAAAATTGGACATTTTTTTGCTTCGGATGTCGGACGAAATTTTGTTGTCGAATTTCGCGGGATCAGCCGAGAGGACCCGCATGCCAACTGACTCCATTTGTTATTACATTCTCGTTACTCTGAGGATTGCATCAACTCTAATCATGCCTCCAAAGGAAGCAAGTGGGGGCAGTAAAGCCACCCTAAAACACAAACACGCTCCTAAAGCAATACGACAGTGAGCGCCCGGCACGCTGCGGTTGCGTAGTCGGACCAAATTAAGCTCCCTGCGCACTGAGGTCCACTTAAATTTTGGAAAGTCCATTAGGACTTTAAAAATATTTTCTAAATTTTAGCGACTGCTCTGTCACAATAATGCGACCAGCATGGTGCAGTTGCGCAATCGGTGGCGCGCTACAGTTGCGCGTTCGGCGGTGCGCTGCAGTTGCGCGATCAGACAAAATTAAGCTCCCTGCGCACTGAGGTCCACTTAAATTTTGGAAAGTACATCAGAACTTTAAAAATATTTTCTAAATTTCAGCGACGGCTCTGTCACAATAATGCAACCAGCGTGGTACAGTTGCGCGGTCGGCAACGCGCTACGGTTGCGCATTCGGTGGTGTGTTGCAGTTGCGCTGTCGGAAGAATATGCGCAAATGAAAAAATGCTTTAAAAAGCCGTTTTTTTGTTGCTTGGAACGGATTTTTTTTTTCCATTATTTGTACTGGGAAAACATGATTCGGAATTCGAACAATTCACTTCTCGAACAGCCTTCTGGAACGGATTGGGGTCGAAAACCGAGGCTCCACTGTATTAGTTTTCAATGTTACGCGGATGACAACCAATTATATATGTCGTTGTCGATGACAGATTCGCGGGACTGTTGTAATCTTGAGGTGTGCCTTACGGAGATGTCTCTCTCTCTCTCTCTCTCTCTCTCTCTCTCTCTCTCTATATATATATATATATATATATATATATGTATATATATATATATATATATATATATATATATATATATATATATATATATATATATATGTGTGTATATGACGCCCATCATCATGAAGTGCTTTGAGCGGCTTGTCATGGAGCACATCAAATCCGTTCTCCCCCCCACCATTGACCCTTTCCAGTTTGTGTACCGTGCCAAGCGGTCCTCTGAGGATGCCATCTGCTCTGCCCTCCACTCGGCCCTCACCCACCTGGAGAGAAAGGACTCATATGTGAGGTTGCTGTTTGTGGACTTCAGCTCTGCCTTCAACACCATTGTGCCGCAGCGACTCATCTGCAAACTCGACGAGCTGGGCCTCAGTACCTCCCTCTGCAACTGGCTACTGGACTTCCTCTGTCAGAGGCCTCAGGTGGTGCGTGTTGCGACAAAATCTTCGCCAGCATCACGCTGAGCACGGGGGCCCCCCAGGGCTGCGTGCTCAGTCCATTGCTCTTCACCCTGCTGACGCATGACTGCACTGCGACCTACAGCGACAACCGCATAGTGAAGTTTGCTGACGACACGACTCTGGTGGGTCTCATCACGAAGGGCGACGAGACTCGGTACAGGTCGGAAGTTGACCTTCTGACCACGTGGTGAGGGACAACAACCTCCTGCTGAACGTCAACAAGACCAAGGAAATCGTTGTTGACTTCCGGAAGGGTCACACAAAACACCTGCCGCTGATCATCGACGGTGCTGTGGTGGAGAGGGTGAGCTGCACCAAGTTCCTGGGGGTGCACATCAGTGAGGACCTCTCCTGGTCCGCAAACACCTCGTCACTGGCAAAGAAAGCTCAGCGCCGCCTGTACTTCCTGCGGAAGCTCAGGCGTGCATGTGCTCCTCAGGCAGTCCTGTCTACATTCTACCATGGCACCATTGAGAGCGTCCTCACCAGTTGCATCGCTGTCTGGGGTGGTAACTGCACTGAACAGAACTTGAAGGCCCTGCAGCGCATAGTGAATACGGCTGGTAAGATTATTGGTGCTTCGCTCCCCTCCCTGAAGGACATTTACACCTCCCATCTCGCCCGCAAGGCAACCTCGATTGCCAGAGATGTGAGTCACCCGGCTCACTCTTTGTTTGACCTTCTGCCCTCTGGGAAGAGGTACAGGAGCCTGCGCTCCCGCACCACCAGACTCGCCAACAGCTTCTTTCTCCAGGCTGTTAGGGCCCTGAACTCGCTACCCCCTTCTGCGTAGCGTGCGGCACTGTTGCGCTATTTTCGGGAATGTCTGCTGTACGCGCACTTGCTCCTTTTTTTCTGCTCCTCTTATTTATTTATTTATTGTTGTGTTATTTATTCAGCACGCTTTTGTTATACTTGTTTACTTGTTTGTCTGTTGGGAGCCATGTCTTGTCACCGTGGGATAGGGGGGAACGAAATTTCGGTTTCTTTGTGTGTCTTTGGCATGTGGAGAAATTGACAATAAAGCTGACTTTGACTTTGTTGTAAAAATTGTATTTGAAGAATTTGAAGCAATCTAGGACAATTAAAGACAAGACAAAATTATACTAAAATGTGACAAAAGCTAGATGGAAGAGAGTTTGAGCTAATGAATGGGGAAGATGAAACAGAAAAAACAGGAATTGTGAGTGGGTGGGAGAAATGGGACTAGGTGGAAAAAAAATCTAGAAATGTGGTGTAGTATAGAGGAGAATGAGGGTCAGGCACAGCAAACAGAGTAATTGTGTGAATGAAAGGATGATCAGTAGAACTACAAGATGAATAGATGGAGAAGGTACAGGTATCACCCAGTATCAGCTGATCTTAGGGGCATAACGATTCACTTAAGGCAGTGCTTCTCAATAATTTTCTGTGATGCCCCCCCTAGGGAGAAGAAAACATTTCGTGCTCCCCGCATGTTATTAACAGTAAAGAAAAACAAAATATAAATAAAAAAGAAAGATCAACTTACAATAAAAAAATAACTATTAATAACATAGTTTTTAGTCTATAACAGAACAGATTCAATGTGCATCACATTGCCTGAAATTAAAAATAAATTATAATTATTTAAACTATAAACATTCTTGACCAACTGCCATTTTATGCTGGAAAAAATACAATAAAATAATAATAAACATACATAATATTAAATTAAATAACAGCAATAAATAATATTCAATTCAAAGTAATCAGCAACATTAACTCAGGAGCACAATATATAAAACATTTTAACCTACAAAACAAAAATGAATTAAACAATTTGTGCTCAAAATGAGGCAACATGACGGAGACCATATCCACGGCTGCAGGTAATATCAGCACTTCTGCAATGGTGTGTTTTTTTTCTTGCACTGAGCAATTTGGTACGCTGCTTTATATGATGCTTACAGTGCTTGCTGATTAACTGAAGTAGCACAATGATTGTTGGCAATATTCAGGCCGTTTTTGCTGAAAAACCTCAAGCATCTTATCAGCGTGATTGGGGTGCAATGACTTTATAAGTGCCGCCTTAATTTATTTGGCTTCATACTGTCCGCTGCCAACATTGTAAGGCACAGTAAACACACCAGTCTTTCCTCGTCTCCCATCGTAGTCGCTCTGAAGCCGAGCCCTACGTATGCTTCGTCATATTTCCTTGTCTTATCTTTCGTGTGACTCTCAATTCTCTCATCTCCGTCTCTCTCCGCCGTTCTTTTCAACCCTGTTCAATATTTTTCCTTGGTGTCCCACTGCACTTTTTACCGCCTGCTCTGTGCTGTGTGTGCGTATGTTCCGTGCGCTCTACACTGTAGAGCGACTGCTTGCGCACACTCTTCCAGTGATACCGCCACTCCCACCTACTGCAGTGGACGTCTAACTACCCTTTAATCTAATACAGCCAAAAGAAAAGCTGGTGTCACACGCGCCAATATTTCAATCATTTGTTCTTTTCAGCTTTTGTTCGTACCTCTGAGTTGACCAACATAGTACATAGCTTAGTGACTAAGAGTGAATGTCTCTCTCTTATAGTACAGTTTTTTTAAATTCTCTTTTTATTCCATTTTTACAGATCCAAACCAACAGTGCATACACAACCCATCTGCTCTTACATGTCACAAATATCACTGACTGTATTCATCAACATCAACAAATTCAGGTTGATAAGGATCTTATTTTCTTGCATACCACTGAAGTTCAAACTTTCAACATTCAGAACAATAAACCTTTGGGGTGTACAAATAGTGTCAGGCAGGGGACAAGGCGAAGGACTCGGATGCAGAGTCGTATCTATCTGGGATTTATTCCAGCAAGCACTCAGAGCAAAAGTACAAAACAAAGCGCCTCTTGCGAGGGAAAACACGGGGCAAAAAGTACAAACAAAAGGCGTCGCACTGTGGCGAGTCAAAAGGCTAAAAGTACAAATCAAAACGCCTCTTTCGAGGGAAAACGTGTAGCAAAAAGTACCAACAAAAGGAGTCGCACTGGAACGAGACAAAAGGGCGCTGGAGACCCAGGCACAACCAAAAGCGTCGCTCGGCGGCGAGACAAAAAGGAGAGTTCTTTCAGAGAGTTCGGACATCAAGGAATCGCTGGTGGTCGGGACGAGGCTAGACACACTGGCACAAGACAAGGGGAAGACACGGACTAAATACACACAAACGGGCGGGGACACAGGTGATGACAATTAGTATCGATTACGCGGGTGCACACAATCGGGATCAGGGAAGACAAGACAACCAACACCGAGGAAGGAAACACGAACTGAAACGGAAGGAATGACAAAATAAAACCGGAAGTAAAGTTACGACAATTGACGAGACAAAAAACTGAAAAAATAAACGCGACCGCATGACAGAACCCCCCCCCCTAGGGCCGGATCCCAGACGGCCCAGGAGCCCCAGGGTGAGCCGCATAGAAGTCCTCAAAAAGTCCCGGGTCCAAAATATAACTAGGCGGCACCCATTGCCGCTCCTCCGGTCCATAACCCTCCCAGTCCACCAGGTACTGCCAGCCCCGGCCTCTTCTGCGCACATCCAATAGTTCTTTGACGGTGTAGGCCGTCCCACCGTCCACAGTCCGCGGAGGCGGAGGGGGCGCCGGATCCGGCACCAACGGGCTGTCCACCACCGGCTTGACCTTCCCAACGTGAAAGGTGGGGTGGACTGCAAGGGACCTGGGCAAGCGTAGACGCACCGCGGCCGGGTGCACGACCTTGGCGATGGGGAACGGACCCACGAAGCGAGGCGCCAGTTTCCTGGAGTCCCCCCGGTGGGGAAGATCCTTGGTGGATAGCCAGACACGTTGACCTCTCTGGTACACGGGCGCCGGACGTCTCCTCCGGTCAGCCATCCGCTTTACCCGGTCCCCCTGTCGGACCAGCGTGGCCCGAGCCGCCGACCAGACGCGATGACAGCGGCGCACCAAGGCGTGGGCCGAAGACACCGTCACCTCCGGCTCGCTGTCAGGGAAGACAGGGGGCTGGTAGCCAAACACACACTTGAAGGGGGACATACCTGTAGCCGTGGTGGGCAGGGAGTTGTGGGCATACTCCACCCAGGAGAGGTTCTTGCTCCACGAGGAGGGGTTCTGGGAGACCAGGCAGCGGAGACTGGTCTCCAACTGTTGATTAATACGTTCTGTCTGTCCGTTTGCCTCCGGGTGATAGCCTGACGTGAGACTCACGGTTGCCCCTATGAGCTTGCAAAACTCCCGCCAAAACCTGGATACGAATTGGGGCCCTCTATCGGAAACTATGTCTTTCGGGAACCCATGAACCCGGAATATGTGGTCCATCATCACGGTGGCCGTTCGTTTAGCGGACGGGAGCTTGGGCAAGGCGATAAAATGAGCCATCTTTGAAAATCTATCCACCACTGTGAGTATGGTGGTTCGCCCATGCGAGGTCGGAAGCCCGGTGACGAAGTCCATAGATATCTCCGCCCACGGGCGCGAAGGAATGGGTAGGGGATGCAGCAACCCCATGCGGGCGCCGTGGGCGTTCTTATTCCGGGCGCAGACGGGACAGGCGGCAACGTATTCCTTGACGTCTGCCCTCATGGAGGGCCACCAGAATCGCTGCTGGATTACGAACAGCGTTCGGCGCATGCCCGGATGGCAGGAGAGTCTGGAGGTGTGAGCCCAATGGATGACTTGGGATCGTAATTGAGCAGGGACAAATAGTCGGTTCTCAGGGCAACCACTAGGGGGTGGTTCGTTACCATTGGCCTGCTGTACCCGGCCTTCGATAGGCCAGGTCACGGCTCTAACCAGGCAATGAGAAGGCAGGATAGTCTCAGGCTTCTTAATTTCTGGGTCCGAGTTGAAAACACGGGAGAGGGCGTCAGGCTTGGTGTTCTTGGTTCCCGGTCTGTAGGACAAAGTGAAGTTAAAACGATTGAAAAAAAGTGACCAGCGGGCTTGGCGTGAATTCAGTCTCTTAGCTGACTTAATGTATTCTAAATTTTTATGGTCTGTCCAGACCAAAAAAGGCTGCTGTGCTCCCTCTAACCAATGTCTCCATTCTTCTAATGCCAGCTTGACTGCCAACAGTTCGCGATCCCCCACGTCATAATTCTGTTCGGCGGGCGTCAGCCGTCGAGACAGGAACGCGCACGGATGGAGCTTGTTGTCGCTCTTGGCCCTCTGCGAAAGGATGGCACCTACTCCTTGATTGGAGGCGTCCACCTCCACCACAAACTGCCGCGACGGATCAGGGAGCGTGAGGATGGGAGCGGTGCTGAAACGGTTCTTTAGCTCCTGGAAGGCCGCCTCCGCCTCTGCTGACCAGCGGAAGGGGACTTTAGGAGACGTGAGCGCGTGCAAGGGAGCCGCTGTGGCACTGAAGCCCTTAATGAATCGCCGATAAAAATTGGCAAAGCCCAGGAATTGTTGCACCTTCTTGCGTGAGTCAGGGGTAGGCCATTCCGTTACCGCGCTTACTTTCGCCGGGTCCATCTCTACTTTGCCCGGGGCTACGATGAAGCCGAGAAAAGAAACGGTGCTCTTGTGAAATTCACTTTTCTCGGCCTTTACGTATAGTTGGTGTTCCAGGAGTCGTTGCAACACCGTCTCGACGTGAACCCTATGGGTCTTCAGATCTGGGGAGTAAATCAAAATATCGTCCAAATATACGTACACAAACCGGTCCAAACAGTCTCTCAAAACATCGTTTATCATGGCCTGAAACACAGCGGGAGCATTGGTGAGGCCAAATGGCATGACGCGGTATTCAAAATGTCCTCGATGCGTGTTGAACCCTGTCTTCCATTCGTCCCCTTCCCGGATGCGCACCAGATGGTAGGCGTTGCGCAGATCTAACTTGGTGAACACCCGGGCTTGCTGTAATTGGTCGAACACGGTCGACATCAGTGGGAGCGGATACCGATTCTTGATGGTGATCTGATTGAGGGGACTATAATCAATGCAGGGACGTAGGGTGCCGTCCTTCTTGCCCACGAAAAAGAACCCCGCCCCCGCAGGCGACGACGACGGTCGAATCAGCCCTGCTTGCAAGGAGGAGTCTATATATTCATTCAAGGCTTGCTTCTCAGGTCCCGAGAGAGAATACAGCCTCCCCTTGGGTATCGTTGATCCCGGCAGCAGGTCAATGGCGCAATCATACGGACGGTGGGGAGGCAGAGAGGTAGCCTTGGCCTTGCTGAATACCTCGGCCCATTGGTGGTAACACGCAGGGACCCCGGTTAAGTCTGGGGTTGGCGCGTCTGGAGCGGAAGGCACAGGGCGCGGGTTAGACTTGATACAGGAATCATGACAGTCGGACCCCCATCCCGTTATTTCCCCTGATCCCCAGTCTATAGCGGGGTTGTGGCGTTGAAGCCATGGATACCCGAGAACGAGAGGGTTCATTGGTGAGGTCACGACATGTAGACGTATGTTCTCCTGGTGGAGGCCAATTGACAACGAGACTGGTTCGGTTATGTGAGTTATCTCAAAGAGTGCCTGTCCATTGAGTGCCTTAGCTTTCACGGGAGTGTTCAGTAGCTCAGTCTTTACCCCGCACCGGCGAGCAAAGGCCCAGTCTATCAAGCTTTCGTCTGCTCCTGAGTCTATTAATACTTCGAGTTCTATCTCTCTTCCCGACTGGGTGATCCTGCCCTTGGGAAGCACTCGCCCCGGGGACAGAGCCGCCGAGAAGGCGCTTGCCTTCAGGGTCCTCCTTACTGGACAGGAGAGAAGGAGGTGTCCGAGCTCGCCGCAGTAGTAGCATCTTCCCTCTCGGCGCCGCCGTAACTTCTCCTCCTCTGTTAACTTGGCTCTGCCCAACTGCATCGGTTCTGGCTCCTGGCGCTGCCGATCCCCGTACGGCCTGGAGTGGTGAGCGTCAGGGCCGGCTACTGGAACGAAGGCGGGAGCGTTGCTGCGTCGGTGCTTTCTCCACTCTTGCAGCCGGTTGTCAGTGCGGATAGCCAGAGCGATGAGGGCGTCGAGGTCGGTGGGAAGATCTAAGGGGATTAGCTGATCTTGGATGGGTCCTGACAGGCCCCGGAGGAAGATGTCATATAGTGCCGCCGCATTCCACCCGCTCGCCGCGGCCAGCGTGCGGAACCGGATGGCGTAGTCTCCGACGGTGTCTTGTCCCTGGTCTATCTGACAGAGTTGGCGAGCCTTGTCTCGGTCAGCGGAAATGGGATCGAACACCGTTCGCAGGGCCTGGATGAAAGCGGGGAGAGAGTGACAGGAGATGGAATCCCTGGCCCATTCCGCGGTGGCCCATGTGCGGGCCCTTCCCGTCAGGTAGGATACCATGTAGGCCACCTTGGAGCGCTCGGTGGGGAATTCTGCTGGGGAACTCTCAAAGTTCATCTCGCATTCTGTAATAAAAGCCCGGCTAAGGCCGGGTTCTCCGGAGTAGCGCTCTGGAGGAGCCAGTCTGGCACTGCCAGTCATGGGACCTCTTGCAAGGGAAGGAACGGGGGAAGCGACGGGTGTACTGGAGGTCGCTGCTGGTCCCGCGTTCAAGAGCGAGAGCACTTCCTGCATTTGCTGACCCAGCTTTGCTACTTGGGTGGCGACCGCTCCTCTGAAATTTTCTTGATTCCTAGCGAGTCCTCGGATCTCTTCTCCCAAGTCGCCCACCTCCCTCTGGTGCTGGGCGAGCAGTGAGGCATGGGAGCGCACTGTGGCGCACAGGTGCTCCGACTCTGCCGAGTCCATGTCTGGCCAGTGTGTACTGTCAGGCAGGGGACAAGGCGAAGGACTCGGATGCAGAGTCGTATCTATCTGGGATTTATTCCAGCAAGCACTCAGAGCAAAAGTACAAAACAAAGCGCCTCTTGCGAGGGAAAACACGGGGCAAAAAGTACAAACAAAAGGCGTCGCACTGTGGCGAGTCAAAAGGCTAAAAGTACAAATCAAAACGCCTCTTTCGAGGGAAAACGTGTAGCAAAAAGTACCAACAAAAGGAGTCGCACTGGAACGAGACAAAAGGGCGCTGGAGACCCAGGCACAACCAAAAGCGTCGCTCGGCGGCGAGACAAAAAGGAGAGTTCTTTCAGAGAGTTCGGACATCAAGGAATCGCTGGTGGTCGGGACGAGGCTAGACACACTGGCACAAGACAAGGGGAAGACACGGACTAAATACACACAAACGGGCGGGGACACAGGTGATGACAATTAGTATCGATTACGCGGGTGCACACAATCGGGATCAGGGAAGACAAGACAACCAACACCGAGGAAGGAAACACGAACTGAAACGGAAGGAATGACAAAATAAAACCGGAAGTAAAGTTACGACAATTGACGAGACAAAAAACTGAAAAAATAAACGCGACCGCATGACAAATAGTCCTCAAAATGAAAATAAAGTACAAAAACCAGAATTATATAAATGACAGTCAAATACTTGACATATTGCAGCCACTTCTCCCATTTTTTGAAGAACATATGCTTCTGAAGTCTTAGCGCAAATGTTACTCTTTCCATATTAAATATCCCATAGACAATGTCTATCCATTCATTTACAGTCGGCTGTCAATTTTCAGCCATTTCCTTGTTATTGCTTTCCTGGCTGCAGCGCTCAATATCAAGAATACATATTTATCCTGTGAAGATACATTTTCCAATTCAAAAGCACAAAACCACACAAATTCTACCGTAATTTTTGGACTAAAAGTCGCTCCGGAATATAGGTCGCATTAGCCATAAAAGGCACAATAACGTGAAAAAAAAAAACATATATAAGTCGCTCCGGAGTACAAGTCGCACCAAGAACAGACATGAACGAGCAACAACAGGCTAAACGATAGGTATGCTAACGTGACAAACACAAACGAAGAGCTGAGAACAGGCCTGACGTAACAATCAGAGTTATTCAAATAACTATTACATAAATAACACATTTATAAAACCATATGTGTCACTCCAATTCATTAAATCTATCAATCGTCCTTTATGGAAACGATGCCGTGTACACGCCGCGCCGCTGACGTCTAAATATTCTAAATATTCCACAGACCCATATAACGATATATAAAGTATATATCAAATAACTATCACATAAACAACAATATAATCAAACCATCTGTGTCACTCCAAATCATTAAATCCATCGATCAAATTCCTCGTCCTTTGTCAACAACGCCGCGCGTGCGCCCTGACGTCAGCCTTGTCGTTATTCCACAGATCTAGTATATAACTATATTATAGCGTTAACAAAGAACAAGGAAAGACGTGGGTTTGGTAAACGTCTCTTTAACAAAACAAGAGTTCAACGAGCCAACAAGTACTGAACTGTAACGATAAAAACATATACAAGTTGCTATACGAAATAAAATATATCAAATAACTATAACATAAATAGTTCACCACCACACGGCCCCAAGCACCGGCGTGGACTTCCAGGTGTGTGGCGGCGTGGACTTCCATGCCCGGAGGTGGCACTTCCAGCCACGGAGGTGGAAGAGAGCTCCATAGAATAGGACCGGGCGTGCGTAAAAGCCATGTTCGAGCCCCATCCAACGTCCCCGGACAGCCACCCGGCCGAGCGCCGGCCCACGATTTCCATCCACGGAGGTGAAAGAGAGCTCCCTAGAGTAGGACCGGGCGTGCGTAAAAGCCATGTCCGAGCCCCATCCACCGTCCCCGGACAGCCACCCGGCCGAGTGCCGACCCCCGACTTCAATCCACGGAGGTGAAATAAAGCTCCGTAGGACCGGGCGTGCGTAAAAGCCATAATAGTTTTTCAAACCTTCTGTGTCACTCTAAATCATTAAATCCTTCAAACTCTTCATCCTCCGTGTCACTTACAAACAAAGCCGCTAATGATGCCGGTACTACGTGGGGCCCTTCGTCATCCCGTGATCGAATCTTTGTCCTTTATGTACACAACCGCCGCGCCACTTGAAATTCAAATTTATTTATTTTTTTTTAATTTTGAAAATTTGTGAAAAAATTCACATATGAGTCGCTCCTCATCATAAATCGCCTCCCCACCCAAACTATGAAAAAAAACGCGATTTATAATCTGAAAATTACGGTAATTTGAAAGGAATATCCCTGTGGATCACCTTTTGTAATATCTTATGAACCTCCACCCAGAACGGACCAGAACACAAGTGATTCTCCTCTTGGTGTCCACATTGGCTCCAACAAGCCGCTGAGCTAGTCCAATGTCTCTTCCGTGAAGGTGTGAGAAAAAATCTCACCAGGGTGTCAGGAATGAGTTGAGCCAGGGCGACCAAATGCAGCTTGAACCAGGATTTATTGCAGGGAAAAGGAGTTGGAAGGGAGGCAGGTGGGGAACGAACGACACAGACGGGAGGAAGACTCACGGCCAGCAAAACAGACAGACTGACCGACATGAAGTCCCCTTGGACAAGATTAAAATTCTGACCGTGAGCCTTCAGACAGACCGAGGGAAAACCAGATGACACGAACAGGAACACTGGGCACGAACAGGAACGGACACAACAGTAGACACCGACAGGGAGAAACACACGGGCAGGGCTTAAATACACAGGGTAACAATAGGAAGCAGGTGACAGACATTATGGTAACGAAAGGGGTGTGGCCGAGCAAAGTGCAGGCCGAGCGTGCTGTGGCACGGGCGTGACAGTACCCCTCCCACAAGGGACGGCTCCCGACGTCCCAAAAAAGAAAAAGTCCAAGACTGTCCAACAAGAGCCGGGAGGAAATGGGGAGGTGGCCGCATGTCACACACCGCCGAAGGCCGACTGGGTGACGGCCGCTGGATCCACGCCGCCGGAACTGGTGGCGGCCGCAGCATCCGCGCCGTCGGGATTGGATCGGGGGGCGGCCGTGCGTCATGCGCCGTTGAAGCCGACGGGGTGACGGCCGCTGGATCCGCGCCGCCGGAACTGGTGGCGGCCGCAGCATCCGCGCCGTCGGGACTGGGTCGGGGGGCGGCCGTGCGTCATGCACCGTTGAAGGCCGACGGTGACAGCCGCTGGATCCGCGCCGCCGGAACAAGTGGCGGCCGCAACATCCGCGCCGTCGGATCTGTTTTGGGGGGGGGGGGCAACCGTGCATCTTGCGTCGCTTGAACTCATCTCCTTGGCGACCATGCAACAGTTGCGGGAGCCGGCAAAGGGTTGGTCCAAGCGCTGGTCGCTGTGATGGTCGGTGTCTTCTGTCAGGAATGAGTTGAGCCAGGGCGACCAAATGCAGCTTGAACCAGGATTTATTGCAGGGAAAAGGAGTTGGAAGGGAGGCAGGTGGGGAACGAACGACACAGACGGGAGGAAGACTCACGGCCAGCAAAACAGACAGACTGACCGACATGAAGTCCCCTTGGACAAGATTAAAATTCTGACCGTGAGCCTTCCTCCCGTCTGTGTCGTTCGTTCCCCACCTGCCTCCCTTCCAACTCCTTTTCCCTGCAATAAATCCTGGTTCAAGCTGCATTTGGTCGCCCTGGCTCAACTCATTCCTGACACAGGGTTTTCCAACAAAACTCTCGCCATATATCCGAGTGAGAAGTCTTCCACTGCATCATGGACAACTTTTCCCAACCTTCTCCAGTAAAAGAGACGTTTACTTCTCAGTCCTATCTTTGTTTGATATACTCTGTCCCCTTTTCTGTTGCTGTAGACCAGTGGTCCCCAACTTTTTTGGCGCCACGGACCGGTTACGGGTCAGAAATATTTTTGCGGCCCGGCCTTTATATAAATAAATAATATATTTAGATAAACTAATAATACATTTATAATAAATATATAAGCATGATGAAATAAAATGATATGACTGGCACAAAAACAAGTATAAAGGACATAAAAATAAAACTCACCATTACGTTGATTTAGTGGGAGCACTGAGCTTGTTTCTCTGAAACGAGCCGGTCCCATCTAGGTGTAATCGGAGACAATGACACCCGAAGTGGTTAAGGTTTGTCTTTACATGCAGGATGCTTGGTATCCATGTGCCGAAGCAGTTTTGAAGGCTTCATTGCCTCGTTAGCTAGCCTTTCGCCACATATTATGCAGAGTGGGCTTGGCACGTGTCAAAGTCACCTGTGGCGATAAATCCATATTTTAAGTAGGACTCCAGAAATGTTCTTTTAAATACAGCTTTCCTTTTCTTAGAAGTCGTAGCCTCTTCTTCTTCCGTCTCCTCATTGGGCTTTTTTCCCTTTCCAAACATCTCTGTCTTGCTCATTTTTGCTTGCTTCGCGGGCTTGACTGAGGTGACATGTCACGTGACCGAGACGAGCGTCTTGATCTGAACCGACGGATGTAATTGGGAGAGAATCGCCAATTTTTTAAAATATTTTTTCAAAATAAATTCTTACTCATTTTTGCTAGCTTCGCGGGCTCGACTGGGGAAACATGTCACGTGACCGGGACGAGCGTCTTGACCTGAATTAATTGATCGTTGATAAAACTTTTGTTTTTTTCCTGTGCGGCTTGGTGGCCCGGTACCAAGTGACCCACGGACCGGTCCGCGGCCCGGTGGTTGGGGACCACTGCTGTAGACAATTATAAACCCTTTGAATTGTTTTCTTGGTTACTACCCTTGATAAGCATCCACATAAATCCCAATACAGTCATCCCTCGCTACATCGTGGTTTGTTTATTGCGGTTTCTTTCTAAATTAAAAAAATAATAATAAAATTCAAAATAAAACTTCTAATTTGGGGAATTATGGCACGAAAGTTGCCCACACGCCAGTAGAAGGCAGGGAGTGCCCACACAATTGCAGTGTGTATACCTGTACCTTTTTATGAAAATTGTTATAATAACAAGAGTTCTAAAAACATTATTACAGTGTTGCACCTTGTTATAGAAAAATTTGTTAAGAATTCTCCACGTTATGTTATTCAGTCGTGCTTTGATTTGAGGTGTGGTGCTTTATTTTGAAAGCCGTTTTCAGGCGATACCACTTCCTGTTTCACGTTCGTGTACATACATGTTACAGTGGTACAGCAGTCATTGACGATGTAAGTGGGTCTCCTAACAAGAGAAATGACCGATCACATATGTCTAACCTTTAGGACAATGTAGTGTTGCTCCAAATGTCGATTTACATTCCTTTAGAGGTCCGTTTTTGTGTTAGCACGATCATGAATTAGCATCTTTCCGCTAACTTGTTAGCCTGCCCAGTACTTCTTGTTAACATGTTACACACACACACACGTATAATATTTTTCGGACTATAAGTCGCATTTTTTTTCATAGTTTGGGTGGGGGGGCGACTTATACTCAGGAGCGACTTATATGTGAAATTATTCACACATTTTTACTTGATCATTAACACACATTACTTACTTACTAGTATAGTTGATCTCTTCACATGTTATTTTCACTTTAAACTGAATGAGGGCGCACTATGGCTGTGGAATAATTGGAGCCTCATTGACAATGAGTTCCATTCACTGACTTCCGGAGTCAGGAGATTTAATGATTTGGAGTGACACAGATCGTTCGATAAACTTGTTATTTATGTTATAGTTATTTGACATATATGATCGGCCTCCAAACAAGACAAGCACAGACTGCAACGGACAATCAGGACTGCAGAAAAGATAATCGGAATCAACCTCCCATCTATCCAGGACTTGTACCTGTACAGGACCAGGAAACGTGCAAGTAACATCTCCACAGACCCTTCTCACCCAGATTGCAGTCTGTTCGAACTATTCCCCTACGGACGGCGTTATAGAGCCCTGTACGCCAAAACCAGCAGACACAGAGACAGCTTCTTCCCCCAGGCTGTCGCTCTGATGAACGACAGCCTGAGGTGTTTGGGTCACAAAGAAGAACGTTTGTGAGACGCAGAACAAATGAAAAGATGCTGGAAGAATGCCTGACGCCATCTGTTAAGCATGGAGGAGGTAATGTGATGGTCTGGGGTTGCTTTTGTGCTGGTAAGGTGGGAGATTTGTACAAGGTAAAAGGGATTCTGAATAAGGAAGGCTATCACTCCATTTTGCAACGCCATGCCATACCCAGTGGACAGTGCTTGATTGGAGCCAATTTCATCCTACAACAGGACAATGACCCCAAACACACCTCCAAATTGTGCGAGAACTATTTAGAGCAGAAGCAGGCAGCTGGTATTCTATCGGTAATGGAATGGCGCAGTCACCAGATCTGAACCCCATTGAGCTGTTGTGGGAGCAGCTTGACCGTATGGTACGCAAGAAGTGCCCATCCAACCAATCCAACTTGTGGGAGCTGCTTCTGCAATTTCTCCAGATTACCTCAACGAATTAACAGCTAGAATGCCAAAGGTCTGCAATGCCGTAATTGCTGCAAATGGAGGATTCTTTGACGAAAGCAAAGTTTGATGTAAAAAAAATCTTATTTCAAATACAAATCATTATTTCTAACCTTGTCAATGTCTTGACTCCATTTTCTATTCATTTCAAAACGTTTGGTGGTGAATAAGTGTGACTTTTCATGGAAAACACAAAATTGTTTGGGTGACCCCAAACTTTTGAACGGTAGTGTATATATACTTCCTTCCTCTTTATTGTGCATTTTATGGCTGATGCAACTTGTACTCCAGAGCGACTTTTAGTCCAAAAAATACGGTGTTTACATTTTCAATATTCATACAAAATTTTCTGTATGTTATTTATACTATTAATGTATTATTTACATGTTTGAAACAATTATTTAATGTTCTAATAATAAAATATACACTGAAATGGTTTCATATACACTTATTGACACAAAAAATGTACAGATGAGCGGGTGACCCTACTTCGCGGATTTCACTTAGCGCGGGTGATTTTTGGAACCAATTATCCGCGATAAACGAGGGATTACTGTATTGTATTTTCTCATTTCATATTTGTCGCTTCCTTCATCAGTTGATTGATGTAGTGTCGAATTCGGAAATATAGAAATCATAGAATTTTCAGCTGCTCAATTTAAAATTTATCGAAAGGTTTCGGAAACTATTCATAACTCTCTTGTCAATAAAGGTGCAGTATGCTGTTGGGCCCTGAGATGATCATCTCTTAACCCTTGCATCAAATATAGCAAGGACAAAATCAGGATCGCATATGCATCATCTCAGTACCTTAGCGCCCTGCTTCAGGCGGTGCCCTAGCACCCATTCACTCCAAAGTTTCATTGAAAAAGAGACTCATGGGTTACCTAAATTCCTCAAATTATTGGCCAGACCCATGTCTCCTAATGCTGCCTGAACCGGAAAACCTTCTGTTATAGAGGTCTCGATTTCCTTCCACTTTACAAAATAGTCTGGTTTGCACCAACATATTAACAGTCTCATTTGAGCAGCCAGATAATAATCCTCTAAATTTGGTAGTCCTACCCTTCCAATGGCTTTCATCAGTTGTAGAGTCCGGTATCTAATCCTTGGCCTCCGGCCCTGCCATATGAAACTTGAGAACTGTTTGTCCCAACAATGGAAATGCTGTTCTGGTACCTTTATTGAGTCGTCACCTTAAACTTAAAGTTAAAGTCCCAATGATCATCGTCACACACACATCTGGGTGTGGTGAAATTTGTCCTCTGCATTTAACCCATCCCCATGTGATTTTGATCCATCCCCTGGGGGAGAGGGGAGCAGTGAGCAGCAGCGGTGCCGCGCTCGGGAATCATTTGGTGATCTAACCCCCCAATTCCAACCCTTAATGCTGAGTGCCAAGCAGGGAGGCAATGGGTCCCATTTTTATAGTCTTTGGTATGACCCGGCCGGGGTTTGAACCCACAACCTTCCAGTCTCAGGGCGGACACTCTACTACTAGGCCACTGAGCTTATCGTGGTGGAGGGGTTTGCATGCCCCTATGATCCTAGGAGCCATGTTGTCTGGGGCTTTATACCCCTGATAGGGTCACCCATGGCAAAAGGGTCCTAGGTGAGGGGCCAGACAAAGCACGAGTAACATATATGGACCTAATTTTCCCTCGCCCGGACGCGGGTCACCGGGGCCCCCCTCTGGAGCCAGGCCTGGAGGTGGGGATCGAAGGCGAGCGCCTGGTGGCCGGACCTTCGCCCAAGGGGCCCGGCCGGGCGCAGCCAGAAAAGAAAACGTGTGTCCCCCTTCCCATGAGCTCACCACCTGTAGAAGGGGCCAAAGGAGTCGGGTGCAAAGTGAGCTGGGCGGCGGCCAAAGGCGCAGACCTTGGCGGTCTGATCCCCGGCTGCAGAAGCTGGCTCTTGGGACATGGAATGTCACCTCTCTGGCTGGAAAGTAGTTCGAGGTGGTGTGTGAGGCAGAAAAGTTCAGACTAAACATAGGTGGACTTGCCTCCACACATAATTTGGCCTCTGGTACAAGCCCTCTTGAGAGGGGCTGGACTCTCTTCTACTCTGGAGTTGCCCACAGTGAGAGGCGTCGAGCAGGTGTGGGCCTACACATTGGGGTTCACCCCGGTGAACGAGAGGGTAGCCTCCCTCCGCCTTCGGGTGGGGGGATGGGTTCTGACTGTTGTTTGTGTCTATGCACCAAACAGCAGCTCAGAGTACCCACCATTCTTGGAGTCCCTGGATGAAGTGCTGGAGAGCGCTCCTTCTGGGGACTCCATCGTTCTACTGGGTGCTCACGTGGGCAATGACAGTGAGACCTGGAAAGGCGTGATTGGGAGGAACGCCCCCCCCCCCCCCCCCCCCCGATCTGAAGTCGAGCGGTGTTCTATTATTGGACTTCTGTGCTCGACGTGGATTTTCTATAATGAACACCATGTTCAAGCATAAGGGTGTCCATGTGTGCGATTGGCACCAGGACACCCTAGGCCGCAGTTTGATGATCGACTTTGTAGTCGTGTCATCGGATTTGCGGCTGCATGTTTTGGACACGCGGGTGAAGAGTCAAGGTCAAAGTCTGCTTTATTGTCAATTTCTTCACGTCAGGACACACAAAGAGATCAAAATTAAGTTTCCCACTATCCCACGGTGACAAGACAACTGATCACCACCTTGTGGTGGGTTGGCTCCGATGGTGGGGGAAGATGCCGGTCTGACCTGGCAGACCCAAACGCTCTGTGAGGGTCTGGTGGGAACGTCTGGCAGAATCCTCTGTCAGGAAGAGCTTCAACTCCAACCTCCGGCAGAGCTTTTGCCACGTCCCGGGGGAGGCGGAGGACATTGAGTCCGAGTGGACCATGTTCTGTGCCTCTATTGTTGAGGCAGCCGACCGGAGCTGTGGCCGTAAGGTCGCTGGTGCCTGTCGTGGCGGCAATCCCCGAACCCTCTGGTGGACACCAGCGGTACGGGATGCCGTCAAGCTGAAGAAGGAGTCCTATCGGGGCGTTTTGGCCTGCGGGACTCCAGAGGCAGCTGACAGGTACCGGATGGCCAAGCGGAACGTGGCTTTGGCGGTGGCTGAGGCAAAAACCCGGGCGTGGGAGGAGTTTGGCGAGGCCATGGAGAATGACTTCCGGATGGCGTCAAGGAAATTCTGGTCCACCATCCGGTGTCTCAGGAGGGGGAAGCAGTGCACCGTCAACACTGATTACAGTGGAGATGGCGTGCTGCTGACCTCGACTCGGGACGTCGTGAGTCGGTGGGGAGAATACTTCGAAGACCTCCTCAATTCCACCTGCACGTCTTCCATTGTGGAAGCAGGGCCTGGAGACTCTGAGGCGGACTCTCCAATCTCTGGGGTCGAAGTCACTGAGGTAGTTAAAAAACTCCTCGGTGGCAAGGCCCCGGGGGTGGATGAGATCTGCCCGGAGTTCTTTCAGGCTCTGGATATTGTGGGGCTGTCATGGCTGACACGCCTCTACAACATTGCGTGGACATCGGGGACGGTGCCTCTAGACTGGCAGACTGGGGTGGTGGTTCCCTTCTTTAAGAAGGGGGACTGGAGGGCGAATTGCTATTGCGACGACACATTATCAGTAGGGTAAAACTAACCTGTCTCACGACGGTCTAATCCCAGCTCACGTTCCCTATTAGTGGGTGAACAATCCAACGCTTGGTGAATTCTGCTTCACAATGATAGGAAGAGCCGACATCGAAACCGACAGGGGAATCACACTCCTCAGCCTCCCTGGTAAGGTCTATTCAGGGGTGCTAGAGAGGAGGGTCCGTCGGGATCACTGATATCACTGCTTCTTTCCACAAGGGAGGCACCGCGTTACCCTCCAATATTGAATTAAATTTTGATTGCAACAGAGGTGCCACTAATGTTGCACTAATTCGGTCCTGCTGCCTTATTAGGTATAAAGTGCACTATAGACAAGGTGATTTCTTTGTCAGAGATTCTGGCTACCAGACTTTCCTTCTGCTCGTCAGTCAACCTGGGCAAGTACCGTATTTTTCGCACCAAAAGGCACACTGGATTATAAAGCGCACCCTCATTGAATTTTTTATTTTAGAAATTATTCCATATATAGGGCGCACCGGAGTAAAAGGCACATAAAATAGATCAGCACACTCCACATACAAACTGTACACATCATAACAGGTCAGCAAGCCAGTTGAGTCGTACAGAATTGCTGTAGGGTGAAACATACAGAAACTCAGTTTAAGCAGTAATATCCGGGACATGCAATACATTGTACCACCACTGTATTATACTTTACATCGACAACTATCTTCATCCTCTACTCTTACTAGAGATTAACAAACTGGTCTTTTTTTTTTTACTGTGCACATGAAACGTACCACATATTTAGAGTGTCAGAGATTTGCTCACTCCAACTTATTTTGCAAGAACCACACGGGAGACAGGCAAGTTCTTTTAGACACCTGCAGGTGGAGAGATCACTCGCTACAGGAATGAAATCTCGCCTCTCCCAACTGCAAAGGCATATTTATTAAGAGAAAGAATGGGGGTAAGAGTAGACTGAAAAGGAAGCCCTTGTGCTCTAGTCAAAACATATCAGGGGATGTTTTACGACCTTGTGTAGGATGAGACAAGGTAGGTTATTTATTACCGGTTGCATTCCAACATAATCATACGATAAGGATAATTTGAAAAACCCTAACATCTCCCTCCTGTTTTATCATATGATTATGCCACCGCAAACAACAAAGACAAGTCAAAAAAAAAAAAAAAAGCAACACTTTCCAGTGAAGATGAGGCATTACCTTAATACCCCAGATCAAACTTATTGTGTAAGCGAAAAACCTGCTGGCCAGATGTTATTAGCAGGAAAATTCTTACACGGCCCCGTTGCCACAGGCGACCAGAATGCTATCAATAAAAAACAAAAACACAGAAACAGTACATCATTGTATCCATCACTTGCGAAGCATTTTCGATGGTCAAATCATCAAGTTTCTGTAAAACATGCTCAACAGAACAGCATCTACGCAATCCACGTGTCATTATCGTCATCACATCCGTCATCTCTAAGAAGTTGTATATGAACTTGGGCTACAGTAGAGGACACAAACTTCGACACAGCAGACTTCAAACATGGGATAACGCAGGACGTAAACAAGCACAACACCACCAGCACAACAAGCACAGGAGACAGCAATTTCAAAAGCAGTTGCCACCAGTTGCCAGAGAATAGCCACGAAAAGAAATCAAACTGATGTGGGACCTTGTCATTAGACATGGCCTGCTGTAAGTTCTTCAGTGAATTCATGGCGTCGTTGATGTGGGTGTCATTTTCTCCTGGTATGTATGTGCAACAGGAAGTCCCAATGATGTGGCACACACCACCTTGTGCTGCCGTCAACAAGTCCAGAACCATCCTGTTTTGCAAGACCATCAGTCTAATAGCCTGAATCTCTCTATTTTGTCCATCGTTGACTTGCAGTGAGAGATTCACAAAGGATTGAAAACGATAGTTCAGTGTCTCGATGAAGAGCGATAGTTTCCCAACCCCAATCTGAGGGAAGAGCGCAAGGACAACTTTGTCTCCGACGGACCATACTTTATGGTCCTCTGGAACGTTCGCACCCCAGACAGGGTCATGAGGGTCAAAGGTTGCAACTGCTCTGCGTCGACGTCCAGAAGAGTTGTGTGCTCCTGTCAGCTGATGATGTCGTATCCTGTAGGTGTGGTCCGTCACCCACACTGGTGCACACACTCCTGTCCAGTTGGCGGGCAGCATCGGATAAACCTTGTGACCACAAAGCCACCAGCCATTCTGTATGAAGTATGTTCCGTTCGATGGTGTAGCCATGTTGGTTGGAGAGCCCTCACCACCTGAAATGGCTCTCTTATCTTGACACTCATCGGTGATGTCCAAAGCTCCCATCCAGTTTCCTCCTGGAGAGCAGTCGTCGTTAATGCAGACGTGGGTCTTGTTACCTTGGATGTAACATGTGTAATTCACTCCGGCTGGTCTCTCTGTGTAGGCCACTTGTGGTATTGTTCGTCCTCTAACAGTCACATTGAGATTTGTTCAGAATAGCTGATCACAGGCACCGTCAGCAAGTCCAGGGCGGTAAGGGTCGGCATCTTTGACTGTGACGGCACGGTGCTGATATCCAACTCCTCCCATGGATGCCATACATTTTGCTTCAGTGACATCCATTGCTCTGGCCTCCAAGCGAACTTGTGTGGAGGAAGGGGGGAGTTTCGAACACACATAACACCCCTCCTGTGTGTGAGCTCTCACAGTGAACTTGACATACCGGTACCAAGTGTTGGTTTCGTATGGGTTTCTGGGGTCCCATGACCAGTCCTCAAAGTTCTCATCATGCGACCATCGTTTTCCACGGGCAACATTGTCATTTGGCCTGTTCAGATGAGTCAATAGACCATAGCACGCTCCAACCACAACGCAGCAGAGGATCCATCTGGCATATGGAGCCCCGTTGCTACTAGGATGGCAGAGACACCGGGACATCCCCTCGCCTAGCGGAGTGGGGATCGATGAATTCTTCACCAACATTGAGACGTCTCACCCTAAACGACGGGACTCCTTTGTAGTTAGCCTTCCCCACCACTCCGAATTAGGGGTCCAGCACTCTCTGCAACTTGCAGTGGCTGAGGTGAATCCAACTGGGCCGTTGAGAAATCTTAACCGCCGTGGGAGTAGCAAGCAAAACTTGAAACGGTCCCTCCCACCGCGGGCTGGCCCAGTTCTTTCTTTTGATGACCTTGATGTAGACCCAGTCTCCTGGATTGATGGGGTTGTCCACCTGTGAGGGGGAGAGATCAGGCGGCAGTAAATTTGCATTGGACACATCTTTCAGTTTGAGCGTCCTGATTAGATAATCTGCCAAGGTCTGTTCTTCGTCTGCTTTTTGGAAATCTGCAGGGAACACTGGTAGTCTGTATGGTCTCCCATGTATGACTTCAAAAGGTGTTAGTCCTTTGGAAGTGGGAGTAATTCTCATATAGAGCTTCACTAAGTCGAGGCACTCTGGCCAAGGTCTGCCTGTTGTTTCCATGCATTTTTTCAACCTGCTTTTGATAGTAAAGTTTGCCCGTTCAACCAGGCCTGCGCTCGAAGGATGCCAAGCACAGTGGTTTTTTTAACGTTATTCCAAGGTGTACAGCCATGTTCTGCACAACTTGGTTCACAAAGTGTGGACCATTGTCACTGTAAATGGTTTGGGGGATGCCATGAGTTGGTATGATGGTTTTGCAGATACCTTTTGCCACTGTTAAGGCATCTGCGCGTTTAGATGGAACTACTTCCACCCATTTTGAAAATGCATCAATCATCACTAGGCAGTATTTGTAAGGTCCACTTTGTGTGAGTTCAATAAAATCCATATGCATGATTTGAAATGGATAAGAGGGTTTTGGAAATGAGCCTCTCTTAGGTCTCATGTTTCCTTGTGGATTATGTTTCACACAAACAGGACATGCTTTACAAATTTTTTTTAAGTAAGCATCTAAACCAAAGGTAGTGAATTGTTGATCTATGATGGACTTCATCCCTCCTGTCGACACATGGCAAGGCCCATGTGTCGCAAGCGCTGCTGCCTTAAAAAGTGATTTTGGTAAAACAGGTTTGTCATTGATGCGGTGGATATTATCTGTATCCACTATTGCACCTTTTGTCGTCCACATTCATTCTAGATATTCATCCCATTCTTTAACATCTACAGAGGTTGTTGACAAAGTACACATATAAACATCATACTTTCTTGGCAGTCCAGATCCGACACAGCAGATCATCCTGCAAAGGTCAAATTGATCTTTTAAATTGGAGGCATTCAGTGTTTTTGTTTTTGTTGAAACAAGCTCTACAAAAAAAAATTGTTTTGTTTTGAAACTGTTTTGAATATGAATCAAATCCATATGTTGTATAAAGCTGACTGACCTGCCCCACTATCCCTCCTCTTGAGCCATGTGACACGCACCATGGCTCAATATTACTCACCATTAGCATAGGTTCTTTGGTGGGGTAGGTCATTTATAGATGCCATTCTCTAATCTTGCCCCTCTTTTCGTCCATAATTGAATTTCACTCTATGGACTTTGTCGCTGCACATCTTTAAAAATGTTTCAGTGATCTAATCTGCTTCTTGTGTGTATAAAATTTGAAGTGTCTTTTGCGCTGCAGCTTTGTGGTTCTGTCTGCAAGCTTGTTACCTCTTGACACCTTATCAGTGTCGTGTGTGTGTGTGTACTGCACACGTGCGCATAGCTACTTTTCGTGGCAATTGGACTGTTTTGACAACTAGCTTAGCAAGTAAATGGATGCCCTCCCCGAATGGGGAGTGACTCAGCTAGCAAATGATTAGACATTTTCACTTTCTTGTAGTTTCTTTAGTTACTTTTCAATCGTTTTCTCATTGTTTATCACAAGAATCTTAGAAATTTGAATACGAATCAAAACGTATGTTTTATTTTACTCAATTGTATGATTTAGAGAATCCATATGTAGTAAAGTGTTGTATTACTACATATGATTCCATCATCTTTTAATTTGACTTTCTTTCCAAAACGCTTCTTAATTTCTCAGTTCACACATCTTCTACATGTGTTACTGGTTCTCCAGTTTTTTCTCTAGTTAACTATCAATCCAAAAGCTACGTTTTCTTTTTAGCATTCAACCTGCTCAAAATCACTCTTTCATCAAAGTCGCTCTACTAATTTTCTATAGTAGTCGCCAACGACTTCAATCATTCAACCTGTAATTTCTTTTCATTCAGGCTATCATTCATCAATGTTCATTTGCATCTCACACGCAGTCTCCAAAAAGGAGTCTTTCTATCACATTGGTCCCAATTCATCCAAGCTCACCACACAACATTCATATATCATTTTCAACTCAGGTTTCCTGGTAGAACAATCCACCAATCTAAAAAAAACTTAACTAAAACAAACAATTGGCAAATTAATCAGAATTTTTTTTTTGTTTTTAAATTTGAAGAACTCAATCTCTCAGATTTAGCTTGCATTTAGAATTTTATATAATCTTATAACACAACCAATCAATTATTCCTATTAAATGTAGCATTGCAAAATCTTAAATTCACAATTTAGCTTCTTCCAATTCCTGAAAGCATGTTCTGTCATTTTTTTTTTTCGTATTTCTCATGTGGGCTCGACACTTAACATGCACTAGTGTGGATTAGTTTCTGCTTGCAAACAGATTTCTCTCTTTTTCCTCTCATTTTTATCTTTCAAAATCATTTCTGTTCTGCGGTGCAAATTGGATAGACCACAGTCTAGCAAAAAAATTTTTATACTAAAAGTTTAGCCAATCTTCATCAACTTAACACATACGCACACACATGCACAGCTGTCGCGTGCGGAAGGTAGGTCTCAGCAACAATGATTCGTCACAGGCTGGCCATTTCCTGTGGTCGATCATGAGCTGGTCCCTCCCATGCACACGAGGACAGCACATTCTAATTTTATTTATTTATCTTCTAGAAGCAAGTTGCATTCCTTTACCACTTGATTTGCATATTTTAACTTTAGTGTAACACAATTTGAGCTCTAGTCATTTGTAATTTGGGCATACAAACAGCATTGTCATACTTCTTGGATGGACAGGACTTCTAATAATCTAAAAAAAATTCTAATAATCTGACAATGACATGTTTTGCTGTCATATGGGCATCTATTCTTTCTTTCTCTGTATGAGCATAAGAGGTCAAAGAGGAGGAAGCTTGTCGTGCTAAAGATTTGGCTTTTCCTCTGCTCCTTCCTCCACCCTTTGATATTGTTTTGCAAAACGACACACTCTTGCATAGTGTCCTCGTCTCCCACAGTTCCAACAGTTGTCTGAATCTGATAGGGGTTTTGATCTGAATGGTGGCTTGCGACCTTGTTGGTATCTAACTCTTCCTCTGCCCCTTTGGGAACTTTGGAAGAAGATCGTTGTATCTTCATTTAGATCATTATCATCATCTAGATGAAATACATCAGAACTTTTGCCTTTCTCAATCCCTTTATCAGCGTCTCCGGGCCACTGCATGTTTTTTGTAAACCAAGCAGTGTCCGCTTCCACCAAGTGTTTCCTCACCCAACTGCCCAAGTCAGGGGGGAAACCAGTGAGGAGCGCAATTTTAAGATGTTGCTGATAAGAACTGTCATCATCATCATTGAATGGGATGCCACTATGTACCCAGAATTCTTTTTCAAATCTCAATTGAATGGCGGCTTCATCACTTTTCAACTTTCTATCTTTTGTCTTTTGGATTTGCTCTCTTCTTACTTGTGAAGCTTTCAACCACATTTTAGCACAATCCAATTCACTCTCTCTTTTCTTTTTCAGTCCATTTTTCTTTCTATCCACACTCTCTTCTAAAACATCAACTACTATCTTCCACACTTCAACTCTCAACTTCCCTTCTACTCCATACTTTTTCTTCCACTTCGGCATATATTGCATACAATCTATATATCTACTCGCCATGTACTTCTCATCTCCGTCAAGAGGTAGAGATTTACCGTTTTTATTTCCCATCTTAATTCTAGTAATTTTAGATTATACAATTTATTTTTCTCAAAAATATTATTATTATTATTATTATTATTATTATTATTTATTTCTTTGACTCTTTGAGGATCCTCAATGCAGGTTTAAATCGACCTTTCAACAAATTACTAGCCTGTATTATTGCCGTGGATCAATGCTAGAACTGCTATTTAGTCAATTTATCCTACCAGTTACACACTCCCAACCACACAAACTCAAGCGCTTTGTATTTTTCTCATGGCTCGGACAAACCAAAGCCGTATCTCATAGCTCGGACAAACCAAAGCCGTATCTCATAGCTCGGACAAACCAAAGCCGTATCTCATAGCTCGGACAAACCAAAGCCGTATCTCTCGTGCACCTGTGTTTTTTTTTACGCGTTTCACAAACACAACACAATCACACAACTTCAGGCCTTTAACTTACTTGTCCCCTGGTTCGTTGCACTGCCGGGTCCCGTCAATCCACCTCTGTCAGACGAAGGCAGACCTAAGATGCTGGCCCAGCGAAGAATTTCCTTCCCAGGTCTTTCTTTACCAGGTCCGGCTAGTGGACGCTGGCCCGTCGACGGTGTACAGCGCGTCGTCCTCCGTCAGCCAGATGATGGGTATGAGAGGTCCCGGGTTTCGGCACCAAAATGTTAGAGATTTGCTCACTCCAACTTATTTTGCAAGAACCACACGGGAGACAGGCAAGTTCTTTTAGACACCTGCAGGTGGAGAGATCACTCGCTACAGGAATGAAATCTCGCCTCTCCCAACTGCAAAGGCATATTTATTAAGAGAAAGAGTGGGGGTAAGAGTAGACTGAAAAGGAAGCCCTTGTGCTCTAGTCAAAACATATCAGGGGATGTTTTACGACCTTGTGTAGGATGAGACAAGGTAGGTTATTTATTACCGCTTGCATTCCAACATAATCATACGATAAGGATAATTTGAAAAACCCTAACATAGAGTTTGAAAGTACATCGGATATGCAGGTGAGTAAATGCAGTGCTACATATTTCGAGTCAACAAATTACTGTCAAGGCAGCACAGTGGTTGGCACGTCTGCCTCACAGTTCAGAGGGTGAGGGTTCGATTCCACCTCCGCCCATCATTGTGTGGAGTTTGCATGTTCTTCCCGAGCCTGCGTGGGCTTTGTCCGGACGCCCCGGTTTCCTCCAACATCCCAAAGACATGGTAGGCATGGTAAGCTGATTGAGCACTCCAAATTGCCCGTAGGTGTGAGTATGAGTGTGGATGGTTGTTCGTCTCTGTGTGCCCTGCGATTGACTGGCTAAGGTTCAGGGTGTCCCCTGCCTACTGCCCAATGACTGGTGGGGTAGGCTCCAGCACGCACGCGACCCCCATGGGGACAAGCGGTATGGAAAATGGATGGAAATTACTGTCAAGGCTTTTTGCATAAGACAGCTTTTTTTCCACTACCTAGTTTATCACAGCTGTGCTGTACAACTATACCCAAACAGCTTCAGTTTGGAGTGGTTGAAACACCAACCAATATGGTTGTTACGTAGGCATATTATGTGATTTTGCTCTAGGATACTGTATATCTGTGACAACAGCATTACAAAAATACATGGGCCTGTCTCTGTCAATTGCACCAGGGCAACAGTTTTTTGTGCTGCAATCATTGCGACCAGCCCTGGAACTGACAGACTTTGATAGCTAATGTCCAAAACTAATTTTCAGTGAACTGGGCACATTTTCTATCTTTTAGAGCTGAAGTCTGTCAGTTATGGGTCCATTAAATTGAAGTTCCACAGTATAATTTTAATCAGACAATGCATTACCATACCTGAAGTATCCCTCAGACTGGTAAGCAGATCAGATCCACGAAGCATGGTTTCACAACCCACCTGACAAAAAATGAAAATGTACACAATATCACGGTATACAAATGTACTATGTTCTGCCTTTCAGGCGAGACGTACGTAATTTGTTCACTGTTCACACTCTTATTTTGTAAACGATGCTTTATTTTGGCAGGAGTGATGCTTTATTTTGTCGGACGTGATGTAAACCAGAAAGTGTCCGTGCCTCGTTTGACGTGTGCGAGGGGAGTGAGTTGCGCAGTTGAGGAAGGAGAAGCGAGAGAGCACATCGTTTCATGCCCAACTTGGGAGAAACTCCGACAGAGGCAAAGAAAAAAAACTATATAACTCACGCCGGACTACAAGTCGCATTTTTGGGGCAACTTTATTTGACAAAATACAACACAAAGAACAGACACGAATAGGCAACTACAGGCTAAACGATACGGGATGCTAATGTTACATAAAATTATTCAAATAACTATAACATAAATAAGTTTATCAAACCATTCGTGTCACTCCAAATCATTAAATCCATCGAAATCTTCATCCTCATTCACTTATAAACAACACCGCTGCTGATTCCGGAAGTACATGCGGCACTGAGGTCAGACTCATTGTCAGTTGCGGTTCCAATTATTCCACAGGCCTATATAACTAACATGCCGTGTTCAGGCAGTCCGCAGATATATCCAGACGGGAGACGATTTGTCGGTCTACAGTACCTTTATTGTCATTGATCTCTCTGCATACACCCTTCGTTCATATACTTCCTACTTCCTGTCTCTCCGTCTCCTTTATGTCCCCTATTCAACAGGTACATCTCTATAACATGTTCTCACTATATTAATTATATATAAACTATATATCAAATTACTATAACATAAATAACAAGTTTATCGAACAATCCGTGTCACTCCAAATCATTAAATCCATTGAAATCTTCGTCCTCTGTGTCACTTATAAACAACTCCACTGACTCCGGAAGTCAGTGGATAGATTCAGACTCTTCGTCAGTTGCAGTTCCAATTATTCCACAGGCCTCGAGCGCCCTCACGTGGTTTAAAGTGAAAATTACATGTGAAGTGAAAACTACCAGTAAGTAATGTGGTCAAGTAATAATGTGCTAATAATTCCACATATAAGTCGCTCATGTTTATAAGTCAATACGGTATATGTCTGACACTTCTTTTCTAGTTTCACTCTGTTATTGGTGGCAAGATATCCTAATAAAGCTACAAAACGAACAAAGGACGTCTTGCGTCATCAATTAGGAGTTACTAGCTCACTGTCTGGCTTGGACAAAGCTAACACTCGTCTTAGCGAAGACAGTACGGTGCGTGTCACACACACGCGCACACACGCACGCACACACACACACACGCACACACATATAGCACGTTAGCACAGTTGAGAGGGTGCGGGTTCGATTCCACCTCCGGCCCTCCCTGTGTGGAGTTTGCATGTTCTCCCCGTGTCTGCGTGGGTTATCCCCAGGAACTCCAGTTTCAAACTCCCACATCAACATGCATGTTAGGCCGACAGAGCACTCTGATTTGCCCGTAGGTGTGAGTGCGAATGGTTGTTTGTCTCTGTGTGCCCTGCAATTGGCTGGCAACCAGTTCAGGGTGTCCCCCACCTACTGCCCGATGACTGCTGGGATAGGCTGACCCCCGTGGGGACAAGCAGTACAGAAAATGAATGGATGGTCAGTCAGCCAGTTCCCCACCCCCGAACTCACCACCTTCTAAAGAGGTGCCATTGAGAGCATTCTCACCAGCAGTCTCTCAGTCTGGTATGGTAACTGCCATGTTGCTGACCAGAAGGCACTACAAGGGCTGTGAGAACAGCAGAGAAAATAAGAGGATCAGCCCAACCATCCATACAGGACCTGTACTCATCCAGCTGTCACAGAAGAGCCATCAACATCATTAAAGACCCCACCCACCCCTCACACAAACTGTTTACGCTCCTACCAACTGGAAAGTGCAACAGAGGTATGCGCTACAGGACCACCAGACTCAGCAACAGCCTCTTGCCACAGGTCATCAAACTGCTAAAGTCACTCCCGAAATCATGAACATTAGCCCCCCCCCCCTACAGTGGGAAACGTAATTTCGATCTATTTGTGTGTCTCAAACTGGAAGTGACCCAAATCAAACCGGAAGTGACCCAAATAAACCGGAAGTGACCTTTTTACACCGGAAATGACCCCGAATAAACCGGAAGTGACCTCTGCTAAACCGGAAGTGACCTTTACTAAACCAGAAGTGAACCAAATAAACCGGAAGTGACCCGAATCAAACCGGAAGTGACTTTATTTCAACAAAAAGTGACCCAAATAGCTACATCTGCACTAAGTTTTGCAATTTTTGTCCGATTAAACCCGTTTCAACATTTTAACCCCAAAAGTGAACCTCCTGAAGCTGTATATTTTGTTTCGTTCCAAATTTCAAAAGATTTTGGTGCAATTGCTTTTTTTTTTAACTCCCATTCATTCTCTATGGGGATTCAACATTTCCTCTAACTTCTACATTTTTTAACCGGTTCAACCCATTCCAACTTTCAACTGTTCATCTTTTGCCTACCTATTCCACAACTTCCCACTTACCCAAAATTCCAAACTTTCAAATTTGAAATTCAACCAAATTCTCAAAAATTTCGTTTTTCTACTCTAATTTCTACATTTTCAACCGATTCAACCCATTCCAACTTTCAACATTCCATCATTTTCCTACCTATTCCAAAACTTCCCACTTACCAAAAATTTGACCCCAAATAGACCGGAAATGACCTCAGGTAAACCGGAAGTGACCCCAAATCAAACCGTAAGTGACCCAAATAAACCAGAAGTGAACTTTTTGAACCGGAAGTGACCCCAAATAAACCGGAAGTGGGCTCAGCTAAACCGGAAGTGACCCTAATAAAACCGGAAGTGACCCAAATAAACCGGAAGTGACCTTATTTCAACAAGAAGTGCCCTAAATGAAACCGGAAGTGACTGAAATTTAACATTTGCTCTAACTTTTTTCGTCCGATTCAACCCGTTTCAACTTTTTAACTCCAAAGTGAACATCTTGAACCTGTAGTTTTCGTTTTGTTCTCAATTTCAAAAATTTTGGGGGCAATTTTTTTGTTAAATTTCCATTCATTCTCTATGAGGCATTCAACATTTGCTCTAACTTCTACATTTTAGAACCGGTTCGACCTGTTCCTACTTTCAACTGTTCATCTTTTTCCTACCTATTCCACAACTTTCCACTTACCAATTTTGAAATTTACACCAAATTCTCCAAAATTTCTTTTTTCAACTCTAATTTCTACATTTTTCAACCGATTCAACCCGTTCCAACTTTCAACTCCTCGTCATTTCCTACCTATTCCACAACTACGCACTTACCAAAATTTGACAAGTTTTCAATTTTGAAATTCACCACAAATTCTCCAAATTTTCTACATTTCTCAAGTAACTCAACTCGTTTCAACATCATTCGGCAGCATTCCCCAAGAAGTTATTCATAGTCTTCGCCTTCACACGCAATTTCTCCAGAAATTGCACTTTCTAGTTATTGTGTGAAGGCGATGGCCATATGTTATTCTACTCCATTCTCTATTGTTATGATTATTGTGCGAAGGTGATGGCCTTCACACACGTTATTCTACTCCATTCACTTCATTATTATATTTTATTCCCGTCACTTTTTTATCCTTCTTCTTCCACATAATTCATCCGATTCACTCCATTCCACTTTTGACGTATTCCAAATATTCACGAGATGAGCGCTTCCATTTTTCTCGTTCCGAAAATTTCAGTTTTCGCAAAATTCCCAAATTTACGACAAACTTTTCCCCATTCATTCTTAACGGCACATTCGACATTTCACATTTACGTCGTTCCAATTTGAAATTCACATCATTCAGCACATTCGAATCACATTCGGAAAGATTCTCGACATTCCCAAGATTGCCAAACTCAAAAATTTCACGTTTTCACGTTAAAAATTTCGACAAAATGTCATGAAATTTCACGAAATTTCGTTTTTTACCTCTAATTTCTACATTTTTCAACCGATTCAACCCATTCCAACTTTCAACTGTTCATCTTTTGCCTACCTATTCCATAATTTCTTACCTACCAACAATTCCAAATTTTCACATTTGAAATTCAACCAAATTCTCCAAAATTTCGTTTTTCTACTCTAATTTCTACATTTTTCAACCGATTCAACCCGTTCCAACTTTCAACATTCCATCATTTTCCTACCTATTCCAAAACTTCCCACTTACCAAAAATTTTCCAAAATTTCATTTTACACTTCTATTTTTTACATTTCTCAAGTAATTCAACTCGTTTCAACATCAATCGGCAGCATTCCCCAACAAGTTATTCATAGTCTTCACCTTCACACGCAATTTCTCCAGAAATTGCATTTTCTAGTTGTTAATTGATATTCAAACGCAAATCCATCAAAGTCCTCATCTTCTGTATCCGAAATAAAACAGTTGGGCAAGTTCGCCATTAAACATGACAAGTTCCCTCTTGTTCTCCCCTCGGAGTCAAACTCATTGTCGCGCAGCTCTTTGGCAATGTTCCCAGCTTTCCAGAAAGCTTGAATTGTGCCTCGTAAGCATGTCTCTTTGTCAATACCATTTTAAAGGGTCCAAATGCTGTTTGCTTTGCACAAACCGATCGTATTCATCAATGGCGGTGGAGAGACGTACGCTGTATTATGTACAGTCTGATTGGTTACGGTTACTGCCCCGATCTACAGAAAATGTAATGTCCTCTGATTGGTTCATCGGGTCTACATATTACATTGTTTATAGATTTTGGAATTAGGTCCATACAAAAGATGCACCTTATTAAAAGGCGCCCCTTCAATTTTTGAGAAAATAAAGGCGTTTAAGTGCGCCTGATGGTGTGGAAAATACTGTAAACAAACGAAAAGTAAAGTTGAATTTGACTTATTTATTGAACTGTTTGTCACCCGCTTTCCTCATGGAATCTACTTTTTTTCTACTAGATAATCACAGTCTGCTCGAGGACATTTTTTTTATCCTTTCCCGTCCCAATCCCGTGATTGGGATCATGGGAGTACTGCAGGATTCCTCAAAAAATTTCATCCTCTACCCTAGCACCGTATAAAACAATGAGTACCTTCACTGGATTTGCAGGCATCTTGCCCATGAACTGAGTGCTGTAAGGGTAATCCAACATGGCCATGAGTGTGAATGCGTTCCTCAGAAAGCCATTTAGCTGGTGGATGTCCTGAGCAGATGATGGACGCTTACACAGGGCGAATGTGGACTGAATTTTACTGTACTCTAAAAAAAAATTAAGATATAAATTACACATTTTTACATTTAAAGTCTAAAAACACCAAATTCAAATGTATCTGGTTTTAATTTCAGAGGGGTGTCAAACTAATTTTTATCGCGGGCCACTTTGTTTCACACACAGTTTCCCTCAGATTGCTGTTATGACGGTGACACCAAATGTTTGTCTCATATAACTGCATATACACCACAAAGTGATGGATTGCTCGTTTTTAAATAAGACATTATAGTTTGTTCAATTATTGCTCAAATTACTGTAAAAAGGGTAACAAAATATCCATCCATTCTCTGAACCGCTTAGTCCCCACGGGGATCGCGGGTGTGCTGGAGCCTATCCCAGCCATCAACGGGCAGTAGGCAGGGGACACGCTGAACCGGTTGCCAGCCAATCGCAGGGCACACAGGGACAAACAACCATTTGCACTCGCACTCACACCTTGGGACAATTTGGAGTGCTCAATCGGCCTACCAAGCATGTTTTTGGGATGTGGGAGCAAACCGGAGTGCCCGGAGAAATCCCACGCGGGCCCGGGGAGAACATGCAAACTCCACACAGAGAGGGCCGGAGGTGGAATCAAACCCGCACCCTGCTAACTGTGAGGCGGACGTGCTACCCAGTGCGTCACCGAGCCGCCCGGTAACAAAATAATTATTGCAAAATCTCAATATGATTTATCACACACGCCATTTTAAAAATTTGGTAGAGATTTTAGCAATGATTATGGAAGTTGACATGATCTGCTTTCGCAGGCCACATAAAATGGTATGGTGGGCTGGATCCAGCCCCGGGCCTTGAGTTTGACACCTGTGGAATAGTCCATGGAACAAATTACATAATTTACCTTGCCGTTCACCTAATTCTTTCAGCTGATGAAAAGCTCCTTTTACTGCATTTCTGCATTTTTGAGAAATGTTTTCAAAATCCTGTTTAAGAAAAATAAAACAAAAGCAATGTTGCAAGGGAGTTGATGGCAATTGTAATAGTCTACAAATACAGTTCTGTTTGCAAGAAAATCCAGTTTTATAGCCGTTTTCAAAGCACGAGGACAAATTGCGATGGCTGATTTTGCGTCATTAAAAAGTGAGTTTGAAAGACAGGGGCAAACCATCACTGTCCATAACAATAACAAGTAGGCACAGGCAAAATAAACTCCTGTAGACATATTTGAAATGTCATTGATGGCAAATATTATCGCATAATAAATGAATATACAGTATACACTAGATTTCATTACTTTTGTTCATTCGTATTATCACATCATTTCACGCTGATTCCACCGGATACTCTCGTGCAATTGATTTGCACATCAGTGGTATTTTTGTTCGAAGCGTATTTCCACTGTCATACATAATCAAAATCACCAAAAACCTAGTGAAATGATTTGTAGGTTACCGTTTTAACTGGACAAAAAAAGCTAATCGCTGTTACTGTGGTGGTAAAAATGTAACAATCATAATGATGAAAACAATAATAATTATAAATGATACTAATAATGATAAAACAGCATATCCATCCAACTTACAGCAGTGACATCTCTAAAAAACTGCCTTGGATCATCCAGCCCAGCAGTTGACAGTATGGGTGCACTAGCAGCAAGAGCTCCAGCCACAAGATTTGGATACTTTATACTCATATAGACAGAAAGCATTCCACCATAACTGAAGAGAAGAATGAGACAAATGCATGTTAGGGTAAACTTTGAGTAACTGAAGAGAATAATGAAACAAATTAATGTTAGGGTAAACCTTTACAAAAGTAGGATATAAAACATTTTAGTATTTTTATTACATATTTGAGTTAATGTTTGTGCTGCGGGAAATTGTTGAGATTTTTTTGTCACTCAGACATTTTTTAACACAAATATTAGATTCATAGTTCGCTCCATTTCAAACGTTAACAAAGTTTAATAAATACCTCTCTCACAGTCTGACACACAAAGGCAGAATGTGAAGGTAGAATATTGTGTATTTTCTGAGAGGCGTGGTTCCATCCCGGCGCTGGGTGGTTATGGGAAAATTACTTCTCATGACACAGGGATCTGTTGGGTTGACAACATTTATCTGAAATCAATCTCGGAGACGGTAGGTCTTTCTTGGCTTAGCGTTTTCTCTTGCGCAGAAAGGTGCACCCCAGACACAGCAAGTGTGGCTGAGATTCGCACTCTGCTCTGAGTTTTGCCGTGCTTTTATTGAGAGAGAAACAAAGGGGGAAGTGTACATGGTCGAATAGGTTTCCAGACAGGAAGAACAACATTCCATAGTTATATCCCATTACCACAGAACACAGGGGGTACGTCTCATGACCATTAGCTCAACAAAGACGTAGTCTTTAGTGCCTCTGGGAATACATTGCTGTGCCGTACTCATGACCTTTGTCCGCTTCAGCCGTCCCATGACAATCTCATGATCTGCACATGTCTAGCTAACTGTGGGGCTTATTGTATAGCGCGGCTAATGACATATGCCCCCAAGTCATTTTCACGAGGCCAGATACTGCGGAGAATCTTGCACACAAAAGTAGTTACATAGAATCCAATGATAAAAAGTATATCATTTCCAACATTCCCCCCTGTTTAACATTGGAATTCCTGGAAAACAAAACATCAACTAATAACTACATATGTGTATAAATGAGTATATGCCTACATAATATAGTATAGTACCATCAAAAAGCATGAAAGTTTACATTCCAGAGTTTATCAGAACTACAGCCCTTCATCCGGCTTTGGCTATGTTCGTTATAATGGAATGTATTTTGTTCTGGATCGTCAAGAAAAATAGGACAGGTAGGCGATTTACGCAACGCGGTCCCACTCATCTTGTTCACGCTGGGCCAACATGATATTCTGGACAGCAGACGCTGATGTCAACCTTTTAGTCATGTGACAAATTAAAATAATGCCGCATGTGGTCATTTGATAAAGTAATGAAGGACATAATATTGACACAATATCACAGCATACTGCAAAGTTGAAATGCTCTTAGTTTTGCCCCCCTTGCATATGTATGTGTCTGTAGTGAATTGCTCTGGGATCACTGCCCAGGGCCTGCTGTCCATCCAAGATCTTTATGTCCACTTCACTGTCCTCAGAGTCTCTTCCCAGGCCCCGGTCAGCGTCCAGGAGTTCCCTAGTAATCGACATCTCCATAACCAGTCGTCAGCAAACAATTCTTCTCCTTTGTGGTTGTTCGGGGCACGGGGATGATTGGTGGTCGTTGTCTCATCGGAGTGTTCAATAGAACCTCCAAGCGTCCCTGCATCTACTCCTACGATCCAGAGGGCCGCGTGAACCTAAAACAAACAAACAAACAACAACACTCCCCCCAGGAGTTATGAATTATCTTCCTTATTTCTCATTGTGCTGTCAGTCTCGCACGATTTCTCCTGTGACTGCTGCCTGTTGAATTCTGGCACGTCCTGTTAAAGCCTCCAAAACAAGTGAATCCAAAAAAGCATTGAATGTCACAATTAAATTTTATATGTATCTACTTACGCACTCAAACGTAACTCCACCCCCCTTTGACACATTCGCCCAATGTGTCATTAGGCATTTAAAAAGGAACCGGCAAACGTCCTACCACATCATCACGTCTTGCAGCCAGTCCTGTCGAACCTTGCAGTCATCCAGGATCGTCATCCCCAAGTTCCTGAAAATTGACTGTGCACCTCACACTCGGCAATACCAACAACGGACACTTGTGCTCACAAAACTACACAGGCATCGAGTATCTACTAAATGAAAATAGACACACAATGAATCATGGCGCACGGGGATTCCGTCCTGAAAATCATCAATCATCATAAAAATCAAAAGGGTTAGGGTTAACATTTTCACGTGAATTCAACATAAACTTTCCAAGACTGCAATCGACAACCTGCAAAAGTAATACAAGTTATAAAACAACCAGAAATCTGCTCCTCGGCTGGCGGTTGACGCTGCAATAAGTCAAGTGACACACAGAAACAAAGCCAAGCTCGCACTTGCCACAAGCAAGCTTAAGTTCCATATGTATGGTTGTCATCTACATAGTCTGTCACCTTGTCGGGTGAGTTCAGGTTCGTCATGTCATATGTCCATCGTCCTAGTGTTCGATATCAGTCCTGTCTTGTCCATCCGTGTTGCTGAATTCGGCCTTCTCCATGAACTATTTTTGTTGTTCATGGTGCCTTTGATTAACCATCGGCTGTTAGTCATCACGCTTGGGTGTTCCCGTCTCAGGTGAGAGGAATCTTACCCTCAACTGTGACCCTTTCATACCAACTACAAAATACTTTGGCCTTTCATACTGCCCTCAACACACACACACACACATATTCGTAACCACACAAGCGCCAATCCATTTGCATCTATCACTCATACAACAACAAACAAATTTAGTATGTGTAAGTGAACAGGCAATCAGCGAATATTAACGGTAAACCCTTCATTTCTGGATGTTCTTCCCAAGTGAATATTTCGTACATTCGTACCGGACCTTTACTGTAAAATTGCCAATTAAATGCCTAAAAATTCAGTCATTTGTACTGCTGAGCATGTTCATGGGTGAGCATGGGGAAAGAAGCAGCCTCAGTAGGTCCTTAAATAATCTTGTCCTAATCCATCGTTCTGATCGAGCACCTGGGTAAAGATACTCAAAAGTCTTCCTCCAACAGTCTACTCCACTACATTATTTTCACTTTGCCATGTCAAGGCATTTGTTTTCCGAGTCCTATCACATTTGTCATCGCGTTCACTGTCACTTGGTGTGAGTCTCATGCAGTGTTATTCTTAACTGTCAAAAGTTTTCATGGCTGTTATTCCTTGATCTTATCAAACTTTTTGTTTTGACACCAGAATTTCCCTATGAGGTGTGATTAACTTCTACTTTATTAATTACCTCCATTGAATAATCTAATCACCTTTTGACTGCATCCTAGTAGATCCTAATGCCCCATTTTTCCTTCTCCGAACTGTTAATGACTAAATGTCTAATTGTTAAGCTGGATGGGCTAAATGTGATTCTACTCTTATTTTTTACAATTTTAGCCTATCTGTTTCATCCAAATTTATCCTCTGACTATGATACTTTTTCTTTCTTCGTAACACTACACAATTTGTTCCTTATTTGTTTATCTTTTAGCAAGACTCCTCAGTTGTGTCAAACTCAGTGCCCAAGCAAGCTTCCATCCACTCTGACCCAAGCTCCACCAAGTTTGATAACGTCTCAGCAGCTTGGTGCATCTTTCAGGTCTTGTGTGTCTTTCGCCGCACCTCATTGTCAGGTTGTTATCTTTGGTTGTAGTCTCAGAGTCAACTCATCCCTCACTCTTGGATGAGTCCATTTTCAACTGAGTCCATTCTCATCTTGTGAGTTCCTTCACTCTTTGTACTCCGCCTCCGAGGATGTCGTTCTCCTCCAGGGCGTTGTGCTCCCCCCAAGCACAAATATAGTCCTTCTTTGCTCTTGCAAAGGTCAAAGGTGCCTTAGAGCCATGCACCATTTTTCTTGATGTTCTCAGCTGTCGGTGGAGTCTCGGGATCGAGTTTCAGAGTCACTGATGGATACTGAAAAAACAGACTGGGATACCAAACTTAAATATCATCTTCCAATTTGACATAAATTCCATAGTGCCTTCTGTTAATCAAACTTCAAATTCTACTATTATCAATAATCTAATCCACCTGAGAAGGACAGCGCCTTTCCTTCATGAGCGCTCGGATGTATTGTGATGGACCTCATTTGAACCATTTTAAATTGACAGATTACCCTAAACTTAAATTGCAAGTCTTAACTGTTATTTCTCTCAATTATACTGTAATTTCCAGAAACTCCTCCTATTTTCAGGCTACTATCTATCTTTTGTTTTCCTAACTATCTATCTTTTGTTTTCCTAACTTTGATTTTATGCCATTATTATTACCTTTCCACCTTTCCTGATTTGAGCCTTCAATTTCTGATCTAGTTTCCAAATTTTGCCTAGTATCATCTCTATTTTGACCTCAGTATTAATGGTGTTATGCTCACTTTACAGATATTACTGAACTGTCCTGAATTTATAATTCATTGCCAGTACATCGAAGGCCATTTCTCAGCTGTTCACTTTTTCCATGTTCCTGTTAGGCTCCACTATTCGAATCTTCGAATTTTCATATAGAGTTTCTTTTAGGTTCCTGTGTGGATCATGTTTCACACAAACAGGACATGCTTAAATTTTTTTTTTTCAAGAATCTAAACCAAAGGTAACTAATAGGTAACTAATAACTCATCTCCCCCCTGTTGTCACATAAGTGACACAACAGGCGTTGCCTTAAAAGTCATTTTGGCAAAACAGTTTTGTTATTGACATCGTCAATAGCACCTTATCCATTATCACACCCTTTGTTGTTTGAACTAATATCATTTTCAATCTTGTCAATCCTTCTTCTACTTTTGGTGTCCACGCGAATGTATCTTTGACTGCTAACGGCTGTCCATGAGCCACTCCTGTTAGTGGCTTAGCAATTTCAGCATAGCATGGAGCCCAAGCTCTGCTGTAATGACAGAAAAAAAAACATCAGTTGTTCTTCGTGGCAGGTCGTGGTGTGTCTAATATAACCTGTTCCCTGCTCTCCCTTTCGCTGAGAGTAAACCAAGATAGTTTACTTCTGGTTTTTACCCATCCTAACTTCTGTTACTTGACTTCACTTCCTCTTTGGCCTAAATGCTGCATGAGGAGAAAGGAATCTCATCCTTACACTTCCTTTGTTTCAAAAGCAATTATTATCATTGTAGACGAAAACTTGAATTTTTCTCTATATGGAGCCCTTTGAGACTGTTTGTGATTTAGGGCTATACAAATAAACTTGACTTGACTTTTAGATGAAAGCCTAAAACGAGCCATTCAATTCATGATAATCAGTCAACCACTGTGAAATAAGCCCTATTTTCTTTTCTTAGCATTAAATATGTTCAAAATCACTCTTTCTTCAAAGTTGTTCTACTACTTTTCACATAGTAGTCTCCAACAACGTCAACCAGTCAAGCTGTATCTTTTTTTTTTTTTTTTAAGTCAAATCTTGTCATTCATTCCTGCTCATTTGCATCTCACACACGCGCGCACACACAGGCACGCACGCATGCACTGTTCTCACTCTCCTCAAGCTCTCTTCAAGCTGTCCACACAGTCATACTACATCATTTTTAATTCACAGTCCTCATTTGAATCTGTCCTATCTCAAGGTTCTTGATAAAACAACCCACTCATTCCGATTTTGACATATTCCAAAAATTCACTCAAGAGATGCTTGCATTCAATTAATTCCATAAGCTTTTCATTTCCACAAAATTTGCAAATTTAGGGCAATTTTCCTTCCACTCATTCTTAAAGGCAAATTCTAGATTTCACCTTTACATTGTCCCAGTTTGAAATTCACATCATTCAGCCCATTTAAATCACACTGGGAAAGTTTTTAAACATTCCCGAAATTGCAAAATTAAAAAATTCATATTTTCACGTTAAATTATTACTTCTTTGTAATGCTATGGCATGCTCAAACTTGGCGAATAAAAGATTGATTAAAATTTCTGCAAAATTTTACAAAATTCATATTTCACCTCTAAGTTCTACATGTTTCAACTGATTCAATTCTGCTCGAACATCATTCTGTTGCATCTCCTAAATATTTATTCATCTTTTTCGCCTGTCTTTACACCAATTTCTCCAAAAAATGCATTTTCCAGTTTCAATGTCTCCTTCTTTTTCTTGCGGTGCAAATCAAATAGACCCCAGTCTAGTAACTTTCCTTGCACACTATTTTAGCCAATTTCAAAATTTTAACACATAGACACACATAAACACACAGAGAACACAAGGACAACACAAAGGCCCACAACAAAACACAGTGCACAAACAACATCAACAAACAATGCTGCGCAAACGTCTTCCTCTATTTGATGTTTTGGTTTTACTATTTTTATTTATTTTTTCTCACATTAGTGGCCTTCCAATAAGGTTTGACAACTGTATCATTCGCATACATCAGCGTCATTTATACTTTGGGGAAATTTAACAGCCTTGGTCATGCTTCTTGTTTGGTAGGAGTTCTTATTGACTGACCATGATATATTTTGCTATTATATGGGGGGGGGTTCAGGTCTTTTAAATTAGATGCATGTTTTGCATAGGAGCAGAAGGAGCTTCTGCCTCAGGCTCCTCTTCTTGAGCCACGCCTAACAGTGCGCCTACGCACTATAGCTTCATTGTCTGACAATCATACTTGCGGCCTCAAGTTTGGTAACTTATTTAACGTATACTTCTCATCCCCTGATACATTGTCAGTAACACTTTGATGGCCCCCCATTATAATCAATTTAGTTCAACATTTAAATCATAGGGATTTCTAAAGATGGAATGTTTCTTTAGTGCAATAACAACTTTCTGTGGTAATTCCTGCTTTGACCAGTTTTCTGGTGAGGAATTCCACAGAAATTTGCCATTTCTTCCCACCATGTTACATGCAGCACAATAGCGAGTGATACGTGCTACCATTCACACACATTCACACCGCGGAATTTTCTTAACACAACGAGGTGTATTTCCGTCTACAAGTTCCATCTGTAGACTGAATTCCTATCACTTGGAATTCACAACAAGGAATCCGCCGTCCTTACCCAGGTACCCTTTTTCTGGGGACTAAAATACCCCAACCACGCAGCCAACAAAGAGGTCTCACCGAGTCTCTGAGAGATTTCTTTTGAAGTTTCCGTCAATCCTCGCTGCCGAGAGGTGCTGAACCGGACGCCGGCCTGGTGGATGAACATTGTTCCCCAGGGCTTTCCTTCAGGCGTCCTGTGACCTCTGCCGTGCACGGATTCGGCGTCTTCAACACTCTTCGGATCAGCGAGCAGATTTTCAGGAAATCCCGGACGAGCCCCCAAAAATGTTGGGTTGACAACATTTATCTGAAATCAATCTCGGAGACGGTAGGTCTTTCTTGGCTTAGCGTTTTCTCCTGCGCAGAAGGGCGCACCCCAGACACAGCAAGTGTGGCTGAGATTCGCACTCTGCTCTGAGTTTTGCCGTGCTTTTATTGAGAGAGAAACAAAGGGGGAAGTGTACATGGTCGAATAGGTTTCCAGACAGGAAGAACAACATTCCATAGTTATATCCCATTACCACAGAACACAGGGGGTACGTCTCATGACCATTAGCTCAACAAAGACGTAGTCTTTAGTGCCTCTGGGAATACATTGCTGTGCCGTACTCATGACCTTTGTCCGCTTCAGCCGTCCCATGACAATCTCATGATCTGCACATGTCTAGCTAACTGTGGGGCTTATTGTATAGCGCGGCCTAATGACTGCCATATGCCCCCAAGTCATTTTCACGAGGCCAGATACTGCGGAGAATCTTGCACACAAAAGTAGTTACATAGAATCCAATGATAAAAAGTATATCATTTCCAACAGGATCTTAGTTAGAAAAATATTTTATTCCTGCTCATGCTGATGTCTCCTCGTTAACTTTTATTTGCACACCTCTGTGTCCGCACGAGTCTCCTCGTGTTTCTTTCTGCTCCTGAGACCCTCTCCCTTTGGGTCTAGCTTGAATATGCAAATTAACTAACGGCAAATGCCTCTGTGGGCTCTGTTCCCCTTGAGGCAAATGGTCACAATAGGGGCAATTACCTTCCTCTCCAGCAAGAAACCGATAACACCTTCACACAACCATAAACTGGGTGGGGACATGCAACTCTGTCTTCTCTCCTTGGAAGGCGCCACGAGGTCTACATGCATGTCAATCACTTTTACTTACCAGACTGTAACTTTAAGGTTAAGTTGTAAATTCACTATTACAGGACTGTCACATAAAATTTGAATATTGTGATAAAGTTCTTTATTTTCTGAAATGCAATTAAAAAAACAAAAATGTCATACATTCTGGATTCATTACAAATCAACTGAAATATTGCAAGCCTTTTATTATTTTAATATTGCTGATTATAGCTTACAGTTTAAGAAAACTCAAAAATCCTATCTCAAAATATTAGAATATTTCCTCAGATCAAGTAAAATAAAGATTTATAACAGCAAAACAAAATCAAACATTTGAAAATGTCCATTAATGCACTCAGTACTTGGTTGGGAATCCTTTTGCATGGATTACTGCATCAATGCGGCGTGGCATGGAGGCAATCAGCCTGTGGCATTGCTGAGATGTTTTGGATGCCCAGGATGCTTCAATAGCTGCCTTTAGCTCATTTGCATTGTTGGGTCTGGTGTCTTTCAGCTTCTTCTTCACAATACCCCACAAATTCTCTATGGGGTTCAGGTCAGGGGAATTGGCAGGCCAATCGAGGACAGTAATGCCATGGTCAGTACACCATTTACTGGTCGTTTTGGCACTGTGGGCAGGTGCCAGATCATGCTGGGAAATGAAATCATCATCTCCATAGAGCTTTTCAGCAGACGGAAGCATGTAGTGCTCTAAAATCTCTTGGTACACAGCTGCATTTACTCTGGACTTGATGAAACACAGTGGACCAACACCAGCAGCTGACATGGCTCCTCAGACCATCGCTGACCGTGGGAACTTCACACTGGATTTCAAGCAACTTGGATTTTGCTCCTCTCCAGCCTTTCTCCAGACTCTGGCGCCTTGACTTCCAAATGAAATACAAAACTTGCTTTCGTCTGAAAAGAGGACTTTGGACCACTCTGCAACTGTCCAGTGCTTCTTTTCCATAGCCCAAGTCAGACGCTTTTTCCGTTGTCTTGAGTTCAGTAGTGGCTTGAACATGGGAATACGGCTATTGTAGCCCATTTCCCGGACACGTCTGTGAACAGTGGCTTTTGATACCTGGACTCCAGCTTTAGTCCACTGTCTTTGAAGCTCCACCAAATTCTGAAAGCGACTCTTCTTCACAATGCTGTTAAGGCTGCGGTCATCTCTCTTGGTTGTGCAGCGTTTCCTGCTACATTTCCCCCTTCCAACAGACTTTTTGTGGATGTGCTTTAAAACTGCACTCTGTGAACATCTTGCTCTTTGAGAAATTTCTTTTTGTGTCTTACCCTCCTGATGGAGGGTGTCAATGATGGTCCTCTGGACAGCAGTCAGATCAGCAATCTTCCCCATACTTGTGATTTAGTTTACTGAACCAAGCTGAGTGTTTTTCAAGGCTCAGGAGTTAATTAGATGATTCAAGTGATTAGTTGAATACCCTACTGGTATACTTTTTCATGATATTCTAATATTTTGAGATAGGACGTTTTCTTAAGCTGTATGCCATAATCAGCAATATTAAAATAATAAAAGGTTTGCAATATTTCAGTTGATTTGTAACGAATCCAGAATGTATGACATTTTTGTTTAAAGAACTATCACAATATTCTAATTTTCTGAGACAGTCCTGTATATGGGTATATAAAAATATACCTCAATATCCATGTAATTAGAACTTAGTACAATTAATTACAATTAGTACTGCATGTTGTTTCCACCCCTTGATGTACAAAAATGCTGAAAATTGATTCTTTTTTGGACAGAATTTCTAGGCACAGCCGAGGCGTTGAGGGGGTCCGGTTTGGGGACCTCAGCATCGCGTCTCTGCTTTTTGCAGACAACGTGGTGCTGTTGGCTTCTTCAGGCCATGATCTCCAGCTCTCACTGGAGCGGTTCGCAGCCGAGTGTGAAGCGGTCGGGATGAGGGTCAGCACCTCCAAATCTGAGTCCATGGTTCTCGGTCGGAAAAGGGTGAAATGCTCTCTACGGATCAGGGATGAGATCCTGCCCCAAGTGGAGGAGTTCAAGTATCTTGGGGTCTTGTTCACGAGTGAGGGCAGGTTGGAGCGCGAGATTGACAGGCGGATTGGTGCAGTGTCGGCAGTAATGCGGACTTTGTACCGATTTGTCGTGGTAAAGAGAGAGCTGAGCCAAAAGGCAAAGCTCTCAATTTACCGGTCGATTTACGCTCCTACCCTCACCTATGGTCACGAGCTATGGGTCGTGACCGAAAGAACGAGATCCCGGATACAAGCGGCCGAAATGAGTTTTCTCCGCAGGATGTCCGGGCTCTCCCTTAGAGATAGGGTGAGAAGCTCGGTCATCCGGGAGAGACTCGGAGTAGAGTCACTACTCCTTCACGTTGAGAGGAGTCAGATGAGGTGGCTTGGGCATCTCATCAGGATGCCTCCTGGACGCCTCCCTGGGGAGGTGTTCCGGGCATGTCCCACCGGTAGGAGACCCCGGGGACGACCCAGGACGCGCTGGAGAGACTATGTCTCTCAGCTGGCCTGGGAACACCTTGGGATTCCCCGGGATGAGCTGGATGAAGTAGCTGGAAGAGGGAAGTCTGGGAGTCCCTCCTAAAGCTGCTAAGCCCGCGACCCGACCCCGGATAAGCGGAAGAAGATGGATGGATGGATGGATGGATGGATGGATGGATGGATGGATGGATGGATGGATGGATGGTATGTATTTTACTTTTTGTCACCAAATTGTTAGATGTGCTGTGAGGCATGTCAGGAATGCCTGGTGAGGCATAAGATGTGTACAAAATTCGTAAACACACAGAAATATACCACTATCAGTGCAGGAACACTAGTGCAGAGTCATTTTGTTACCAACATTTCGGATGAGTTGGGGGCGAGGAAACTGCAATGGACAACCACGAGAGACACACCAAGGTCCCAAATATGCTAGACTAGACTTGGGCAGGCACAAAAATGAAGTTACGCCTGTTTTTGCGCCGAGCGCAAGGGCTGCAGTCTACCAAAATAGGGCCCATAGAGTTGTATTTTCAGTGAGTCAGTCTAAGAGAAACTAAAATACAGTTCGTAATTTGGCATGGCACCTATTTGAGCCCTATATCTAGTTCAGGAATAGGGAACCTTAGTCCTACAAGAGCCATATCCTGCCTATTTTCCATCTCGCCAATACTGAATCAGGTGTGATGCAGCAGGGAGAAATGGAAATCAGCCAAAGTATGGCTATCGTACGACCGGGGTTCCCTACCCATGTTCTAGTTGAATCCTTTAAATAATCAATCAAAAACCTAAAATTAACAGTATTTAATATATAGGTAGAATAATTAAATGTTAATACAACCTTCTGTAACATCTGTGGAGATTTAGAGTGGATCTTACCTTCCACCAAAAACAATGACCGGACAATCTGTGGCTGACATTTGAAGTTTCAACACACTGATCATGACAGCATAATCTGCAATTGCCTGTTCCACTGTCAACAGGCCAATCTGAGGTATGTTGAAGGAGTCATTGCCAAAAGGGAGAGACTTGCCGTAGTACCTCTGTGAGGGGAGAACATGATTGTTGTGAAAGTTAAATGACAATAAGAGTAATACTGTAATATGTGCAAGACAATGAGTTGTGTCGGAGCAGAGGGAGAAACTGAAGCTGGTAATCATGTGAAATGAAAAGATGCCCGAGACAGTTTTTTGCCTTGGGTACCCTATGTATTTAAATGTACACTTTCAAGAAGAAGTCTAACTAGCAAAAAACCGATGGTTCATGATATGGATGACGATAACACGCCACCAATGTGGTAAGAAGGCCAACTTTAAAATAAGTTGACAGTCTTAACCCCTAAACCTGACCTCTAACCCTATCCCTGTATTCCTAACCCCTAACCCAAGCCTAACCCTTGTTTGAAACTCAAAACTCAATTTAAAATCCACTTTGAAACCCTAACCCTCGGTTTAAAAGCTCATTTTATTTTAAAATCGGACTACAACACTTAAACAATAAAATATACCACTGTCAGTGCACGAACACCAGCGCAGAGTACTTTTTGTTACCAAATTTTTGGATGAGTAGGGATGAGGCAACTGCACTGGAGAACCAAGAGAGGCACCCCAAGGTCCCAAATATGCTAGACGAGACTTAGGCTGGCACAAAAATGAAGTTACACCTGTTTTTATGCCGAGCGCAAGGGCAGCAGTCTACCAAAATAGGAGAGACATATCACGGAAAATCCAAATTGTTTGCTTTTAAATTATTTTTCTTGTGTATTTGGAGTCTCCGAGAGTGTAGAAAAGTGTAATCTATCCCTCCAGGTGCTGCAAAGATACTATTGTGATCTGTTTGGGGGGCTATTTTTTTACTTTGTTTAGTTTTCTCTGTTTTCTGTTACGTATTTTTATCAAATACATCACATCCGTTGGTGTGGGGCAAACCAAACAAGGTAATGGGTAATGCCAAACGGTTTCGCAAATCCGCCATCTTTATTACTCGGAGAGACTTCTGTAGTCGAAACCAGAGGTCCCCAACCACCGGGCCGCGAACCATGGGTCACTTGGTACCGGGCCGCCAAGCCGCACAGAAAATAAAAAAATAAAAATGGAAAAATTGATGGACGATCAATTAATTCAGGTCAAGACGCTCGTCCCGGTCACGTGACATGTTTCCCCAGTCGAGCCCGCAAACCTAGCAAAAATGAGAATTTATTTTGAAATATATAAAAAAAATTGGCGATTCTCTCCCAATTACATCCGTCGGTTCAGGTCAAGACGCTTGTCTCGGTCATGTGACATCTCACCTCAGTCGAGCCCGTGAAGCAAGCAAAAATTAGCAAGAAACAGAGATGTTTGGAAAGCTTCCTCGGAAAGGAAAAAAAGCCCAATGAGGAGACGGAAGAAGAAGAGGCTACGACTTCTAAGAATCGGAAAGCTGCATTTAAAAGAACATTTCTGGAGTCCTACTTAAAATATGGATTTATCGCCACAGGTGACTCTGACGCGCCAAGCCCACTCTGCATAATATGTGGCGACAGGCTAACGAGGCAATGAAGCCTTCAAAACTGCTTCGGCACATGGATACCAAGCATCCTGCATTAAAAGACAAACCTTAACCACTTCGGGTGTCATTGTCTCCGATTACGCCGAGATGGGACCGGCTCGTTTCTGAGGAACAAGGTCAGTGCTCACATTAATCCAACGTAATGGTGAGTTTTATTTTTAAGTTGTTTATACTTGTTTTTATGCCAGTCGAATCATTTTATGTCATCGTATTTATATATTTATTATAAATGTATTACTCATTTATATAAATGTATTATTTATTTATATAAAGGCTGGTCCGCGAAAATATTTCTGACACGTAACCGGTCCGTGGCGCAAAAAAGGTTGGGGACCACTGGTCTAAAACACTCAAGGATGCCAAAGTGGAGAGATAAAAATGTTCTGTTGTTGGCTGCATCAGTCCACACAAATCAATGCACCGTCCCCCAACATCAGAACCTCTCTAAAAAGTGCCTGGTCAAATTTTATTTTTCAAGCAGTGTTCCCATGTCTGTGGGCAAAGTCCTGCTTGTTCAAGGACGAGTGTTTCAGAAATCTTTTGTTAGTATAGAGAAAGATTCGCTGAAAGACTTCATTTCGTTGATAGTTCATTTCTTTCAATCTATGGAAACGACGAACACAGTAAAGCGGTAAGCCTGAGATGACACAAAAATAATATATTGTATTTCACTTTAATAATCAAGGATGAGAACGGCAAATGAAAAACCCACTGAAAAGTAGCCTGGGTCTGGGGGCCACATGCCCCACTGAGGGGGCCGCAGTGGGCCGGGGGCCACAGGCCCCCATTGGGGGCTGCAGGAGCCACAGGCCTCTATTGGGGGCCACAGGGCCCACAGGCCGCAGGGGGCCAGGGGCAACGCCATGGAGGGGGCTCAGGGGGAAAAGCTCCCTGGAAACTCATGGATTTTGGCAGTACAGTAACCCCAAAACCCTGAATTTCATCACTCAATTTCAAAATATTCCTGCTTGGTGGGCTATCAAGGTGAATATAATACAGTCAAGTCAAGTCAAGTTTATTTGTATAGCCCTAAATCACAAACAGTCTCAAAGGGCTTCTATTCTGTCCTCACGCTGGCGTGACGTCTGCCAAGGCTAGACAGATAGCGAACAACTGAAGAAAAAGGACGCTGCGGCCGCGTAGTTTGTAGCTGCTTTACTTGGCACACAGGCAGTTATTTCTTGTACAGGTATTTGTAAAACTGTAATTCACACAACAACCGTGCATCAGTAGAATGTACATCAAAATCACAGAAGATGTAGAAATGAAAACATATAAACTTAAATGGAGACGATTAGCCTACCTAACCGTCACATGCGTAAACCTAGCATAGCATTGTAGCCAAAAGTAGCGCTAAACAATCACATTTGCAATACTAGCGTAGCATTCACAGGCAAATGGAGCTTAGGATGTTAGCGTACATTTTATAAACACACATATTCAGAAAGTCAACTAGAATGTATAACTTACAGACTAAGATACCCCAAGGCTGAGCCACGAACCCGCTGCGACGATGTGCACTGTCTGGTAGCTGCGTACGAACTGCGTAGTGGCTGAGTGGGGGTCGAGTAACCGGAAATGAATGAACGAATGAAACCTAACCTAAATTCGGTCACTAGGGGGCAGTGTTAGAGCGTTTAACGAAAGAATAAATGGGATAACAGTACACTCCCCGCCTGGTATATTAAAAATATACCACTATTGTTATTTCAACTTTCAGCACAGAGTAAGATTACATCTGTGATAGGTCTGGTATAAGTTTTGACGGAACCGTGTTGTACGATTTTCACTTCGACCTTTCTGACCCTGCTATCGTGGCTAGGAATCGCCTTAACAACCGTACCAAGTGGCCATTCATTGCGTTTGGCTTGATTGTCTTTCAACAAAACAATGTCACCCTCTTTCACATTAGGTTTCTCTACCTTCCACTTCCTCCTAGCCTGCAGGGTAGCGAGATACTCCCGTTTCCATCTTTTCCAGAAACAATCTGCAAGACCCTGGACTTGATGCCACTAGGCTTTGTATAGATCCCGGAGTTCAAAGTTACCAGGGGGAGCTAACACTGGGTTGGCCTTCTGAGTCAGAAGCATTCCAGGCGAGAGAACTTCAGGCGCTCCACGATCGGTTGACACAGGGACTAAGGGTCTGGCGTTCATTATGGCCACGACCTCAGCCATAAGAGTGACCAGTACCTCATGAGTGAGGCGAGTGGTTGGGCCTTTTGAAAGCAAGCCGTCAAGGATGTTGTTAGATAAATTGTATATATATGTTATCATGCGTTCCCTAATGAGTACTTATTAATAAAGTTATTGCGCAGAATGCTTGCTGTTTTTTCTTGCAGACATCACCCAGTCCACAGCAAGTCAAACGATGCTGTCTGGAGCTTCCTGACCTTCTACACATCTGGGAATCCAAGAAAGTTGTTGATGTCTGCACATGTCATTTTGTCTATGCACTCTTTTCTCCTGACTACTTTGTTTCCCATAACATTCACTTTTCGTTTCTCATGGGATCCTGTCCGCGACTTCTAGTTTCACATAGAATCTCGTTTCTTCACTCTCGAGACTAGCCCACGCTTTCCCCCCCACCTATCAGGGGCTAGTCTCACATTGTAGGTAGGGCATTCCTTAATAAAAAGAGAGGGGTGTAACCATGACCTTTAGTGTATTTTGGATTGCTGTAAGTCTGGATGCACTCCTCGCGAGAAAAGATCAACATTCTGTCTCACTGGTTTTGTCTGCTGATCCTTTTGCTGAATCTGAACCTAACAGATTTTTGGGGGCTCGTTCCGGGATCTCAATAGGACTATTTCTGGTTCCGGCCGACTTTTCGACGCAGGACAAGTCCTTGGCCAAGGCATATAGAAACCCTTTTCACGGGGCTGTCTCGATCAGTCGGTTGGACACCGGAGTGGTTGACGAGATCATCCGAGGAGAAGGCCCAGCAGACTGTGAGTACGAATCTTGATTCTGTTGAAGTAATGAAAGTGCAGTGACAAGAGGTCACTTAAAACCTTGACAATTCTAGACCCTATCAAGTGCAATTAGAAACAGTAAATTCTGCTGGGATGTTGGAGTCCCCTGACTGATGAGTCAGTTAAATTCCATGGGAAAGCGGACCCATCTGTTTTCTAGAGAAGTACAGGTAATTTGGAGCAGTTAAATTCCGCTGAGGTGTCGTGGGCCTCCTAGTTAACCTTCCTAGCTTTCTGCTGCCATCTGTGGTGTTTTCTTAACTCTTGTTTAGCTGGTTTGGCTTCTTTATCCATGAAAAGATAGGTTTTATATCTACTTTGAGAAAAAGGCAAAAATACGTTTTTCTTACACAGTAGGAAGGTTAAAGAGTTTAGATTTTGTTAAGTTCCACGGGAGGGCGGACTCCCCTGCTTGCCTGTGAGACGATAAGGATGCGCATTGTGTGTGTGTGTGTGTGTATATGGTTTGACTGAGAGTGATCTCATTTGAGCTCTCCTTTATGTAAACAGTGGTTTTGTGTAAAAGCAGAGGAAAGGAGACTTACCACTCATTGAATATTTTACCACTGTCCGGTGAATAAAGTTGGCTTTAGGACACTGTAGGTGCCATTTGAATTGCCAACTCCGAAATTTAGAGAAATAAACCATGGGAAAATCAAATAGCAAACAAAAGCCGCTACCCCGACATGAATTGAAATGCAAGGGGTCGGCACCGACAATATAAAATATCTTGACAAATGCATATTTTGGACAGAGGGGATTGCATTATGTGACGTGGCGGTGGCGAGGCTCTCCGCACTTCAGTTGCTCCCCCCACCCTTGTTATCAGCTGGGAAGATTGTCATGTCTATGTTGTGGGCCTGTGTGTGTGTTTCTGTGTATGTTTGTCTTTGTGTATCAGTTTGTTATAAAGGTTGGAATTGCGTTAAATTGGTGCACGAAAGCGGTGTGCTAGACAATGGTTTATCAGATTTGCATTGTTAAATGTAAAAATTAGAAATGATAGAATAATCTGAGGGTTGTGGTCAGAAACTCGTCCAACGAGGAGAGTGCCCAGCCCTCATAAAAATGTGAGAGTAGGAGAGAACATACATTGTAGTATTGGATAAAATTAAATTATTGATTCGTTATGACATAAAACTATACAAGGACACATGTAAGGACAAGTCAAAGATTTGAATCACTTAGAGTTAAAAACAACATTGCAAGGGGGGCACTTTTTATCAAAAGGACACCAAGTAAAGTATTAAGTAGTGGGCATTCGTGATTGGGATTGAATTAAGGATAAAATTAGGTCAATGATTAGAAATCAATGGTGCTCTACACAATAAGGCTTAAATTTTAATGGGGAAATATTTGGAGTACTGTGTTGGTCTACATAGGTCATGGGCCTAGTTTATTTGGTTTTGTTTGTGGTTTGGGTTTATTTTGTTTATTGTTAAGGTGTCCCTTGTTATTCTCTTATCCCCTGCATTGCAAATGTCTTCTTGATGCAGATAGGTTAACAGGCTGGGACTTTTGTGAGGAGATAATTTGTCGATTGATGGGGGTTAGTAATTGTCCAAATTCTAGTCACATGTTTTGAGGGACCACAGCAACAACATTATATTTAATTTCCAGGCCATTATTTAGTATGATATGACAGTGTCTAGCTAAGTAGACTGTTCTATCAAAAAAATGTGAGAGTGAAGGAGGAGGTTTGATTTGTAATCTGACATTTGGGTCCCATTTTAAAGAGCATAGATTGTTTTTGTTTGTTTATTTTTTAAGATATGTTTAACAGTTTATCTCGGTGCAGTAAGGATATAGAAATTTTGCAAGACTTAAAATTAAAAAATTAAAAAGCAAAATTGCATTCTCATTTTCCCAGATGTGAGGGAAATTGAAAGATAAGGACGACGAAGAAAAGATAAAAAAGAACTTGCTGTTGCACAGACAGGAAGATGATGACACAGTGTCAGCGCGAGCTCGCTTAAGAACCGCAGCTGAGAATGTGATGAATGAAAATGAGAAAAATGATCAAATTACAGAGACAGATGTTGTGGCACGGCAAAGCGAACCATCCTTTCCGTCTTTGTACCCCAAATTAAACAACTCATTGCTTCCTATAATTTGAGAGGTGACGAAATACAACAGGTTTTCATGGCATCCTTAACCAAACATTGGGCAAGTGTTAAAGACACCTGGAGTCCTTTTGATCTCCAGGGCCATCCATTGGAATATAACGAGGTGCCATTACAAATACAAATTGACCAACTATTGCAGGATAAAAATAAAATTTCAACGTAGAGCAAGTTACACAGACATTGGCCGGACTAAACAAAAACAAGATAAGTTGTTTGAAAACTTTAGACACAGACCAGAAAGAGTGTTCAACTGATGTCTATGATCAACAACTCAAAAATGCTCTACATGCAAATTTGCAACCAGTATTATGTCGACAACGAATAAATTCGACATTTTTTTTTCCCTATTAAATGGTGCCGTTTGGGTTTGAAGTACATAGTCGCTTCAAAGGAGGAAAAGCATGATTTAAGATACGCGATTGATCAATGGGAAGACCCTTGTGCCAGGGGTGTCAAACTCATTTGTTCGCGGGCCGAGGTTTAGTCATGGCTTCTTTTGGAGGGCCCTCCCAGGAACGGCTCTCTTGGGGTAACGGGGTGCAATTAAAAACACTGTTGGTCATTTTGTGTGACCTTTGGGCAAACCTGTCTTGCCTCGTAACTTGTTCAAATGGGCTGCTATTTCGAGTCATGGGGTCACCCATGTCTCGACGGGGGGTATGGTGAAACAAGTTGAAGCTATTTATACAACGTACGGCTTTGCAGCTTTTTCAAAACAATTTTGCAGAGCGTGTTTGATCTGTGCTAAACATAACCCACAAGGCAATTTAAGACCCCAGAGAGGGAAATTCCCGTCTCCATTGTATCCATTTCAGACAATACATATGGATTATATCCAATTACATAAATGTGAAGGGAAAGAATATTGTTTAGTCATAATAGACGCATTTTCTAAATGGGTAGAAACATTTCCTACCAAACATGCTGATGCACTCACAGTGGCAAAAGCCTTATGCAAAGACATCATTCCCAGATACGGTATTCCAGAAAAATTTACAGCGACAATGGTCCATATTTTGTAAATCAGATCACATTGGGAGATTGTTCCACATAAATCTAAAGAACCATTGTTCCTATCGTTCACAATCAGTTGTTGAGAGATCTAACACGACTATAAAAAACAGATTAAAGAAATGTATGGAAGAAACCAAACGACCATGGACTCAGTGCTTAGACCTGGTCAAAATGTACATAAATATTACAAGTACAACAGGGCTAACTCCCTATGAAACAATGTTTGGAAGGCCTTACAGGCTTCCTCAGTTCAAGACCACATGGGAGATCCCCGAGGAAGCCACGTTAGCTGATTACATGAGAAAAATGTTAGAACGTCAAAAGAATCTAACCAATAACACTGATGGTGAACCCATTTCTCCGCAGGAAGACCCCAAAGTGGTACCGGGAGACTGGGTTTTGATCAAGAGTATCAAGAGGAAGAATTGGCATTCACCCAAGTGGGAAGGTCCTTTTTTGGTACTACTCACGACACCTAATGCTTTGAAAATAGCCGAACGCAACACGTGGATTCATTTATCTCATTGTAAAAAGGTGATCTCTGCAGACCCAACCTAAAGTACGGAAGGTGAGCAAAGTCTGGTAATAGTGCCTGATCCTGGTGCCAAGATCCAGGGTTGACACGAAAGCTAGCAGAAGCCAATTTCCAAGACACCAACCCGAAGCTCAGGGTGTTGACTCTGAGGAGATCCAAAAAACATGAGCATTAGAGAGTCATTTGGTGTGTGCTTTAATCAGGCTGTGGCCTGCGCTAAGTCTGCCATGTGTTTTTGGTTGCTTTTGCTGGTTTGTGTTACCATTGTGTTTTTTTCGGGGGTTATTTTATTTGGAGGGATAGAGTACCATGAGCCTCGAACATTCTTTTCTCAGGCAGCTACCAACGCTAATTCTAATTGATATGGCTCATGGGGGAAAAATTGCTAGACATAAGCGCGACACTAAATCCCCTTTTGATCAGGTTGTTTGTATTCCAGGAACCGTCTGCGTTCCAACTTGCGTACCATGGCTTTTGTCTTGGACTTACAATAAGTCATTAATGTTTACTGTGGCTCCTAATACATCTTCTTCTATTATTTTACCTATGAAGAGTTTGAAAGGTTTCGAAATGGTTACCCCGCTCTCTGGTTCCAGTGAAGAGGCTGTGTTCTTTGCTAAACGAGTGACTTTGAAAAATCAGGGCAAAAGCCTCCTTTTGTCTCTTACACTCGCTGATGGTCAAATTCTTCCTCCAAATGCCACCTTGTTTAACACTTCTTGTTGGGGTTTTCAACTGTGGGCTTGGTCCTCTGAAATCGATCCTCGCTTTCCTATTGCTATTTGCCTTAATAAAACAATGTCGATCGCTGACCGTCCCGTTACAAATGATTACACCCTGTCAGCAGGAGCATAAATCACAAGTATGCTCCTCACTGATGTAGACGGCTATTTTGTAGCCTCCACAGGAATCAGCGGTCAAACCAACGACTGGCTTCTTCTGGCTGAGCGGGCCGCGAAGATGGCTAACACCAGTTGCATTGCATGCATGGGTCGAAGACCTCTTTTGAAAATCATACCTGCAAATATAGTTCCTAAGTGTGCTGTTGCTTTAATGTAAAACTCATCCATTTCACCCACTCATGATTGTTTTAAATGTGATAAGGTTTACCCTGTTCCCTCTATGACAAAGTATAAACCCCTTTTTTTTCGTTCTATGTAGCTAAGGGTAATTTTGCTTGCATTAGATTACCTGGTACCGGTGAGAAGCTCGGCGCTCGACCTGCTCCATGGTGTGGGTCCATGACCAATGTCACTGCCCCTTTTTTGCCCATTGCTCGTAGTGATGTTTGGTTTTGGTGTAATAGTAAAAAACTTTATGATAGGTTGCCTTTCGACAGCTCCGGAATTTGCGCTTTGGTAACCCTATTGCTACCTGTTCATTTGATACCGATGTCGTCTTATGATCTAACATCTTTTGCTAAGTCCGTGGTTCCCGTATTCTGGCCGAGAACGAGACGAAACGCCGAATGGCGGGGCGCGGCTAATCCAACTTACATTGACGCCATTGGTGTTCCTAGAGGAGTACCGGATGAGTATAAGCTGGTGAATCAGATAGCAGCTGGTTTTGAATCCGCCCTGTGTTGGTGGTGTACTATTAACAAAAATGTTGACAGGATTAACTACGTCCATTACAACGTGCAGAGGCTTGGAAACTGGTCCGAGGCGGGTTTCAGGGCGGTCCACTCCCAACTGGCCGCTACTTCCCTCATGGCTTTCCAGAATCGAATGGCCCTTGACATGCTATTCTCAAAGGAGGGCGGTGTCTGCGCCATGTTCGGTGAGCAATGTTGCACGTTTATTCCGAATAATACTGCAGCCGGCGGAAGCCTGTCCCAGGCCCTTGAGGGCCTGAGGACCTTGAACGGGAAGATGAAGGAGCACAGTGGGGTGAACACAGAGGTTTGGACCGACTGGTTGAACGTGTTCGGAAAGTACCGCACCCTGGTTTCCTCTGCCCTGGTCTCCATAGCCGTTTTCTCTGCCATTTTGACCCTGTGTGGATGTTGTTGTATCCCTTGTCTCCGATCCCTAATTAACAGGCTAATTACAACTGCTATCTCTCCACCAGCTGAGACTTTCCCGTTGCTCCAAAGGGATGACCTTTCGATCGACGCGGGTTCCTTCTCTAGTGACGACCCGGTCGACGACTCTTTTGTGGTAAACCTGTCCGGTTTGTTTCTTGACCCTAGCTTTGCCGATTATGACTCAGTTTCCTCCCGTGTGTAAGTTAGTTCTTGCGAAATGTGATCCCTCGGCTGAAAATCTTTTTGAAGTGGCCATATGGGTGATGAGTTGTTCGCCGGGAACTTATGATAATACAGGGGGGAATTGTTAGATAAATTGTATATATATGTTATCATGCGTTCCCTAATGAGTACTTATTAATAAAGTTATTGCGCAGAATGCTTGCTGTTTTTTCTTGCAGACATCACCCAGTCCACAGCAAGTCAAACGATGCTGTCTGGAGCTTCCTGACCTTCTACACATCTGGGAATCCAAGAAAGTTGTTGATGTCTGCACATGTCATTTTGTCTATGCACTCTTTTCTCCTGACTACTTTGTTTCCCATAACATTCACTTTTCGTTTCTCATGGGATCCTGTCCGCGACTTCTAGTTTCACATAGAATCTCGTTTCTTCACTCTCGAGACTAGCCCACGCTTTCCCCCCCACCTATCAGGGGCTAGTCTCACATTGTAGGTAGGGCATTCCTTAATAAAAAGAGAGGGGTGTAACCATGACCTTTAGTGTATTTTGGATTGCTGTAAGTCTGGATGCACTCCTCGCGAGAAAAGATCAACATTCTGTCTCACTGGTTTTGTCTGCTGATCCTTTTGCTGAATCTGAACCTAACAGATGTTGCGAGCGAGACCTATCATTCTCTCCCACACTCCCCCCATATGAGAAGAGTGTGGAGCGTTGAAAGTCCAAGTGCAGCTTTGTTCCTGCAAGTAGTCCTTTATCTGTGGATCATCCACATTGATTTGCAACTCATTGCAGGCGCCAATGAAATTAGTACCTTGATCTGATCTCAGGTTTCTAACTGGTCCCCTGATTGACAGGAAGCGGCGAAGAGCGTTTATGAAGCTGGAGGTAGACATCGACTCGACAACTTCAATGTGAACAGCTCGTGTACAAAGACAAGTAAACATCACAGCCCACCTTTTGTTCTCAACACTGCTTGCTCTAGTGCGACGTGATGTGACACTCCAAGGCCCGAAAATATCAAGACCGACATGAGTGAATGGTGGGTCAACAGTAAGCCTATCAGAAGGAAGACTAGCCATCTTCTGTTCTTCAAAGCGGCCTCTTAACTTCCGACACAAGACACATTTGTGTATAATGGTGGATATGAGTCTCTTAGCTCCTACAATCCACAGCCCTGCAGTCCGCAAACTGCCTTCAGTGAACTGACGCCCCTGATGGGCTACCTCATTGTGATAATGCCTGACCAAAAGAACTGCCACATGGTGAGAATTTGGTATTATCACAGGATGCTTTTCGACTTCGGAAAGATCAGCAGATTGTAAACGTCCCCCAACTCTTAGTAAGCCGTCCTCGTCAACAAAGGGGTCAAGCTTCCCGATGGGACTGTTTGAAGGGAGATCTTTCCTTTTAGAAAGCAACTCAATTTCCTCTTGATAGATTTCCTGTTGCACACATTTGAGTATGACAACTTTAGGATGTGAGGGTTTTATGACGTCTGACTGGGATGCTTTGGATCTTGACATAGCAACCTGCAGAAGAGTTCTCATTCCTTGGACCAAGGATTTCCATGTTTAGAAGCGCTCAAACCTGTGAGAGCCAAGCTTGTTTTTGCTGACTTTGGTTATGAGAGCAGTCACTTGGGGGCGAATTTCCCCATCCTCTGATGGATTCACAAGTGCAAATGTTTCTGTTTGTTCTGTCTCTGACTGCACTAAGAACTGTGGACCAGTAAGCCAAGTAGTGTTTTGCAAGTGAGAAGCTTGAACTACTCTGGTGCCATGGTCTGCAGGGTTTTGGTCTGTGGCTACATAAACCCACTGCTCAGGTTTGGTTGATTTACGAATCTGAGCAACTCGATTTGTCACATAGATGTAAAATCTGCGAGTGCTGTTGTGAATGTACCCAAGAACTATTCGACTGTCGGTGTAAAACTTTACTGCGTCAAACTCTATGTCACATTCACCAACAATGATCTGAGCCAGTTCTACTGCGAGCACGGCTGCGCATAGTTCCAAGCGAGATACTGTGTGAGCAGAAGATGGTGCAAGCTTAGACTTGCCCATGACAAATCCGACCTGATAGTGTCCACCTCTGTCGGACACTTTGAGATAAGCAACAGCTGCTATTGCCATCATCGAAGCATCTGAGAAGATGCAAAGCTCTCTTGTTTGTGTCTCTGATAATGTAATGGAAACAAAAGGTCTCTGAATCTGTAGACTTTTTAGTACACTGAGCGATTCAGTCCATTTTAACCACTTTGCTTCTTTGTCTGATGGTAGAGGGTCGTCCCAATCTTGTTGCTCAAGTGTCAACTCTCTGTACAATGCTTTGCCTTGAATCGTCACAGGTGCTGCAAATCCGAGAGGATCATAAAGACTATTGACAACAGAAAGTATTCCACGTCGGGTGAAAGGTTTAGTGTCCTTTGCAACTCGAAAGGTGAAACAGTCACGTTTTAGATCCCAACAGACCCCAAGACTGCGTTGGAGCGGCAGAGGATCCACATCCAAATCCAAATCTTTAAGATCTGTGGCTCTTTCTTCTGGAGGAAATGCATTCATGACACGCCCGACATTAGACGCGATTTTGTGAAGCCTAATGTTTGCCTCAGCTAGCATGCGTCTGGCATCTTCTAAAAGTTCAACAGCTTCGCTCTCCTTGGAGACAGAAGCAAGTCCATCATCCACATAGAAATTGCGGAAGACAAACGCTTTGGTCTTCGATCCATGCTCTTCTTCTCCCAGCTCAGCTGCCCGTCTCAGACCATAGATAGCAATGGCTGGAGAAGGACTGTTCCCAAAAACTGGGACTTTCATACGAAACTCTGTGATGGCTTCGTTTGGATCATTGTCTTTGAACCAGAGAAACCTCAGATAGTTTCTGTGTAATTCCTTCACTCGAAAGCAATAGAACATCTGTTCTACATCAACAGTAACTGCAACTTGTTCCTTTCTGAAGCGCAGTAAAACACCAAGAAGCGTATTGTTCAAATCAGGCCCTCTGAGGAGAGTATCATTTAGTGAGACACCCTCAAACTGGGCGCTCGAGTCAAATACAACTCGGATCTTGCTCGGTTTCTGAGGATGATACACACCAAATATTGGTAAGTACCAACACTCTTCACCTGGCGTTAACTCTGGAGCCTTTTCAGCTTGGTCATTGTCAAATATCCTCTGCATGAACTCGATGAACTGTTCTCTCATAGCTGGTTTTTTGTCCAAAGCCCGTTTCAGAACATTGAGGCGTTTCAGAGCCTGCTCTCTGTTGTTGGGAAGAAGTGGTCGCTGGTCACGAAAAGGCAAAGGCGCCACAAGGTGGTTGTCATTGTCCATGTACATTTCTTTGTCCATTATTTCAATTAACCTTTTGTCTTCTATAGACAAACCTGGTTTGTCGTCATCAGGACTTCTTTGAAAGACATTGACACCCAGAGCATCAGTCTGTCTGAGAGAAGCAGTCTCGATGTCACAGAAAGCATTAGTCTTCTGTTTTGGCATGACAAATGTCTCTTTCACCTTCATTGCATTTGTGCAAGGCTCAAGAAAAGAAGACCGTCCATTTGGTAGGACGTTAGTTTTGTACACATTCACCTTTGTCCGTCTGTGTACTCCATTTAGACATATTTCACCCACAATAACCCACCCCAAGTCTAATCGTTGGGCATAAGGTGAGTGGTGCGGGCCATTGTACTGTTCACGCACTTTATGAACACTTAAAACATCTCGCCCCAATAAGAGCAAAATAGGTGTGCTGGGCTCTAAAGGTGGTATCTTGCCAGCAATGGGTTCGAGATGCGGGAATAACTCTACAACGTCAGGCGTAGGAATTTCACTACGGTCACCTGGCAGTGCATCGCACTCCAGCAGAGGTGGAAGAGTTACATGAGTGCCACCATCAAGTGAGGAAACAACAAAGTTGTGAGCTTTCCTGCCTGTGGCCTCACTAACACCAGTACATGTTTTCAAGGTATAAGTGGACGGAGCTGATTTGACATTAAACAGCTCAAAAAACTCAGACTTCGCCAGAGACCGATTGCTTTGGTCATCCAACACAACGTACATTTTCTGAGATTGGTCAGGGCGACCAGCAGGGTACACATTCACAAGTGAGATTTTAGAACATGACCTGAGTCCCTGCGCTTTGTCACAGATTTCAGTGCATTTTGCGATCACTTCAGGGAAACTGTTTTCACACTCCCCGCCTTGCACTTGCTCCGTTACTTGAGCAGAAGTTGACCAGGGAGCTGGACCGGGATGTAGCGCACTGATGTGTCTGTCACTGTCACACTCTTTGCATTTCACAGCGATTTTACAGTCTTTGGCTACATGTTTTGTGGTAGCGCAACAGCAAAAACAGATTGAGTTCTCTTTTAGATAAGCTTTCCTCTCATCTAACGGTTTGATCCTAAATCCACGACATTTTGATAGAGGATGTGGTTTATTGTGTATTGGGCACTGATCTGCTGGCTCCTCTATTTTGTTCCCTTTGACACTATTACTCGTAGGTTTTGCTGTTACTTCTGTCTTCTTCACTGAAACTGTTCTGGGATTGTTATACTGTTTTGGATATCTTTCATGTTTTGGCTGACTTACAGCGCAGTTCGATGAGAACGCAAAGCTTGGATCGTTTCGGGTTTTTGCTTGTCTGGATATGAAACTTACAAAGTAAGTGAATGGTGGAAAGGACACCCTGTGTTCTTCTTTGTACATAGACCCGAGTGATATCCAGCGTTCTTGCAGACCGTAAGGAAGCTTCTCGACAATAGGATTTACCCCCCTAGCTGTGTCAAGATAAGATAGACCAGGAAGATATCCCTCTGACTTAGCTGCTTGAATCTCCTAACTCTCTGAGACGCTGATTATCTTTGTTCGAGATTTTAGGGAAGTTCTCTAGTTTCGACAAAAGAGCATTCTCAATGACTTCTGGTGAGCCATATGTATCATCTAACCTTTCCCACACCATAGCTACTCCTGCTGTAATGTTGTGAACATGCGCGGACCTGATACGTGTGGCTTGTGTGGAAGATTCGGGGCCAAGCCACTTTAAAAGCAAATTAATCTCTTCTCTAGCTGTTAGATTAAGTTCTCTAATCACATCCTGGAAAGAAGTTTTCCAGGCCCAGTAGTTTTCTGGACAGTCATCAAATTTCAAAAGTCCGGAACTCACAAGTTCTCTTCTAACGAGATATTTGGTAAGATCAGTCATTTGTGCTGGTTCCCAAGGATAATTTCTGAAGCTAGCTGTGTGAGACACTGGAGCTGAAGGACAATGTGCAGATCTATTTGTATTATAATCAAACATAACTTCATCATTAACAAGAGTCTTAGGCTGATTTGTGACGGTGTCGGTGAGCGGGTACCACTGGGTTGGAGCTGGTGGCGCTGGCGACGATGCTCGTGGTGCTGGCGACGATGCGTTGAGCGGCTGCTGTGGACACGGAGCTGGCTGCTGAGCGTTCGGTGTCACGTAGTGAGCCTTCACATACTCGCTGGTGCGTTGAGCGTTGTCCTCCGGAGGGATCTGCGTCGGATCTTCGAGAGAGCGGCCTTCCATTGCTGCTGCCTCTTCGTAGACTGCTGCTTCAGCTGCCGCTGCTGTGGCACTTCTCTCTTTAGCACATACAGACTGGCCTCCAGTTGTGCTGCTTCAGCCTCTATTTTAGCCTTTGCTTTCATCATTTCTGCTTCTCGAGCTGCATATTTCGCCTCCACCAGGGCTGCTTTGCCCTTGCTTTGGTGGCTGCAGAGCTGGTTGAGGACCTGCTGGACCTTGAAGACTCCGTTCTTACGGCGATTGATCTGGTGTCGTAGAGCTTTTGTGACTGGACCGACTCATTTCGCTGCTCCATCTTGTATCGTTTGGATGCATGTTTGAGTGTCAGTAGATGAAGTCTTTTACTGTGGAGTTTCAGTCCGCTGTGTAAGAGTCTTCTTACTGTGGAGTTTCAGTCTGCTGTGTAAGAGTCTTCTTACTGTGGAGTTTCAACTCGCTGGGTCACAGTCGTTTTACTGTGGTTCAACTCGCTGGGTCACAATCGTTTTTGCTGTGGTTCAACCCGCCGGGCAACAGTCTTTTTACTATTCTGTCCTCACGCTGGCGTGACGTCTGCCAAGGCTAGACAGATAGCGAACAACTGAAGAAAAAGGACGCTGCGGCCGCGTAGTTTGTAGCTGCTTTACTTGGCACACAGGCAGTTATTTCTTGTACAGGTATTTGTAAAACTGTAATTTACACAACAACCGTGCATCAGTAGAATGTACATCAAAATCACAGAAGATGTAGAAATGAAAACATATAAACTTAAATGGAGACGATTAGCCTACCTAACCGTCACATGCGTAAACCTAGCATAGCATTGTAGCCAAAAGTAGCGCTAAACAATCACATTTGCAATACTAGCATAGCATTCACAGGCAAATGGAGCTTAGGATGTTAGCGTACATTTTATAAACACACATATACAGAAAGTCAACTAGAATGTATAACTTACAGACTAAGATACCCCAAGGCTGAGCCACGAACCCGCTGCGACGATGTGCACTGTCTGGTAGCTGCGTACGAACTGCGTAGTGGCTGAGTGGGGGTCGAGTAACCGGAAATGAATGAACGAATGAAACCTAACCTAAATTCGGTCACTAGGGGGCAGTGTTAGAGCGTTTAACGAAAGAATAAACGGGATAACAGTACAGCTTCACATAGCCAAAATTGACAATTATTCTCAAAGCATCCCCTGATCATAAGCTCCCAAAAGGGCAAGGAAAAACTCAAAAAACCCCTACCAGGGGAAAATGAGAAACCTTGAGAAGGGACCACAGATGGAAGGATCCCCCTTTCAGGATCACCAGGTTGTAATGGATGCAGAGAGTGCACAAGTAATACATAATATGAAAATCAATGAAAAAAAATGGATGTCGGAGGTGCCCTCGATTGTCCTGGCAGTGTCCTCAAGGGGGCCGAGCCGCAGCTCCCCCATCCCGAACTGGTCCCCGAGAATCCAGCCAGCCGCTATCAGCTTTTGAGCCACCTAACCCCCTCCCCAGCCGGGGAGGAGGTGGGCAGAGAGAACAGAACAAACTCCGGCCAAATCGGCCATCACAAGTTAGTTAAAGGCCATCTCATAGAAATGTGTCTTTAAACGTGTCTTAAATGTTTCTACTGAGGTAGTAGTTCTAATATCCATTGGTAGGGCATTCTAAAGCTCTGGAGCCCGAATAGAGAATGCTCTAGACCACATATGTCAGAGTTACGGCCCGCGGGCCAGATCCGGCCCGCGAATTGATTATCTATGGCCCCCTGGATGATATTGAATTACTATTAGAACCGGCCCGCAGGCCACAGCCGCCCGCTGGTGTTTTGCACGCACCAACACTACATTTCCCACAATGCAACGGTAGCCCGCGATGTCCCTGCAGCTCGCACAAGCGGCTTCATTATTCATCAGTAGTCAGAGCAGAGTTCAACTTTCTGATACCCCCCTCCTCAAAAATGGCTAAACGTAAGGTGGACGCTAAGAACAGGGGGTTTCAGGCCAGGTGGGAGGCAGAGTACATGTTTACGGAGGTAAGAGGCAAACCTGTGTGTCTTCTGTGTGGAGAAAATGTGGCTGTAATGAAATAATTAAATTTAAGAAGGCACTATCAAACGTCTAAGAAACACACAGACAAAGAAAAGAATATGGAATATGAACAAAAGCTACAGAAGGTGGAAGAATTAAAACGAGGCCTTAAGTCCAGACAGCCTATGTTCACGTATGCTAAATCGCAAAGCGACGCTGCTGCCAAGGCTAGCTTTATTGTGGCAAAAGAGATCGCAAAATCAGCCCGGCCCTTTGCAGAAGGAGAGTTGATCAAAAACGGGTTTTGAGCCTCAGAGCCTAACCCCGAAAATTGATGAACTTGTACAAAAGATGAGACACCTCTAAGTATCAGGCTCAGCCTCAGACAAGTGAGCATCACAGAACAGTAACGTATTTTCCGTTTTTTAATTCGGTTACATTTTTACATTTGTTTCTACAAGACGTGGTTTTTCTTTGAAGAAAGTATTGTTTTGTCTGTGTGCCGTAAATTTTTGAATTTTATTTATTTATATTTATTTTTCAGTTGAATGGACCAAGGGAAAATTGCAGATAAGAGCCATGAGAAAGAATACAACTGATTTGATTAATTTTTTATTTTACGATTTGAAAGCAATGATCGGTAGATCATAGAGCAGCACAATAATAAACTTTCAGTTTATAATGCATGCACTTTTATTTATGCATTTATCTTGATATTAAGAAACACATTTTGTTTTTAAAACAATTTAATTTTTTGCTGTTTGGCTGTTGAAAATATTTTCCCTTGAAGTTACTGACAGAGCCATAACAAAATATTGCCATATTCATTTAATCATTAAATAATGTACACTGTGTTAGGTCTTAGTTCAATAGGCTATGTGCAATCATTCCGATATATTTTAATAAACATTGAACCAGTCCGGCTCTCGGCTTGTAGCAAATTTGTTTTTTTGGCCCTCGGTGTGTTTGACTTTGACATCCCTGCTCTAGACCCTGCAGACATTTTCTTGGCCCTCGGTATAACTAAAAGACTAGCGTTTTGCTAACGAAGGTTACGAGACGGAACATAAGGAACGACTAGGTCGACGAGATATGAAGGCGCTAAGCCATGCAGTGATTTATAGGTTAGTAGAAGAACCTTGAAGTCACATCTTAAATGGACCGGGAGCCAATGTAATTTGGCTAATATTGGGGTAATGTGATCAAATTTTCTTGACCGTGAGAGCAGCCTCGCAGCGGCATTTTGCACTAACTGTAGACTTTTGATACTGGATTTAGGAAGACCAGAGAATAATACATTACAGTAGTCCAGGCGCGACGAACGCATGTATAATAGTTTCCGCATCCCCGGTCGAGAGGATAGGACGAATCTTAGCAATATTACGAAGGTGAAAAAACGCAATCCTGGTTATATTCTTAATGTGTTTTTGAAAGGAGAGCGTTTGGTCAAATATTACCCCGAGATTAGTTACCGTATCACTCTGAGTGATAGTACGGTTATCTATAGTTATAGTGGTTTCCTTAAATAAATGTTGATAACGAGTAGGACCAATTATCAACATCTCAGTTTTATCCGGGTTAAGACGAAGGAAGTTGAGAGACATCCATTGCTTAATCTCCGCAAGGCACGCCTCGAGATTACAGCAGTCCTGTGGATCTGTCATCGATAACGGCATATATAATTGGGTGTCATCCGCGTAGCATTGAAAACTAATATTATATTTACGTATTATGTCCCCAAGCGGAATCATATAAATATTAAATAAAATCGGTCCGAGTACCGATCCCTGTGGGTCACCACACGTAACATTATAAAGCTCAGAGGACGTATTACCATGGACCACTCGGTGCGTCCTGCCTGATAGATAGGAATTGAACCAGCTTAGTGCTGACCCTGAGATACCAACACAACTTTTAAGACGCCCTAATAAAATATCGAAGTCTACAGTGTTAAAGGCAGCAGTAAGATCAAGTAGTAACAATACAGACGACGTATATGAATCCATAGCTATGAGGAGATCATTAGTCACTTTAGCAAGTGCTGTCTCTGTAGAATGATTAGCTCTAAAACCAGACTGAAAAGAGTCATATCGATTATTAGCGACCATGTAATCAATAAGCTGCTGTGCTACTACTTTTTCGAGAAGTTTTGCTATGAATGGGAGGTTTGAAACTGGCCTATAATTACTGAGACAGTCCGGGTCAAGATTTGCTCTCTTAAGTAGTGGTTTAATAATAGCGGTTTTAAAGGCTATTGGCACTATCCCAGAGGAAACAGACAGATTGATTATATTTAAGACGGACGGTCCTAAAATTGGAAATAATTCTTTAAGTAGTTTGGCTGGAAGCGGGTCGAGTAAACATGTTGTTTGTTTAGCCGTACTAACCAATTTTGTAAGCATTTCAAGGGACACGCTTTTAAAATTTGAAAGGGTTATTGCATGATCCCCAGCGCTAGTAACCGGCGGAGCGATTGGCATGGTATTCTTGATCTCGTCCCTAATGGACTCAATCTTTTGAGCAAAAAATTTCATAAACTCGTCAGCTGAGTGGAAGGAGCTATCGGGGGTCGGCTGGCGCAGAGTTAGCTTTGCCACTGTATCAAATAAGTATTTAGGATTGTTTTTATTAAGATTAATGACTTGCGAAAAATAACGAGTTTTTGCTAAAATAAGCGCATCTTTATATTTCAGGAGGCTGTCCTTCCATGCCTGATGGAAAACCTCAAGTTTGGTTAAACGCCATCTGCGCTCATGCTTTCTACAGAATTGTTTAAACGTACATGTTTCATCTGTGAACCACGGAGTTGGCCATCTACGGCGAGTTTTCAGACGGAGCGGTGCCGCAGAGTCGATGGCTTTTAATAATGTCGCATTGAATTCATTTGTAAGATTATCGATAGAGCCACTGTACACGGGAAACATGGCGGTTGCCGGCGACAGTAACTCAGATAGCGCAGTTGCAGTCATGGAGTTAAAATTACGGCTACTATAATTCTGATTGCTCTCTTGTCTTTGACATGGAACTAAAATTTCAAATTTTATTAAAAAATGATCAGACAGAACAGTAGTGTACTGTTATATTTGAGGTTGCTAGTCCCCGGGATAATACCAGATCTAAGGTATTTCCATTCTTATGCGTTGCTGCCTGTGCAGCTTGCGTAAAACCAAACGTGATCTGGCAAGATCACAAGTCCTCGCTATGTTTTTCTTTGTGATCTCTGATTGTCTCATCCTAACATCATTGGAGCCGACGTGTATCACTATGTCCGAGTAGCTAGTGTTGTTGGAACTACGCTGTTGACTAGGCCTATTGCGAGTCAGCTCCCTAAGATTAGCTTCTATGTCGGGTGCTCTGCCCCCAGGAATACACATTACCGTGGCTGGATTTTTAAGCGTAATGTTGCGGGTAATGGAGTCGCCTATGACCAAAGTGCGAGGGCCAGTAGACCGAGATGACTTTGGACGGCTATGCGTCTTACCTGGCTCATCGCGATTAGCAAGCCGCTTGGGGCTAATGCTAACCGGGCTAGCGGGCTGACTACAGCCCGCGTCTGTGTCCGCCGCAACTACTGTTATCGCACTATTCTGCTCTAACTGGCGGACACGTCCCTCTAGCAGAGACAACCTCTCTAAGAGAAGGGTGCAGTTGGTGCACGAAGCCGTACATACCTCTTGGTCCGCTGCCATACTTTGTGTCCGAAGAGCGACGATCTGTCGATTCTAGGGCAAACCCGGGCAAAATACGGCCCGTGGGCCATACCCGGCCCTTTGTGCGTCTCTGTACGGCCTGCAATCATAAATTACATTTGATTACAACTGAATAAATAAAAAAATCTGTGTCGTACATGCAATACAACTGTGTCGCTTTTATTTTGAAAGGCGTCGCACTTCCGTGAAGCGTGCGTGCATGTGAGCTGTGCGTGTAGGTGAACAGCGCGAAGTAATGCTTCTCTCAAAATGTGTGCTGACACAAAGAAAAGAAAAGTTGACAAGGAGTGCCGTGTTTTCAACAAGACATGGACTGCCAAGTATTTCTTTACAGAACTGAATGGTAAAGCCGTGTGTCTGGTTTGTAAAAATGAGGGGATTTTATTTTGTTATGTTGCATCTCAGATGTAGCTTGTGTTGTCAGCAATATAAAAACGGATTGTTGCTGCTATGTGTTATGCTCCTGTTGTGCTACATTTAGCACATTCCCAGGGTTATATTTTTTGTATATTATTTTTGGTTATTATACTGCAATCCTTGATATTGTTTGTGGGATGTTAAAGTTGTTCACTGTTTTGTTTTTCAGAAGGCGACACTAAAGAAGCCCTCATTTACTCACACAAGCTGTCAAACAAAACCCCAAATGTGCTCAGTTGGGACACAGCTTTCAATGAAAACCTTCCAGCCACATGTCAAAAGTACAGGTTAGTGCATCTACAAAACTGTACATTGTACTACAATAACCCATAGAAATATTTTTTGTATTATCTAGCCAGTGAATGTATTGTTAATGTTTCATTTTATATTTCTACCCAAAGGCATACAAGTGGCATTGAGGAAGAAACGCCCAAAAAGAAACCCTGTTTTGAGCGCACCAGTGGTGGTGAAGACAGAAGAGTGAAGCAGAAGGCACCTCTACAATGAACATACCAATCCCACAGGATCCCAAATATAATCCCGAAGTCTCTACAAGGACTTTGTCAGAGGTGCCTGACCATGTGTAAGCAAAGCTATCCCAGCAAGTATTTTATGCAAATACATGCAGAAATCAGTTGTCGATTGTGTATGTTAATTTTTCCTTGGGTGGCTCCTTCTGGCACCTGCTGGTTTTATCTCCACGTGACCTTCCTGTGAACATTCTTCTCCAATCTTGGACATACACTGTCGTACCTTATTCTTTTAATTTTGTCATTTTGTACGAAATTATGTTAGCTTTTGGCTGTGACATCATTAATCTATTGCTGTTCTTTTGATACATCATGTCTTTGCTTATTCTTAGTTTAATCATGCTTCCAACCGTATCTTTTCTTTGTTAGGCAAACTATTTCCCTCTGTGCAGAGCGTTCAGTAGTAATCAAAAACTGGCGTCTAGCATTAGTCAAAACATAAGATACAATCAAGTACTGAACGGTCAAGACGACTCTGGCCGTGACCATGATTCAGAGAAAAAACATCAGGCATGCATTACACAGTTCCTTAAGGGTCATTAAGCTATTTAGGCAATATATCAAAAGTCATTTGTTATTTCAAAGTGCTCAGAAATATATATCAGATCATAAACTTATAAAAACCTTTCTCATCACCACTTATCAAAAATATGTAGTTATGTCTTCTTTATTGATTTGGTGTGTAGGTATATATATTATATGATAATTATATGCTTAAAATGTTTCTTTTATTTATTTAATATGTGAATATACTTGTCTGCTTATGTACTTTATTCAATGAGGTTTGAGCATACCGTATTTGCCGGTGTATTGGTCGACCTTTTTCGATCCAAAATCGACCGAAAAAAATCGACCTCGACTTATACACCGAGTCATAAAATTTAACTTCGTATTCATCGCTTCAAATGTGATGGTAACCAAGGCCGTTTCTCATGCATCTCATTGTGCGTTGCACTTAGAAAATTTGAACCGGGCGGCGTGCACGAGTGCGCGGCCCGCTGGAAATCGAATGAGGCGCCGCGACCACCTCCGCGGTGCTTATAAACAGCCGATCCGCTCGGCGGGGGCTATTTTCGGCCACTTGGCTCGTGCGCACGGCCTCCCGGATGTGCCGGGCGGGTGCGCGAGCTCGCCGGCCGCTGGAAGTCGAATGAGGCGCCGCGACCACCTCCGCGGTGCTTATAAACAGCCGATCCGCGTCGGCGGGGGCTATTTTCGGCCACTTGGCTCGTGCGCACGGCCTCCCGGATGTGCCGGGCGGGTGCGCGAGCTCGCCGGCCGCTGGAAGTCCAATGAGGCGCCGCGATCTCCTCCGCGGTGCTTATAAAGTGCCGATCCGCTCGGCTTGGAGCTATTTCCGGCCTCCCGTTGGTGCCGGGCGGCGTGCGCGAGCTCGCCGGCCGCGATCTCCTCCGCGGTGCTTATAAACAGCCGCATGCGCACGGCCTTTGAACCTTTGAAACTGTAGTGCTATTTCTGAAATTACATCATTCATTTGCTGCTTGGAGGTTTATCAGCCGTCGGAAACCTGATTTCATGGAGTCAGGGTTCAACTGCAAATGTTTGGATTTGGCCATTATGACCGCCGAGATATAGTCAAACCTCTACATACGAATTTAATTCGTTCCGGTACCTACTTCATATGTTTAAATATAGTATGTTGGATCAAATATTCGCATAAGAATACACTGTAATTCATTTAATTAGTGCCACAGCCCCCCAAAAAAACATCGATAACTCCTTTAATACCGCAGAAAATTACACATAGCAATAGATAAGTAAGAGATATGTAAAAAAAAAAAAAAATTACAAAGAAATAATCAATAAAAAGCGGGTTTCATTGTGACTGTACCGTAAAGACAGGTAGGTAGATACATACATATCATGGAAAATAGACTTTTTTCTTTTATATTTATTTTATTGTGCACTTGGAGTCTCCAAGATTGTAGGAAAGTGTCATCTACCCCTCCAGGTGTTGTAGAGATATTTTTATGATCTGGTTGGGGCTATTTTCTTCTTTGATTACTGTGTTACTCGATTATTCTATTACTGTATTACTCAATCATTGTATTGTTTTATTACTCAATTAGATACGTCATGGGCGGCTCGGTGGCGCACTGGGTAGCACGTCCGCCTCACAGTTAGGAGGGTGCGGGTTCGATTCCACCTCCGGCCCTCCCTGTGTGGAGTTTGCATGTTCTCCCCGGGCCCGTGTGGGTTTTCTCCGGGCACTCCGGTTTCCTCCCACATTCCAAAAACATGCTTGGTAGGCCGATTGAAGACTCCAAAATTGTCCCTAGGTGTGAGTGTGAGTGAGATTGGTTGTCTGTCTCTGTGTGCCCTGGCTGGCAACCAGTTCAGGGTGTCCCCCGCCTACTGCCCGATGACGGCTGGGATAGGCTCCAGCGCGCCCGCGACCCCCGTGGGGACTAAGCGGTTCAGAAAATGGATGGATGGATAGATACGTCATCTGATGGCGCCGCGGATGGCTGCCACGGTGAGTCGCTCTCTGTTTCTTTGTCTTATTTTGTGTGTTTTCTGTGTCTTCTGCTGTCCATCCCGGATCACTTTTACTAGAGAAGCACTGTTAAACATCGGTCAGTCTTCTTCTGGTATTTTCTCTCCTGTTCTCTCTGATTCAGACTGTTTGTCGGAGGTTTTAGCCGGAGCGGTGGTGCTATACAAGCTAGCGCGACGGCGGCGACGCGGAAAACGTGCCGGAGCCCTCGTAAAGCTGAGGCAGAGAGGGTTCCGTTCTGCCCTACCGTCAATTCATCTGGCGAATGTCCGCTCCCTGCCGAACAAGATGGACGAACTGCTGCTCCTCACTTCAAGGAACACGGACTTCAGCAGATCCGCCGCGCTGAGTCTTGTTGAAACGTGGCTTAGCGAACGAACCCCCCACCACGCCATGGAGTTAGCTGGGTTTCGGCTAACGCGTGCAGATCGCAGCGCGGAGCTCTCCGGAAAATCAAAGGGAGGTGGTCTCTGTTTCTACATTAATGAACGTTGGTGTACCGATGTCATGGTGTTGAAAGAGTTTTGCAGCCCTCTCCTAGAAACACTTTTCATAAACTGCCGGCCGTTCTATTCACCACGGGAGTTCTCCTCGATCGTCATGGCGGCTGTTTACATCCCACCACACGCACGTGCGAGTGAAGCCACGCGGATGCTGGCTGACCAGGTGACAGACATGGAGAAACTTCTACCAAATTCACTAATCATTGTTCTGGGTGATCTTAACAGGGCGAACCTCGCACACGAACTCCCCAGATACAGACAGCACATAACGTGTCCCACCAGAGGGGCACAGACACTGGACCACTGCTACACCGTAATTAAGGATGCATACCACTCTGTGGCTCGTGCAGCTTTAGGACTCTCGGACCACTGTCTAGTTCATCTGATCCCTGCCTACAGACAGAAACTAAAAACTTCTAAGCCTGTGGTGAGGACTGTCAGGAAGTGGACAGTGGAGTCAAGGCAGGACCTCCAAGCCTGCTTTGACTGCACCGATTGGAGTGTTTTTGAAGCTGCAAATTCAGACTTGCATGAACTCACTGACACTGTCACATCATACATCAGTTTTTGTGAGGATCTGTGTGTGCAGACTAAGACCTTCTGCACGTACAACAACGACAAACCTTGGTTTACACCGAACCTTAGGAGGCTGCGCAAAGTCAAGGAGGAGGCCTACAGGAGCGGCGACCGGGACCTGTTCAAGCAGACCAGAAACACACTGAACCGAGAGGTCAGGAAAGCCAGGAGGTGTTACGGGGAGAGCCTGGAGAGACACCTCTCTGCCAATCCTGATCCCTCAACAGTGTGGAAAGGCCTGCAGAGCATCACGGGCTTCAAGAAACGAACCCCCCGTCCTGTGGAGAGCCCAAGGCTCGCTGACCAGCTAAACAGGTTCTACTGCAGGTTTGATCGGTCCTCCCACACAACGTGACCTCCTGCAGCACAATCCACACAATCACCATACTCACCTCCCCCCACAACTGCTCTGTCCACACCTCCATCACCGTGGTCACCGACTCTCTCTCTTGCAGAGGCCGCGCCCGCACTCCAGATTCGCGAGGAGGAAGTGCGCCAGATGTTCCGGAGACAAAAGATCAGGAAGGCACCGGGCCCAGACGGCGTGTCACCTTCCTGCTTGAAAGTCTGCGCTGAGCAGCTGGCGCCCACCTTTGCACGGATCTTCAACCGCTCCCTGGAGCTGTGTGAGGTGCCCTCGTGCTTCAAGAGCTCCACCATCGTTCCAGTGGCCAAGAAGCCCGCCATCACAGGTCTGAATGACTATAGACCTGTTGCACTGACATCTGTGGTCATGAAATCTTTCGAGAGGTTAGTACTGAACCACCTGAAGGATGTCACGGGCCCCCTACTGGACCCCCTCCAGTTTGCCTACCGGGCAAACAGGTCGGTGGATGATGCGGTCAACATGGGACTGCACTACATCCTGCAACACCTGGACACCCCAGGAAAGTACGCCAGGATCCTGTTTGTGGACTTCAGCTCGGCGTTCAACACCATCGCTCCTGACATCCTCCAACAGAAGCTCATCCAGCTCGCGGTGCCTGCCTCCACCTGTCAGTGGATCACCAGCTTCCTGACCAACAGGAGACAGCGTGTGAGGCTGGGGAGCATCACATCTGACACCCTGACCACCAACACTGGAGCCCCTCAGGGATGCGTCCTCTCCCCACTGCTCTTCTCCCTCTACACCAACGATTTCTCCACAAGTGACTCTTCCGTGAAGCTCCTGAAATATGCAGACGACACCACTCTCATCGGACTGATCCAGAACGGTGATGAGACTGCGTACAGACAGGAGGTGGAGCGGCTGGTCCACTGATGCAGCCAAAACCACCTGGACCTGAACCCGCTCAAGACCGTGGAGATGACAGTGGACTTCAGGCGAGGCCCTTCACCACTTTCACCCCTCACTATCCGCAGTAATACTATTCTCTCATCAGACACCTTCAAGTTCCTGGGAACCACAATCTCTCGGGACCTGAAATGGACCGGCCACATAGACTCTGTCCGGAAGAAGGCCCAGCAGAGGCTGTACTTCCTGAGACAGCTCAAGAAGTTCAACCTGCCGCGGGAGCTGCTGAAGACCTTCTACACTGCCATCATCCAGTCTGTCCTCTGCACCTCCATCACTGTCTGGTTTGGATCGGCCTCCAAACAAGACAAGCACAGACTGCAACGGACAATAAGGACTGCAGAAAAGATAATTGGAATCAACCTCCCATCTATCCAAGACTTGTACCTGTCCAGTACCAGGAAACGTGCAAGTAACATCTCAACAGACCCTTCGCACCCAGGTTGCAGCCTGTTTGAACTACTCCCCTCCGGACGCCGTTATAGAGCTCTGTACACTAAAACCAGCAGACACAGAGACAGCTTCTTCCCCCAGGCTGTCGCTCTGATGAACTCACACCACTCTTAGAGTCTCAGAGCCATTACTGTGCAATAACATCCCACTTTCCACACCTTTTTTGTCTACACTGTTTGTACTATGTGTCCTCTCTGCATCCATTGCAGCCTGGTCATCCTAGAAGAGGGACCCTCCCATCTGTGGTCTCTTCTCAAGGTTTCTCATTTCCCCTAGCTGGAGTTTTGAGTTTTTCCTTGCCCTCTTGGGAGTTTAAGATCAGTTTAAGATCAGGGGGTGTTTGAGAATATCTTTCGTTCTTCACATGTCCGAGTGTTGTTGTTAGTCACCTAAATGTTGAACAGAGGCTGTGATTTACCGAAGTCAAATTCCTTGTTTGGCACGCTCAAACATGGCGAATAAAAAACTCTTGAATCTTGAATCTTTTCCCCATATTTCTGCAATAGAATGGACTCTTCAACACCAGCCTACAGAATGGCTACGTATGTACTATATTGTCTATGAAAAGTGCCTTTTGGAAATTTTTTTCAATGTGTCATTGCATGACAAGGGCGCGGACCAGAAAAGTTGGAACTTTGTTTGTATAGAGCAGAAATGTCTTAACGGTGTTTACGTTAGAAAATGGAATAGTCAGCCACTTCATGGAGGAACTCCAGCAGGGAATTTTCCAACTTTCAGTCGCTGTGTATTCCAATGAGGGCTCATTTTTCCATGAAGAAAAAGTAACAAATTTACAATAAATGCTTCAAATTTGTAACTGTGCATATTATACAATGTTTGTGTATTTTTTTTATCTTCCGGGCAATGAGGCTACCAATAGCAATGTTCCAGCACAACATCTACAGAAGACATGCCAGAACATATATATTGAGCCAGATATTACATGTGGAAGTCAACACAGGCTGGAATAATAGAGATACTTAAAGCACAAAATGCCATACTTGGCGGTGACACGAGGGCTGATTCTCCAGGTATTATCATTACATTTTTTTTATTTTTGCTAAACACAGAAGTTTCAATTGTAGTCATACTGTGCTCAAACGACACTCAGCAAAGTTTAGACTCTACACTATGATGGAGCTGAGGAAGAAAATAATTGATTTGCAACTCATTCAAGTAATAAAAAAAATATATTAAACTGAGATTAGACATCTGGTGTTTGTGTTGCACTTGCAGAGCAATGAAGTGGATGGGTGTTACGACATGGAGCTTGAAGGTCTGAAACACAGCTTTGGGTTCTGGAATGGTCACAATTTGTCTTTGCACAGTACGGTGATCCCCAGTTTTTGTGGGAGATGCGTTCCAGAACCACCTGCAAAAAAACGAAAATCTGCAAAGTAGATACTAGCATTACTTAAAAATTTAAACACCTATGTATTGAAATTTCCAACACATAGTGGGTTTTAAATATTACATTGGACTGACTAAAATTTTGTTTAATCTTATTCTATATATGTTAGGTTCAAAGTGCTAACTGAATATCTGAATAAGAGAAAAGGGTCAGCAGACAAAAAACAAGTGAGGCAGAATATTGAGTCTTTTCTCGCGAGGAGTGCAATCAGACTTACAGCAATCCGACTACACTAAAAATCTGTTTTACACTCCTCGCTCTTTTTATTTGGAATGCCCTACCCACAGTGTGAGACGATTAGCCCTTAAGGGGGGGGGGGGGGAAAGAGATTGTGGCTTCGTCTCGTAAGAAACAAAAAGTAACGCACAAAGTGTTGCGTGCAGATATGGCTATATCAGCAAAACAGTTTAAGCGATATTCTGAGAGATAAAAAGAGAAAGTGACGTTCTTTAAGGAAGATCAGAAGGTTCGTGACGCATTGTTTGACGTGTTGTTTTCACGATCTGTTCTGGTGGACGCTGAGCTGTCAGCAGCATCTTGTTTGACACAACCGTCATCTCGCCCCTGACCCAGCCGTAATCCTTCTGTTCTGTTGTACAAGATAAGAATAAGCAAGGCAAAGCAGCAAGCATACTGAACAGTAATATTGTGAATAAGTACTCATTAGAGAACGCATGATAACATATATATACCATTTTTCTAACAATATATAAGGCTTTACTTGGCTGCACTGCATTTTATTGAAAATGCTCACCGTGGTGTGTGTGTGTGTGTGCTTGCACACAGGGCGTTGTGATGCTAAGTGCATTGGTGTTGGAGTAGTAGTGCTCGTAGTTAGTGCATGTTGCATGCTTCTTCCTCCTTGCTACCGTCTGCTTTCAGCTACTGCCGCCGGCTAGCCCCCTGTTCCCGGGGCGAAAAGAGGAGCCGAGTGCGTAAGCCTCCTCAGCCAGTACGTAGCCTCTCCACTGTCAAGACTTCTGCATGCCTCCTTGTGGCCACACATGGTAACTGGGTGCCTCACGTCTCCAGGCCAAATTGCAGGGGATCGACCGGGGAGCAACAGTGGGCCCTTAGGCGTGACGTACAGGCCCACCGGCGCGTGGATGTCCTGGCGCCCGCTAACCACTGTCCCTGCTATGGGTGAAATAGCACCCTTGCTGCCTTGTGGGTATTGTCTGGACTGAAAAGGCTAAGGGGGCAAACCCTAACAGAAAACCCAGCTCGGACTCCGTTAGGCAGACTCATGCTTTAAAAAAGCATTGTTCTGGCAACTCCTGCAGCCAACCTAATGCCAAATGTAGAATACAATAGATCTTTATTGTCATTGTCACACATATACAATGAAATTTAAAAAGTGCCAACCGATCAGTGCAAAGATAAAAAATAAAAATATAAAAATACAATACAAAGTTAAAAAATACAAGCTAAAAACCACACAGAAGAACATACACAAACATGATCTTTTTTTTAGCGACATTTAATGTGACTACCGCCGAGAGGGGAGCCCTGCTGCCTGGGAAACTCAAGGCTTCCCTAAAACTTGCCCAGGCAGTTACCGGTTATAAGCCCTTTCTTATTGGCGTTAGAGTATGGGTGCCAGGGGATACCTCCGACGGTGGGAGATGTTCGGTCTCATTGGACAGCTACCGCCCGCCTCAAGCTGGGCAGCCCCCAGCCAATAAGGTGCTTTCCCGCCACAGCCTGCCTGCTTCATCGGGTGCTTAGAGCTCAGGGATCTATTCTAACAAGTGGGCTGTAAATTCACGCACCAAGCAGCACTACGCCTGGGGTGCTGGAATGTCAGGACTATGACACCCGGGCTCAGCGACAACCTACAAGAAATTAGCGATGTCCGTAAAACTGCAGTTATAAACAACGAACTTCTGAAGCTTAGAATTGACATCTCGACCCTTCAGGAAACACGACTCCATGGATCTGGCTCACTCAAGGAAAAGGACTATACCTTCTTTTGGCGGGGGAAGCCCCCTGAGGAAACTAGGGAATACGGAGTAGGGTTCGCTGTCAGGAACACACTCCTGGGAGCAGTGGTAACACCCACAGGCGGCTCTGAGAGAATCCTGGCTCTCATGGGACCTGTCCACCTAGTGAGTGTGTACGCTCCAACACTTAGCTCCCCCCAGGAAATAAAAGACAGGTTTTATGATGAACTCGAAGCGACTCTTAAAATCATTCCCAGCCGTGAACAGCTCTACCTACTTGGTGACTTTAATGCTAGAGTCGGAGCCGATCGTGACTCCTGGCCATCCTGCTTGGGACACCATTGCATCGGTAGGCTGAACGAAAATGGGCAGCGACTTCTGGAGTTCTGCACATATCACCACCTCTGCATCACCAACAAATACTTCCAGACCAAACCCATTCACAAAGTCTCTTGGAGACATCCACGCTCAGGTCACTGGCACCAGTTAGACCTGATCATAACACGCACTTCTGATCTCAGAGGCATCCATCAAACACGCAGTCTCCACAGTGCAGTCTGCGACACAGACCACTCCCTTGTGCTCTGTAGAGTCAAGCTACAGGCAAAAAACCTACACAGATCCAAACCAAAGGCAGCCCCCCGCATCGACAGCAGCAAAACAACTGACTCAACCAAAGCTATAGCCTTCCTCTGTGCCTTAGAGGTCTCCCTCCATGACCCACCCCTGTCCAGCTCCGCCCATCAGTACTGGGATGGCTTGAGGAATGCCATACAAAGCACGGCCCTGTCAGTCTTTGGCAAAAAGCAGGGAAAGCCAAACGACTGATTCGATGCCAATTTAACATCATTGGCACCAATCCTTGAAGAAAAACGGATCGCACTCACAAATTACAAGCACACTCCAAACACCAAAACTCTACAGGCCCTCCAATCTTCTAGGGGGAAACTCCAACAAGCCGCTAGACGTTGTGCCAATGACTATTGGCTACAGCTCTGCAGCAACATTCAAGCAGCTGCTGACACAGGCAACATCAGACTCATGTTGGCACAAGGCACTTGGACCATCACCCCCAATTGTCCCGTTGAAATCAGCTTCGGGAGAAACCATTGCTGAAAGCTCTAAGCAGCTGGACCGCTGGGTGGAACACTACACAGAGCTCTATGCCAGGGACAACAGTGTCTCTGATGCAGCCCTCGGGCATGTAGGGCACCTACCTGTTATGGAAGAGCTCGACATGGAACCAACGACTGAGGAGCTAAGCAAAGCAATTAACAGCCTGCCCAGAGGAAAAGCTCCAGGCACCGATGGGATGACAGCCAAAGTCCTCAAGTGTGGGAAGCCTGCTCTTCTGCATAGACTGCACAAGCTCTTATGCCTGTGCTGGAAAGAAGCCTCTGTCCCACAGGACATGAGAAATGCTAACATTGTCACCTTGTACAAAAACAAGGGAGACAGGAGTGATTGTAACAACTACCGTGGCATCTCCTTACTCAGCATTACCGGTAAGCTCTTTGGTCGAGTTGTACTAAATAGACTCCAAGTCCTCGCAGAGAAGCTCTACCCAGAGTCACAGGCAGGTTTCAGAGCAGGAAGATATCTCTGGATATGATCTTCACCCTGAGACAGCTGCAGGAGAAGTGCAGAGAACAACATAAACCTCTCTACATGGCCTTCGTTGACCTTACCAAGGCTTTTGACCTGGTGAGCAGGAGCGGCCTCTTCCAACTGGTGGAACGGATAGGTTGCCCGCCAAAACTCCTCAGCATCCTCCAGTCCTTCCACACTGACATGAAAGGTACTGTCCAGTACGACGGGTGCACTTCTGAGCTCTTTAACATCCGCTGTGGTGTCAAACAGGGATGCTTGCTGGCACCCACTCTGTTTGGCATATTCTTCTCTCTCCTCCTGCGCCAAGCCTTCGGAACATCAACTGAGGGAGTTTACTTACACACCAGGACAGACGGCAAACTATTCAACCTATCCCGACTGAGAGCAAAAAGGTCAGACCACTCACCATTTGGGACATGTTTGCTGATGATGCAGCATTGGCAACACACACTAAGGAACACCTGCAAATTCTCCTAGACCGGTTCAGCCAAGCATGTCAGGACTTCAACCTGACCATCAGCCTAAACAAAACCAAGACAATGGGCCAGAGGACCACTGTTCCACCCTCCCTGGGAAAGCAGCTTCTACCTTTGGAAAACTGACACCCAGAGTATGGCAGAACAGCAAGCTCACCATCCATACAAAGGTGCAAGTGTACAGGGCCTGTGTCGTCAGTACACTCTTGTATGGCAGCAAAGCCTGGACTCTTTATGCACATCAAGAGAGAAGGCTAAACTCTTTCCATCTGCGTTGCCTGAGACGCATACTGGGCATCACCTGGCAGGACAGGATCACAGACAGTGCAGTCCTGGAGAGTGCACAGCTCCCCACTATGCTCTCCCTGCTGAAGCAGCGGCGTCTCCGTTGGCTGGGTCATGTCTGTCGGATGGAAGACGGTCGTATGCCAAAGGACATCTTATATGCAGAGCTAAAATCAGGCAAAAGGCAAGTAGGCCACCCACTGCTCCGCTACAAGGATGTCTGCAAACAAGACCTCAAATACTTCAACATCAACCCAGCCACCTGGGAAGACGTCACCCAGGATCGCTACAAATGGCAACAGGCTCTCCGAAACAGGCTGCAGACCCACGAAATCACCCTGGCTCAACATCGAGAAACGAAAAGGAAGTTGAGGAACCAGCAAGCCACCGTGCCCACACCTTCACCGGATCCGGCCCACACCTGTAACATCTGCGGCTGTGTCTGTCTCTCACGGATTGGACTCACCAGCCACAGCAGACGCTGTGCAAAGAACACTTAACCTCCAGACACAAGAAATCTATGGTATTTCGAGACTGTGATGCCGATGATGGATGATGGATGGATGTATTGAAATTTCCAACACATAGTGGGTTTTAAATATTACATTGGACTGACTAAAATTTTGTTTAATCTTATTCTATGTCTAAGGCTTTACTTGGCTGAACTGCATTTTATTGAAAATGCTCACTGTCTGCAAGGTACAACTTCATCTGGAGAACCCATGTACCGAATGTCTTGTCCCAAGTCCAAGAAGGGAGAAAGAACAGCCCAGCCGATAAAAACACTAGTTACCTTGAGTAAGTCTTAACTGCATGTCTGCTGAGCTCATTTCAATAAATCAAATTTGTTCTAGTGGCTGACTATTTCATTATATAAATATGTACAGTATCTCACAAAAGTGAGTACACCCCTCTCATTTCTGCAATGTTTTAATTATATCTTGTCATGGGACAACACTGAAGAAATGACACTTTGATCCAATGTTAAGTAGACACTGTAGAGCTTGGATAGCAAAGTAAATTTATTGTTACTTCAAAGAAACTCAAAATACAACAATCAATGTGTAAAATGCTAGCAGCAAAAGAGTACACCCCAACTGAAAATGTCAAAATTGGAAATGTCAGTATTTTGTGTGGCCACCATTATTTTCCAGCACTGTTAGGCATGGAGTTCACCAGAGCTTCACAGGTCATCGCTGGAATCCTCTTCCATGATGACATCACAGAGCTAGTGGATGTTGGAGACCTTGCGCTCCTCCACTTTCTGTTTGAGGATGCCCCACAGATGTTCAATAGGGTTTAGGTCTGGGGACATGCTTGGCCAGTCCATCACCTTCACCCTCAGCTTCTTTAGGAAGGCAGTGGAGGTGTGTTTGGGGTTGTTATCGTGTTGGAATATTGCTCCGCGGCCCAGTTTACGGCGGGAGGGGATCATGCTCTGCTTCAGTATTCCACAGTACCTGTTGGCATTCATTGTTCCCTCAATGAACTGTAGCTCCCCAGTGTCAGCAGCACTCATACAGCCCCACACCATGACGCTCCCACCACGCTTGACTGTAGGCAAGACACACTTGTCTTTGTACTCTTCACCTGGTTGCCGCCACACACGCTGGACAGCATCTGAATCAAATATGTTTATCTTGGTCTCATCAGACCACAGGGCATGTAACCCATATCCTTAGTCTGCTTGTCTTCAGCAAACCTTTTGGGAGCTTCCTTGTCCATCTTTTTTAGAAGAGGCTTTTTCTTGGGACGACAGCCATGCAGACCAATTGAATGCAGTGTGCGGCGTATGGTCTGAGCACTGACAGACTGACCCCCCACCTCTACAACCTCTACAGCAATGCTGGCAGCACTCATACGCCTGTTTTCCAAAGCCAACCTCTGAATATGACGCTGAGCGTGTGCACTCAACTTCTTTGGTCGACCATGGCGAGTCCTGTTTTGAATGGAACTTGTCCTCTTAAAGGGCTAAAGACATCCCTTTTTTTTTTTTCAATTAGAACGGAATTTGATAGAATGTATAAAGTGAACACATTTGCCGCATTGGAAATTAAAAATGGACACCGATTACTAAGAATAAAGCTGAAATGAAATGCCAGTTTATCGATCGGGTCCCGCACGAAGCCAAACTGGCGGCGCCATTACTGTGACGTCATAAGTTGTACATCTGGATGTCAACAAACCCAAACAACATGGCAGATGATAGCGACAGCTCCGTTTCTAGCGGCAATATTAGCATCATTTTATCCGATTCAGAAACCTCTTTTGACGCAGAATATGATGACTCTAGCAGTTCACTTGGGCTGAGCTGAGCACATTTTCTGAATTGTGCCCCTCCCGTCACTCTGGTTAGGTTGGCATAGTAAAAAGTGCTCTTGGGGGCTTTAGAGTGCCGAGTTGATCTCGGCACATGAAGACATGACCACCTGCAACGTTTGGTTTAGATTTTATAAGCATTTTTAATTTTATTGCTTAAATCGCATTTTCTCGACGAGCTGAGCACGTTTTCTGAATTGTGCCTCTCCCGTCACTGTGGTTAGGTTGGCATAGTAAAAAGAGTAGAGTGCCGAGTTGACCACTGTGAATGAAGAAATGAACATCTGCAGCTTTTGGTTTAGGTTTTAGGCGCATTTTTAATTTTATTTCTTAAATCGCATTTTTTCGACGAGCTGAGCACGTTTTCTGAATTGTGCCCCTCCCGTCACGCTTCAACATACTTTTCAAAGTCAAAGTCTCAAAGTCTCCTTTATTGTCAATTCCTCCGCATGTCAAGACACACAAAGAGATCGAAATTACGTTTCTCATTATCCCAGGGTGACAAGACAGCGTTCACAACGCACATACAAGTAAACAACACAGGAAAAATAAAACAAGAAGATGAACAATAAGAGTGATAGCCCGCTAGCCGCTCCCGATGCACAGCAGAGTCCGGAAAGATAAGACAGAGTTCACAACGCACATACAAGTAAACAACACAGGAAAAATAAAACAAGAAGATGAACAATAAAAGTGATAGCACGCTAGCCGATCCCGATGCACAGCAGAGTCCGGAAAGATGACAGTCAACCAGGCCACTGTGAACACGAGCACACAGCAGGCACGCACTGTCCGGTTCGTGGATCCTATCAGACGAACTCAACCCATCTTGTCGTCCCGCGAACGAATGTACGCCAGGATAATGGAAGGCACGGCTAGGCGAGACCTGGCCCGACGTCTCCGCGCTGGCCCCTCTTCTCTTTTTGTTTACATTCACTGAAGCTAAACGCGTACAACTTGAGACGTCATGAGACGTCACTTCCGGCTGGCGGCTCGGTGCAGTCAAACTCGTCTGTGCGGCAAATTTAAATGATATTTTTCAGAGCAACAGCTTCCTTTTCGTTGTTTCGAGCGTCAATTTATATTTATAAGCCCATAAGCTTACTAAAACCGATTTATACATATACCGGTGTCTCTAGCCCTTTAAACCGCTGTATGGTCTTAGCCACCGTGCTACAGCTCAGTTTCAGGGTGTTGTCAATCTTCTTGTAGCCTAGGCCATCTTTATGTAGAGCAATAATTCTCTTTTTTAGATCCTCAGAGTTCTTTGCCACGAGGTGCCATGTTGAACTTCCTGTGACCAGTATGAGAGTGAAAGTACCTAATTTAATACACCTCGTTACACTAACTAGTCGCATTACACAGGGAGGAAAAATGCCTTTGGTCCCAGTTTTGCCTTAATTTTAAGATTTTCAGTTGTGGTGTACTCACTTTTGTTGACAGCATTTTACACATTCGTCGTTGTATTTTGAGTTACTTTGAAGTAACAATAAATTTACTTTGCTATCTAAGCCCTACAGTGACTACTTAACATTGTATCAAAGTGTCATTTCTTCAGTGTTGTCCCATGACAAGATATAATTAAAACATTGCAGAAATGAGAGCCACGTAAGAACATTCACAAACTTCTTATGAAGTCATTACTTTGTTGTCTTGGCTGTGTGCTTAGGGGCGCTCTTCTGTTGGAAGGTAAACCTTCACCTCAGTCTGAGGTCTTGAACACTCTTGACAATATATCGAAAATATATCAATATTGGTCGATGCAATATGTATATGTCAAAGACATGCTATAGGTTTCTTATGGAATTGTATACTTTTATCTGAATTTGACCAGTTTAGATCGGCAGCCAGCTCTAGGAAGAGTACTGGTGGTTGGGAACTTGATCTATTTAGAGAGGATGGAGGTCGCTGCACTCAATGAAAGCTTCTCTACCCTTCCTCAGATTTGGGGCCGACCACTGAGGCTTCCAGATGCTTTAAAGATCAAGTGTGAAATAAACTTGACCAACCATCTTTTGGGTAATACTAACAGCTAAAATTATTCTAAACACAAGTTAATTAGTTTTTTGTTTAACGCAACCTACCCAGGCTCTTAATTAAAGCCATAATAACGCACTTAACAACAAAATGCACTTGTACACCAATCTCTGGTAAGCTTTGTCATTTAAATTAACTGGGAAGGGGGGGCACTCTGGGGTGTTGGGTGCAGAATATTGTGAACAAAAAACACATTCCATTCGAGGTCCATTTAGTGTGAAAAAAAATGAAGCACTGAGAACACTTTCCTGCATGCTTATGTTTTCAGGACAATTCATCATGTCTTTAACTAGAAAAGTCAAATATACATAAAAATATGAACAAAACTGTTTTTATTATCTTAAACATTGCTGGCCTCTGGTAATAACCTGCATCATCAAAGAGAGCAAGCCATTTTCAACACTATACTGTAGGGCCTGGTGAGTCCGGTGGTAGGGGTTTTTGGCAACTATTTTCCAGAAAATAAACAAAGTAAGTCCTAAATAGTAATTGCAGAGTTATATAGCACTTTATCCACACCATATGCTGCCCAAAAATACCGTAATTGCCGGACTATAAGCCGCACCGGATAATAAGCCGCACCAGCTAAAATTCAGGGATATTTCAGTTTTTTTCTCACATAAGCCACACCGGACTATAAACCGCACGTGCACACGAGTTTTTTACAAAGAAAGACTTTTTAACATGTTAATAACATACTTGAACATGTCTTTCTAAACATTGCCTGTGACGCAGCAGTAGTACCGCAGCAACGCGGAAGCGTGCACTCGAGTTATTAGCAAAGAAAGACTGGACACAGAAAGTTTTTCTAAAGTTTTAATAACATACCTTAACATTTCTTTCCAAACACTGCCTGTGACGCGGCAGTAATACCGCAGCAACACGGAAGTAACACAGCAAAGTCACTGAGACGTGGCGGTAACACAGCAGGAACACAGCAGCAACACGGTAGCACAGCACTAACAGGGCTGGTTAAAAAAAAACATACCGTAAAAGTAAAAAAAGAGCCGTCTTCATCTTCCTCCTGTGCACTGAAACCATCGAAGTCTTCCTCCTTAGTGTCCGATTGGAATAGCGTTAGATATCCTTCGCCTCACACTTTCTCAGTCTCCCTTTCGTCGTCGCTTTTATGCATTTCTTCGAGTGTGATGAGGGTCTGTTCATGCTAATCTTATTCATGCATGAAGCGCTAAATTACATTAAACTAGCGAGCGACACGTATAGCTTAAAAGCGGCATCATATGCATTTCTTTTGTCCCCCATAATGACGGTTTGTGTATAAAAGCTTCCTTTCAGTAATGTCCGTCTTGATCTCGTTCTGTCTCTACTTTGTGTGAGTGCGGGCGTGTACGTGATGCGCGAGACGATCAAAACACAAACTAGCACGTCTTCTTCGGCGCATTATCTCTTCTTCGTCTGTCTCGCTCTAGCTTCCTGCTAGAGCGCCCCCTGGACACCGGAGGCCGTAAAAATCCACAAGTACGCTCCAGAGTAGACACAACATAAAGTCATCAACATCGACTGCCTTTGGCTTAAAAGCGGCATCATATGCATTTCTTTTGTCCCCCATGATGACGGTTTGTGTATAAAGGCTTCCTTTCAGTAATGTCCGTCTTGATCGCGTTCTGCGTGATGCGCGAAATGTAAACACAAACTAGCACTTCTTCTTCGGCGCATTATTTCTTCTTCGCCTGTCTCGCTCTTGCTTCCTGCTAGAGCGTCCCCTGGAGGCCGGAGGCCGTAAAAATCCATAAGTACGCCACGCCGCCGTTTAAGGTTCAAAGTAACCTTCTGAATAAAATGCATTAAAAGTTCACATTCATTACAACTTGTTTTTGGTGAGCAAAATGTCAGAAGAATTGAATTTAAATGCTGACTGATTGGGTTTTAATACAATGCAGATGGTCCAAACAGCGCCACTGCTTTGTGTAATCTCTGAGTCACATGGCAGAGTACGAGAACGTGTTTAGAGCACAGGTGTCAAACTCAAGGCCCAGGGGCCAGATACGGCCCGCCACATCATTCTATGTGGCCCACGAAGACAAATTGTGCATCAAATTCGTGTGTCATTACTAGAATTGCAAATTGTCTTCACTTTTAATAATATATATTTTTTTAAATATTTGACCAGTTTTTACTCGTCTGATTTGAAAATGAGTTATTTGTCAGTTTGTTTTGTAGCTTTTACTGTATATAATAGTGTTAAGAGTAAAAGTGATCAAGTCATCACAAAAATCACGAAAAAAATCTTATATAAGCCGCACCTGACTATAAGCCGCAGGGTCCAAAATTTTGGAAAAAAGTCGCGGTTTATAGTCCGGAAATTACGGTAATTACAAAGCCAGACATTCAATTATTTGAAAAAAATAATAGCTAATGGCCATGATCATAGATAAGACAACAGCAAGAGTGTTTATGTTTGGCTTACTTCATCATAACTCATTGAATTCTTTAGCAATATTGACACGGATTGGGTTGTTTTTTGAAACATCAGACTCGTTGCTATGATACAGGCCACGTGTCATTTTATAACCTGGACTTTAACAAAGACACCATTGCAGGACTCCCTCTTCAACACCACAGTAAAGGCTCAATCTACTGATGTCTATTCAAGCTGCCTGCCTGAATCATTCATGTTAAGTTTCCTTTTTCCTGTTTCTGTTAGCTTTTTAAAATGTTTGGGGCAAATCGGCACCTTGTTGCGTTGTTGGCGTTTATTCTAACCAGGGTGGGGGGGATAGGATCAACGCGCATTTGTTTGCTTTACATTAAATCACCAGAGAAGACTTGCTGGGTGCCACAAAAAGATTTATAGTAGATTAAATACATCAGGTATGATTTCATGTGTACAGTCTCTACACATCTTAAGATCTGTCAACTGGTGCTTTAAGTTTGTGTCATAAGTGGACTTGCAGTACAGAAACCTTGAAAACAAAATGCTGGTTCTGGTCACGACATCATATAAATTCCATTATCAATTTGTCGACAGGTGAACGAACTACTACCCATTTGTGCACAGCTCTATTAATTTGTATAAACAAACAAAAAAAGCACGCACGCACGCACGCACGCACGCACGCACGCACACACACACACACCTATAGTATAGATTTGTGACAAAAATTTGAAATTTGCTAACTTGACATAAGAGGCTTAGGCCTGACGCCAGCAATATGGAAAATGGTACATTTCATATGTACAGCAAGGGACAGAAAAAAACCTCCTGTTATATTACAATGTGGTCGTCAATCTTTCATCTTCCAGAATAGTACCGACACTTCGGTGAACCACACTCGCAGTTGAAATATTTACTCTTCACCATCCAGTAGTGCTCACCGTAGTCAAACCTGATGAAGAGAGGTAATGAAATATGTGCTCTCAGTTTTAACAGTCTAAAAAAAGTTGGCACAATTTAAAAAAAAAAAAATGAATATAATATAATATAAATATATATTGGGTTTTTTCTGTACTGATTCAGCAATGTACACAATAGGTCATTAGGGCTCAACAGACTGTTTCATCACTCACCCGATTTGGTCACCAGCTTTAATGGTTCTGCTGGAAAAGAAAGCAATCCTTGGAAACCGCAAATCTTGATGCATGGTGAATACCTTCAGGGCCAATAGGTTGGGCTCACATAAATGATTAATGAAGCGGCCAATGTTACCAAAAAGTCTTGCATCAATGCAATGTATGTCATCTACCTGCACAGGATGACAAGGACAACAAGCTTTACTTGATCTCAATGTGCTGATTAGAAAAACTGCCAAATTAAGCCAAGGGCTTTAGGGTGCACCAATTGGGGTGCACAGATTTCATAATGGTACAGAAAAAAAATCTGAGATTGCACCATGCAAAACCTGCTGATGGAGAACAGAAAAAAAGTCTCCTCTACTCCAGTAAAGCCTCACTTAATGAACATGCATAAAATGGTCTGAGCTAATCAAAAAGCATCAACCCACCTTATCGTTTAGTGTAAAGAGAAAAGAATCATTCTCTCTTGTGTCAGCTTCTGTGTCAGTTATGATCTCACCAACATATCTGCAAAAATGACAGTTTTATACAGTTCATGTTAAAAAATAAGTCACCAAATTTATTATGTGAATTAAGAAACATTTTCCTCACTCGCAAATAAATGTCCCCCGTGGAACATCCTGCATGAGTTTCACTCCCCAGCCCATTTTCTCTGTTTTGAAGAGCTGAAGTCGGACTCTAGGAACAAGGAGTTATTTAATTAATAATTTCATGACTTAACATTCAGAAAAGGTCACCTACAAAAAAAACCTGAAAGGAATTCTGTGGTTGATATTATTCCACATGCTACGAGATACTTTGGTTGTTTCATTAAAACATGTATAAAATGAAAAATTATTAAACGCTCATTGTTTCATCGCACGCTGTTGCCGCTGGTGATTTGCTGTTTGCAAAGAAAAGTAATGCTGTTTTTTTAGGGTCTGGACCTGGGCGCATACTCCTGAAACACACATCAAGGACTGGCAAAACGTTTTTGATTTGATAGACCTCTTGTCCTATGTATCCTGGTTGTGAGGGTCTTTTACAGCTGCTAGATATAATTATTCTATTTTGTCTGGTCCCTCACCTTGGATCTCTTTGCCATGGATTACCCTGCCAAGGTCATAAAGCCCCACACAACTTAGTTCCTAGGATCAATGGGGCGCATGATAAGGTGACGGCTCAGAGAGGGGATATTTTACGAACTTTTGGGAACTAAAGCCACGCATTTACAGAGTTCCTCCTCCTGAATCTGCCTTCTAGCACAGTAAGTTCATGTTCAAGTATATGTACTGCATGTGACGCACACCTAAAATATTTAATGAAGTCATGTCACCAAGTGCACAATCCTTTTGTCGTTGATGTTAGTAATGTGCCTTACTTGTGTGTGGTAAGATTGTGACAGAGCATAAAGAAAGTAAAATGTTGGGGGGAAAATTTGGGTGGTTGTCGTTAAATATCGAACTGAATGAAAATGAAAATACAAAACTCTAAAACCATACAAACATATGGGCGCAGCAAGCCGTGAGTTATTCACAAAGTAGAGTTCAAATGTTCTTCAAGATACAAGCAATCAACATAATAAGAAAACAATAAAATGAACACAAAAATATGCATCTATAAATATGAGCCATCTGATATGTGATCAATTCAAATCGTGAGGTGGCAGGAAATTACCATACGATTTAATTAAATATGTAGGATCAAATGAAGTATTATTACAATAAGAAGTTTGACCAATAAAAAGTAACTAAAAAGGAACAAAAAGATATCGCCCACAAGTGTACACTATAAGCCAATTGCTTGAAAACATTTTAGATTGTCTCACCTCAGTCCATTTTGAACAACTCGGTTCTTGCAGGTCCTCCAACATGAGCAAGCATGGTTACACTCAAAGAGCACTGGAGGATCTTGCTGAGCAAAATCCAGTAACAGGCGGCCATCCTACATACAGACATGTAAAATTGCTACTAATGACATAATCAAAGTAGAATGTGGCATGAGCACAAAATAAAACTGAGGAAACCTTTTGTTGTGTCAGACTTACACTATCATACCAAGATTGCAGACTGAGCTGACCACAAGTGCAGGTACTGGATGAGCAGTCATCTGTGCAACTGCAATGCTAAATGAGACAGTTAAAGAGCTGTTACATAACCTCCATAAATGATGAAATTGTAAATTGACTCTTGTCTCATCAGGGATTTGAAAATAAGTGACTTTAGCTGCACCCAAGATTATAAAACTAACCAAAGATGTGGCATTACCATAAGCAGTAATAATCAGCACTAACGTCCATAAAATTATGGTCTGTCGGGTCATATAAAAATTGAATTTAAAACTGTAAACTATAGTGGTAAAGCTAAATTAAAATTTTTTAAATATTGTCACGGGCATACATACATTACTTTCTGACTGAAGAGGATGTTATGATTGGTAGAATTTCCAATCTGGATTGGTTGTCAGAATTTACTGGCGATTGCATACTGTACATCTATTTTCCTCCACTTATCCAGAAGCGAGTCATGGGCGAAAAAATCTAATTAGGCATGGCCTGACTTCACTTTTTCTGGCCATCTATTCCAGGGGGACACCAAGGCGTTTTAAGGCCAGATGTGAGACATGCTTCTTAAGTGTGTCCCAACTAAGTCTCGTCCTGGTTCGACATGCATGGAACATTTTACCAGGATGAAGACTGTTGAAATGGGGATGGCTAGTGACTGTCATCTCGTACAAAAATGGCAATTCCGTGTCCAAATCAAATGACGGTATAATGGTGCAGTGCTGTGTCCCGTGTTGTAATAACATAGATTACATTGCTACAACTATATCTTACTATTGCGTTCCTCTGAAAGAAAAGAGTACAGTAAATGGCTGGCACTGAACTGGTCAATTGGTTCATTAATCGTAAAAAATAAGTTTAAATGTGGGCTAGCATCAGCAGCTAACACTAGCTAGCTAGCGCAGTGCTCTTGTTCTGTTCAAAGTTTCTTCATTTATATTATTGTCATCATTTCATTATTCAATGCTGAAATCTTACCCGCAGGTGAGTTATGTCCTTGCTGACATTTACTTGGGAAGTGACACAGTTGTCTGGTATGTATTTGAAGTTTCCAGGATATTGTTCATTGTCAATCCCATTAACACAGTTTATGGGAACTGTCTCATACCCCCGAGAAATGTCCCTAAAAGAGGGAAAGTTATACAGGTATCATTTTAAGAACAGACCGTAGTCATCTCAAATCTTTATCAAAATGTAAATTCCACAATTTCAGCCAAACATACTTTAACTGTAAAATAAATAATTATTTATTAGCTCACCTGCTAATTTCGTTAATTTGCCCACTTACAAATTAACAGTGTAAAGGTACCCTTTAACGGGCTAGAGACATCCCTTTTTTTTTTCAATTAGAACAGAATTTGATAGGATGTATAAAGTGAACACATTTGCCGCACTGGAAATTAAAAATGGACACCGATTACTAAGAATAAAGCTGAAATGAAATGCCAGTTTATCGATCGGGTCCCGCACGAAGCCAAACTGGCGGCGCCATTACTGTGACGTCACAAGTTGTACATCTGGATGTCAACAAACCCAAACAACATGGCAGATGATAGCGACAGCTCAGTTTCTAGCGGCAATATTAGCATCATTTTATCTGATTCAGAAACCTCTTTTGACGCAGAATATGATGAATCTAGCAGTTCACTTGGGCTGAGCTGAGCACATTTTCTGAATTGTGCCCCTCCCGTCACTCTGGTTAGGTTGGCATAGTAAAAAGTGCTCTTGGGGGCTTTAGAGTGCCGAGTTGATCTCGGCACATGAAGACATGACCACCTGCAACGTTTGGTTTAGGTTTTATAAGCATTTTTAATTTTATTGCTTAAATCACATTTTCTCGACGAGCTGAGCACGTTTTCTGAATTGTGCCTCTCCCGTCACTGTGGTTAGGTTGGCATAGTAAAAAGAGTAGAGTGCCGAGTTGACCACTGCGAATGAAGAAATGAACATCTGCAGCGTTTGGTTTAGGTTTTAGGCGCATTTTTAATTGTATTTCTTAAATCGCATTTTTTCGACGAGCTGAGCACGTTTTCTGAATTCCCCTCCCGTCACGCTTCGACATACTTTTCAAAGTCAAAGTCTCAAAGTCTCCTTTATTGTCAATTCCTCCGCATGTCAAGACACACAAAGAGATTGAAATTACGTTTGTCACTATCCCAGGGTGACAAGACAGCGTTCACAACGCACATACAAGTAAACAACACAGGAAAAATAAAACAAGAAGATGAACAATAAGAGTGATAGCACGCTAGCCGCTCCCGATGCACAGCAGAGTCCGGAAAGATAAGACAGAGTTCACAACGCACATACAAGTAAACAACACAGGACAAATAAAACAAGAAGATGAACAATAAGAGTGATAGCACGCTAGCCGCTCCCGATGCACAGCAGGGTCCGGAAAGATGTCAACCAGGCCACTGTGAACACGAGCACACAGCAGGCACGCACAGTCCGGTTCGTGGATCCTATCAGGCGAACTCAACCCATCTTGTCGTCCCGCGAACGAATGTACGCCAGGATAATGGAAGGCACGGCTAGGCGAGCTGGGTTGGCCGCAAACCTGGCCCGACGTCTCCGCGCTGGCCCCTCTTCTCTTTTTGTTTACATTCACTGAAGCTAAACGCGTACAACTTGAGACGTCATGAGACGTCACTTCCGGCTGGCGGCTCAGTGCAGTCAAACTCGTCTGTGCGGCAAATTTAAATGATATTTTTCAGAGCAACAGCTTCCTTTTCGTTGTTTCGAGCGTCAATTTATATTTATAAGCCCGTAAGCTAACTAAAACCGATTTATACATATACCGGTGTCTTTAGCCCTTTAAGGTGAATATAGTGAACCCCTGCCTTAACGGAGACATATCATGGAAAATTCACTTTTTTTGCTTTAAAATTTATTTTCTTGTGTATTTGGAGTCTCCAAGAGTGTAGAAAAGTGTAATATATCCCTCCAGGTGCTGCAGAGATACTTTTATGATCTGTGTGAAGGCTATATTTTATTCTGTACAGTTTTCTCCATTTTTGATTATGTATTTTGATTATGTATCTATTGCATCACATTCGTTGGGGCGGGACAAACCAAACAAGGTAATAGGTGTTGCCAAACGGTTTTGAAAGTCCGCCATCTTTATTACTCGGAAAGACTTTTGTAGTCCAAACAACTCAATGATGCCGAAGTGGAGGGATCAAAATGTTCCGTCGTTGAAGGCATCAATCCACACAAATCATTGCAGTTCCCCAACATAAGAATCTCAAAGAAGTGCCTGGTCAAATTTAATTTTTCAAGCAGTGTTCCAACATTTGTGTGCAAAGTCCTGCTTGTTCAAGAACGAGTGTTTCAGAAATCTTTTGTCAGTATAGAGAAGGTGTTCATATCTCGAAAAATTCGTAAGTATAGGCCGTTTTTAAGTAGAGGTACCACTATACCTTTAATTTATATACAGTGATCCCTCGCTACTTCGCAGTTCGTTTATCACAGTTTCGCTGTATCGCGGATTTTTTTTCTGCCAAAAAAAAGTTGTTATAATAAGAGTTCTAAACACACATTTGCAGTGCTGTACTTTGTTATAAAATAGGTTTCTATAAGACTTCTGAAAACATATTTACAGTATTGTACCTTGTTATAAAAAGTTGTTATAATAATAAAATTATGTATAATTTATACTTATGTATACTTTAGCAACATCTCCATATACATCTACAAAATGCGCATAGCGCTGCTATGGTAACTTGTGACCACTAGAGGTCCCTGTTTAACCAAGAACGTTACATCTACATATTACACACATGCACCCACACACACACACGCATATAATATTTATATTTTCAATATTTATACAATATTTCCTGTATGTAATATATACTATTATTGTATTATTTACATTTTTGAAACTATTATTTAATGTTCTAATAATAACATGTGCACTTGCCGTATTTTTCGGAGTATAAGTCGCGGTTTATTTCATAGGTTGGGTGGGGGGTGACTTATACTCAGGAGCAACTTATATGTGAAATTATTCCCAAATTTTTACTTGATCATTAACACATTACTTACTAGTATTGTTGATCACTTCACATGTTATTTTGACTTCAAACCCCATGAGGGCGCACTATGGCTGTGGAATAATAGGAGCCTCACTGATAATGAGGTCCATTCACTGACTTCCGGAGTCAGGAGATTTAGTGATTTGAAATGGTATTGGCTGAAAACGGCCTTCAAAATAAAGCACCCTACCTCAAATCAAAGCACGGCTGAATAACATAAATAACATTTAATAAGTTTAATAAGGTACAAGTGTACATACTGTAAATATGTTTTTAGAACGGTTTTATTATAACGATTTTTCTATAACAAGGTATAACTGTCATGCGGTCGCGTTTATTTTTCCGTTTTTTTGTCTCGTCGATGTCGTAACTTTACTTCCGGTTTTATTTTGTCATCCCTTCCGTTTCAGTTCGTGTTTCCTTCCTCGGTGTTTGGTTGTCTTGTCTTCCCTGATCCCGATTGTGTGCACCTGCGTAATTGACACTAATTGTCAGCACCTGTGTCCCCGCCCTTTTGTGTGTATTTAGTCCGTGTCTTCCCCTTGTCTTGTGCCAGTGTGTCTTGCCTCGTCCCGACCACCAGCGATTCCTTGACGTCCGAGCTCTCAGTAAGACCCCTCCTTTTTGTCTCGCCACAGAGCGACGCCTTTGTTAGTGCCTTGATCCCCATTGCCTTTTTGTCTCGCCCCCGAGCGACGCCTTTTGTTAGTACTGTGATCCCCATAGCCTTTTGTCTCGCCTCAGTGCGACGCCTTTTGTTTGTACTTTTTGCCACGTGTTTTCCCTCGCAAGAGGCGCTTTGATTTGTACTTTTGATCAGTGTGCTTGCTGGAATAAATCCAAGAAAGAAACGACTCTGCATCCGAGTCCTCCGCCTTGTCCCTGCCTGACAGTACACACTGGCCAGACATGGACTCGGCAGAGTCGGAGCACCTGTGCGCCGCAGTGCGCTCCTATGCCTCACAGCTCGCCCAGCACCAGAAGCAAGTGGGCGACTTGGGTGAAGAAATCCGAGGACTCGCTAAGTGTCAAGAAGACTTCAGAGGAGCGGTCGCCACCCAAGTAGCAAAGCTGGGTCAGCAAATGCAGGACGTGCTCTCGCTCTTAAACGCGGGACCAGCAGCGACCTCCAGTACACCCGCTGCTTCCCCAGTTACTCCCCTTGCCATAGCTCCCATGACCGGCAGTGCCAGACTGGCTCCTCCAGAGCGCTACTCCGGTGAACCCGGCCTTAGCCGGGCATTTATTACAGAATGCGGGATGCACTTTGAGAGGTCCCCAGCAGATTTCCCCACCGAGCGCTCCAAGGTGGCCTACATGGTATCATACCTGACGGGAAGGGCCCGCACGTGGGCCACCGCGGAATGGGCCAGGGATTCCATCTCCTGTCACTCTCTCCCCGCTTTCATCGAGGCTCTGCGAACGGTGTTCGATCCAATCTCCGCTGACCGAGAAAAGGCTCGCCAACTCTGTCAGATAGTCCAGGGACAAGACACCGTCGGAGACTACGCCATCCGTTTCCGCACGCTGGCCGCGGAGTGCGGTTGGAACGCGACGGCACTATATGACATCTTCCTCCGGGGCCTCTCTGGATCCATACAGGATCAGCTAATCCCCCTAGACCTTCCCACCGACCTCGACGCCCTCATCGCTCTGGCTATCCGCACAGACAACCGGCTGCAAGAGTGGAGGAAGCACCGAAGCAGGAACGCCCCCGCCTTCATCCCAGTAGCCGGCCCTGCCGTCCTAGACGTTCACCACGCCAGGCTGGACGGGGATCGGCAGCGCCAGGAGCCAGAACCGATGCAGTTGGGCAGAGCTAAGTTAACAGAGGAGGAGAAGTTACGGCGACGCCGAGAGGGAAGATGCTACTACTGCGGTGAGCTCGGACACCTCCTTCTCTCTTGTCCAGTGAGGAGGACCCTGAAGGTAAGCGCCTTCTCTGCGGCTCTGTCCCCGGGGCGAGTGCTCCCCAAGGGCAGGATTACACAGTTGGGAAAAGAAATAGAACTTGAAGTACTAATAGACTCAGGAGCGGATGAAAGCTTGATAGACTGGGCATTTGCTCGCCGGTGGGGGGTAAAGACTGAGCTGCTGAACACTCCCGTGAAAGCTAAGGCACTCAATGGACAGGCACTTTTTGAAATAACTCACATAACAGAACCAGTCTCGCTGTCGATAGGTCCCCACCAGGAGAATATAAGGCTACATGTCGTGACCTCTCCAATGAACCCTCTCATTCTCGGGTATCCATGGCTTCAACGCCACAACCCCGCCATAGACTGGGGATCAAAATAACGGGATGGGGCCCCGACTGTCATGATTCCTGTATCAGGTCTAACCCGCGCGCTGTGCCTCCTACTCTAGACGCGCAAACCCCAGACTTAACCGGGGTCCCTGCGTGTTACCACCCATGGGCCGAGGTATTCAGCAAGGCCAAGGCTACCTCCCTACCTCCCCACCGTCCGTATGATTGCGCCATTGAACTCCTGCCGGGTTCAACTATACCCAAGGGGAGGCTTTATTCTCTTTCGGGACCTGAAAAGCAAGCCTTGAACGAATATATAGACTCTTCCCTGCAAGCAGGACTGATTCGACCATCATCGTCGCCTGCGGGGGCGGGGTTCTTTTTCGTGGGCAAGAAGGACGGCACCCTACGTCCCTGTATTGATTATAGTCCTCTCAATCAGATCACAATCAAGAACCGGTATCCGCTCCCACTGATGTCGACCGTGTTCGACCAACTACAGCAAGCCCGTGTGTTTACAAAGTTAGATTTGCGCAACGCATACCATCTAGTGCGCATCCGGGAAGGGGACGAATGGAAGACAGGGTTCAACACCCATCGAGGACACTTCGAATACCTAGTCATGCCATTTGGCCTCACCAATGCTCCCGCTGTGTTTCAGGCCATGATAAATGATGTTTTGAGAGACTGTTTGGACCGTTTTGTATACGTATATTTGGATGATATTTTGATTTATTCCCCGGATCTGAAGACCCATAGGATTCACGTCGAGACGGTGCTGCGACGTCTCCTTGCACACCAGCTATACGTAAAGGCCGAGAAAAGTGAATTCCACAAGAACACCGTATCTTTTCTTGGCTTCATCGTGGCCCCGGGCAAAGTTGAGATGGACCCGGCGAAAGTTAGCACGGTTACGGAATGGCCTACCCCTGACTCACGCAGAAAGGTGCAGCAATTCCTGGGCTTTGCCAATTTTTATCGGCGGTTCATCAAGGGCTTCAGTGCTACGGCGGCTCCCTTGCACGCGCTCACGTCTCCTAAGGTCCCCTTCCGCTGGTCGGCGGAGGCGGCCTTCCAGGAGCTAAAGAACCGCTTCAGCACCGCTCCCATCCTCACGCTTCCTGATCCGTCGCGACAGTTTATTAGTAGCTATTTGATATGTAGTTTTCAGGACTGTCTCAGAAAATTAGAACATTGTGTTAAAGTTCTTTATTTTCTCAAATGCAATTAAAAAAACAAAAATGTCATACATTCTGGACTCATTACAAATCAACTGAAATATTGCAAGCCTTTTATTACCGTAATATTCGGACTATAAGTCGCGGGGTTTTTCATAGTTTGGGTGGGGGGGGCGACTTATACTCAGGAGCGACTTATATGTGAATTTTTTCACAAATTTTCAAAATTCAAAAATCTGCGATGTAGTGAAATCGCGATAAACGAACAGCGATGTAGCAAGGGATTACTGTCATTTGAACTGAAAATGACGTCAGCAGCGCGGCGGTTGTTTACATAAAGGACAAAGGATTCAATCACGGGATGACGAAGATGACGAAGAGCCTCACGTTTGAAGGATTTAATGATTTGGTTTGAAAAACTTATTTATGTTATAGTTTATGATATATTTTATTTCGTGTAGCAACTTGTATATCTTTTTATCGTTACAGTTCAGTAGTTGTTGGCTCATTGAACTCTTGTTTTGTTAAATAAAGAGCCGTTTACCAAGCCCACGTCTTTCCTGGTACTTTGTTAATGCTACAATATAGTTATATACTATCTTTGCGGCGCGCGTGCGGCATTGTTGACATAAAGGACGAGGAATTTGATCAATGGATTTAATGATTTGGAGTGACACAGATGGTTTGATAATATTGTTGTAATATGATAGTTATTTGAAATATACTTTATATATCGTTATATGGGTCTGTGGAATAATTAGAAATGCAACTTACGAGTCCGATGTCAGCGGCGCATATGCGGCGCATATCCGGCATTGTTTACATAAAGGACGATCAATAGATTTAATGAATTGGAGTTCTTCTTCTTATCGTGGCTACAAGGCAGTTACAAGGCTTGGCTAGATGTGGTTCAGCCACAGCTGAACACATTTCTGTCCCTTCTCAATAAACTCTGCTAAGTCCGGTGCTGTGCAGGGTGGCTAAGATTATTAGTTTTGCAGAGGAGAACCCTTCGATGTTCACAGAATTGTCAATGCTGGTCGTGAGGAGGTTCCTCGTTTCCAAGATCGACCTTTGTGTCTATCTCCAGGCATGATGTTGTTTTCTGTTCTGTAGCTTTGTGGCTTGTCGCTTGCAGCTTTCGGCGTATTTTGTAGCGTAGCTTGCAGCGTAGCTTGTAGCGTAGCTTTGTAGCGTAGCTTATAGCTGTTTTGTAGCTTGTAACTTTGCTTAGCTTCATGAATTGGAGTGACACCGATGGTTTGATAAACATGTTATTTATGTAATAGTTATTTGAATAACTTTGAATGTTAAGTCAGGCCCATTCTCAGCTCCTCTTTTGTCTATATGTCACGTTAGCATACTGTATCCTTTAGCCTGTTGTTGCTGGTTCATGTCTGTTCTTGGTGTTGGATTTTGACAAATGAATTTGCCCCAAAAGTGCGACTTATACTCTGGTGCGACTTATATATGGGGTTTTTTTCACTTTATTGTGCATTTTATGACTGGTGTGACTTATACTCCAGAGCGACTTGTAGTCCGAAAAATACGGTATTTTAATATTGCTAATTATGGCTTACAGGTAAATATTAGAATATTTCCTCAGACCAAGTAAAAAAAAGATTTATGACAGAACAAAAAAAATCAAACATTTGAAAATGTCCATTAATGCACTCAGAACTTGGTTGGGAATCCTTTTGCACGGATTACTGCATCAATGCGGCGTGGCATGGAGGCAATCAGCCTGTGGCATTGCTGAGGTGTTATGGATGCCCAGGATGCTTCAATAGCAGCCTTTAGCTCATTTGCATTGTTGGGTCTGGTGTCTTTCAGGTTCTTCTTTACAATACCCCACAAATTCTCTATGGGGTTTAGGTCAGGGGAATTGGCAGGACAATCGAGGACAATAATGCCATCAGTTCACCATTTACTGGTGGTTTTGGCACTGTGGGCAGGTGCCAGATCATGCTGGAAAATGAAATCATCATCTCCGTAGACCTTTTCAGCAGACGGAAGCATGTAGTGCTCAGGGGGCAAAACTCCCTGGAAACTCCTGGATTTTGGCAGTATAGCAACCCAAAATCCATTAATTTCATCACTCAATTTCAACAGTTTTGTTAAAAAAATGTCCTGCTTGGTGGGCTACCAAGGTGAATATAATACATCAAAATGGCACAATCTGCAACTGGCTACTGGACTTCCTCTGTCAGAGGCCTCAGGTAGTACGTGTTGGCAACAATATCTCTGCCAGCATCATGCTGAGCCCCCCCAAGGCTGCGTGCTCAGTCCACTGCTCTTCACCCTGCTGACACATCACTGCACTGCAACTTACGGCAGCAACCGCGTGCTGAAATATGCCGACGACACGACTCTGGTGGGTCTCATCACCGAGGACGACGAGACTCAATACAGGTCGGAGGTAGAGCTTCTGGCAACGTGGTGCAGGGACAACAACCTCCTGCTGAACATCAACAAGACCAAGGAGATTGTTGTTGACTTCTGGAAGGGTCGCACCCAACACCTGCCACTGACCATCGACGGTGCTGTGGTGGAGAGAGTGAGCAGCACCAGATTCCTGGGGGTGCACATCAGTAAGGACCTCTCCTGAACCACCAACACTGCGTCACTGGCGAAGAAAGCTCAGCGGCGCCTGTACTTCCTGCGGAAACTCAGGCAAGCAAGTGCTCCTCCGGCCATCATGACCTCATTCTACCGTGGCACCATTGAGAGCGTCCTCTCCAGTTGTATCGCTGTGTGGGGTGGTAGCTGCACTGAATACAACATGAAGGACCTGCAGCGCATAGTGACCACAGCTGGTAAGATTATTGGTGCTTCACTCCCCTCCCTGAAGGACATTTACACCTCCCATCTCACCCGCAAGGCGACCACGATTGTGTGTGATGTAACGTCCTGTACTTTTGCGCTATATTCTGACTGTCTGCTGTATGCACACTTGCTCCAATTTTGCTCCTCTTATTTATTACGTTATTTGTTTATTATTTATTCATTGCTCTTATTTATTCATTGTTTGTGCCTTCTTGTTTTTACTTTTTGTGTTGTTTACTTGTATGTATATTGTGTACTATGTCTTGTCACCGTGGGATAGTGGGAAACGTAATTTCGGTCTCTTTGTATGTCTTGGCATGTGAAGATATTGACAATAAAGCAGACTTTGACAATCAATTCTGGAGTTTTTCCTTTTGATGAAAACTGTTAATTTTTTGCATCTATCTATCTATCTATCTATCTATCTATCTATCTATCTATCTATCTATCTATCTATCTATCTATCATTGAAGATTTATTATTTAACGATATCATGACAATAGCCTAACATTAGCTTACATGTAACATCATGTTACCACATGCTTGTAAAAGTAAAAATGTACCTTTGTGTTTTTTTTGTTTGACTAAAAGTCACTCCGGAATATACTAGGTCGCATTAGCCATGAAATGCAGAATAATGTGAAAAAAAAACATATAAGTCGCTCCGGAGTATAAGTCGCATTTTGGGGGAAATTTATTCGACAAAATCCAACACCAAGAACAGACATGAATGAACAACAACAGGCTAAACGATAGGTATGCTAACGTGACATGAACACAAACGAAGAGATGAGAACGGGCCTCACGTAACATTCAGTTATTCAAATAACTATTACACAAATAACACGTTTATAAAACCATCTGTGTCACTCCAATTCATTAAACCCATCGATCATCCTTTATGTCAACAGGTGCGCGCAGCTGACGGCAGTTGCATTTCAAAATATTCCACAGGCCCATATAACGATATATAAATAATATATCAAATAACTATTATATCATCATCATCAAGTATCTTGCCTGGAACAGGCATTGACGGCCATGGCCCTCCATTCTTCTCTGTCATCCGAAGCTTTCATGAACTGGTTGTTTGTTAGCTCTTTATGAGTTGCCCATTCATTGAGGCTGTCCACATACATTTGTCGTTTGCGTCCTCTGCTTCTCTTTCCCTCAATCTTTGCTGTTGCGCTGAGATGTTCTATTCCCTTTGTTCTGTAGATGTGCCCAAAGAATTTCATCTGTCTTTTTCGTACTGTATTGAGGAGTGATCTTTTCATATTCATCATTTCGAGGACCTCCTGATTTGTCCGTTTTTCCTTCCATGATATCTTCAGAATTCTTCTGAGGAACCACATTTCTGTTGCCTCTAGTTTTTTCCTTATGCTGCTGTCGATTGTCCAGCATTCGCATCCATACAAGAGAACCGACCATACATATGCCTTTAGTATTCTGAATTTGGTTGTAGTTTTGATGTTTCTGTTGGTCATGACTGGGGACAGCTGTTTAAATGTGACTTTCGCTATGGCAATGCGTTTTTGTACCTCTGATATGCATTTCCCGTCTGATATAATGGAATAGCCCAGATATTTGAACTTGTTGACTTGTTTTACCTGTGCGCCATCACTTTGTAGTTTGCATGTTGGTGCTATAGGCTTTTTTGAGATCGTCATGCTTTCCGTTTTTGATATATTTAGTGCCAGTCCTTTCCTTTCACTTGCCTCCACAACAGTATTCAGTATCTCTTGGAGGGTCTGTTCTGACTGTGCCATTAGAACAATATCGTCAGCGTATTTTAGATTGTTGATATTGTGTCCGCCCAGCCATATTCCTCTCATGTCTTCGATGTTCCTTAGAATCATTTCACTGTATAAATTGAAGAGGTCTGGGGATAGGACACATCCCTGTCTCACTCACCGCCTGATTGGAGTTTCTTCACTATACACACCATCTATTCTCACTGTGGCTGTCTGTTTCCAGTAGAGGTTGCTCAATATTCTAAGGTCCTTGCCATCAATATCCAGTTTGTTCAGAATTTGGAAAAGTTCTACATGCCTCACTTTGTCAAAGGCCTTTGAGTAGTCAATGAAGCAAAGGTAGATATCATTTTGCATTTCTATACACCTTTCTATTATCATGGTCATTGTGAATATGGCATTTATTGTTCCTTTATCAGCAACAAAACCAAATTGTGCTTCTGAGATCTCTGGTCTTATTTTATTTCTCAGCCTCACCAGGAGTATTTTCAGGAGGAGTTTCAATGTATGGCTCATGAGGCTTATCGTTCTGTGACTTTCACAATCAGTTGTTCCTGGTTTTTTGGGGAGTGTGATAAATGTGGAGCGAAGCATGTCAGCAGGTATGTTCCCGGTATCATAGATGTCATTCAGCAGTGAAGTAAGTTTCTGTGTTCCCCATTCTCCAAGGGCTTCATACACCTCTATGGGAATTTGATCGGGCCCTACAGCCTTTTCCTTTGTTCATCGTTTTAATTGCTTCTTCGACTTCCGTATCCAGGATTGGCGGTCCTTCCATTGGTTTGGTACTCTCTGGTTGGTCTTCTCTGTCGTCATCAAACAATTCTTCAATATACTCCGACCACCTGTTGAGAATGTCTGCTTTTTCCATCATGATGTTTCCATTTTTGGATTTTATGCAACCGCTTTGGGATGTTGTCTTTTTGCCTGATTTTGCTGTGCATGTACTTGCTGTCCTTGCATGTTCTCTCTATTTCATTACACTGTTCATTTAACCAAGCCTCTTTAGCATCATTGCACATTTTCTTTATTTCCTTGTCAATGGATTTGTATGTTGTAGGGTCATTTTTCGCTTTGCGTATGGAGTCCATGCGGTCCAAGATCTCGTTTGTCATCCATTTTTTGTGCTCTTTCTTTGGCTTGGATGGGATATTTTCTTTAGCAGCCTCTTTTATGCTTTCTTTCAGATTTTCCCATTTTCTCTCCTCTTCTGTGATTGCTTCAAGAGCATTATATTTGTTTTCTACATCAACTGCAAATTTGGTTCTGAGGTTGTTGTCCGTTTTCAATAATTTGAAGTTGTAGCTTGGATATGTTTTTGCCTTTTTGATAGTTTTGAGCTTCACCTTCATTTTCGCTACCACAGGAACATGGTCACTTCCGCAGTCCGCGCCGGGCATGGATTTGGCTGATTGGATTGCATTACGGAAGCGACACTGGATCAGGATGTAGTCGATCTGATTGAACTATTATATAAGCAATAATATTATCAAACCATCTGTGTCACTACAAATCATTAAATCCATCGATCGTCCTTTACGTCAACAATGCCGGCCGGGTGCGCTTCAAAATATTCCACAGGCCCATATAACAATATATAGTAAATTATATATCAAATAACTATTATTTAAGCAATAATACTATCAAACCATCTGTGTCACTCCAAATCATTAAATCCATCGATCAAATTCCTCGTCTTTTGACAACAACGCCGCGCGTGCGCCCTGACGTCAGCCTCGTCGTTATTCCACAGATCTAGTAGTATATAACTATATTGTAGAGTTAACAAAGTACAACGCAAGACGTGGGTTTGGTAAACCGCTCTTTATTTAACAAAACAAGAGTTTAACGAGTCAACAACTACTGAACTGTAACGATGAAAACATATACAAGTTGCTACACGAAATAAAATATATCAAATAATTATAACATAAATAGTTCACCGCCACACGGCCCCAAGCACCGGCGTCGATTTCCAGGCGTGTGGCGGCGTGGACTTCCATCCCCGGAGATGGCACTTCCAGCCACGGAGGTGGCAGAGAGCTCCATAGAATAGGACCGGGCGTGCGTAAAAGCCATGTCCGAGCCCCATCCACCGTCCCCAGACAGCCACCCGGCCGAGCGCCGGCCCCTGACTTCCATCTACGGAGGTGAAAGAGAGCTCCGTAGAGTAGGACCGGGCGTGCATAAAAGCCATGTCCGAGCCCCATCCACCGTCCCCGGACAGCCACCCGGCCGAGCGCCGGCCCCCGACTTCCATCCACGGAGGTGAAAGAGAGCTCCGTAGAGTAGGACCGGGCGTGCATAGAAGCCATGTTCGAGCCCCATCCACCTTACCCGGACAAATTACAGTAATCCCTTGCTACATCGCGGTTCGTTTATCGTGGTTTCACTTTTCTTTTTTTTTTTTTTTTGAATTTTGAAAATTTGTGAAATAATTCACATATAAGTCACTCCTCAGTATAAGTCGCCCCCCCCCAAACTATAAAAAAAAAATGCGACTTATAGTCCGAAAAATACGGTACATTTATTGACACAAAAAATGTATGGATGAGAAGTTGACCCTACTTCTCGGATTTCACTTATCGCGGGGTGGTTTTGGAACTAATTATCCGTGGGCAACGAGGGGTTACTGTATTTGCTTGCTCAAGGACGAGTGTTTCACAAATCTTTTGTCAGTATAGAGAAGGTGTTTGTATCTCAAAAGGTTTGTAAGTATAGGCCTTTTTTAAGTAGAGGTACCACTGTAACTTTAATTCATATATTTGTTGCAATGAAAAAAACAAGTTCATATATTATTTATGTATTCTTAGAAAAATTACTCAGCCACTGAATCTTTTGTTATTTTTCCCTTCATATTTTACCGTTAAACCAGGGGTGTCCAAACATTTTGCAAAGTGGGCCAGATTTGGTTAGATGAAAATGTATAGGGGCTGACCATTCGCGCCGATATTCCTCGAACCATTACAATTGTAAATGAACTTGTAAATATGAAACTATATCCTTTGCTGTCTGCATAGGTTGATATTGAATGACGTCATAAGATGGCGCCACGGATGGCCGCCTTGGTGACTCGCTCTCTGCTACTTAGTGTTATTTTGCGTCTTCTGCTGCCCAACCCGGATCACTTTTAGCCGAGAAGAACTGTTAAAAATCGCACAATCTTCTCCTGGCTTCTTCGGTTTTCACTGACCCAGGCAGTTTGACGGCGTTCTACAAGTTCTGCCGGAGACAACGGCGTAGCAAGCGCGCCGGAGCCCTCGTGAAATTGAGGCAGAGAGGGTTCCGTGCTCCCCTACCATCAATTCATCTGGCAAACATCCGCTCCCTAGCGAACAAGATGGACGAACTACTGCTTCTCATACCATGGAACCCGGACGTTAGCAGATCCGCCGCCCTGTGCTTCACCGAAACGAGGCTCAACGACCGCATCCCCGACCACGCCGTACAGCTGTCTGGATTTCGGCTCCTACGCGCGGATCACAGCACGGAGTGCACGGGAAAAACAAAGGGAGGTGGTCTGTGTTTCTATATTAATGAAGGTTGGTGTACTGATGTCACAGTGTTGAAAGAGTCTTGCAGCCCTCTCCTGGAGACACTTTTCATAAACTGTCGGCCGTTTTATTCACCACGGCAGTTCTCCTTGATCGTAATGGCGGCTGTTTACATTCCACCACACGCACATGCGATCGAAGCCACGCAGCTGCTGGCTGACCAGGTAACAGACATGACGAAAAAACTACCAAACTCACTGATCGTTGTTTTGGGTGATTTTAACAGGGTGAACCTTACACACAAACTCCCCAAATACAGACAGCACATAAAGTATCCCAGCAGATGCACACAGACACTGGACCACAGGTACTCCGTAATAAAGGACGCATACCGCTCTGTGCCCCGTGCAGCTTTAGGACTCTGGGACCACTGTCTAGTTCAGGGGTGGGCAAACTTTTTGACTTGCGGGCCGAATTGGGTTCTAAATTTTGACCGGGGGGCCGAACCAGGAGCAGATGGATGTAGTGTTTATGTGAAGTATTAGAAATGACATGTAAAGGTTATTGCATAAATGTTTTTACTTTTAGTAGGTAGTAAAGCATGGATATTCAAAAAAAAGCTTTTTGAAAACCAATGCATTCATTCACAGCATTAAAAAAATATTTCACCAAAAAACTACTATCAGTGATTCTCATTAAATACGACCCTGTTATTATGAATAATAATTTCCATCACTTCAGCGCCTGCAGGTCAGATTTATGAAATATGTTCATCTAATGAGGCGAAATCACATCAAACAGCAAACATTCTGACCAAATACATCATCTTGAAGAATCAGTGAAAGAATACATCTAAATAAAGTAATAAAGAAATCAATAGTATTGTTGGTCTCCCTTTTTTGCTAGTGCATCATGGTCTGGAGTAAAATTTGTTGTGGTAATTCTTAGGATAGAGCCGAGGTGTCGGTCCGTTAACTTAGATCTGTGACGGGCTTTGTTGACGTTCATGTGGCTGAACGTCTGCTCACACACGTAGGTCAAGCCAAATTGTCGACTCTTTTTTAACATTCGTCACTCAGTGTCCACCTTTCTTTTCCTCGGGCCACTCATTTTAATGGAAGGATTCCAGGGGAAGGTTTGTGGGTGGCATTAGCGTAAAACTTTACCTGAAAGCTCAGCGCGCGAATTACGAGAATGCTGACGTCACAGCCCACACTCGAAATTCGGCACTGATGGAAATAGAGTGTGGAATGCGCCGGGTCCGTACTACTTTTAAAGTCCCAATGATCATCGTCACACACACATCTGGGTGTGGTGAAATTTGTCCTCTGCATTTAACCCATCCCCATGTGATTTTGATCCATAGCCTGGGGGAGAGGGGAGCAGTGAGCAGCAGCGGTGCCGCGCTCGGGAATCATTTGGTGATCTAACTACTTAGTACGTACACGCACTTGTGAGCGTGCACCGAGCTTTCTGACAAGGCTTCTGGTAGTAAATGCATAGGCGGCTGCTTCCCCATCTACTTGGCAAATATAGATGGTAATTGCAGGGAAAATGACCCAAAAAAAAGTTTAATAATACAATTTATTCAGGTTTAGCAGGCTGGATTAAAAAGCCCCGTGGGCCAGATGTGGCCAGCGGGCCGTAGTTTGCCCATATCTGGTTGAGTTCATCTGATCCCAGCCTACAAGCGGAAATTAAAAACTTCTAAGCCTGCGGTGAGAACTGTGAGGAAATGGACAGTGGAGTCAAAGCAGGACTTCCAAGCCTGCTTTGACTGCACGGATTGGGGTGTTTTTGAAGCTGCAACTTCAGACCTGCATGAACTCACCGACACTGTGACATCATACATCAGCTTTTGGTGAGGACTTGTGCATGCAGACTAAGACCTTCTGCACGTACAATAGCAATCCGTGGTTTACAACAAACCTCAGGATGCTGCACAAAGCCAAGGAGGAGGCCTACAGCAGTGGGGGCCGAGACCTTTTCAGGCAGGCCAGGAACACACTGACCCGAGAGATCCGGAAAGCTAAGAGGAGCTATGGGCAGAGCTTGGAGAGACACCTCTCTGCCAATCCTGATCCCTCATCAGTGTGGAAAGGCCTGCAGAGCATCACGGGCGTCAAGAGACCTATGAAGAACCCAAGGCTTGCAAACCAGCTAAGCAGGTTTTACTGCAGGTTTGAACGGTCCAACCACACAACGGAACCGCCTGCATCACAATCAACATTCACACCTCCCCGCACAACCCCCTTGTTCACACCTCCATCGCCATTATCACCTACTCTCTTTCAGAAGCTGCAACCACACTTCAGATCTGCGAGGAGGTGTGTCAAATGTTCCGGACACAGAAGGTCAGGAAGGCACTAGGCCCAGACGGCATGTACCCCTCTTCCCTGAAAGTCTGTGCTGAACAGCTGGCACCCACCTTTGCACGGATCTTCAACCGTTCCCTGGAGCTGTGTGAGGTGCCTTCGTACTTCAAAATCTCCACCATCGTACGGCCATCGGCCAAGAGCCCGCCATCACAGGATTGAATGACCCATCGCCCTGACATCTGTGGTCATGAAATCCTTTGAGAGGCTGGTGTTGAGCCACCTGAAGGACATCACGGGCCCCCTGCTCGACCCCCTGCAATTTGCTTACCGAGCAAACAGGTTGGTGGATGATGCGGTCAACATGGGACTGCACTACATCCTGCACCTCCTCGACACCCCAGGGACGTACACCAGGATCCTGTTTGCAGACATCAGGTCGGTGTTCAACACCATCGCTCCCGATATCCTCCACCAGAAGCTCATCCAGTTTGCGGTGCATGCCTCCACCTGTCAGTCGATCATCAGCTTCCTGACCAACAGGAGACAGCAGGTGAGGCTGGGGACCATCACATCTGACACCCGGACCACCAGCACTGGCGCCCCCCAGCGGTGTGTACTCTCCCCACTGCTCTTCTCTCTCTACACCAATGATTGCTCCTCAGGCAACTCTTTCGTGAAGCTCCTGAAGTATGCGGACGACACCACTCTCATCGGACTGATCTGGGATGGTGACGAGACTGCATACAGACAGGAGGTGGAGCGGCTGGTCCACTGGTGCAGCCAAAACCACCTGGAGCCGAACTCGCTCAAGACCGTGGAGATGACAGTGGACTTTAGGAGAGACCCTTCGCCACTTCCACCCCTCACCATCCACAGTAATGCTATTCCTACCACAGACAAAAGAACTTGAAGGCCCTACAGCGCATAGTGAATACGGCTGGTAAGATTATTGGTGCTTCGCTCCCCTCCCTGAAGGACATTTACACTTCCCATCTCGCCCGCAAGGCAACCTCGATTGCGAGAGATGTGAGTCACCCGGCTCACTCTTTGTTTGACCTTCTGCCCTCTGGGAAGAGGTACAGGAGCCTGCACTCCCGCACCACCAGACTCGCCAACAGCTTCTTTCACCAGGCTGTTAGGACCCTGAACTCGCTACCCCCTTCTGCGTAGCGTGCGGCACTGTTACGCTATTTTCTGGAATGTCTGCTGTACGCGCACTTGCTCCTTTTTTGCTCCTCTTATTTATTTATTTATTTATTTATTTATTTATTTATTTATTTATTTATTTATTGTGTTATTTATTCATTATTTATTCAGCACGCTGTTATACTTGTTTACTTGTTTGTCTGTTGTGGGCCATGTCTTGTCACCGTGGGATAGAGGGGAACGAAATTTCAGTTTCTTTGTGTGTCTTTGGCATGTGGAGAAATTGACAATAAAGCTGACTTTGACTTTGACTTTTTGACACCTTCAAGTTCCTGGGATCCACAATCTCCCGGGACCTGAAATGGGCCGGCTACATAGACTCTGTCCGGAAGAAGGCCCAGCAGAGGTTGTACTTTCTGAGACAGCTCAGGAAGTTCAACCTGCCACCGGAGCTGGTCAAGACCTTCTACACTGCCATCATCTAGTCCAGGGGTCACCAACACGGTACGGTGCCCTCGGGCATCAGGTCGCCCGTGAGGACCGCATGAGTCGCCCGCAGGACTGTTCTAAAATTACCTCAAGTAGCGGCACTTGTCAGTGAGCTGCATCTATTTATTTTATAGTCAGACCTCGGTTTTCGAACGTCCTGGTTCTCGAACAAATCGGAATTCAAACAAAAAAAATCTAGATTTTTTTGCTTCAGTTGTCGAACAAAATTTGGAGGTCGAACCTCGCGAGAAAAGCCGTGAGGACCCGAGAAAACCCGACCGCGCGGCCCGGATGCCGACTGACTCCGTTGTTATTGTATTTTCGTTACTTTGAGGATTGTATTAACCCCTAATCATGCCTCCAAAGAAAGCAAGTGGGAGCAGTAAAGCCATCCTAAAACACAAAGACGCTCTTAAAGCAATGCGACAGTGAGCGCCCAGCGCGCTGCGGTTGTGCGATCGGACTAAATTAAGCTCCCTGCGCACTGAGGTCCACTTAAATTTTGGAAAGTACATCAGGACTTTAAAAATATTTTCAAAATTTTAGCGACGGCTCTGTCACAATAATGCGACCAGCGCGGTGCAGTTGCGCGGTCGGCGACGCGCTACAGTTGCGCGTTCGGCAGTGCGCGTTCGGCAGTGCGCGTTCGGCAGTGCGCTGCAGTTGCGCGATCGGACAAAATTAAGCTCCCTGCGCACTTAGGTCTACTTAAATTTTGGAAAGTACATCAGGACTTTAAAAGTATTTTCTAAATTTCAGTGACGGCTCTGTCACAATAATGTGACCAGCGTGGTGCAGTTGCGCGGTGGGCGACGCGCTACGGTTGCGCGTTTGGCGGTGCGCTGCAGTTAATAATAATAATAATAATTCATTAAATTTGTATAGCGCTTTTCAAAAACCTAAAGACGCTTACAGGGAACAAGGCAAAGACATACAGGAGGGGAGGGGGACGAGGAAGAGACAATGGGATAAAATTAAGAAGAGGAAACCAGTTATGGGTAGGGGAGGTCATAGGCTTGAGAGAAGAGGTAAGTTTTTAGACGGGACTTAAATATGGGGAGTGTGGGTGAGTCACAGATAGACTGAGGGAGAGAGTTCCAGAGTCGGCTCTGTCGCCGAAGGATTTGAGTTTAGATTTTGGAACTGTCAGACGTGAAGTATTGGAGGATCGGAGGGGACGGTTGGGGCAGTAGGGGACAAGGAGGTCGGATAGGTAAGTGGGAGCCAGGTGGTGAAGGACTTTGAAGGTGAGGAGCAGTATCTTGAAGATGATACGCTCCTTAACGGGGAGCCAGGGAAGAGAGTGGAGAACAGGAGTGATGTGTTCACGGGACCGGGTGTGGGTAAGGAGGCGGGCAGCAGAGTTTTGGACTAGTTGAAGTCTATGGAGTGAGTGAGCAGTGATTCCAGTGAGAAGGGAGTTGCAGTAGTCAAGCCGGGATGAGATGAAGGCGTGGATGAGGGATTCAGCGGCAGGGAGAGAGAGGCAGTGCCGGATTTTGGCGATGCGTCGGAGGTGGAAGTAGGAGGTCTTAACAACTGAGCTAACATGAGGGTGGAAGGACAGTGTAGGGTCGAAAATAACGCCAAGGTTGCGTGCCAGAGGGGAGGGAGTGATGCTTGAGGAGTCAATGGTGAGTGTGATGGATCCAGTTTTATTAAGGGAGGATTTAGTGCCTGTGAGGAGGAGCTCTATTTTGTCACTGTTGAGTTTGAGAAAGTTGTGGGTCAGCCATGTTTTTATTGTAGAGATGCAGGTTTCAAAGTGGGTGAGGGGAGGGTTTGGGTTGGTGAGGTCCCTATATAGATCTGGGTGTCGTCAGCGTAGCAGTGGAAGTCCAGATTGAGTTTGCGGATGACATTACCAAGGGGAAAGAGGTAACAGATGAATAGGAGGGGGCCAAGAACTGAGCCTTGGGGGACCCCCTGTGTAACTGGGGAGAGAATGGATGTGTGGCCGGAGAGAGAGATGAACTGGTTTCTGTTGGCGAGATAGGTGAGCCAGTGCAGTGCCCTCAACACGTAGTTGGTGTAGCCTTTGAAGGAGGATGGAATGGTTCACAGTGTCAAAGCCTGCACGAAGGTCGAGTAGTAATAGGATGTTGAGGGCACCAGAGTCTGCAGAAATGAGGAGATTGTTGGTGACTTTAACAAGAGCTGTTTCGGTGCTGTGAAATGGGCGGAATCTGGACTGGAAGGGTTCATAGAGGTTGTTGGACTGTAGATGGGCGTGGAGTTGGGTGGAGACAATGCGTTCAAGGGCTTTGGAAAGGAATGAAAAGTTGGAGATGGGACGGTACTTGGAGAGGTTGACTGGGTCCAAGGTGGGCTTTGTGAGGACGGGGGTGATGGCTGCAAGCTTAGAGACAGTGGGAAAGTGGACAAGGGATAGAGACTGATTAAAAAGGGTGGTGAAGTGAGGGAGGAGGACAGGGAGGCAGGCCTTAGTTAAGGTTGTTGGAAGGGTGTCGAGAGAGCAGGTGGTTGTCTTGGATGCGGTGATGATGTCTAGGGTGGTGGAGGAGTCGACAAGGGAGAAGGCAGTGAGATAGGAGAAGGGCGGGAGGTCAAGAAGGGGGGGGGGGGGCAGCAGAGCAGGGGAGGTGGGGGAGGAGGATTTATTGATGGTGCCGGTCAGAGAACTGTTGATTTGGGCGATTTTGTTGTTAAAGTTGACAAGGAAGGAGTTACAGAGGGCGGGTGAGGAGGGTGGCTTGGTGCCCAGTGGCTGGAGCAACTTGTTGACGGTGGAGTATGCGGGGGTTCCGGTTAGTGTAATTAATAAGAGATGAGAAGTAAGCAGATTTGGTAGCAAGAAGAGCATCACGGTAGGAGGAGAGGTGTTGTTTGAAGGTTTCAGCATGGACAGTGAGACGCGTTCTTTTGTGGAGGCGTTCAAGTTGACGGCCAGTTTGTTTCATGGAGTGGAGTTCCGGGGTATACCAAGGGGCAGAGTTAGTGAATGTAACAGAGGAAGTTTTCCAGGGGGCTAGGGAATCAAGGGAGTCAGAAAGGATGTTGTTGAGCATGGTGGCGAGGTCATCAGGGGAAGAAGTGGGGTCGGAGGGAAGGGCAGAGGATAAGAGCTGGCAAAGCGTGATTGGGTTTACAGTGTTGTTGCGGTAGGAAATGGTGCGTTTTGTGGAATTATGAAGCGAGGGTAGAGGGGCGGAGAAGAGGATGCAGAGATGATCTGACAGTGGAAAGGTGAGAGGACGGGGGTTGGATGTGAGTGGAAAGAAGGAGCATACTATATACAGGGTGTGGCCTTTGCTGTGGGTGGGGAAGTTGATGTGCTGGGTGAGATGGAAGCAGTCCAGAAGTTGCGCGATCGGACAAATACCAGCTAGTGTCCGCACTGAGACTGGAAGGTTGTGGGTTCAAACCCCGGCCGGGTCATACCAAAGACTATAAAAACGGGACCCATTGCCTCCCTGCTTGGCACTCATCATTCACCCGGATCTGCCCACATTTTTTCTTCTAAAAAGTTGCATATTTTCTGGGTCCTTAGGTGTCCCTAAGTACGAATATGCCGCGCTTTTTTGGTTATGACGTCGCGTACACGAGATATGCGGCATCTATATATAGACTATGGGCTGATACATGCACAAAAATCTGAGCATTCTGACGATTTACAAGTGTAACGTGATGTAATTTATTTGAATGTTCAGAGTTAGTTGTGTTTTACACGTAACAGCTGTTTCCGCAATTTTCAATTGGCACTCATGTGCAACGCCTCCAGTCAACGGCGGCCGTCATCCCCAGGGTATGGGGACCAGTCGTAAGAAAATGCCGAAGTTTCTACGAACACAAGTTGGCTTTCATAGCCGTATGTGTTTGCAACAAACCTTCAGGGAAAACGGTACAAAACCACGGTACAATAAGCGCAGTGAACTGAAGATTGCGGTACCATAAACGCAGTGGACGGCCGTGATTAGTAACTCAGCAGTGATCATGCTCAGCCTTGCGCTGCCACTTCTGGTCAGAAAACGGATCACGCGACCAGTGCTTCTCACACATTCTGTTCCGGCTGGTGGTAACCACGGAAACATTTCATGCACAGTGCCACACGGCAAATGGAGGACGCACTGGACGGACGTGACTTGCAAGTCGGCAGTGCGCATTTTCGGCCTTGCTCCGCCACTTCCGGCCAGTGCTCCATGCCGTCGAAGCGGGAGTCATCGGCAACTGCGCACAGGCGCGGTCTGCCCACTCTCCGAGCTCGAGTGATGCCTGGTGCTGCAAGCAGAGTTCGGGCCACCTCGCGTCGGAAGTCAAGCAGAGATATCCCGCCGTGCTCATCCAGCCGGTGCAGCACCCATGCAGTGAAGACGGCCGCGTCCAGCATCCAGGTGAATATCAACCACTTCTTCCGCCGCATGTTGATGCGGTAGAGCCCGATGCTCTGGTCGGCGCAGTCCGTGCCGCCCATGCTGCGGTTGTACAGCTGGACAACAAATGGCTGGTCCACTGCCACCTTCTTCTTCTCCTTTGCTGACCAGCGTGACGCCTTTTGCGGAGGATGCTCGGCGGCGAGGGTGGAGGCGATGGTGACCACGGCGTTATCCTTCCACCGAGTGAGCGCAATCTTGTTTGACGTGTCGTACACGACAGACACGGCACCACGCGGCTTGCTCTTCATAGCCTTCTGATCTGTGATCGGGCAGGAGCGCGGGATGCGGTTTTCTCGGATCGTCCCCGTGCAAGCGTAGCCCCGCCTGCACACCTCTGCAACTAGCGGGAGGCCGGTGAAGTAGTTGTCGATGTGGACGCGTAGCGGAAGTGCACGCACAGCATCGGGGAGGTCGTCCAGAAGTCGAAGGAGCGTGCCACCGGCCTTGCCGAACTTGCGTTCCACTTCAGAGGCATCTCCACTCGCCCCCTGGTGGATGTCGAAGCGGAGCAGGAAGCCGTTGGTCCCACTGTTCAGGCACCAGGCCTTGAAGCCGAACCGCACCGGCTTGTTTTGGATTGCTTGCTTGCATCCGTGTCTTCCAAAATATTCAATCATTGCCTCGTCCAGATCAACATTGCAGTCCATTGGACACGCCTCCCTGAACCGAGCGTTGAGGATGTCCATCATGGGACGCAGCTTTGTCATCCGGTCGCTGAGGTTCAGGTGCGCGTTGTCGGCGCAGTGAGTGTAGCGGATGATCTCCTCGAACCTGTTGCGTGATATGGCCCCAGCGACGAGGGCGCACTGGGGATCATCTGTGCTCCAGTCGTGTCGGCGACTGGGGAGAGAGTGGTAACCCGAGAGCACCAAGATCCCCAACACGCGCTTCAATTCTCCGATGGTGAGATGGAAGTTGGAGTCAGTCACATACTTGATGCTCTCTCGAACAAGGTGAGGATATACATCAGAAAGGAAGAAGACCAGCTTCTGATTTGCGCTCTTTCCGACGACAATCGTGGGGGCGGCGAGAGGCCTGACGTCCGGGAATTTTGTCAGGCGCAGACTCCACACTGACCGCGGGGGTAGCAATGAAGATTTCATCCACAGCTGCGTTTTCATCTTCACCTTCGATTGCATCGAGGACATCCAGCACCGATTTTGTACCCATAGACGCCCATAGTCTATATATACATAGATGTTTTGCATAAAATAATACATGGAGGAAATACGTCAGGGCGAATCATCACTGCAATCACATCAGTCAATAACCATTATATGATAATTGTTCCCTAAATGTTTCACCCCCCTATCTCGGGTCTATCATAATATCCCGGAGCTCACCTTTGATCATGTTCCATCGTGAATCGCAACCGTCCGGCTTCACTCACCTAGCACGACTGACTCATACACTGGGCAGATGGCGGCGATTCCGGTTTCGACTGGTCAAAGACTGGTTATAACTGTATACAACTGGCACGGATGCTGGTCCTCATTTGAGGACGACAGATGTTACGGAAATTGGAGCATCTATATATAGACTATGGGCAGAAACGGGGTTGGAATTGGGGGGTTAGATCACCAAATGATTCCCGAGCGCGGCACCGCTGCTGCTCACTGCTCCCCTCTCCCCCAGGGGATGGATTAAAATCACACGGGGATGGGTTAAATGCAGAGGACAAATTTCACCACACCCAGATGCGTGTGTGACAACGATCATTGGGACTTTTATATGCGCAAATGAAAAAATGCTTAAAAAAGAGGGGTTTTTTTTTTGTCTTGAAATGGATTACAATTTTTTCCATTATTTGTAATGGGAAAAATAGATTCGGAATTCGACCGATTCGCTTCTCGAACCGCCTTCTGGAACGGATTGTGGTCAAAAACCAAGGTTTGACTGTATTTTTGCTATTCTTGTTAGAATCACACTTACATGTGAACTGGAAATGACAATGATAACACATAGTGAAAGCCAAATTGAGCAAATTGGCTATTTCAGAAGTGTGTGTCAAACTGGTAGCCCTTTGCCTTAATCAGTACCCAGGAAGTAGCTCTCGGTTTAAGAAAGGTTGGTGACCCCTGATCTAGTCTAGCCTCTGCACCTCCATCACTGTCCTGTTTGGATCGGCCACCAAACAAGACAACCAAAGACTGCAACAGACAATCAGGTCTGTGGAAAAGATAATCGGGACCAACCTCCCATCTATCCAAGACTTGTACCTGTCCAGGACCAGGAAATGTGCAAGTAACATCTCTGCAGACCCTTTTCACCCAGGTCACAGTCTGTTCAAACTACTTGCCTCCGAACGGCGTTACAGAGCGCTGTACGCCAAAACCAGCAGACACAGACACAGCTTCTTCCCCCAGGCTGTCGCTCTGATGAACTCACACCACTCATAGAGACTCAGAGACATCACTGACATCCTGCTCTCACCACTTAAATGTTGTTAGTTAACTGAATGTTCTCAGTCACTTAAATGTTGTACAGAGGCTGAGATCAACCTGAGTCAAATTCCCTGTTTGGCATGCACAAACTTGGTTAATAAAGCTGAATCTGATTCTGATAGCAAATGAGAATCTGTTGTCAATTGCACTACCAGAAAAGTTAAAGATTCAAAAAATAATAAATTAAACACAAATGAACAATTTTATGAAACTTGATTTTTTTTTTATTAGATGGATTAAGTTTGTTTTATTATTGTTGTATTAATAAGAAGGGTGATATTGGTGTTTGTGACTGCAGAAAACAGGCCAGGTTGCATCATGACATATTTTTAATCCAAATTAAATAATTCTCCATTTTATCTTTTTTATTTCAACTTCATACCCAACAAATTACTTCATAATCACAAAATAATAATCCATCGTCTTTTTGTTGTTTGCGATCACTGTGAGATGGCGGTGCGGACACGTTGTAGTGTGTAGAGTTAGTACAAAGTAGACAGCTCTCACCAGTAGTCTGTTTTTTTAGGCTTTTTTTTTTTTTTTTTTTGCCTTTCCCTGTGCAGCGTCACTTGCAGCGTCTCTGATTTTAGCGTCACCTTAGTCCTTGGTGTGTGGACATTTAAATGAGCAAGTGTCTGTGTCACTGATTACCTTGCAAACGGACACTTGTGTGCGCGTGAACTGAGAAGGGACGGAGGAGACACGCTCGCAAACGATCATGAGCGCTGGCTCATGTGCACGTTCCCGTTAGGACGAGTTTAATTTCTGTGCCTCGCTCTGGAGCGCGCATGTCCCCGCGACAGTGCCAGCGGGCCACTTGTTATTGATTTTATGACACAATGCTTCGGGCCAGTTTAAATTTAGACGCGGGCCGCATTTGGGCTGCGGGCTGGACTTTGGAAATGGCTGCGTTAAACACAAGTGGCGGAAAAAATTGTCTTCTTGGGTCAGCCGTACCCATTCAAACTGTGGACGTGTCGCCCAGTGAGGAGTATAATGCAAATAAAAATGTTTTAGCACCAATGACATGAACTTGCTCATCCTTCCTTGTCTGTTATCTTTCCCCTCATGCCTATTCAAGTCGGCAAAACTTCTCTCTCCTTCTCTGAGCTGCAACAAAGCTAAATGCTAAGGCTCGTTTGGCTAATGCTAGCTGGCGGTTATGTTCCCGTCGCCAATGCATGTGCTTTGAAAATAGGACATACATAGCTTGCCGCTTCTAGAAAATGGAAACTACCAATCCGGAGGCACTGTCCCCAATGTCCATGTGATGTTGCAGAGGCATGTAGACCAGGAAACACCCACACAATACTGAGCCTTAAAAACCTCCGGAAGGATCTCATAGCAGATGGATTTCACCTACAGATGTGTCAAATATCAGACCTGACTTTTCAAGACAATCAATTTTACTAACAGTCAATGTATACTGAACCAAATTCCATGACCACAAAACGTGATAAAAACCGAATTGTGGATTTCAGGAACCATTCCACCACTGAGAACAGAGGTGGCAAATTCAGGTCAAATAAAGCTTGTCACACAATTCAGGGTTACTTCTCCTTCCATTACTTGTTACTAAAATCAGCATTTCATTTGTGCGTACACATAAACACTCACCTTAAGAGTATCTGCTCTCCAAGACAGTCCTGGTTCATCCTGGTATCAATCATATTTTTGCTTGCATTAATGGCCACCCATACATTTGAGCCATTGATGCAACACTCCAAAGCAGTTTGTCCTTCTTTGTTCTTGTGATTCAGGACAATTCCATTAGACAAAAACAACCTGCAAATTAAACTGAAATCTAAGAGCTACACAGATTTTGACGCTCTCAATCTGAAAGCCACAAAATTCCAGTGTGAAAATATATTGAAATGGGCTGAAAGTGAGTAAAACCTTGATTTTACGCGGACTTTGGCGTCCAGAATTTGGGAGTCGCTTTAACCCCGAAAGCGTGTTATTTAGAAAGTCTTGAAAGCATATTTTTAGGCAGCAGAAGGCAACCTTTGTCACGTTAATTTACGTCAGGCAGGTCCGTTCGCCATTCGTCACCGTGAATGCTTCTCCTACATCGACGTTTGTTGACATTTATATTAAAAGAGAAGCAATATGCAGATGACAACATCAAGCAGATTGAGTAAGTCACTCTGATATCTGAATTGGATGGAAGAGAGATTAAAGCAGCCACTTCTACATTCTACTACATGGACTTCAGGGGAAATGTAAGTCAAATGAACCCTTACCAATTTCAATTGAATGCATAACGACGTGTCAACAATTCATATAAACAGATTTCGTTTAGACAATAAAAATTTAAGTTGTTACCTGCTGACAGTTTCGACTGATACTCCAGTCTTCTTCAGAGCCGTCATTCAATGTGCTGCTGACGTGTCATTTACCGTAATTTCCGGTGTATAAGCCGCGACTTTTTTCCAAAATTTTGAACTCTTAACACTATTATATACAGTAAAAGCTACAAAACAAATTGACAAATAACAGAAGCTCATCCAGCTTGCGGTGCCTGCCTCCACCTGTCAGTGGATCACCAGCTTCCTGACCAACAGGAGACAGCGTGTGAGCCTGGGGAGCATCACATCTGACACCCTGACCACCAACACTGAAGCCCCTCAGGGATGCGTCCTCTGCCCACTGCTCTTCTCCCTCTACACCAACGATTTCTCCGCAAGTGACTCTTCCGTGAAGCTCCTGAAGTATGCAGACGACACCACTCTCATCGGACTGATCCAGAACGGTGATGAGACTGCGTACAGACAGGAGGTGGAGCGGCTGGTCCACTGGTGCAGCCAAAACCACCTGGACCTGAACCCGCTCAAGACCGTGGAGATGACAGTGGACTTCAGGCGAGGCCCTTCACCACTTTCACCCCTCACTATCCGCAGTAATACTATTCTCTCATCAGACACCTTCAAGTTCCTGGGAACCACAATCTCTCGGGACCTGAAATGGACCGGCCACATAGACTCTGTCCGGAAGAAGGCCCAGCAGAGGCTGTACTTCCTGAGACAGCTCAAGAAGTTCAACCTGCCGCGGGAGCTGCTGAAGACCTTCTACACTGCCATCATCCAGTCTGTCCTCTGCACCTCCATCACTGTCTGGTTTGGATCGGCCTCCAAACAAGACAAGCACAGACTGCAACGGACAATAAGGACTGCAGAAAAGATAATTGGAATCAACCTCCCATCTATCCAAGACTTGTACCTGTCCAGGACCAGGAAACGTGCAAGTAACATCTCAACAGACCCTTCGCACCCAGGTTGCAGCCTGTTTGAACTACTCCCCTCCGGACGCCGTTATAGAGCTCTGTACACTAAAACCAGCAGACACAGAGACAGCTTCTTCCCCCAGGCTGTCGCTCTGATGAACTCACACCATTCTTAGAGTCTCAGAGTCATTACTGTGCAATAACATCCCGCTTGCCACACCTTTTTTGTCTACACTGTTTGTACTATGTGTCCTCTCTGCATCCATTGCAGCCTGGTCATCCTAGAAGAGGGACCCTCCCATCTGTGGTCTCTTCTCAAGGTTTCTCATTTCCCCTAGATGGAGTTTTGAGTTTTTCCTTGCCCTCTTGGGAGTTTAAGATCAGGGGGTGTTTGAGAATATCTTTCGTTCTTCACATGTCCTGAGTGTTGTTGTTAGTCACCTAAATGTTGAACAGAGGCTGTGATTTACCGAAGTCAAATTCCTTGTTTGGCACGCTCAAACATGGCGAATAAAAAACTCTTGAATCTCTTGAATCTTGAACTAATTTTCAAATCAGACGAGTAAAAACTGGTCAAATATTTTTAAAAAAAGATATTAAAAGTGAAGACAATTTGCAATTCTAGTAATGACACACGAATTTGATGCACAATTTGTCTTCGTGGGCCACATTGAATGATCTGACGGGCCGTATCTGGCCCCCGGGCCTTGAGTTTGACACCTGTGCTCTAAACCCTTTCTCTTACTCTGTCATGTGACTCAGAGATTACACAAAGCAGTGGCGCTATTTGGACCATCTGCATTGTATTAAAACCCAATCAATCAGCATTTAAATTCAATTCTTCTGACATTTTGCTCACCAAAAACAAGTTGTAATGAATGTGAACTTTTAATGCATTTTATTCAGAAGGTTACTTTGAACCCTGAGGCTTAAATGACGGCATGGCGTACTTATGGATTTTTACGGCCTCTGGCCTCTAGGGGGCGCTCTAGCAGGAAGCAAGAGCGAGACAGGCGAAGAAGAGATAATGCGCGGAAGAAGACGTGCTAGTTTGTGTTTACAACATTTTGCGCATCACGCAGAACGCGATCAAGACGGACATTACTGAAATGAAGCTTTTATACACAAACCGTCATTATGGGGGACAAAAGAAATGCATATGATGCCGCTTTTAAGCTAAAGGCAGTTGATGATGACATTGTGTTGCAGCACCCTTTTCTTTATTTCGTGGTCCCGTCTACTCTGGAGCTATACGTGTCACTCGCTAGTTTAATGTAATTTAGCGCTTCGTGCATAAATAAGATTAGCATGAACAGACCTTCATCATGGAAAATGCTAGAAGAAATGGATAAAAACGACAACGAAAGAGATACTGAGAAAGTGTGTGGCGAAGGATATCTAACGCTATTCCAATCGGAAATTGAGGAGGAAGACTTCGTCGGTTTCAGTGCACAGGAGGAAGATGAAGACGATGAATCTCTTTTTTTTACTTTTACTTTGACCAGCCCTGTTAGTGCGTGCTACCGTATTGCTGCTGTGTTACCGCCGCGTCTCAGTGACTTTTACCGGTATGTTTTATTTAATCAAACCCTATTAGTGCTGTGTTACTTCCACAGGCAGTGTTTGGAAAGAAATGTTTAAGGTATGTTATTAAAACTCTAAAAAAGCTTTCTGTGTCCAGTATTTCTTTGATAATAACTCGCGTGCACACTTTCGTGTTGCTGCGGTACTACTGCTGCGTCACAGGCAATGTTTAGAAAGACATGTTAAAGCATCTTATTCAAACTTCAAAAAGGCTTTCTGTGTACTGTCTTTCTTTGTAAAAAAACTCGTGTGCACGTGCGGCTTATAGTCCGGCGCGGCTTATGTAAGAAAAAAACTAAAATATCCCCGAATATTAGCTGGTGCGGGTTATACACCGGTGCGGCTTATACACCGGAAATTACGGTATCCATTGGCTGGCTCGGCAGGATTGTCAAAGTCCGCCGAGCCGGTCCCTCCTCCGCCTTTGGTGGCCTTCAGAGAAGGGAATCTCAGGTGTGTGATAGAATATACGCCCCCTCATCTTTGTTGATGGTCCCGCTTGCTCGCTTCCTTATTTCTATGGCCTCCTTGATTCACCTGTATGGTTTGTTAGATTCTGTTGTTATGATTTTTCCCCCATCCCAGTCCATGATGTGGTTGTTTCTTCTGCAGTGGTCTGTAATGGCTGATTTTAGATTTCCCTTGTCTGCTTTTTTTTTTGTGTCCGTGTAAATCGTCCCACTGTCTCCTTTTCGCATTCTTTCTGATGTTCCTTTTTCCTTATGTTGAATGACCAGCCTGTTTCCCCAATGTATATTTTGTTGCATGACTTGCATGGCATTTCGTAGATAACGTTGCATTTTTGTTCTGGTGTCATTTTATCTTTGGGATGTACAAGTAGTTGTTGGAGTTTGGTGTATGGTTTGATGGCTGTATTGATGTGATGCTTTTTCTTTGCCCGTTGTATTGGTTCAGTTATCCCTCGGATTTATGGCAAGATTACAATGTCTGGTGTTTTCTCAGTCTGTTGTGTGCATTTTGTTTTCCTTTCCCTTGTCTTGTCCTCTTTGTTTTTTGTTAGGGTTTTCAGGTTAGTTTGATCCTATGATTATGTTGGAATGTAGACTGTAATGATTAAATCAATCTTGTCTTGCCCTCACAATGTAATGATTAAATCAATCACGTCTGGCCCTCACAATGTAATAATTAAATCAGTCACGTCTGGCCCTCACAATGCAGAGTCTGTTTCCCACAATAGTGTAAAACACCCCCTGCTCTGATCTTATCAGAGGCCGGGGGTTCACCAAACCTGTCCACTCCCACCCCCACTCTGTTCCTCCTAATAAATATGCCCTTGCAGGGAGGAGACTTTTAGACTTCATTCGATAATCGCTGTTCAGACAGCGACGAATGGACTCTCCACCTGCAGGTGTACAAAAGAACTTGCTTGTCTCCTGTTTGGTTCTTGCAAAATAAGTTGGAGTGAGCAAATCTCTAACATTTTGGTGCCAAAACCCGGGACCCTCATACCCATCATCTGGCTGACGGAGGACGACGCGCTGTACACCGTCGACGGGCCAGCGTCCATTAGCCGGACCTGGTAAAGAAAGACCTGGGAAGGAAATTCTTCGCTGGGCCAGCATCTTAGGTCTGCCTTCGTCTGACAGAGGTGGATTGACGGGACCCGGCAGTGCAACGAACCAGGGGACAAGTAAGTTAAAGGCCATAATTGTGTTGTGTTGTTAAACGCGTAACACGTAGAGGTGCACGGGAGCCAGCTTGGGTTAAAGTCCCAGTGGAAGAAACAGGCTAAGAAAGGCAGAGCTTCTTTTTCGTTCATCGAAAAAGTGTGTAGACTCTTCTTTGTCTGTTTTTCCGAGCTGAGGGATCTGGCTTGGGTTAAAGTCCCAGTGGAAGGAACGTGCTAAGAAACACGGAGCTTCTTTTTTGTTAATCAAAGAAGGGCGTAGATTTTTCTTTGCATGTTTTTCCAAGCCAAAGAATAGCTTGGGTTCAAGTCCCAGTGGAAGAAACGGGCTAAGAAAAACAGAGCTTCTTTTTCTTAATTGAAGAAGGGCGTAGATTTTTTCTTTTGTCCGTTTTTCCAAAGCTGTTTGGGAGGGTTTTACACCCATCCCTGGATAGGCCTAAAAAAGCGCTGGAGTTTGTGTGATTGAGTTGATAAATTGACTAAGAAGCAGTTCTAGCGTTGATCCATGGCAATAAAACAGGCTAGTAATTTGTTGAAAGGTCAATTTAAACCTGCATTGAGGATCCTCAAAGAAAAAAAAAAAAAAATGAAAAAAAAAAATTGTAAAACCTTAAACTACTAAAATTAAGATGGGAAATAAGAACGGTAAATCTCTTGCTCTGCTCTTCTTTAAAACGAGAAGTTCATGGCAAGTAGATTTCTTAATTGTATGCAATATATGCCGAAGTGGAAGAGAAAGTATGGAGTAGAAAGGAAGTTGAGAGTTCAAGTGGTAAAGAAATGCAACTTGCTTCTAGAAGATAAATAAATAAAATTAGAATGTGCTGTCCTCGTGTGCATGGGAGGGACCAGCTCATGATCGACCACAGGAAATGGCCAGCCTGTGACGAATCATTGGTGCTGGGAACTACCTTTTGCGTGCGAGAGCTGTGCATGTGTGTGCGTATATGTTAAAATGATGAACATTGGCTAAAGTTTTAGTATATAAAAAAAATTGCTAGACTGTGGTCTATCCAATTTGCACCGCAGAACAGAAATGATTTTGAAAGATAAAAATGAGAGGAAAAAGAGAGAAATCTGTTTGCAAGCAGAAACTAATCCACACTAGTGCATGTAAAGTGTCGAGCCCACATGAGAAATTCGGAAAAAAAAAAAAAAAAAAAGACAGAACATGCTTTCAGGAATTGGAAGAAGCTAAATTGTGAATTTAAGATTTTGCAATGCTACATTTAATAGGAATAATTGATTGGTTGTGTTATAAGATTATGCAAAATTCTAATTGCAAGCTAAATCTGAGCGATTGAGTTCTTCAAATTTAAAAACAAAGAAAAAAATTCAGATTAATTTGCCAATTGTTTGTTTTAGTTAAGTTTTTTTTGAATTGGTGGATTGTTCTACCAGGAAACCTGAGTTGAAAATGATATATGAATGTTGTGTGGTGAGCTTGGATGAATTGGGACCAATGTGATAGAAAGACTCCTTTTTGGAGACTGTGTGAGATACATATGATGAGCATTGATGAATGATTGCCTGAATGAAAGGTTGAATGGTTGAAGTCGTTGGCGACTACTATGGAAAATTAGTAGAGCGACTTTGATGAAAGAATGATTTTGAGCAGGTTGAATGTTAGAAAGAAACACGTAGCTTTTGGATTGATAATTAACTAGAAAAAAAATGGAGAACCAGTAACACATGTAGAAGATGTGTGAACTGAGAAATTAAGAAGCGTTTTGGAAAGAAAGTCAAACTAAATGATGATGAAATCATATGTAGTACTACAAAACTTTACTACATATGGATTCTCTAAATCATACAATTGAGTAAAATAAAACATACGTTTTGATTTGTATTCAAATTTCTAAGATTCTTGTGATAAACAATGAGAAAACGATTGAAAAGTAACTAAAGAAACTACAACAAAGTGAAAATGTCTAATCATTTGCTAGCTGAGTCGCTCCCCATTCGGGGAGGCCATCCATTTACTTGCTAAGCTAGTTGTCAAAACAGGGGCATGATTAGAGAATGGCATCTATAAATGACCTACCCTACCAAAGAACCTATGCAAATGGGCTGCAATATTGAGCCATGGTGCGCGACACATGGCTCAAGGGGAGGGATAGTGGGGCAGGTCAGTCAGCTTTATACAACATATGGATTTGATTCATATTCAAAATATTTTCAAACCAAAACAAACATTTTTTTTTTTGTAGAGCTTGTTTCAAAAAAAAAAAAAAAAAAAAAAAAAAAAAAAAAAAACCTCCTATTTGCCAGTTAAATGGGCACTACAATTGACTACGAGAGTTGCAAGCAACAGATGAAGAGCAGTCCTGGGCAGATTATCTAATCAGGACGCTCAAACTGAAAGATGTGTCCAATGCAAATTTACTGCCGCCTGATCTCTCCCCCTCACAGGTGGACAACCCTCAGGTTCACTGTGAGAGCTCACACACAGGAGGCGTGCTATGTGTGTTCGAAACTCCCGCCTTCCTCCACGCAAGTTCGCTTGGAGGCCAGAGCAATGAATGTCACTGAAGCGAAACACGGTGCCTATGATGAACACTTCTGGGCAAATCTCAATGTGACTGTTAAAGGACGAACAATACCACAAGTGGCCTACACAGAGAGACCAGCTGGAGTGAATTACACATGTTACATCCAAGGTAACAAGACCCACGTCTGCATTAACGACGACTGCTCTCCAGGAGGAAACTGGATGGGAGCTCTGGACATCACCGATGAGTGTCAAGATAAGAGAGCCATTTCAGGTGGGGAGGGCTCTCCAACCAACATGGCTACACCATCGAACGGAACATACTTCATACAGAATGGCTGGTGGCTTTGTGGTCACAAGGTTTATCCGATGCTGCCCGCCAACTGGACAGGAGTGTGTGCACCAGTGTGGGTGACAGACGACACCTACAGGATATGACATCATCAGCTGACAGGAGCACACAACTCTTCTGGACTCGACGCAGAGCAGATATAACCTTTGACCCTCATGACCCTGTCTGGGCTGTGAACGTTCCAGAGGACCATAAAGTATGGTCCGTCGGAGACAAAGTTGTCCTTGCGCTCTTCCCTCAGATGTACTGTTTCTGTGTTTTTCTTTTTCTTTTTTATTGATAGCATTCTGGCCGCCTGTGGCAACGGGGCCGTGTAAGAATTTTCCTGCTAATAACATCTGGCCAGCAGGTTTTTCGCTTACACAATAAGTTTGATCTGGGGTGTTGAGGTAATGCCTCATCTTCACTGGAAAGTGTTGCTATCATTGTTTGTTGTTTTTATTTTTACCATTCTACTTTCTTCATTATACGTATATATGTTTTTTTTTCTCTTGCTTATCGTTGTTGTTTGGGGTGGCATAATCATATGATAAATCAGGAGGGAGATGTTAGGGTTTTCAGGTTAGTTTGATCCTATGATTATGTTGGAATGTAGACTGTAATGATTAAATCAATCTTGTCTTGCCCTCACAATGTAATGATTAAATCAATCACGTCTGGCCCTCACAATGTAATAATTAAATCAGTCACGTCTGGCCCTCACAATGCAGAGTCTGTTTCCCACAATAGTGTAAAACACCCCCTGCTCTGATCTTATCAGAGGCCGGGGGTTCACCAAACCTGTCCACTCCCACCCCCACTCTGTTCCTCCTAATAAATATGCCCTTGCAGGGAGGAGACTTTTAGACTTCATTCGATAATCGCTGTTCAGACAGCGACGAATGGACTCTCCACCTGCAGGTGTACAAAAGAACTTGCTTGTCTCCTGTTTGGTTCTTGCAAAATAAGTTGGAGTGAGCAAATCTCTAACATTTTTGACTTGTTGTTTTCCTTTGTTTATGGTCCATCTTGAATACTGGCAGAGTGTGAGTGCTTGTTCAATGCATCTTTCTTCCTCCTGTCTGTCTTTCTCTTCCGTTATGATGGTGGTCCGTTCGTATAATGTTCTGACTACTGATAGTTTGTGCGCTGTAGGGTGTTCTGATGTCCAGAGGAGGTACTGGTCCGTGTGAGTGGGTTTTCTGTACACTGTGATCTTGATGCTGCCGTCGTCTTTGTGGTGGATCTTCATGTCCAGGAAAAATATGGTCCGGTTTATTTCCTCTTCGTGCGTGAATTGTATGTTGCCGGTGTTGTCCATGGTGTTCAGATGGTTTGTGAGCTCTTGAGTGTGTCCAGTTTTAATTTTTTCCAGGATGTCATCGACGTATCTTTTCCAGAGTGTGGGTGCAGTGTGGATGGCTTTGGTTTCCAGGTCCTCCACAAAAAACTGCTCATTATTGCAGATAGTGAGTCTCCCATTGCAAATCCTTCTGTCTGTTTGTATATTGTGTTTTTGAAATGTAAATAGATGGATTTGGAAACGAAATTTAGCAATGTGCTGATGTCACTCACTGTCAGGTTTGTGCGTTTTTTGAGGGTCCAGTCTTCCTTGAGGCGTTCTTGTACTCTGAAGAAGACTGGAGTATCAGTCGAAACTGTCAGCAGGTAACAACCTAAGTTTTTATTGTCTGAACAAAAGAATTTGTTTATATTATTACGAAGACATGATGAATCTCATCGAAATAATGCCAACAATTCAGCTTATATAAAGCCCCTCAGAACGCATCGTGTTTGCATATGTTGGTGACTGGTGAAAGGAAATTGACGCGACAGGGCACTTTAGCTGCTCATTTCTCTTAAATCAGCCACGGAGAGGCTGTGATATGTTGAAGTAGTCATAAGTAGAGATGGCCATGTAAATTTTGGCGCCAATTGATTGCTGTTTTTGGACATTTGAAGCGATTCTATGTACAATGATTTTCAATGGGGAAATTGTGATCGCTTCCTTCCGTGACATCGTCAGGATGATGTGTCAAATCAAGCAGACGCTGCCCAAAAAGTGGGTGTTAGTAAGTCCACCGCCAATCTGTTCCAAAATACCGTTAAATCTCTTTTTTTTTCTCAGGGGGTAATCTCTTTTTTTTTTCTCAGGAGGTTATTGGAGTACTGACATAATTTTTCAATACAATCCTATCACATAAGTGCCAATGTTGGGCTCGCTTTACCGTCCCTTTAAAACAAGCTTAATAGGGGCTCTTGAGTAGTCTAAGTCCTTTAGGCACCCCTGCTCTAAACGATGACTCAATTATTAAAATAGTGGTCAATTAATCCATTTTGACAGCTCTTGTTCCAGTTATGGTCATGCATAGCCAAATAAAGCTTTCATAGTATACTCACATTACACATTCTAGATGGTTTTCTCTGGCAGCAACATGAATTGGCAGGTCTCCATGAGCATTGGCAGCATTTTGGTCACAATGTGCATCCAGCAAAGCCTGGGTGAGATGAGCACACCCCGACAAAGCTGCCCAATGCAAGCAGACGTTCTGTTCCTATAAAAGAGACAGTATTTACATAATCTATGCATAGTAACCAAGATAAGAACATAAATGATTCTATAGTTAATAAATACGTATAGAACAGGGCTCAAGAATGTGCAGTGTGTTAGCAAATGCAGCCAACTTTTCAGTGTGTGCATGTAAAAATGTTATTCAGTTGATCTCATGTGAATGCATATTTTAATGCTACGACTAGTACTTGGGGAGGAAAAAAATAATGCAAAGGTGTTCCCACTGAGCCAAAAGGCAAAGGTCGATTTACGCTCCTACCCTCACCTATGGTCACAAGCTATGGGTCGTGACCGAAAGAACGAGATCCCGGATACAAGCGGCCGAAATGAGTTTTCTCCGCAGGATGTCCGGGCTCTCCCTTAGAGATAGGGTGAGAAGCTCGGTCATCCGGGAGAGACTCGGAGCAGAATCGCTACTCCTCCACGTTGAGAGGAGCCAGATGAGGTGGCTCGGGCATCTTATCAGGATGCCTCCTGAACGCCTCCCTGGGGAGGTGTTCCGGGCATGTCCCACCGGTAGGAGACCCCGGGGACGACCCAGGACGCGCTGGAGAGACTATGTCTCTCAGCTGGCCTGGGAACGCCTTGGGATCCCCCGGGATGAGCTGGATGAAGTGGCTGGGGAGAGGGAAGTCTGGGAGTCCCTCCTGAAGCTGCTGCCCCCGCGACCCGACCCCGGATAAGCGGAAGAAGATGGATGGATGGATGGATGGACGGACGGACGGACGGACGGACGGATGGATGGATGGCGTTCCCACTGCGTCTGTCTGCAAAACTGCACATACAAGGAGGAAGCCAGTGTGTGAACTGCATCATGTTAAATTGTTCCAGTATAAAGTAAATAAATAAATATCAGCATCTGGGTGTGTACCTTGCCCAATTTACCTAATGACAGACGATCTTTCAGACGGCTCAGACACCAGAGCCTATTTGTTTGTTTTTGAATACCGCGCATGCACAGGTCCCTTCTCCCCACCCTTCCTTGTTGTTTTTAGGAAACGCCTCCACACTTACATGCACGAGCGCCATATTTGAAGTTGTCTTCTCAAAGACGTCAAAAACCTTTTTTTACGAGAACTGAAGTGGGAGCAACAGCAATGTGTGTACATACTCTTATTAGTTTCTACAAACTTATATACTTTATCATATCAATCAATGTGTAAATACTCTTATTAATTTATACAAACATAAGTTGCTCCATCAGAGCACAGACACAGCACACAGACCTGGTAACTTTCCAGTACACATAAGGCACAGCTCAGTAACTCCATGACACAGATCCAAAACATTCTTAGACTTAGACTCAACTTTATTAATCCCTTGGGATTACTCCTTCAGGGAAATTCAGGCCCCAGCAGTATCCATACCACAGAGCGGGTATACAAAAGACACACAGATGGCATGAGCGCAACTCAATAGGCCCTCATAAGGCTGCCATACAACGGCGCCACAAAGAAAGCCAGAAAGTGCGAAAGATAAAAGCCATCAAAGCAAAGCAAAGCAAAGCAAAGCAAAAAGACAAAAGAAAAAAGTAACAGTGCCCAACCAGCACCCCTCAATATCAGAAAACACCCCAAAACACACAAAATAGCCTCCACGGGGTCCACAGACAGGTGTAAGGGTAGTCCAGTTCAACGGCACCCAATGGACCGTGGTCGTGAATCGGTGAAAACATCACAAAGCAGGCAATCGTGTGAGCAGCGTCCTGGGCACCCAGTCGGGGCATGTGCAGATGGTCACCACGGGGCTAGCACGGCGAAGGTCGCTGGTTCTCGACGACACATTATCAGTAGGGTAAAACTAACCTGTCTCACGACGGTCTAAACCCAGCTCACGTTCCGAGGGAGCACAGGGGTCGCGACTGCAAGGCAAGGGACCCGGTCAGCATCAGCCGGATAAGCAGGAAGCCGTCGTAGAGGTACGCCGGTCTCGACCGATGTCCGCAGCCATCCCGGTCCCAGGGAAAAAAAAAAAGAAAATCACATCCAAAGCGATACCGAGGTGCGGTAGAAGGCACCAGCATCGCCGAATGGACAAAAAGACAGAAAGAAAAAGGAGAAAAGAAGGAAATAAAGAGAAAAAGAGAGAACACTGCTGGTAGGCTGGCACTCACGTCGGCGCCATACCAAAGGAAAAAAAAATTAAAAAAATAGATAACAGGACATTCAGGCGATAACAGAACAAATGTCTGCCTTATGAGGACACTATAAAGACTTCTGACCGGAACTATGACATTGTTGTTTCATCTGCTGAAGTGCATTGTGTACTGACTGCCGTAAAACAACCCAAGATCTTGCAAATAAAGAACCAACTGTTACTCCACATCTTTGTTTTCCTTGCTCGACGACGGATATCTTGAACAAAACGGAACAGAACCTTCTTCATCACGAAGTTTATCAGCCATTTTCACTCAGCGGTCAAGCAGGGAACACAACAACAAAGCCAGCGTGTCCAAAATTTGCTGAATTTTAATCACAATACGCACATGCGCAGTACTTGGCGCAGTGATGGGAGCAAGCATGGATAAAATAAAGCTTTTTGCCTTTTGTTGAAGCTAGCACAGCCTTCTGCTGGGCAATGACAGTGAGACCTGGAAGGGTGTGATTGGACTGTCCATAACAAACACCATGCTCAAACATAGTCCATATGCGCACTAGGCACCAGGACACCTGAGGCCGCAGTTCGATGATCTACTTTGTTGTTGTGTCATCTAATTTGTGGCCGCATGTTTTGGACACTCGGGTGAAGAGAGGGGCGGAGCTTTCAACTGATGATGGTGGTGTGTTGGCTCTGACGGTGGGGGAAGATGCCGGTCTGACCTGGCAGACCCAAACATACTAAAAGGGATTGCTGGGAATGGCAGAATCCACTGTCAGTAGTAGTTTCAACTACCACCTCTGGTAGAACTTTGACCATTTCCGGGGAAGGTGGGAACAGTGAGTCTGAGTGGACTCCATTGTTGAGACAGCCGATCAACGGTGCCGCCATAAGGTGGATGTTGCCTGTCGTGATGGCAATCCCCGAACCCGCTGATGATTAGCAGTCAGGGATGCCGTAAAGTTAAATAAGAAGTCTTATCGGACCTTTTTGGCCTGTGAGACTCTGGAGGCAGCCGACATGTACCAGCTGGCCAAGTGGAACGCAGCTTTGGCAGTCGCTGTGGCAAAAACCCGGGCACGAGAAAAGTTTGGCGAAGACATGAAAAATGACTTCCGGAAGGCTTCAAGGAAATTCGGATCCACTGTCTAATGTGGAGGAAGCAGTGCACCGTTAACACCAACTAGAGGAATCACATGCCTCAGCCTCCCTGGTAAGGTCTATTCAAGGATGCTGGAGAGGTACATCGATTGATCGAATCTCAGATTCACGGGGAGCAGGTTATTTTTTCATGCTGGCCATGGAACGGTACACCAGTTCAACACCCTCAGCAGGGTCCTCGAGGGTAAACGGGAGAGGGAGTGTTGGAATAATTTAACCCTTGGCCTGCCAGAACTGGGGCCTTATATTTTACGAGTTGAACTCTTTTCGTTTAACTAAGTTCTTCTTATCTAGTTCCAGGGATGTCCTTTGAACCCCAATCAGTTTTATGTATCCTTCCTGTCCTTCTCTTATCTGTTTGTTAACTGCTGTAAGAGGTCTTCACTAGAGATGAGCAGAGCTCCTTTGCACAGGCAAAATGTTCTTTGTTTAGTTCAAAGGAACTTCTTTCCTTTTAGTTAACTGTAGCTTTGATTCATAGATTGTTGTTGATCTGAACTGTTTTTCTTTACTTGTCATATACAGTTTGAAGTAGTTGCATATACGTAAGATATCCCATATTTACTCAATGTTTGTTTAAGGAACTGCATACCAGTTACCTTGTATTTACTCAATGTGTGTTGAAGTGTTTAGGGCTAGTTACTCATTATTATTGTGTGTTGTGTTAGTTTACCAAGAAGATAAACTTAGCAAAGGTTTAGTTGCATTGTTCCACAAAACGGCATTCAACGTGCTTCAAGTTATCTGATCACAGTCCAGGATGAGTCAGCCAACCAGGGAGAAGACAGCCGGTTGAGGAAACAGGACAGACTCTGCAATTCCAGTGCTGGGGCCACGGGCCGACAATTAAAGGCTAAATCACACCACACTACATTCCTTAGCTAATCAGCGTTGCTACAGCCACAATCTCCTCTCCCTTTAGTGTAGCAACGCCTCTGTAGCCAGGGCAACCAAAACATTAAAAAGAGGGGCATGTGGAGTAAGGACTCAGAATTGATGAAAATTGTAACTGAGTTCCTTTCTCTATCGTTCTCCTCGCGAGTAAACCTATCCTGGTTGTCTTCTCTTTCTTCCAGCGTGTGGTTTAATGTCTGATGGTACTTAGACCTGACAGGGGGGTTTCCAACCCGTTGATAAGGGCAGTTTGGTCCCTATAAAACCGATATGAGTTTGGTCCGCAGTAAGTCGAATTTGTTTCCAGCGAGGATTTGACTCTGCCAAGGCTGCCCTTTGTCACTGATTCAGTTCATGACCTTTGTGGACAGAATGTCTGGGCACGGCCAAGGCGTTCAGGGTATCCGGTTTTGCCGTTGCAGTATTTTTGCAGATGATGTGGTATTATTGGCTTCTTCAATCTGTGATCTGCAACTTTCAGTGGAGCGGTTCGCAGTAGATTGAAGCAGTTGGGATGAAAATCAGCACCTCCAAGATGCCTTCTCCGGGTTAGGTATTAGATCCTGCCCCAAGTGGAGGGATCTTGGTGTCTTGTTCACAAGTGAGGGCAAGATGGAGCGGGAAATCGACAAGCGGATCGGTGCAGTGTCTACTGTGATGAGGACTCTGTACTGGTCCGTCGAGGTGAAGAAAGAACTGAGCCGAAAAGCTGCGTTGCGGTTTCTTTGCAATGGAGCCACGACTGCAATTTACACCCGCGGCAAACAGCTGCGTTGCGTCTCCGGAAATCTCCGCTCGAGACCATAAGATCAAGGGGGTTCACGCGATCAAGAGTTGAGTTTACACAATAACAACCATGTAAGGGTGAGCTATTTGTGAACAATAGCCATCCTTTTGTTCATATTGATATGCTTTTGGAACATTATTTGCGTGGCTTTGGCTCTTCTACCATGGGTAAGTACGTTTTGTGTTTATGTAGCGTTATTTTGTTTAATTTATTTTTAAGTTCATGTTAAATTTATTTCAAGCTGTTTTTTGCGTTTTAAATTTCCGACTCATGCCAAGCTAAGTAGTTAGCTGAAATGAAAGCTCTGTAGGTTGTAGATATGAGATATGTTTTCATGAAATTAATATATCAGATCTACCTTGTACGCCGACGCACGATTTCCTGTCTGAGACGTGTAAATGCTTCATGCATGCTGTATCCAAAAGAAATAGAAGGCTTGCGGAAGGCAAACGAACAGTGGCCACGTTCCGCTGACGTACTGCAGCAAGTGTGAATTGACTCCTCGACTCCAATGCTTTCTATTCCTTGCGGCATTCCGAAGAAGACCACAGCCGTTCCGCACCCAGTGGGAATTAGGCATTACCCTCACCTATGGTCATGGGCTCTGAGTCGTGGCCAAAAAGACAAGATTCCGGATACAAGTAGCCGAGATGATTTTCCTGTGCATGGCTCTCCCTTACAGATAAGCTCAATCATCCAGGAGGGACACTCAGTTGAGCCGCTGCGCCTCTGCATTGAGGGTAAACCGATGAAATGTCGGGGGATCTTCTAAGGATGCCCCCCTGGATATCTCCCGAGTGACACACTTAACTTGCTGTCACATCCATGAGATTCTGTACTGTTGAGAATATAAGTGACAGTTAACAAAACCACGTCCCCAAACAGTTGAGGTCCATCAAGCTCCTATCCGGTCCATAGATTTACACTAACATTAATCCAGATATTTTCTGTCAGCAGCCATAAAACATGATATGCTAACCTGCGTTTTCAAGCAAGCGCACTGGATATTTTTGCCTCCAGCTTAGCAACACCCCAAAAATGATGCCACATTGTTCCCAAACTCTAAAGGGAAGAGTTAATGAGGCAATGCTTCACTATCCAGTTAGAAAGAGTTACCAACTCAGCAGTAAAAGAGCATGATTGAGCCAGAAGGCTTTGCTGGTTGTATTTGAGATACTTGTCATGGGGTTATCTCAGACTAATCTTGAGACCTGTATGTTTTTGCCTCAATAGTTGTAAAATTAGCTTTTCGGTATATTTTAATGTTAAGAATATTTCTTTCCATTGCGTATTATACCTTTTGTCTCAATCTAGAAGCACTTGTAATGGGCCAAAAACACTCAATTACATGCTCTGGTATGTTCCTTTCCATTGTAAGTGTCCAGAAAAAAGTCAGACCAAGAAGAGTCAACTGAGGAGGGGTGGGGCTTCCGTGAAAGGTCAACTGTGCCTTGAACTTGAATGCTAAATGAAGGCAATGTTTCATTGAGACTCACAATTTCACATAAAAGGGATCCCGTTTGTGTTCATGTATTGTTTGGAGTAAGTCATAATTCACTGTAGGTTATTTGATATATGAGAAGTGTGGAAAAACTGCAAAGATAAACACTGCCCAAAATTACCTTATCTCTGATGTTAACGTCTGCCCCGTTTTCGAGCAACAGGTAGAATACCTCCTTATGCTTGTGCTCTATTGCCCAGGTGATGGGTGTCCATCCTCCATCATCCTGTTCAAGCACAAGTTACACTATGAATGTAAAACTGAACAGATTCATACTCATACAATTACTTGATTTCATAAAATTATCATTGGGATGGATAGACGATAGCATGCAGAGCTGAGTATTTTAAGTGGTTTCTGGGAGCAGTTATTACCGTAATTTCCGGTGTATAAACCGCACCAGTGTATCAGCCGCACCAGCTAAAATTCGGGGATATTTTAGTTTTTTTCTTACATAAGCCGCACCGGACTATAAGCGGCACGTGCACACGAGTTTTTTACAAAGAAAGACAGTACACAGAAAGCCTTTTTGAAGTTTGAATAACATGCTTTAACATGTCTTTCTAAACATTGCCTGTGACGCAGCAGTAGTACCGCAGCAACACGGAGGTGTGCACGCGAGTTATTAACAAAGAAAGACTGGACACAGAAAGCTTTTTTAAAGTTTTAATAACATACCTTAACATTTCTTTCCAAACACTGCCTGTGACGCGGCAGTAATACCGCAGCAACACGGAAGTAACACAGCACTAATAGGGCTGGTTAATGTAAAAGTAAAAAGAAGAGCTTCATCGTCTTCATCTTCCTCCTGTGCACTGAAACCGTTGAAGTCTTCCTCCTCAATTTCTGATTGGAATAGCGTTAGATATCCTTCGCCACACACTTTCTCAGTATCTCTTTCGTCGTCGTTTTTATCCTTTTCTTCTAGTATTTTCCATGATGAGGGTCTGTTCATGCTAATCTTATTCATGCACGAAGTAGACGGGACCACAAAATAAAGAAAAGGGTGCCGCAACACAATGTCATCAACATCGACTGCCTTTGGCTTAAAAGCGGCATCATATGCATTTCTTTTGTCGCCCATAATGACAGTTTGTGTATAAAAGCTTCCTTTCAGTAATGTCCGTCTTGATCGCGTTCTGCGTGATGCGCGAAATGTTGTAAACACAAACTAGCACGTCTTCTTCCGCGCATTATCTCTTCTTCGCCTGTCTCGCTCTTGCTTCCTGCTAGAGCGCCCCCTGGAGGCCGGAGGCCATAAAAATCCATAAGTACGCCGCGCCGCCATTTAAGCCTCAGGGTTCAAGTAACCTTCTGAATAAAATGCATTAACAGTTCACATTCATTACAACTTGTTTTTGGTGAGCAAAATGTCAGAAGAATTGAATTTAAATGCTGATTGATTGGGTTTTAATACAATGCAGATGGTCCAAACAGCGCCACTGCTTTGTGTAATCTCTGAGTCACATGGCAGAGTAAGAGAAAGGGTTTAGAGCACAGGTGTCAAACTCAAGGCCCGGGGACCAGATACGGCCCGCCACATATGTGGCCCACGAAGACAAATTGTGCATCAAATTCGTGTGTCATTTCTAGAATTGCAAATTGTCTTCACTTTTAATATATATTTTTTAAAATATTTGACCAGTTTTTACTCGTCTGATTTGAAAACGAGTTATTTGTCAGTTTGTTTTGTAGCTTTTACTGTATATAATATTGTTAAGAGTAAAAGTGATCAAGTCATCACAAAAATCACGAAAAACATCTTATATAAGCCGCACCTGACTATAAGCCGCAGGGTTCAAAATTTTGGAAAAAAGTCCCGGCTTATACATCGGAAATTACGGTAAATGTAGTACAATTTGTCTACCTGACAGTTGATGCACTTGGATGACCTGGTGAGCAGATGTTGCACGATGCCATAATGTCCCAGTTTAGAAGCCAGATGCAGACAGGTCAAACCCATTACATCCTGATGTAAGAATATGAATAAACGAAATGGGACAATGAAAGGATATTTTCTCACATTAAAGACAAATGAATTGAAAATGGTGGCAACAATATAAATCACTCACTCTCACGCTTCCTCTCTCTCCCTCCTTCCCCCTCCCCCCTCACTCTCTCACCTCGCACTTTCTCTCCCTCTTTCTCCCTCTCGCACTCTCTCTCCCTTTCATGCTCTCTCTTTCCCTCCTCCTCTTGCGCTCTCTCCCTCTCTGTCTCCCTCTCTCTTCCCGCCCCCAACTGAAAGAACATTTCATCACATTAAAGACAAGTTGAAAATAGTAACAATACAGTATACTAAATCACTCACTTTCACTCTCACCCTCCTTCTCCCTCCCTCCCTCCCTCCCTCCCTCCCTCCGTCCCTCCCTCACACTTTCTCTGCCCCCTCTCTCGCTCAATCTCTCTCGCACTCTCACTATCTCTCACTTGCTCGCTCGCTCTCCCCACACATGTACACAGACAATTATATATAATAAGATAAATATATATACACACATACTGTATAGATCAGACCTGGGCAAATTACAGCCCGCGGGCCACATCCGGCCCTTTGTGCGTCCCTGTCCGGCCCGCATGAGGCCAATCCTAAATTATATTTGATTACTACTTAATTTTAAAAAAAAAATAAAAAAAATTGTGTCGTGCGTGCAATACAACTGTTTTGCTTTTATTTTGAAAGGCGTCTCACTTCTGTGTAGCGTACGTGTATGTGAGCTGTGCGTGAAGGTGAAAAGTGAGAAGTGATGCTGCCCGAGAAATGTGTGCTGACCCTCAGAAAAGAAAAGTTGACAAGGAGCGCCGTGTTTTCAACAAGACATGGACTGCCAAGTATTTCTTTACAGAAATGAAAGGTAAAGCCGTGTGCCTGATTTGTGGTACACAGGTTGCTGTGTTTAAGGAATATAATTTGAGTCGCCACTACACGACCAAGCATGAGAAAAAATACATCTGTCTGATAAACAGGGCGCATCAGAGGCTGATGCATTGCTAGCAAAACTGCAAGCCTAACAAGGACTTTTCATCAAACTTCACACCCAGAGATGCAGCAGCTTTGTCATTTGAGGAAAAGTTAAAGTTAAGAATAAATTGTACAGATTAATGATTGTTTTTCTATTTGACCTATACACCACAATTTCACATAGCTTAATATAAATATAAACATAATAATTGTATTCTTCTAATTACCAGTACCAACTATTTAAAATAAATAATTTTGTGCATTTTACAATGGAAGAAAATTGAGCAGGTTTAAGTTATCGTGGGTGTGGCCTTCTGACACAACTCAGGTTTTTCATGTGGCCCCTTGTAAAAATTAATTGCCCACCCCTGGTATAGATGGATATAAGCATGTCTGCAATGTACAGTGTAAGTACAGTACATTTTAAGTACCAACCTTGTGGTTTATAGATGCTCCAGCCCTAATCAGGTACTTTACTGTCTCTAAATGGTTATTTTCACAAGCTGCCATCAGGGGTGTTCTCTGCGCTTCATCAAGCATCTCCAGGTTGGCTCCAGCCTACAAACACACACAAAGTTTTAAACCCAAACAACATGTGTTAAAATTTTAGAACCACAGAATAAAGATTAACATCTAGGGTTTGATGAGGTGTATAAATATTTCTATGATGGAACCAATGCAAATTCTTTACTCGTCATGTAATTACCATGTAGTTTGGCGACAGACTGAACACAAAACAAAAATTTTTGGGGTGACTGCTTTGTGTAACACAAATTTTTGTGTCATTTTAAACAGAACAACCAAAGGTGGAAGGATTTTTCTTACAAGACATAGACACCCCTCCGTGAGTCGTCACCTTATTGTGGTGGGGTTTGTGTGTCCTAATGATCCTAGCAGGGTCACCCATGGCAAAAGGGTCCTAGGTGAGAGGCCAGACAAAGCACGGCTCACAGATCACTGATGATGATTAATAAAAAGGGATTCCATTCTCCCTCGGTGGGTCACCGGGGCCCCCCTCTGAAGCCAGGCCTGGAGTTGGGGCTCGAAGGTGAGCGTCTGTTGGCTGGGCCTTCACCCATGGGGCCCAGCAGGGCACAGCCCGAAAAGGCAACATGGGTCCCTCTTCCCATGGGGTCACCACCTGTGGGAGGGGCAAAAGGGGCCGGGTGCAGAGTGAGCTGGGCGGGGGCCAAAGGTGGGGACCTTGGCGGTCTGATCCCCGGCTACAGAAGCTGGCTCTTGGGACATGGTATGTCAAAGAGCCTGAGCTGGTCAGAAAGGTTCCGAACTTGACTCCGAGGTAGACTGAGGTGGTGCTGTTGGATTCTTCAAGCCGTGATCTCCACCTCTCACTGGAGCGGTTCGAGTAGGAAGCGGTCGGATGAAATCAGCACCGCCACATTGGTCCTCAGTCGGAAAAGGGTGAAATGCCCTCTCCGGATCGGGGATGATTGCACTTCCGGCGCTGTAGGAGACGGCAGCCTTTCCAGTAGCTCTCTTGTTTTTGACTATTTTTTGACTTTTTTCGACCTTTCGGATTATTTATCTTATTATTTATTTATATTTTTTGTCTATTTTTCTTTGTTCTTTAACTGGTCAGCTCTTGACTTTTAAGTTTAAGCTCGTGCTTTCTTTATTTATTCACTGCTTTTCGGAGTTAGTGGACACTTCTTTTTTATCATCATGCGACGCGGAGCCGGTTTGCTCACATACTTGAAGGAGGAACTGTTATCGCTGAGATTAATGGGGCAAGCTGGACTACGACACGACATCCCGGTGGAGCTGAGGAGGAAGTACCGGGCCTGCAAAGCCGGTGCTAAGATGAAAGCCAGGCGGTCGGAGAACCGGAGGAGATATAAACCATCGATTCCTTCCGTAATCATGGGGAATGTGAACTCCCTGTCCAACAAGATCGGTGAGCTGACGGCACTGAACAACCAGCGGACCTACAGGGAAAGCAGCGTGCTCATCTTTACGGAGACATGGCTAAACCACCTCGTACCGGATGCTAACGTGGACCTGCAGGGATTCACTATGGTGAGAGCCGACAGAGACGCCAAAGCTAGTGGAAAACGGAAAGGTGGGGGTCTGGTCGTGTATGTGAACCATCGCTGGTGTAACCCGGGACATGTTTCTGTAAAGACTGTGTTGTGCTGCCGGGACCTTGAGCTGCTAGCGGTTAGCTTGCGGCCATACTACCTGCCGAGGGAGTTCAGTCACGTGATTACCATCTGTGTTTACATCCCTCCGAGCGCGGACGCAGCCACTGCCTGTGAGACTATACACACTGTCACAGCCAGGCTAACGACTCAGCACCCCAATGCTTTTGTAATAATCTCTGGAGACTTTAATCATGCAACCTTGGACTCTACTCTGCCCGTTTTCCATCAGGCTGTTGACTGCCCCACAAGAAACAACAGGACAATAGACCTCATGTATGTCAATGTGAGGGATGCGTACAAGGCCACACCGCTCCCCCCACTGGGGAAGTCAGACCACAACCTGATCCACCTACAACCAGAGTACACCCCCCTGGTCAAAAAACAGCCCGTTGCGACCCGCACCATCAGGAAGTGGACCCCAGAGATGGAAAGTGTCCTGAGAGACTGTTTTAACACCACAGACTGGGATGTGCTGATCGATCCGCACCGTGAGGACATAGAGGGGTTGACACACTGCCTGACGGACTACCTGAACTTCTGCATGGATGTGGTCTCTCCTGTTAAGACAGTCCGCTACTACCCGAATAACAAGCCTTGGGTAACACGGGAGGTCAAAGCCGTCCTGAACAGGAAGAAAGCCGCCTTCAGGAGCAGAGACAGGGAGGCCATGAAGGCAGCACAGCAGGAGGTAAAACACTGTGTGAGGGTAGCCAAAGACACCTACAGGACAAAGGTGGAGCAGAAGCTGAAGGAAAACAACATGAGGGCCGTCTGGGAAGGTGTGAGGACTATCACGGGCCACAACATCAAGACCAGGGTCGTTGAAGGGACAACGGAGAGGGCGAACGAGCTGAACAACTTCTTCAATAGGTTTGATCGGCCCTCGACCCCCCCACCTCTACTGCAGCCATCTCTCCTTCCCTCCACAACACACCACCCCGGAAACGACACAGCACCCCCACCCTCCTCCTCCTGCCCCCCCACCCCAGATAGCACAGCACCACCACTCTCCTCCTCCAGCCCCCCCACGCCAACACAAGCTCTGCCTTACTTCACAGCAGACCAGGTCAGAGGACAACTGAGGAAGCTTCGACCCAGGAAAGCACCAGGCCCGGACAAGGTGTGTCCCAGACTACTGAAAACCTGCGCTGCTGAACTGGGGGAACCACTTCAACGGATCTTCAACCTCAGCCTGCAGCTGGGGACAGTGCCTACACTATGGAAGACATCCTGCATCACGCCGGTTCCTAAAAAGACCCGGCCCAGTGAACTGAATGACTTTCGGCCGGTGGCACTCACTTCACACCTGATGAAGACATTGGAGCGGCTCTTCCTCGGTCTCCTCAGACCTCAAGTGCGACATGCTCAGGACTGCCTGCAGTTTGCATACCAGTCAGATGTTGGAGTGGAGGACGCCATCCTCCACCTACTGCACCCAGTTCACTCCCACATGGATAAGGGAAGCGCCACAGCGAGGATTCTGTTCCTAGACTTCTCCAGTGCGTTCAACACCATCCAGCCCCCCCTGCTCAGAGACAAACTGGGCAGGATGGGAGTGGACCCATACATGGTGACCTGGATCTCCAGCTACCTCACAGACAGGCCACAGTACGTCAGACTAAAAGACACCATCTCTGACACTGTGGTCAGTAAGCACTGGAGCCCCACAGGGCACAGTGCTGGCCCCTGTACTCTTCACCTTGTACACCTCAGACTTCTGTTACAACTCTGAGCTGTGTCACATACAGAAGTACGCGGATGACACAGCCATTGTCGGGTGTATCAGGGACAATAGAGAGGAGGAGTATAGGAGCCTGGTGGGGGATTTCGCCACCTGGTGCCGTGCCAACCAACTGGAGCTCAACATCTCCAAGACCAAGGAGCTGGTCATAGACTTTGGGAGGAACAGGCCTAAGCCTAGGCCCGTACTGTTGGAGGGGGCTGAGGTGGAGGCTGTGGACTCCTACAAGTACCTTGGGGTGTGGCTGGATAAAAAACTGGACTGGTCAACTCACACCAACCACCTTCACAGGAAGACACAGAGCAGGATGTACTTCCTGAGGAGACTACGTTCTTTTAACATCTGCAACAAACTCTTGGAGATGTTCTACCAGTCCGTGGTTGCCAGTGTCCTGTTTTACACCGTGGTGTGCTGGGGCAGCAGCACATCCAAGAAGGACACCTCCAGACTGGACAAACTGGTCAGGCGAGCCGGCTCTCTGATCGGCAAGAAGCTGGACTCATTGGAGACGGTGGCAGAGGCAAGGACACTGAAAAAACTGTTGGACATTATAGGCAATGTCAGTCACCCTCTGCACTCTGTCATCACTAATCAGAGGAGCCGGATCAGTGGGAGACTGCTCCTCCCCAATTGTAGGACAAGCAGACTGAAGAACTCCTTTGTCCCCCAAGCCATCAAGCTATTCAACTCCTCACTGGGGAGGAGGTGACATGGACATGAACAGGGACATGGAGTTGCTTGTAATAACTGTACACATTCTTCACGTCAATATACAATGTGCAATATTATGGCAACTACTGTGTAGTGTTTTTACCTCCCTCAATTTTCTTGCCTAGTTTATCTTTTGGCCTCTTTTACATTTCATTGCTATCTCTTGCACTGTGTGTATTTCTGCATCTTCTGTATATCTTGATCTCTTGTGTTTTTCTTGTGTATTTTGTATTTTACTGCTACTGGACACAGAATTTCCCTGAAGGAGTAATCCCAAGGGATTAATAAAGTTGAGTCTAAGTCTAAGTCTAAGTCTAAATTCTGCCCCAAGTGAAGGAGTTCAAGAATCTTGGGTCTTGTTCAGGATGGAGCGCGAGATCGACAGGCGGATTGGTGCAGCATCTGCTGTGATGTGGACTCTATACCAGTCCGTCGTGGTGAAGAGAGAGCTGAGCCGAAAGGCAAATTACCTCTCGAATTGCCTCTCGATTTACCAGTCGATCTATGCTCCTACCCTCACCTATGGTCACGAGCTATGGGTCATGACTGAAAGAACAAGATCCCGGATACAAGTGGCCGAAGTGAGTTACCTCCGCAGGGTTGGATGGGTTGGATGGATGGGATGGGGGGGACCTAGTGAATGACCTGCAGAGAGCTGGGACCATGGTAACAAAGAGTACCATCAGTCACACACTACGTTGCCAGGGACTCAAATTCTGGAGTGCCTGAAGTGTCCCCCTGCTTAAGCCAGTACATGTCCAGGCCCGTCTGAAGTTTGCTAGAGAGCATTTGAATGATCCAGAAGAGGATTGGGAGAATGTCATATCGAATGTCAAACTTTGGTCCCAGCTCTCTGCAGGTCATTCATTCGGTCCCCCCGTGTGGTTCTGGGATTTTTGTTCACCGTTCTTGTGATCATTTCGACCCCAAAGGGTGAGATCTTGCATGGAGCCCCAGATCAAGGCCATTATTGAACAAATACTATATTTTTCGGACTAAAAGTTGCTCCGGAGTACAAGTCGCATCAGCCATAAAATGCACAATATAGAGGAAAAAAACATATATAAGTCGCACCGGAGTTTAAGTTTAAATCCAACACCAAGAACAGACATGAACCAGCAACAACAGGCTAAGGTGACATAAACACAAACGAGGAGCTGAGAATGGGCCTGATGTAACATTAACAGTTATTCAAATAACTATAACAACACGTTTATCAAACCATCTGTGTCGCTCCAAATCATTAAATCCATCGATCAAATTCGTCGTCCTTTCTGTAAACAACGCTGCGTGTGCGGCGCGTCACTGACGTCTGACTTGTCGTCAGTTGCAGTTCAAATTATTCCACAGGCCCGTATAACAATATATACACTATATCAAATAACAATAATATAAACAACAATTTTATCGAACCATCCGTGTCACTCCAAATCTTTAAATCTATCGGACTTTTCGTCTTGTGTCACTTAAAAAAAAAAAAGAAGAAAAAAAAAAATCACACAGCTGTTGACACTGCTGGAAGGAACTACACTGACATCAGACTAGATATATCAAATAAATGTAATTTAAGGAACAATTTTAACAAACCATCCATGACACTAAATCACAGGTGTCGAACTCAAGGCCCGGGGGCCAGCTACGGCCCACCACATCATTTTATGTGGCCCGTGAAGACATATTTGCATCAAATTCATATCATTACTAAAATTGCAAATTGTCTTCACTTTTAAAAAATCTTCTTTTTAAACTATAAGTTTTCACTAGTCTGATTTGAAAATGAATTATTTGTCAGTTTGTTTTGTAGCTTACATTGTATATAATGAGGTGTTCATATATTTATTTGGGTTGACAGTCATAATGGCCCTCCGCAGGAAACTATGGCTACAATGCGGCCCGCGACAAAAAATGAGTTTGACAGCCCTGCTCTAAAAATATTTGTCAAAAAACAAAACAAAAAAAACCTGTTGATTCCGGACCTACGTGCGCCGCTGATGTCAGCCTCGTTGTCAGTTGCGGCTCCCATTATTCCATAGATCTACGTATATAAATATAATGTAGCGTTATCAAAGTGGGTTTGGTAAGCGGCTTTTAATTTCACAAAACAAGAGCTCAACATATGAGCCAACACACGCAAGCGCCTTGGATCGCTCTTCCCGTCTCCCTCCCCCCTGCTGCCTTCACGGCCTCGCTAGACAATCGGAAACTACTGAAGTCTAACAACATACACGTTGCTACTCTAAATAAACTATATGTCAAATAACTATAACAAAAATAACAACAAAAAGAACCATTTGTGTCACTCCAAATCATTAAATCTCCTGACTCCGGAAGTCAGTGAATGGAACTCATTGTCAGTGAGGCTCCAATTATTCCACAGCCATAGTGCGCCCTCATGCAGTTTAAAGTGACAATAACATGTGAAGTGATCATCAAATTACTAGTGAGTAATGTGTTAATAATCAAGTAAAAATTTGTGAAAAATTTCACATAAGTTGCTCCTGAGTATAAGTCGCCCCCCCCCACCCAAACTATGAAAAAAAACACGACTTATAATCTGAAAAATATGGTACTTATTTTCCATCATAATTTGCAAATAAATTCTTTAAAAACACCAGCTCAGTGGCCTAGTAGTAGAGTGTCCGCCCTGAGACTGGAAGGTTGTGGGTTCAAACCCCGGCCGGGTCATACCAAAGACTATAAAAATGGGACCCATTGCCTCCCTGCTTGACACTCAGCATTAAGGGTTGGAATTGGGGGGTTAGATCACCAAATGATTCCCGAGCGCAGCACCGCTGCTGCTCACTGCTCCCCTCTCCCCCAGGGGATGGATCAAAATCACATGGGGATGGGTTAAATGCAGAGGACAAATTTCACCACACCCAGATGTGTGTGTGACGATGATCATTGGGACTTTAACTTTGGGACTTTAAATCAGACAATAAGATTTTTGGGATTTTTTTTATTTTATCTCTCATAGTTGAAGTGTACCTATGATGAAAAGTACAGGATTCTCTCATCTTTCTAGTGGGAGATCTTGCACAATTGGTGGCTGACTAAATATTTTTTAGCCCCACTGTACGTATGTACATACATACACGTGTACGGACTGACGGACGGGTGGACTGACGGACGGGTGGGCTGATGGATAGGCGGACTGACGGACAGGCGGGCAGGCGGGCGGATGCATGGACACACATGAAATGTTAAAACTCTGCGACAAACTTGAGCTGCATCTTTCATGCATGAAACTTTTAGATGTGTGTCATATGCACAGCAAAAACAATGCGACAGTAGCCATTTATAAATGCTTTGGCTTCTGTGATATCACATCACCAGAAATGCCCGAAAATGAGCGGGTGCTAGATTCAAACAGCAGATGGCACATTCAGAATTGTACAAAGTATTTAGTGATTAAAGTGCTGTATACCTATGATCTTATCATTTTTAACAAGAGTTACTCATTGAATAGGGATTCAAGAGGTCTCAAGAACTTTTCAATGTTTGTTGCCTGACCTTTAAAGGCCCAGAGACACCGGTATATGTATAAATCGGTTTTAGTTAGCTTATCAAAGTCAAAGTCAAAGTCAAAAAGTCAAAGTCAAAGTCAGCTTTATTGTCAATTTCTCCACATGCCAAAGACACACAAAGAAACCGAAATTTCGTTCCCCCCTATCCCACGGTGACAAGACATGGCTCACAACAGACAAACAAGTAAACAAGTATAACAAAAGTGTGCTGAATAAATAATGAATAAATAACACAACAATAAATAAATAAATAAGAGGAGCAGAAAAAAAAGGAGCAAGTGCGCGTACAGCAGACATTCCCGAAAATAGCGCAACAGTGCCGCACGCTACGCAGAAGGGGGTAGCGAGTTCAGGGCCCTAACAGCCTGGAGAAAGAAGCTGTTGGCGAGTCTGGTGGTGCGGGAGCGCAGGCTCCTGTACCTCTTCCCAGAGGGCAGAAGGTCAAACAAAGAGTGAGCCGAGTGACTCACATCTCTGGCAATCGAGGTTGCCTTGCGGGCGAGATGGGAGGTGTAAATGTCTTTCAGGGAGGGGAGCGAAGCACCAATAATCTTACCAGCCGTATTCACTATGCGCTGCAGGGCCTTCAAGTTCTGTTCAGTGCAGTTACCACCCCAGACAGCGATGCAACTGGTGAGGACGCTCTCAATGGTGCCACGGTAGAATGTAGACAGGACTGCCTGAGGAGCACATGCACGCCTGAGCTTCCGCAGGAAGTACAGGCGGCGATGAGCTTTCTTTGCCAGTGACGAGGTGTTTGCGGACCAGGAGAGGTCCTCACTATTGGCTTATAAATATAAATTGACGATCGAAACAACGAAAAGGAAGCTGTTGCTCTGACAACGCGCAGACGAGTTTGACTGCACCGAGCCGCCAGCCGGAAGTGACGTCTCATGACGTCTCAAGTTGTACGCGTTTAGCTTCAGTGAATGTAAACAAAAAGAGAAGAGGGGCCAGCGCGGAGACGTCGGGCCAGGCTTGCGGCCCGCGTCTCGCCCAGCCGTGCCTTCCATTCTCCTGGCGTACGTTCGTTCGCGGGACGACAAGATGGGTTGCGTTCGCCTGATAGGATCCACGAACCGGACAGTGCGTGCCTGCTGTGTGCTCGTGTTCACAGTGGCCTGGTTGACTGTCATCTTTCCGGACTCTGCTGTGCATCGGGAGCGGCTAGCGTGCTCTTATTGTTCATCTTCTTGTTTTATATGTGTTGTTTACTTGTATGTGCGTTGTGAACTCTGTCTTGTCACCCTGGGATAGTGAGAAACGTAATTTCGATCTCTTTGTGTGTCTTGACATGCGGAGGAATTGACAATAAAGGAGACTTTGACTTTGAGACTTTGACTTTGAAAAGTATGTCGAAGCGTGACGGGAGGGGCACAATTCAGAAAACGTGCTCAGCTCGTCGAATAAATGTGATTTAAGCAATAAAATTAAAAATGCGCCTAAAACCTAAACCAAACGCTGCAGATGTCACCATGCGCAGTGGTCAACTCGGCACTCTAAAGCCCCCTGAGAACTTTTTACTATGCCAACCTAACCACAGTGACAGGAGAGGCACAATTCAGAAAACGTGCTCAGCTCGTCGAGAAAATGCGATTTAAGCAATAAAATTAAAAATGCTTATAAAACCTAAACCAAACGTTGCAGGTGGTCATTTCTTCATGTGCCGAGATCAACTCGGCACTCTAAAGCCCCCAAGAGCACTTTTTACTATGCCAACCTAACCAGAGTGACGGGAGGGGCACAATTCAGAAAATGTGCTCAGCTCAGCCCAAGTGAACTGCTAGATTCATCATATTCTGCGTCAAAGGAGGTTTCTGAATCGGATAAAATGATGCTAATATTGCCGCTAGAAACGGAGCTGTCGCTATCATCTGCCATGTTGTTTGGGTTTGTTGAGATCCGGATGTACAACTTGTGACGTCACAGTAATGGCACCAGTGTGGCTGCGTGCGGAACCCGATCGATAAACTGGCATTTAATTTTAGCTTTATTCTTAGTAATCGGTGTCCATTTTAAATTTCCAATGCGGCAAATGTCTTCTCTTTATACATTCTATCAAATTCCGTTCTAATTAAAAAAAAAAAAGGGACGTCTCTAGGCCTTTAACAAACCGAGGAAAGCAGTGAGACTCCTCCTCACCTGAATTAGCATATGGCAAATTTCTTCATGCCCTTCAGTTGCAGCAGCATGTAAAGGTGTTCGTTTGTTTTGGTTATCCATCAGACAGTTGGGATCCTTTCCATCAACTGCAATAGACAAATTTGGTAGTTGACACTATGCATAATGGCACAAACATTCCGTGAAGTCAGACAGCTTGTATCGCTCATAAGATGAAAAAAAAGAAAACAATATTGAAGTTACCTAATAGATGAATGACCCTCTGGAGCTGTCCTTCTTCTGCAGAAATGTAGAGCTGTCCAGTAGGGTAATTTACTTTTGTTGATTTCAGGCTACAAAAACATGAAGCTCAATAAATTGTCTATGAACTGTCAAGTGCAAATTAGTTTCCAAGGCAGTGCATGTTTCCAAAATACAGTAATCCCTCGTTTACCGCGGTTAATTGGTTCCACGCCCACCCGCGATAGTTGAAAATCCGCAAAGTAGAGAACATACATTATTAGAATATCCACACAAGGATTTTATGAACTTTTATTTAATTTTTAAACACTTTTATGTACTTTTATGTATTTTAAAACACTTTTGTAAACATTTAAAGTCAAATTGACTTTTAGAAATATTCTTATTTATTCAAATAAATAAGAAAATAAAGAAAATAAAAGAGTAAATATATTGTTACAATATATCCACACAAAACTTTGATTAACCTTTATTGTAGTTTTAACCATTTTATTGTTTATCAAACACTGTTTTTGCATTTTTAAACACTTGCAAAGGTTTTAAAGTCAAGAAACATTCTTGTTTACTAACTATTTAGTAAACACTTTTGTGAACATTTTAAAGACAAACTGACTTTCAGAGACATTCTTATTTACTAACTACTTAAACACTTTTGTAAACATTTTCACGAAAATCTCAAAGTAAAAAAAGCTTCCGTGATGAAGCTCAGGTCTGATATGTTGAGACAGACAGTGCAGGAGGCTGAGCTAAATTGTAGTTAGAACTGCTAAGCCAATCAGCTGCAAGGACACAGCTCAACATGTTCCCATTGGCCATTAGTGTCATATGGTCAGACTAAGCCGCACTCTCCAAGCTCCAAGTGAGGCCCGATGCCGCTGATGGTGGAGGGTTGCACTTGCCTGTCTTGTGTGCTTTATTCCGGCATATGACGATGTGAATGTGGGTGTGAGACATAAAAAAAATGAATAAAAAAAAGTTTCGAAAAAAAATCCACGATAGCGCGAGGCCGCGATAGGTGAAGAACGAAGTAGTGAGGGATTACTGTAATGAAATGCTGTATATCAAATGTAACCTTACTTTTCATCATCTAGTCCCATCAGTATACGCTCTAGTGATATGTTAGAACTTCTGCCTGCGGAAACACTGTAGCAATTGAACAAATCCAAAGAAAATTAGATCGTATTGCCTTCTTGATAGGTTTTTGATTAGATCATTAAAAAGAAAACAAATCAAATTTTACCTGCTGAAGTTCAGCTCTCTGCTCTTTTGTGGCTCGCAAGTCTTTTTAGCCCTGAGCATCTGTGTAGCAGGTCTTGGCAGAAGAGATGTAAGTGGTGGTTCCTTGTTTGAGCTTTGAAGGGAGAATGAGGGCATTGTGACCTCTTTCGCCCGACTGGCATCCTCTCCACAGTGAGGACAAAACCTGCGATTCTTTAAAACGGAGGCACAATCTCTGTGAAAGCGGTGTGAAATGCTACCATGAGGCTGGCACTCCATGAAGGTACCCTATGGGAAAATCAGCACAGCAAATGAATAGGAATCTACAGTACCACCAACAAAATATTCATTTTAATTTCTGTATAAAGTGGAACCTTCCGAAATGGAGCCTCACAATTTTTTTGCATCTACTTACGTACCAATTTTAGACTTCCGAACCGACGCCGCAGCCACCCACCCCATCCCCGGTCTCCTTTGCTCTTCTATTCCCTGTTTGTCTCAGCGTGTTAGCAATGTAAAAAAACGAACAGAATATGTCTCTTAAGACTACTGATATGAAACTCTAAATCATAAAGGAGTATGGCGAATACATGCATATTATTGAGCTTGCGAAGGAGTATGACCGGTGTTGTGCCAGAGTAGATACTCTCTGCTGCAGGAACACGCGCGCATTGAGTCAAAGGCGGAGGTTGTTCCCGTGCAGCGAACAGTACCAGCTTGTTTTCAATAAAAACATGAACACACTTTTGTATTTGTCAATTTCTATCTTTAGAAGCTAGGTTCCTTTACTTTTATTTTATTTATTTAAGTTTTCACTTGCATTCTGTGTCAAGTGCGTTCAATGACCAGTCACACAGACAGAAAACTCACTAATTGCGCCAAAAAGTAACGACGAGTATGTGAGCACAATGCAAGCGGGTCGTGGAAGCATACAATAATTTATTAGCCTGACCTGTTCTGTGTCTTGTCAGGGGTATTTTTAGCAAGTGTAGAACATTAGAACTGGTTCCCCCCTCCTCAAGCAAACCTCGGAGGTCAAGAATAAAGTGACATTTATTTTTTGTTATAAAGGTTTGAAAAAGCAAAAATAAAACTGTTGTTTTGGTTTTCTGTGTGTTTTACACAGAGTAATAGGGCCAAAAGTGTGACTTTTGGGATAGTCCAGCACGCATTATTTGCTTTTACATTGATTCCTTAGGGCAGGCATGTCCAAAGTCCGGCCCGCGGGCCAAATCCAGCCCGCGGTCAGATTTCATACAGCCCACAGCTTAAATAATGTATTATTTATGGCCCACCTGTACTGTCAAACCGAATAAAAAAAAAAAATCATGAAACTTGAAACTGTAATTCCTCCTATTACAAAAGGTGGAAGCACCACCCCTCTCCGCTCATTTCTGCCATGGCGACTGCAAAGAAAACGAGGAAAGTTGACATTGAGGGCCGTCGCTTTCAAGAGAAATGGGAATTACAATACTTCTTCACTGAAAATCAAGGCAATTGTGTTTGTCTAATTTGAAAAGAGACGGTTGTCTTGTTTAAGGATTTCAACCTAGAGAGACGCTATCAGACTAAACATGCTAACACATACGACAAGCTAATAGGGAGTGACCGCGCTGATAAAGTGAAGCAGCTCCAAGCTGAACTGGCATCACAACAGTGATTCTTCATGCGGGGCTGTGAGTCAAAAGTAAATATTACTAAAGCAAGCTACAAAGTGGCCATGTTAATACTGTTGATGTTATGAACCTGTAGACGTGACACAAACTATTACTTTCTGAAAGATATTGTAAATGACGAGCAAAATTCACTTATTTTAAGTTTTAATAATAACAGACAACTTTGCATTGCTTATAACTCCTGTTTAAAATGTTCATGAGGCAAAAATAATTTTAAACTCGTGTAAATTTAAGGTATTTCATGCAGTTTGTCCAATGTTATCTGACTTATCAGATATGAATGCAAGGCAGAATGTGTGTTTTTAAGAGTTGTTCACATCTGCCTGAGTGGCTTATATTTGGTTATTTTGTCATTTGAAAAAGAAAGACAATTGTGACAATGAAATGTGTTTTATAACAGTGTATTTGCATGAAAATGTTTGTAGTTAAAAAAAGTCCGAAAAAAATTATTGGCCCCCGGGCCCCTTCATTTTATCAAATCTGGCCCTCCTTGCAAAACGTTTGGACACCCCTGCCTTAGGGAAACGTTGCTTCTATCTAAAAATGTTTCTACTTACAAACCCGATCGCAGAACCAGTTAAGTTTGTAAGCAGAGGTACCACTGTATTCACTTTTCTTGCACTAAGATGGGAGAAAACTATAGTATATTTGTAAAGCTTTGGGATTCTCCTCACCACACTACAGAAGAGTCCACAGCCGGGGCAGCATTGGTGTTTAACCATGCTGGCCCTGTGATTCTCACACAAAACCAGAAAATGGACTAAATTGGAAGGCCTCATCTTTTCACGCTTCATCACATGTCTCTGACAACGATTCAGCTGAGGAGAGAAAACAAGATGCTGTTCATGATCAAAATTGTTAAAAGTTATAATATACTTGAATATTAGCATAAAAATTGATTTTGAAAAATAAAGATTACATTCACAGCCACCCACGCACCCTCATGTCGTGTTCTGTTATTTGACGATTGTGCTGTACTGTTGAGAATAATGAAAAAAACTGCAAACATCAAGGCTTGCATGCATTCATTTGGCACAAGGAGACCTTCACCACTGGATACATGTGGTGAGGAACGCCAACAAGCAGTATTTTGAATTTGGATTTAGGAGGAGCAGTGTGTTTTTTGTCCTGGCTGGGTCGTCTTTCTCAAGGGTACATGAAAGTTTGCTCAACCAGTCTTCTTGTCTACTGTGGACTCCCTCTGAGAGTCGTGTGTGGGTGTGCGTGTGTGCGTGCGTGCGTGCGTGCGTGCGTGTGTGTGTAGCAGACCTTGCTAATTATCTGACCATTTGAATCAGGTGTGTTGCAACAGGGAGACATGGAAAACATGCAGGAAGCCGGCCTTCGAGGACCGGAGTTGCCTACCCATGTTTTAAGCTCTAGTCTGTACAATGATTTCTAATGGGGAAATTGTGATTGCTTCCTTCCATGACGTCATCAAGCAAGAAATGGAGTGGAGGGGTGTATGGCCCTATTCCTCATTAAAAGTGGGCATTTTAAAAGGTATTTGTTGTTTCATTATTTCTCCAAAATGAATGGGTAAAATAAAAAATGCTAACTTTTAGCATTTCGCTGACAAAAAAATAATACATACACCGGACTTGTTAGTGAAAAATGAACCATCTTCGCTTTTGTGTCTCTTTAAGGATTCATAAATAAAATAATTAGAAAATTTGTTGTAGGCAGTGTGGAAATGTCACTCCAAGTGTTTTGCTCATGTTGTGTTTTTACCATTCCGTCCATGCTCTCCACTGCCATACAGGTCTGATCCTGTTCGGACAATCTGCCTCCACAGGGAGGAGTCTCAATACGACAGCAGCACAATGGTAACTCCTCAGCCAGGTCTAAGTCTGTCACCTCAGCAAGGTCTGGTCAAAATGCAAAGATATAGTATGAATATATATTCATCTATACAAAATTGTTTTTAGTATTGATGGAACACGAATGCAGTAAAATAATGAGCTCTGGCAGTTACAGTACCTGTTGAGTATGGTAAAAGCAGCTCTTCCTGACTTTTCAGACCAAGACAGTCTAAATTCAGCTCTGTGTATTCAAAATTGATTGCTTCCCCAGATTGGGTTTCAGATTCACATCTCATACTTGAGGTGTCTCCTGATTTTGTAATCCCATCTTCTCCAAAATGGCTCATCTGCACAGCGTCGTACTAATAATGCAAAAACAAAAATGTGTGTTGATAAGCATATGGGGGCTAGATTTAATTTCCATCCACCAATATTCAATAAGCAACGCTTATTCTATTCAGCATCACAGGTAACTGGAGCCAATCTCATCTGACATTGGGCAAAAGGCAAGATAACATCCTTTACTGGCCACCGGCATACCGATCACAGGGCACAAAGACAACTAACTATTCATGGTCACATTTACACAATTATTGAAGGGAACCAAACAGACGCTGCCTACACTGAAGTCCAGCAAGTGAACCCATATACCGGGGTTTTTAAACATTAAACATGAAGTATTCATGTTTAATGTATTCATAACGACTGTCCAGGTCTCTGATGATGTAAAGTTTGACTTGCCTTACATCCATACGAGCAGTGTTACTTCAGTTCCCACTCAGTGACTGTATGAAACTGAGGTGTAAATGGCTGTTTGTCTCTATGCTGTATGTGCCCTGTGACTGACTGCCGAGGAGTCCCGATGTCAACTGGGACCTCATGTGCCTAGCGGTTAAGTCTTTCAATTTGTGAAAAAAAAACAGCTAAACCTGGTTATGTCAAGTTACTTTCTATCTAGTTCATCAGAATTCAGAAATAAGAATATAATTATAAAAGTGTTGAAACAACACAGGGATGCGTATAATTTTTATAAATCCAGAAAGCCTGTGGAGAAATTGTGGCGTTTGACCGATCACTATGCAAAACATTCTTGGCAACACAATGTTGTGTAGCTTTGATTTTGTAAAAAAAATTTGAGAAGAATTTTTATAGGACACAAAAAGCCTTCAAACTATTTTTCAGTGTACACAAACTTACATTTTTCAGGTGTTTCAAAGGCTTTGCTTTCTTTTTAGAGACAAAGTTGTAGAGTCCCATCTTCCTTTTCTTCTTCTTCATAGCTATGAAGAAAAAAATCATAAATGTAGGCAGCCATTGGAAAAAAACAATGGTGATTTATTACCCGAAATGTTCAGTCAGCTACTATGACTGCAGAAACGCTGTGATGGACTCAGGTGCACAGCTCGGTAGTGTGTAAAATTGTTAAAAGTTAAAAACATTGGCTAACTAGAAAATGCAATTTCTGGAGAAATTGAGTGTGAAGGCGAAGACTTTGAATCACTTCTTGGGGAATGATGCCGAATGATGTTGAAATGAGTTGAATTACTTGAGAAATGTAGAAAACAGAGGTGAAAAACGGAATTTTGGAGAAATTGGTGGAATTTTGGAGGATTTGGTTGAATTTCAAATCTGAAAATGTGGAATTTATGGTAAGTGGGACTTTGGGGAATAGGTAGGAAAAAGATGAAGAGTTGAAAGTTGGAATGGGTTGAAAAATGTAGAAATTAGAGTAGAAAAACAAATTTTTGGAGAATTTGGTTGAATTTCAAATTTGAAAATTTGGAATTTTTGTAAACGGAAGTTGTTGAATAGGTAGGCAAAAGAAGAACACTTGAAAGTTGGAATGGGTTGAATTGGTAGAGAAATGTAGAAAAAAGAAATTTTGGAGAATTTGGTTGAATTTCAAATTTGGAATTTTTGGTAAGTGGGAAGTTGTAGAATAGGTAGGCAAGAGATGAACAGTTAAAAGTTGGAATGGGTTGAATCGGTTGAAAAATGTAGAAATTAGAGTAGAAAAACGAAATTTTGGAGAATTTGGTTGAATTTCGGCGGCTCGGTGGAGCACTGGGTAGCACGTCCGCCTCACAGTTAGGAGGGTGCGGGTTCGATTCCACCTCCAGCCCTCCCTGTGTGTTTGCATGTTCTCCCCGGGCCCACGTGGGTTTTCTCCGGGCACTCCGGTTTCCTCCCACATTCCAAAAACATGCTTGGTAGGCCGATTGAAGACTCCAAATTGTCCCTAGGTGTGAGTGTGAGTGCGATTGGTTGTCTGTCTCTGTGTGCCCTGCGATTGGCTGGCAACCAGTTCAGGGTGTCCCCCGCCTACTGCCCGATGACGGCTGGGATAGGCTCCAGCACGCCCGCGACCCCCGTGGGGACTAAGCGGTTCAGAAAATGGATGGATGAATGGATGGATGGATGGATGGATGGATGGATGGATGGATGGATGGATGGTTGAATTTCAAAAATGGATTTTTTGGTAAGTGGGAGGTTGTGGAATAGGTAAGCAAAAGATGAACAGTGGAAAGTTGGAATGGGTTGAATCGGTTGAAAAATGTAGAAATTAGAGTAGAAAAACGAAATTTTGGAGAATTTGGTTAAATTTCAAAAATGGAATTTTTGGTAAGTGGGAAGTTATGGAATAGGTAGGCAAAATATGAACAGTTGAAAGTTGTAATGGGTTGAATCGGTCAAAAAATGTAGAAATTAGAGGTGAAAAACGGAATTTTGTGAAATTTTGTCGAAATTTTTAACGTGAAAACGTGAAATTTTTGAAATTGGCAATTTTGGGAATGTCCAGAATCATTCCAAATGTGGTTTGAATGTAGTGAATGAGGTGAATTTAAAAGTGGAATGACGTAAATGTGAAATGTCGAATCTGCCATTAAGAATGAATGGGGAAAAATTTGTCATAAATTCGCGAATTTTGCGAAATCGGAAAATTTTCAGAACGAGAAAAATGGAAGCGCTCATCCCGTGAATATTTGGAATACGTCAAAAGTGGAACGGAGTGAATCGGATGATGTATGTGGAAGAAGAAGCGTGACAAAAAAGTGTGGAGAATAAAATATAATAACTAGAAAATGCAATTTCTGGAGAAATTGCGTGTGAAGGTGAAGACTTTGAATCACTTCTTGGGGAATGCTGGCAAATTATGCTGAAACGAGTTGAATTACTTGAGAAATGTAGAAAATAGAGGTGAAAAACGGAATTTTGGAGAATTTGGTGGAATTTCAGAATTTTGGAGAATTTGGTTGAGTTTAAAATCTTAAAATGTGGAATTTATGGCAAGTGGAAATTTGAGGAATAGGTAGGAAAAAGATAAAGAGTTGAAAGTTGGAATGGGTTGAATCGGTTGAACAATGTGAAAATTAGAGTAGAAAAACAAATTTTTGGAGAATTTGGTTGAATTTCAAATTTCAAAATTTGGAATTTTTTTTAAGGGGAAGTTGTGGAATAGGTAAGCAAAAGATGAAGAGTTGAAAGTTGGAATGGGTTGAATCGGTAGAGAAATGTAGAAATGAGAGTAGAAAAACGAAATTTTGGAGAATTTGGTTGAATTTCAAATTTGGGATTTTTGGTAAGTGGGAAGTTGTGTAATACGTAGGCAAAAGATGAAGAGTTGAAAGTTGGAATGGGCTGAATCGGTTGAAAAATGTACAAATTAGAGTCGAAAAATGAAATTTTGCAGAATTTTGTTGAATTTCAAATTTGGAATTTTTGGTAAGTGGGAAGTTGTTAAATAGGTAAGCAAAAGATGAAAAGTTGAAAGTTGGAATGGATTGAATCGGTTGCACAATGTAAAGATTAGAGTAGAAAAACAAAATGTTTGAGAATTTGGTTGAATTTCAAATTTTGAATTTTGAATTTTTGGTAAGTGGGAAGTTCTGGAATAGGTAGGCAAAAGATGAAGAGTTGAAAGTTGGAATGGGTTGAATCGGTTGAACAATGTAGAAATTACAGTAGAAAAACGAAATTTTGGAGATTTTGGTTGAATTTCAAATTTGGAATTTTTGGTAAGTCGGAAGTTGTGGAATAGGTAGGCCAAAGATGAAGAGTTGAAAGTTGGAATGGGTTGAATCGGTTGAACAATGTAGAAATTAGAGTAGAAAAACAAAATGTTGGAGAATTTGGTTGAATTTCAAATTTGGAATTTTTGGTAAGTGGGAAGTTGTGGAATAGGTAGGCAAAAGATGAAGAGTTGAAAGTTGGAATGGGTTGAATCGGTTGAACAATGTAGAAATTAGATTAGAAAAACGAAATTTTGGAGAATTTGGTTGAATTTCAAATTTGGAATTTTTGGTAAACGGGAAGTTGTGGAATAGGTAGGCAAAACATGAACAGTTGAAAGTTGGAATGAGTTGAATCGGTTAAAAAATGTAGAAATTAGAGTAGAAAAACAAAATTTTTGAGAATTTGGTTGAATTCCAAATTTGGAATTTTTGGTAAGTCGGAAGTTGTGGAATAGGTAGGCAAAAGTTGAAGAGTTGAAAGTTGGAATGGGTTGAATCGGTTGAACAATGTAGAAATTAGAGTAGAAAAACAAAATGTTGGAGAATTTGGTTGAATTTCAAATATGGAATTTTTGGTAAGTGGGAAGTTGTGGAATAGGTAGGCAAAAGATGAAGAGTTGAAAGTTGGAATGGGTTGAATCGGTTGAACAATGTAGAAATTAGATTAGAAAAACGAAATTTTGGAGAATTTGGTTGAATTTCAAATTTGGAATTTTTGGTAAACGGGAAGTTGTGGAATAGGTAGGCAAAACATGAACAGTTGAAAGTTGGAATGAGTTGAATCGGTTAAAAAATGTAGAAATTAGAGTAGAAAAACAAAATGTTGGAGAATTTGGTTGAATTTCAAATATGGAATTTTTGGTAAGTGGGAAGTTGTGGAATAGGTAGGCAAAACATGAACAGTTGAAAGTTGGAATGAGTTGAATCGGTTGAAAAATGTAGAAATTAGAGTAGAAAAACAAAATTTTTGAGAATTTGGTTGAATCCCAAATTTGAAAATTTGGAATTTTTCATAAGTTGGAAGTTGTGGAATAGTTAGAAAAAGATGAACAGTTGAAAGTTGGAATGGGTTGAATCGGTTGAAAAACGTAAAAGTTAGAGTGGAAAAACGAAATTTTGGAGAATTTGGTTGAATTTCAAATTTGGAATTTTTGGTAAGTGGGAAGTTGTGGAATAGGTAGGCAAAAGATGAACAGTTGAAAGTTGGAATGAGTTGAATCGGTTGAACAATGTAGAAAAAAGTGGAATGATGTAAATGTGAAATGTCGAATCTGCCATTAAGAATGAATGGGGAAAAATTTGTCGTAAGTTCGCGAATTTTGCGAAATCGGAAAATTTTCGGAACGAGAAAAATGGAAGCGCTCATCTCGTGAATATTTGGAACACGTCAAAAGTGGAACGGAGTGAATCGGATGAACTATGTGGAAGAAGAAGCGGGACAAAAAAGTGTGGAGAATAAAATAGAATAACTAGAAAATGCAATTTCTGGAGAAATTGCGTGTGAAGGCGAAGACTTTGAATCACTTCTTTGGGAATGATGCCGAATGATGTTGAAATGAGTTGAATTTCTTGAGAAATGTGGAAAATAGAATAATACTAAATTTTGGAGAATGTGGTTGAATTTCAAATTTGAATTTTGGAATTTTTGGTAAGTGGGAGGTTGTGGAATAGGTAGGCAAAAGATGAACAGTTGAAAGTTGGAACGGGTTGAAACGGTTAAAAAATGTAGAAGTTAGAGCAAATCTTGAATCCCCATAGAGAATGACTGGGAATTAAAAGAAAAAGCAATTGCGCCAAAATATTTTGAAATTTGGAACAAAAGGACAAAAAACGGCTTCAGGAGGTTCCATTTTGGGGTTAAAATGTTTAAACGGGTTTAATCGGACAAAAATGGCAAAAGTTAGCTAAAATTTAGCTATTTAGGGCACTTAATGTTGAAAAAAGATCACTTCCGGTTTGATTTGGGTCACTTCCGGTTTGATTAGAGGCACTTCCGGTCCAGCTGAGGTCACTTCCGGTTTATTTGGGGTTACTTCCGGTTTAAAAAGGTCACTTCCGGTTTAAAAAGGTCACTTCCGGTTTGATTTGGGGTCACTTCCGGTTTACCTGAGGTCACTTCCTGTTTACCTAAGGTCACTTCCGGTTCGATTTGGGGCACTTCCGGTTCATTCTAGGTTCATTGGGAGCACTTCAGGGTCAATCCAAGATGGCCGCCACACTGGAAGTGGGGGTCAAGGGTTGAATTGTGTAAGCATAGTGGAAGTGGGGGTGAAGGGGGTGAATATGGTAAGGATGAGGTGACCAAAGTGAATAAAGTTGGAATGGGTTGAATCGGTTGAAAAATGTAGAAATTAGAGTAGAAAAACAAAATTTTGTAGAATTTGGTTGAATTTCAAATTTGAAAATTTGGAAATTTTGGTAAGTGGGAAGGTGTGGAATAGGTAGGCAAAAGATGAACAGTTGAAAGTTGGAATGGGTTGAATCGGTTGAAAAACGTAGAAGTTAGAGTAGAAAAACGAAATTTTGGAGAATTTGGTTGAATTTCAAATTTGAAATTTTGGAATTTTTGGTAGGTGAGAAGTTGTGGAATAGGCAGGCAAAAGATGAACAGTTGAAAATTGGAATGGGTTGAATCGGTTGAAAAATGTAGAAACTAGAGGTGAAAAACGAAATTTCGTGAAATTTTGTCGGAATTTTTAACGTGAAAACGTGAAATTTTTGAATTTGGGAATTTTGGGAATGTCGAGAATCATTCCGAATGTGGTTTGAATGTGCTGAATGAGGTGAATTTAAAAGGGGAATGACGTAAATGTGAAATGTAGAATCTGCCATTGAGAATGAATGGGGAAAAATTTGTCGTAAATTCGCGAATTTTGCGAAATCGGAAAATTTTCGGAACGAGAAAAATGGAAGCGCTCATCTCGTGAATATTTGGAATACGTCAAAAGTGGAACGGAGTGAATCGGATGAATTATGTGGAAGAAGAAGCGGGACAAAAAAGTGTGGAGAATAAAATATAATAATAATAATAATAACTAGAAAATGCAATTTCTGGAGAAATTGCGTGTGAAGGCGAAGACTTTGAATCACTTCTTGGGGAATGCTGGCGAATTATGCTGAAACGAGTTGAATTACTTGAGAAATGTAGAAAATAGAGGTGAAAAACGGAATTTTGGAGAATTTGGTGGAATTTCAGAATTTTGGAGAATTTGGTTGAGTTTAAAATCCTAAAATGTGGAATTTATGGCAAGTGGAAATTTGGGGAATAGGTAGGAAAAAGATGAAGAGTTGAAAGTTGGAATGGGTTGAATCGGTTGAACAATGTGAAAATTAGAGTAGAAAAACACATTTTTGGAGAATTTGGTTGAATTTAAAATTTCAAAATTTGGAATTTTTTTGTAAGGGGAAGTTGTGGAATAGGTAAGCAAAAGATGAAGAGTTGAAAGTTGGAATGGGTTGAATCGGTAGAGAAATGTAGAAATGAGAGTAGAAAAACGAAATTTTGGAGAATTTGGTTGAATTTCAAATTTGGGATTTTTGGTAAGTGGGAAGTTGTGTAATACGTAGGCAAAAGATGAAGAGTTGAAAGTTGGAATGGGTTGAATCGGTTGAAAAATGTACAAATTAGAGTCGAAAAACGAAATTTTGCAGAACTTGGTTGAATTTCAAATTTGGAATTTTTGGTAAGTGGGAAGTTGTGAAATAGGTAAGCAAAAGATGAAAAGTTGAAAGTTGGAATGGATTGAATCGGTTGCACAATGTAAAGATTAGAGTAGAAAAACAAAATGTTTAAGAATTTGGTTGAATTTCAAATTTTGAATTTTTGGTAAGTGGGAAGTTGTGGAATAGGTAGGCAAAAGATGAAGAGTTGAAAGTTGGAATGGGTTGAATCGGTTGAACAATGTAGAAATTACAGTAGAAAAACGAAATTTTGGAAATTTTGGTTGAATTTCAAATTTGGAATTTTTGGTAAGTCGGAAGTTGTGGAATAGGTAGGCAAAAGATGAAGAGTTGAAAGTTGGAATGGGTTGAATCGGTTGAACAATGTAGAAATTAGAGTAGAAAAACAAAATGTTGGAGAATTTGGTTGAATTTCAAATATGGAATTTTTGGTAAGTGGGAAGTTGTGGAATAGATAGGCAAAAGATGAACAGTTGAAAGTTGGAATGAGTTGAATCGGTTGAACAATGTAGAAATTAGAGTAGAAAAACGCAATTTAGAAAGATTTGGTTGAATTTCAAATTTGGAATTTTTGGTAAACGGGAAGTTGTGGAATAGGTAGGCAAAACATGAACAGTTGAAAGTTGGAATGAGTTGAATCGGTTGAAAAATGTAGAAATTAGAGTAGAAAAACAAAATTTTTGAGAATTTGGTTGAATTCCAAATTTGAAAATTTGGAATTTTTCATAAGTTGGAAGTTGTGGAATAGTTAGAAAAAGATGAACAGTTGAAAGTTGGAATGGGTTGAATCGGTTGAAAAACGTAAAAGTTAGAGTGGAAAAACGAAATTTTGGAGAATTTGGTTGAATTTCAAATTTGGAATTTTTGGTAAGTGGGAAGTTGTGGAATAGGTAGGCAAAAGATGAACAGTTGAAAGTTGGAATGAGTTGAATCGGTTGAACAATGTAGAAAAAAGTGGAATGATGTAAATGTGAAATGTCGAATCTGCCATTAAGAATGAATGGGGAAAAATTTGTCGTAAGTTCGCGAATTTTGCGAAATCGGAAAATTTTCGGAACGAGAAAAATGGAAGCGCTCATCTCGTGAATATTTGGAACGCGTCAAAAGTGGAACGGAGTGAATCGGATGAACTATGTGGAAGAAGAAGCGGGACAAAAAAGTGTGGAGAATAAAATAGAAGAATAATAATAATAACTAGAAAATGCAATTTCTGGAGAAATTGCGTGTGAAGGCGAAGACTTTGAATCACTTCTTGGGGAATGATGCCGAATGATGTTGAAATGAGTTGAATTTCTTGAGAAATGTGGAAAATAGAAGTGTAATACTAAATTTTTGAGAATATGGTTGAATTTCAAATTTGATTTTTGGAATTTTTGGTAAGTGGAAAGTTGTGGAATAGGCAGGCAAAGGATGAACAGTTGAATGTTGGAACGGGTTGAATCGGTTAAAAAATGTAGAAGTGAGAGCAAATGTTGAATCCCCATAGAGAATGAATGGGAATTAAAAGAAAAAGCAATTGCGCCAAAATATTTTGAAATTTGGAACAAAACGTAAAAAAACAGCTTCAGGAGGTTCACTTTTGGGGTTAAAATGTTGAAACGGGTTCAATCGGACAAAAAATGCAAAAGTTAGCGCCTAATGTAGCTATTTATGGCAGTTAATGTTGAAATAAGTTCACTTCCGGGTTGATTTGGGTCACTTCCGGTCCATTTGGGTCACTTCCGGTCTGATTAGAGGCACTTCCGGTCCAGCTGAGGTCACTTCCGGTTTATTTGGGGTCACTTCCGGTTTAAAAAGGTCACTTCCGGTTTAAAAAGGTCACTTCCGGTTTGATTTGGGGTCACTTCCGGTTTACCTGAGGTCACTTCCTGTTTACCTAAGGTCACTTCCGGTTTGATTTGGGCCACTTCCGGTTCATTCTAGGTTCATTGGGAGCACTTCAGGGTCAATCCAAGATGGCCGCCACACTGGAAGTGGGGGTCAAGGGTTGAATTTTGTAAGCATAGTGGAAGTGGGGGTGAAGGGGGTGAATATGGTAAGGATGAGGTGACCAAAGTGAATAAAGTTGGAATGGGTTGAATCGGTTGAAAAATGTAGAAATTAGAGTAGAAAAACCAAATTTTGTAGAATTTGGTTGAATTTCAAAATTGAAAATTTGGAAATTTTGGTAAGTGGGAAGGTGTGGAATAGGTAGGCAAAAGATGAACAGTTGAAAGTTGGAATGGGTTGAATCGGTTGAAAAACGTAGAAGTTAGAGTAGAAAAACGAAATTTTAAAGAATTTGGTTGAATTTCAAATTTGAAATTTTGGAATTTTTGATAGGTGAGAAGTTGTGGAATAGGCAGGCAAAAGATGAACAGTTGAAAGTTGGAATGGGTTGAATCGGTTGAAAAATGTAGAAATTAGAGTAGAAAAACGAAATTACGAAAAATTTGGTTGAATTTCAAATTTGAAAATTTGGAATTTTTTTGTAAGTGGGAAGTTGTGGAATAGGTAGGCAAAAGATGAACAGTTGGAAGTTGGAACGGGTTGAATCGGTCGAAAAATGTAGAAATTAGAGGTGAAAAACGAAATTTCGTGAAATTTTGTCGGAATTTTTAACGTGAAAACGTGAAATTTTTGAATTTGGGAATTTTGGGAATGTCGAGAATCATTCCGAATGTGGTTTGAATGTGCTGAATGAGGTGAATTTAAAAGGGGAATGACGTAAATGTGAAATGTCGAATCTGCCATTGAGAATGAATGGGGAAAAATTTGTCGTAAATTCGCGAATTTTGCGAAATCGGAAAATTTTCGGAACGAGAAAAATGGAAGCGCTCATCTCGTGAATATTTGGAATACATCAAAAGTGGAACGGAGTGAATCGGATGAACTATGTGGAAGAAGAAGCGGGACAAAAAAGTGTGGAGAATAAAATAGAAGAATAATAATAATAATAATAATAGAGAATGGTGTAGAATAACATATGTGTGAAGGCCATCGCCTTCACACAATAATAATAACTAGAAAATGCAATTTCTGGAGAAATTGCGTGTGAAGGCGAAGACTTTGAATCACTTCTTGGGGAATGATGCCGAATGATGTTGAAATGAGTTGAATTTCTTGAGAAATGTGGAAAATAGAAGTGTAATACTAAATTTTTGAGAATATGGTTGAATTTCAAATTTGATTTTTGGAATTTTTGGTAAGTGGAAAGTTGTGGAATAGGCAGGCAAAGGATGAACAGTTGAATGTTGGAACGGGTTGAATCGGTTAAAAAATGTAGAAGTGAGAGCAAATGTTGAATCCCCATAGAGAATGAATGGGAATTAAAAGAAAAAGCAATTGCGCCAAAATATTTTGAAATTTGGAACAAAACGTAAAAAAAACAGCTTCAGGAGGTTCACTTTTGGGGTTAAAATGTTGAAACGGGTTCAATCGGACAAAAAATGCAAAAGTTAGCGCCTAATGTAGCTATTTATGGCAGTTAATGTTGAAATAAGTTCACTTCCGGGTTGATTTGGGTCACTTCCGGTCCATTTGGGTCACTTCCGGTCTGATTAGAGGCACTTCCGGTCCAGCTGAGGTCACTTCCGGTTTATTTGGGGTCACTTCCGGTTTAAAAAGGTCACTTCCGGTTTAAAAAGGTCACTTCCGGTTTGATTTGGGGTCACTTCCGGTTTACCTGAGGTCACTTCCTGTTTACCTAAGGTCACTTCCGGTTTGATTTGGGCCACTTCCGGTTCATTCTAGGTTCATTGGGAGCACTTCAGGGTCAATCCAAGATGGCCGCCACACTGGAAGTGGGGGTCAAGGGTTGAATTTTGTAAGCATAGTGGAAGTGGGGGTGAAGGGGGTGAATATGGTAAGGATGAGGTGACCAAAGTGAATAAAGTTGGAATGGGTTGAATCGGTTGAAAAATGTAGAAATTAGAGTAGAAAAACCAAATTTTGTAGAATTTGGTTGAATTTCAAAATTGAAAATTTGGAAATGTTGGTAAGTGGGAAGGTGTGGAATAGGTAGGCAAAAGATGAACAGTTGAAAGTTGGAATGGGTTGAATCGGTTGAAAAACGTAGAAGTTAGAGTAGAAAAACGAAATTTTGGAGAATTCGGTTGAATTTCAAATTTGAAATTTTGGAATTTTTGATAGGTGAGAAGTTGTGGAATAGGCAGGCAAAAGATGAACAGTTGAAAGTTGGAATGGGTTGAATCGGTTGAAAAATGTAGAAATTAGAGTAGAAAAACGAAATTACGAAGAATTTGGTTGAATTTCAAATTTGAAAATTTGGAATTTTTTTGTAAGTGGGAAGTTGTGGAATAGGTAGGCAAAAGATGAACAGTTGGAAGTTGGAACGGGTTGAATCGGTCGAAAAATGTAGAAATTAGAGGTGAAAAACGAAATTTCGTGAAATTTTGTCGGAATTTTTAACGTGAAAACGTGAAATTTTTGAATTTGGGAATTTTGGGAATGTCGAGAATCATTCCGAATGTGGTTTGAATGTGCTGAATGAGGTGAATTTAAAAGGGGAATGACGTAAATGTGAAATGTCGAATCTGCCATTGAGAATGAATGGGGAAAAATTTGTCGTAAATTCGCGAATTTTGCGAAATCGGAAAATTTTCGGAACGAGAAAAATGGAAGCGCTCATCTCGTGAATATTTGGAATACATCAAAAGTGGAACGGAGTGAATCGGATGAACTATGTGGAAGAAGAAGCGGGACAAAAAAGTGTGGAGAATAAAATAGAAGAATAATAATAACTAGAAAATGCAATTTCTGGAGAAATTGCGTGTGAAGGCGAAGACTTTGAATCACTTCTTGGGGAATGATGGCGAATGATGTTGAAATGAGTTGAATTTCTTGAGAAATGTGGAAAATAGAAGTGTAATACTAAATTTTGGAGAATTTGGTTGAATTTCAAATTTGAAGTTTGGAATTTGTGGTAAGTGGGAGGTTGTGGAATAGGTAGGCAAAAGATGAACAGTTGAATGTTGGAACGGGTTGAATCGGTTAAAAAATGTAGACGTGAGAGCAAATGTTGAATCTCCATAGAGAATGAATGGGAATCAAAAGAAAAAGCAATTGCGCCAAAATATTTTGAAATTTGGAACAAAACGAAAATAAATAGCTTCAGGAGGTTCACTTTTGGAGTTAAAATGTTGAAATGGGTTCAATCGGACAAAAAATGCAAAAGTTAGCGACTAATGTAGCTATTTAGGGCAGTTAATGTTGAAATAAGGTCACTTCCGGGGTGATTTGGGTCACTTCCGGTCTATTTGGGTCACTTCCGGTTTGAGTAGAGGCACTTCCGGTCTAGCCGAGGTCACTTCCGGTTTATTTGGGGTCACTTCCGGTTTAAAAAAGTCACTTCCGGTTTAAAAAGGTCACTTCCGGTTTGATTTGGGGTCACTTCCGGTTTACCTAAGGTCACTTCCTGTTTACCTAAGGTCACTTGCGGTTTGATATGGGGCACTTCCGGTACATTCTGGGTTCATTGGGGGCACTTCCGGGTCAATCCAAGATGGCCGCCACACTGGAAGTGTGGGTGAAGGAGGTGAATATGGTAAGCATAAGGTAAACAAAGTGAATAAAGTTGGAATGGGTTGAATCGGTTGAAAAATGTGGAAAAAAGAGTAGAAAAACGAAATTGTAGAGAATTTTTGGTAAGTGGAAAGTTGTGGAATAGGCAGGCAAAGGATGAACAGTTGAATGTTGGAACGGGTTGAATCGGTTAAAAAATGTAGAAGTGAGAGCAAATGTTGAATCCCCATAGAGAATGAATGGGAATTAAAAGAAAAAGCAATTGCGCCAAAATATTTTGAAATTTGGAACAAAACGTAAAAAAACAGCTTCAGGAGGTTCGCTTTTGGGGTTAAAATGTTGAAACGGGTTCAATCGGACAAAAAATGCAAAAGTTAGCGCCTAATGTAGCTATTTATGGCAGTTAATGTTGAAATAAGTTCACTTCCGGGTTGATTTGGGTCATTACGGTCTATTTGGGTCACTTCCGGTCTGATTAGAGGCACTTCCGGTCTAGCTGAGGTCACTTCCGGTTTATTTGGGGTCACTTCCGGTTTAAAAAGGTCACTTCCGGTTTAAAAAGGTCACTTCCGGTTTGATTTGGGGTCACTTCCGGTTTACCTGAGGTCACTTCCTGTTTACCTAAGGTCACTTCCGGTTTTATTTGGGGCACTTCCGGTTCATTCTAGGTTCATTGGGAGCACTTCAGGGTCAATCCAAGATGGCCGCCATACTGGAAGTGGGGGTCAAGGGTTGAATTGTGTAAGCATAGTGGAAGTGGGGGTGAAGGGGTGAATATGGTAAGGATGAGGTGACCAAAGTGAATAAAGTTGGAATGGGTTGAATCGGTTGAAAAATGTAGAAATTAGAGTGGAAAAACGAAATTTTGTAGAATTTGGTGTGAATTTCAAAATTGAAAATTTGGAAATTTTGGTAAGTGGGAAGGTGTGGAATAGGTAGGAAAAAGATGAACAGTTGAAAGTTGGAATGGGTTGAATCGGTCAAAAATTGTAGAAATTAGAGGTGAAAAACGGAATTTTGTGAAATTTTGTCGAAATTTTTAACGTGAAAACGTGAAATTTTTGAATTTGGGAATTTTGGGAATGTCGAGAATCATTCCGAATGTGGTTTGAATGTGCTGAATGAGGTGAATTTAAAAGGGGAATGACGTAAATGTGAAATGTCGAATCTGCCATTGAGAATGAATGGGGAAAAATTTGTCGTAAATTCGCGAATTTTGCGAAATCGGAAAATTTTCGGAACGAGAAAAATGGAAGCGCTCATCTCGTGAATATTTGGAATACGTCAAAAGTGGAACGGAGTGAATCGGATGAATTATGTGGAAGAAGAAGCGGGACAAAAAAGTGTGGAGAATAAAATATAATAATAATAATAATAATAGAGAATGGTGTAGAATAACATATGTGTGAAGGCCATCGCCTTCACACAATAATAATAATAATAATAGAGAATGGTGTAGAATAACATATGTGTGAAGGCCATCGCCTTCACACAATAATAATAATAGAGAATGGTGTAGAATAACATATGTGTGAAGGCCATCGCCTTCACACAATAATAGAGAATGGTGTAGAATAACATATGTGTGAAGGCCATCGCCTTCACACAACTAGAAAATGCAATTTCTGGAGAAATTGCGTGTGAAGGCGAAGACTTTGAATCACTTCTTGGGGAATGATGGCGAATGATGTTGAAATGAGTTGAATTTCTTGAGAAATGTGGAAAATAGAAGTGTAATACTAAATTTTGGAGAATTTGGTTGAATTTCAAATTTGAAGTTTGGAATTTGTGGTAAGTGGGAGGTTGTGGAATAGGTAGGCAAAAGATGAACAGTTGAATGTTGGAACGGGTTGAATCGGTTAAAAAATGTAGACGTGAGAGCAAATGTTGAATCTCCATAGAGAATGAATGGGAATTAAAAGAAAAAGCAATTGCGCCAAAATATTTTGAAATTTGGAACAAAACGTAAAAAAACAGCTTCAGGAGGTTCACTTTTGGGGTTAAAATGTTGAAACGGGTTCAATCGGACAAAAAATGCAAAAGTTAGCGCCTAATGTAGCTATTTATGGCAGTTAATGTTGAAATAAGTTCACTTCCGGGTTGATTTGGGTCACTTCCGGTCTATTTGGGTCACTTCCGGTCTGATTAGAGGCACTTCCGGTCTAGCTGAGGTCACTTCCGGTTTATTTGGGGTCACTTCCGGTTTAAAAAGGTCACTTCCGGTTTAAAAAGGTCACTTCCGGTTTGATTTGGGGTCACTTCCGGTTTACCTAAGGTCACTTCCTGTTTACCTAAGGTCACTTCCGGTTCGATTCGGGGCACTTCCGGTTCATTCTAGGGTCATTGGGAGCACTTCAGGGTCAATCCAAGATGGCCGCCACACTGGAAGTGGGGGTCAAGGGTTGAATTGTGTAAGCATAGTGGAAGTGGGGGTGAAGGGGGTGAATATGGTAAGGATGAGGTGACCAAAGTGAATAAAGTTGGAATGGGTTGAATCGGTTGAAAAATGTAGAAATTAGAGTAGAAAAACCAAATTTTGTAGAATTTGGTTGAATTTCAAAATTGAAAATTTGGAAATTTTGGTAAGTGGGAAGGTGTGGAATAGGTAGGCAAAAGATGAACAGTTGAAAGTTGGAATGGGTTGAATCGGTTGAAAAACGTAGAAGTTAGAGTAGAAAAACGAAATTTTGGAGAATTTGGTTGAATTTCAAATTTGAAATTTTGGAATTTTTGGTAGGTGAGAAGTTGTGGAATAGGCAGGCAAAAGATGAACAGTTGAAAATTGGAATGGGTTGAATCGGTTGAAAAATGTAGAAACTAGAGGTGAAAAACGAAATTTCGTGAAATTTTGTCGGAATTTTTAACGTGAAAACGTGAAATTTTTGAATTTGGGAATTTTGAGAATGTCGAGAATCATTCCGAATGTGGTTTGAATGTGCTGAATGAGGTGAATTTAAAAGGGGAATGACGTAAATGTGAAATGTAGAATCTGCCATTGAGAATGAATGGGGAAAAATTTGTCGTAAATTCGCGAATTTTGCGAAATCGGAAAATTTTCGGAACGAGAAAAATGGAAGCGCTCATCTCGTGAATATTTGGAATACGTCAAAAGTGGAACGGAGTGAATCGGATGAATTATGTGGAAGAAGAAGCGGGACAAAAAAGTGTGGAGAATAAAATATAATAATAATAATAACTAGAAAATGCAATTTCTGGAGAAATTGCGTGTGAAGGCGAAGACTTTGAATCACTTCTTGGGGAATGATGCCGAATGATGTTGAAATGAGTTGAATTTCTTGAGAAAATAGAAGTGTAATCCTAAATTTTGGAGAATTTGGTTGAATTTCAAATTTGAAAGTTTGGAATTTTTGGTAAGTAGAAAGTTGTGGAATAGGTAGAAAAATGATGAACAGTTGAAAGTTGGAATGGGTAGAATCGGTTGAAAAATGTAGAAATTAGAGTAGAAAGACGAAATTTAGAAAAATTTGGTTGAATTTCAAATTTGGAATTTTTGGCAAATGGGAAGTTGTGGAATAGGTTGGCAAAAGATGAACAGTTGAAAGTTGGAATGAGTTGAATAAGTTGAAAAATGTAGAAATTAGAGTCGAAAAACGAAAATTTGGAGAATTTGGTTGAATTTCAAATTTGGAATTTTTGATCAGTGGGAAGTTGTGGAATAGGTAGGCAAAAGATGAACAGTTGAAAGTTGGAATGGGTAGAATTGGTTGAAAAATGTAGAAATTAGAGTAGAAAAACGAAATTTTGAAAAACTTGGTTAAATTTCAAATTTGGAATTTTTGGTAAACGGGAAGTTGTGGAATAGGTAGGCAAAAGATGAACAGTTGAAAGTTGGAATGGGTTAAATCGGTTGAACAATGTAGAAATTAGAGTAGAAAAATGAAATTCTGGGTAATTTGGTTGAATTTCAAATTTGGAATTTTTGGTAGGTGGGACGTTGTGCAATAGGTAGGCAAAAGATGAACAGTTGAAAGTTGGAATGGGTAGAATCGGTTGAAAAATGTAGAAATTAGAGTAGAAAAACGAAATTTAGAAAAATTTGGTTGAATTTCAAATTTGGAATTTTTGGCAAATGGGAAGTTGTGGAATAGGTTGGCAAAAGATGAACAGTTGAAAGTTGGAATGAGTTGAATCGGTTGAAAAATGTAGAAGTTAGAGTAGAAGAACGAAATTTTGGAGAATTTGGTTGAATTTCAAATTTAAAAATTTGGAGTTTTTGGTAGGTGAGAAGTTGTGGAATAGGCAGGCAAAAGATGAACAGTTGAAAGTTGGAATGGGTTGAATCGGTTGAAAAACGTAGAAGTCAGAGTAAAAAAACAAAATTTTGTAGAATTTGGTTGAATTTCAAATTTGAAAATTTTGAATATTTGGTATGTGAGAAGTTGTGGAATAGGCAGGCAAAAGATGAACAGTTGAAAGTTGGAATGGGTTGAATCGGTTGAAAAATGTAGAAATTAGAGTAGAAAAATGAAATTACGAAGAATTTGGTTGAATTTCAAATTTGAAAATTTGGAATTTTTTTGTAAGTGGGAAGTTGTGGAATAGGTAGGCAAAAGACGAACAGTTGGAAGTTGGAATGGGTTGAATCGGTCGAAAAATGTAGAAATTAGAGGTGAAAAACGAAATTTCGTGAAATTTTGTCGGAATTTTTAACGTGAAAACGTGAAATTTTTGAATTTGGGAATTTTGGGAATGTCGAGAATCATTCCGAATGTGGTTTGAATGTGCTGAATGAGGTGAATTTAAAAGGGGAATGACGTAAATGTGAAATGTCGAATCTGCCATTGAGAATGAATGGGGAAAAATTTGTCGTAAATTCGCGAATTTTGCGAAATCGGAAAATTTTCGGAACGAGAAAAATGGAAGCGCTCATCTCGTGAATATTTGGAATACGTCAAAAGTGGAACGGAGTGAATCGGATGAATTATGTGGAAGAAGAAGCGGGACAAAAAAGTGGCGGGAATAAAATAGAAGAATAATAATAATAATAATAGAGAATGGTGTAGAATAACATATGTGTGAAGGCCATCGCCTTCACACAACTAGAAAATGCAATTTCTGGAGAAATTGCGTGTGAAGGCGAAGACTTTGAATCACTTCTTGGGGAATGATGGCGAATGATGTTGAAATGAGTTGAATTTCTTGAGAAATGTGGAAAATAGAAGTGTAATACTAAATTTTGGAGAATTTGGTTGAATTTCAAATTTGAAGTTTGGAATTTGTGGTAAGTGGGAGGTTGTGGAATAGGTAGGGAAAAGATGAACAGTTGAATGTTGGAACGGGTTGAATCGGTTAAAAAATGTAGACGTGAAAGCAAATGTTGAATCTCCATAGAGAATGAATGGGAATTAAAAGAAAAAGCAATTGCGCCAAAATATTTTGAAATTTGGAACAAAACGAAAATAAATAGCTTCAGGAGGTTCACTTTTGGAGTTAAAATGTTGAAATGGGTTCAATCGGACAAAAAATGCAAAAGTTAGCGACTAATGTAGCTATTTAGGGCAGTTAATGTTGAAATAAGGTCACTTCCGGGGTGATTTGGGTCACTTCCGGTCTATTTGGGTCACTTCCGGTTTGAGTAGAGGCACTTCCGGTTTGATTTGGGGTCACTTCCGGTTTACCTAAGGTCACTTCCTGTTTACCTAAGGTCACTTGCGGTTTGATATGGGGCACTTCCGGTACATTCTGGGTTCATTGGGGGCACTTCCGGGTCAATCCAAGATGGCCGCCACACTGGAAGTGTGGGTGAAGGAGGTGAATATGGTAAGCATAAGGTAAACAAAGTGAATAAAGTTGGAATGGGTTGAATCGGTTGAAAAATGTGGAAAAAAGAGTAGAAAAACGAAATTGTAGAGAATTTTTGGTAAGTGGAAAGTTGTGGAATAGGCAGGCAAAGGATGAACAGTTGAATGTTGGAACGGGTTGAATCGGTTAAAAAATGTAGAAGTGAGAGCAAATGTTGAATCCCCATAGAGAATGAATGGGAATTAAAAGAAAAAGCAATTGCGCCAAAATATTTTGAAATTTGAAACAAAACGTAAAAAAACAGGTTCAGGAGGTTCACTTTTGGGGTTAAAATGTTGAAACGGGTTCAATCGGACAAAAAAAGCAAATGTTAGCGCCTAATGTAGCTATTTAGGGCAGTTAATGTTGAAATAAGTTCACTTCCGGGTTGATTTGGGTCACTTCCGGTCTATTTGGGTCACTTCCGGTTTGAATAGAGGCACTTCCGGTCTAGCTGAGGTCACTTCCTGTTTATTTGGGGTCACTTCCGGTTTAATAAGGTCACTTCCGGTTTAAAAAGGTCACTTCCGGTTTGATTTGGGGTCACTTCCGGTTTACCTAAGGTCACTTCCTGTTTACCTAAGGTCACTTCCGGTTCGATTTGGGGCACTTCCGGTTCATTCTAGGGTCATTGGGAGCACTTCAGGGTCAATCCAAGATGGCCGCCACACTGGAAGTGGGGGTCAAGGGTTGAATTGTGTAAGCATAGTGGAAGTGGGGGTGAAGGGGGTGAATATGGTAAGGATGAGGTGACCAAAGTGAATAAAGTTGGAATGGGTTGAATCGGTTGAAAAATGTAGAAATTAGAGTAGAAAAACCAAATTTTGTAGAATTTGGTTGAATTTCAAAATTGAAAATTTGGAAATTTTGGTAAGTGGGAAGGTGTGGAATAGGTAGGCAAAAGATGAACAGTTGAAAGTTGGAATGGGTTGAATCGGTTGAAAAACGTAGAAGTTAGAGTAGAAAAACGAAATTTTGGAGAATTTGGTTGAATTTCAAATTTGAAATTTTGGAATTTTTGGTAGGTGAGAAGTTGTGGAATAGGCAGGCAAAAGATGAACAGTTGAAAGTTGGAATGGGTTGAATCGGTTGAAAAATGTAGAAGTTAGAGTAGAAAAACGAAATTACGAAGAATTTGGTTGAATTTCAAATTTGAAAATTTGGAATTTTTTTGTAAGTGGGAAGTTGTGGAATAGGTAGGCAAAAGATGAACAGTTGGAAGTTGGAACGGGTTGAATCGGTCGAAAAATGTAGAAATTAGAGGTGAAAAACGAAATTTCGTGAAATTTTGTCGGAATTTTTAACGAGAAAACGTGAAATTTTTGAATTTGGGAATTTTGGGAATGTCGAGAATCATTCCGAATGTGGTTTGAATGTGCTGAATGAGGTGAATGTAAAAGGGGAATGACGTAAATGTGAAATGTCGAATCTGCCATTGAGAATGAATGGGGAAAAATTTGTCGTAAATTCGCGAATTTTGCGAAATCGGAAAATTTTCGGAACGAGAAAAATGGAAGCGCTCATCTCGTGAATATTTGGAATACGTCAAAAGTGGAACGGAGTGAATCGGATGAATTATGTGGAAGAAGAAGCGGGACAAAAAAGTGGCGGGAATAAAATAGAAGAATAATAATAACTAGAAAATGCAATTTCTGGAGAAATTGCGTGTGAAGGCGAAGACTTTGAATCACTTCTTGGGGAATGCTGGCGAATTATGCTGAAACGAGTTGAATTACTTGAGAAATGTAGAAAATAGAGGTGAAAAACGGAATTTTGGAGAATTTGGTGGAATTTCAGAATTTTGGAGAATTTGGTTGAGTTTAAAATCTTAAAATGTGGAATTTATGGCAAGTGGAAATTTGGGGAATAGGTAGGAAAAAGATGAAGAGTTGAAAGTTGGAATGGGTTGAATCGGTTGAAAAATGTACAAATTAGAGTCGAAAAACGAAATTTTTCCGAATTTGGTTGAATTTCAAATTTGGAATTTTTGGTAAGTGGGAAGTTGTGAAATAGGTAAGCAAAAGATGAAAAGTTGAAAGTTGGAATGGATTGAATCGGTTGCACAATGTAAAGATTAGAGTAGAAAAACAAAATGTTTGAGAATTTGGTTGAATTTCAAATTTTTAATTTTTAATTTTTGGTAAGTGGGAAGTTGTGGAATAGGTAGGCAAAAGATGAAGAGTTGAAAGTTGGAATGGGTTGAATCGGTTGAACAATGTAGAAATTAGAGTAGAAAAACAAAATGTTGGAGAATTTGGTTGAATTTCAAATATGGAATTTTTGGTAAGTGGGAAGTTGTGGAATAGGTAGGCAAAAGATGAAGAGTTGAAAGTTGGAATGGGTTGAATCGGTTGAACAATGTAGAAATTAGAGTAGAAAAACAAAATGTTGGAGAATTTGGTTGAATTTCAAATATGGAATTTTTGGTAAGTGGGAAGTTGTGGAATAGGTAGGCAAAAGATGAAGAGTTGAAAGTTGGAATGGGTTGAATCGGTTGAACAATGTAGAAATTAGATTAGAAAAACGAAATTTTGGAGAATTTGGTTGAATTTCAAATTTGGAATTTTTGGTAAACGGGAAGTTGTGGAATAGGTAGGCAAAACATGAACAGTTGAAAGTTGGAATGAGTTGAATCGGTTAAAAAATGTAGAAATTAGAGTAGAAAAACAAAATTTTTGAGAATTTGGTTGAATTCCAAATTTGGAAATTTTGGTAAGTGGGAAGTTGTGAAATAGGTAAGCAAAAGATGTAAAGTTGAAAGTTGGAATGGATTGAATCGGTTTCACAATGTAAAGATTAGAGAAGAAAAACCAAATGTTTGAGAATTTGGTTGAATTTCAAATTTGGAATTTTTGGTAAGTGGGAAGTTGTGGAATAGGTAGGCAAAAGATGAAGAGTTGAAAGTTGGAACGGGTTGAATCGGTTGAACAATGTAGAAATTAGAGTAGAAAAACGAAATTTTGGAGATTTTGGTTGAATTTCAAATTTGGAATTTTTGGTAAGTCGGAAGTTGTGGAATAGGTAGGCAAAAGATGAAGAGTTGAAAGTTGGAATGGGTTGAATCGGTTGAACAATGTAGAAATTAGAGTAGAAAAACAAAATGTTGGAGAATTTGGTTGAATTTCAAATATGGAATTTTTGGTAAGTGGGAAGTTGTGGAATAGATAGGCAAAAGATGAACAGTTGAAAGTTGGAATGAGTTGAATCGGTTGAACAATGTAGAAATTAGAGTAGAAAAACGAAATTTAGAAAGATTTGGTTGAATTTCAAATTTGGAATTTTTGGTAAACGGGAAGTTGTGGAATAGGTAGGCAAAACATGAACAGTTGAAAGTTGGAATGAGTTGAATCGGTTGAAAAATGTAGAAATTAGAGTAGAAAAACAAAATTTTTGAGAATTTGGTTGAATTCCAAATTTGAAAATTTGGAATTTTTCATAAGTTGGAAGTTGTGGAATAGTTAGAAAAAGATGAACAGTTGAAAGTTGGAATGGGTTGAATCGGTTGAAAAACGTAAAAGTTACAGTGGAAAAACGAAATTTTGGAGAATTTGGTTGAATTTCAAATTTGGAATTTTTGGTAAGTGGGAAGTTGTGGAATAGGTAGGCAAAAGATGAACAGTTGAAAGTTGGAATGAGTTGAATCGGTTGAACAATGTAGAAAAAAGTGGAATGATGTAAATGTGAAATGTCGAATCTGCCATTAAGAATGAATGGGGAAAAATTTGTCGTAAGTTCGCGAATTTTGCGAAATCGGAAAATTTTCGGAACGAGAAAAATGGAAGCGCTCATCTCGTGAATATTTGGAACGCGTGAAAAGTGGAACGGAGTGAATCGGATGAACTATGTGGAAGAAGAAGCGGGACAAAAAAGTGTGGAGAATAAAATATAATAATAATAATAACTAGAAAATGCAATTTCTGGAGAAATTGCGTGTGAAGGCGAAGACTTTGAATCACTTCTTGGGGAATGATGCCGAATGATGTTGAAATGAGTTGAATTTCTTGAGAAATGTGGAAAATAGAAGTGTAATACTAAATTTTTGAGAATATGGTTGAATTTCAAATTTGATTTTTGGAATTTTTGGTAAGTGGAAAGTTGTGGAATAGGCAGGCAAAGGATGAACAGTTGAATGTTGGAACGGGTTGAATCGGTTAAAAAATGTAGAAGTGAGAGCAAATGTTGAATCCCCATAGAGAATGAATGGGAATTAAAAGAAAAAGCAATTGCGCCAAAATATTTTGAAATTTGGAACAAAACGTAAAAAAACAGCTTCAGGAGGTTCACTTTTGGGGTTAAAATGTTGAAACGGGTTCAATCGGACAAAAAATGCAAAAGTTAGCGCCTAATGTAGCTATTTATGGCAGTTAATGTTGAAATAAGTTCACTTCCGGGTTGATTTGGGTCACTTCCGGTCTATTTGGGTCACTTCCGGTCTGATTAGAGGCACTTCCGGTCCAGCTGAGGTCACTTCCGGTTTATTTGGGGTCACTTCCGGTTTAAAAAGGTCACTTCCGGTTTAAAAAGGTCACTTCCGGTTTGATTTGGGGTCACTTCCGGTTTACCTGAGGTCACTTCCTGTTTACCTAAGGTCACTTCCGGTTTGATTTGGGCCACTTCCGGTTCATTCTAGGTTCATTGGGAGCACTTCAGGGTCGATCCAAGATGGCCGCCACACTGGAAGTGGGGGTCAAGGGTTGAATTTTGTAAGCATAGTGGAAGTGGGGGTGAAGGGGGTGAATATGGTAAGGATGAGGTGACCAAAGTGAATAAAGTTGGAATGGGTTGAATCGGTTGAAAAATGTAGAAATTAGAGTAGAAAAACCAAATTTTGTAGAATTTGGTTGAATTTCAAAATTGAAAATTTGGAAATTTTGGTAAGTGGGAAGGTGTGGAATAGGTAGGCAAAAGATGAACAGTTGAAAGTTGGAATGGGTTGAATCGGTTGAAAAACGTAGAAGTTAGAGTAGAAAAACGAAATTTTGGAGAATTTGGTTGAATTTCAAATTTGAAATTTTGGAATTTTTGATAGGTGAGAAGTTGTGGAATAGGCAGGCAAAAGATGAACAGTTGAAAGTTGGAATGGGTTGAATCGGTTGAAAAATGTAGAAATTAGAGTAGAAAAACGAAATTACGAAGAATTTGGTTGAATTTCAAATTTGAAAATTTGGAATTTTTTTGTAAGTGGGAAGTTGTGGAATAGGTAGGCAAAAGATGAACAGTTGGAAGTTGGAACGGGTTCAATCGGTCGAAAAATGTAGAAATTAGAGGTGAAAAACGAAATTTCGTGAAATTTTGTCGGAATTTTTAACGTGAAAACGTGAAATTTTTGAATTTGGGAATTTTGGGAATGTCGAGAATCATTCCGAATGTGGTTTGAATGTGCTGAATGAGGTGAATTTAAAAGGGGAATGACGTAAATGTGAAATGTCGAATCTGCCATTGAGAATGAATGGGGAAAAATTTGTCGTAAATTCGCGAATTTTGCGAAATCGGAAAATTTTCGGAACAAGAAAAATGGAAGCCCTCATCTCGTGAATATTTGGAATACGTCAAAAGTGGAACGGAGTGAATCGGATGAATTATGTGGAAGAAGAAGCGGGACAAAAAAGTGGCGGGAATAAAATAGAAGAATAATAATAATAACTAGAAAATGCAATTTCTGGAGAAATTGCGTGTGAAGGCGAAGACTTTGAATCACTTCTTTGGGAATGATGCCGAATGATGTTGAAATGAGTTGAATTTCTTGAGAAATGTGGAAAATAGAAGTGTAATACTAAATTTTGGAGAATTTGGTTGAATTTCAAATTTGAAGTTTGGAATTTTTGGTAAGTGGGAGGTTGTGGAATAGGTAGGCAAAAGATGAACAGTCAAATGTTGGAACGGGTTGAATTGGTTAAAAAATGTAGAAGTTAGAGCAAATATTGAATCCCCATAGAGAATGAATGGGAATTAAAAGAAAAGATAATTGCGCCAAAATATTGTAAAATTTGGAACAAAACGAAAAAAAAAAAACAGCTTCAGGAGGTCCACCTTTGGGGTTAAAATGTTGAAACGGGTTCAATCGGACAAAAAATGCAAAAGTTAGCGACTAATGTAGCTATTTAGGGCAGTTAATGTTGAAATAAGGTCACTTCCGGTTTGATTTGGGTCACTTCCGGTTTGATTAGAGGCACTTCCGGTCCAGCTGAGGTCACTTCCGGTTTATTTGGGGTCACTTCCGGTTTTAAAAGGTCACTTCCGGTTTAAAAAGGTCACTTCCGGTTTGATTTGGGGTCACTTCCGGTTTACCTAAGGTCACTTCCTGTTTACCTAAGGTCACTTGCGGCTTGATATGGGGCACTTCCGGTACATTCTGGGTTCATTGGGGGCACTTCAGGGTCAATCCAAGATGGCCGCCACACTGGAAGTGTGGGTGAAGGAGGTGAATATGGTAAGCATAAGGTAAACAAAGTGAATAAAGTTGGAATGGGTTGAATCGGTTGAAAAATGTGGAAAAAAGAGTAGAAAAACGAAATTGTAGAGAATTTTGGTAAGTGGAAAGTTGTGGAATAGGCAGGCAAAGGATGAACAGTTGAATGTTGGAACGGGTTGAATCGGTTAAAAAATGTAGAAGTGAGAGCAAATGTTGAATCCCCATAGAGAATGAATGGGAATTAAAAGAAAAAGCAATTGCGCCAAAATATTTTGAAATTTGGAACAAAACGTAAAAAAACAGCTTCAGGAGGTTCACTTTTGGGGTTAAAATGTTGAAACGGGTTCAATCGGACAAAAAAAGCAAATGTTAGCGCCTAATGTAGCTATTTAGGGCAGTTAATGTTGAAATAAGTTCACTTCCGGGTTGATTTGGGTCACTTCCGGTCTATTTGGGTCACTTCCGGTTTGAATAGAGGCACTTCCGGTCTAGCTGAGGTCACTTCCTGTTTATTTGGGGTCACTTCCGGTTTAATAAGGTCACTTCCGGTTTAAAAAGGTCACTTCCGGTTTGATTTGGGGTCACTTCCGGTTTACCTAAGGTCACTTCCTGTTTACCTAAGGTCACTTCCGGTTCGATTTGGGGCACTTCCGGTTCATTCTAGGGTCATTGGGAGCACTTCAGGGTCAATCCAAGATGGCCGCCACACTGGAAGTGGGGGTCAAGGGTTGAATTTTGTAAGCATAGTGGAAGTGGGGGTGAAGGTGGTGAATATGGTAAGGATGAGGTGACCAAAGTGAATAAAGTTGGAATGGGTTGAATCGGTTGAAAAATGTAGAAATTAGAGTAGAAAAACCAAATTTTGTAGAATTTGGTTGAATTGCAAAATTGAAAATTTGGAAATTTTGGTAAGTGGGAAGGTGTGGAATAGGTAGGCAAAAGATGAACAGTTGAAAGTTGGAATGGGTTGAATCGGTTGAAAAACGTAGAAGTTAGAGTAGAAAAACGAAATTTTGGAGAATTTGGTTGAATTTCAAATTTGAAATTTTGGAATTTTTGGTAGGTGAGAAGTTGTGGAATAGGCAGGCAAAAGATGAACAGTTGAAAGTTGGAATGGGTTGAATCGGTTGAAAAATGTAGAAGTTAGAGTAGAAAAACGAAATTACGAAGAATTTGGTTGAATTTCAAATTTGAAAATTTGGAATTTTTTTGTAAGTGGGAAGTTGTGGAATAGGTAGGCAAAAGATGAACAGTTGGAAGTTGGAACGGGTTGAATCGGTCGAAAAATGTAGAAATTAGAGGTGAAAAACGAAATTTCGTGAAATTTTGTCAAAATTGTTAACGTGAAAATGTGAAATTTTTGAATTTGGCAATTTTGGGAATGTCGAGAATCATTCCGAATGTGGTTTGAATGTGCTGAATGACGTGAATTTAAAAGTGGAAAGACATAAATGTGAAATGTCGAATCTGCCATTAAGAATGAATGGGGAAAAATTTGTCGTAAATTCGCGAATTTTGCGAAATCGGAAAAATTTCGGAACGAGAAAAATGGAAGCACTCATCTCGTGAATATTTGGAATACGTCAAAAGTGGAACGGAGTGAATCGGATGAATTATGTGGAAGAAGAAGCGGGACAAAAAAGTGGCGGGAATAAAATAGAAGAATAATAATAATAGAGAATGGTGTAGAATAACATATGTGTGAAGGTCATCGCCTTCACACAATAATAATAATAATAGAGAATGGTGTAGAATAACATATGTGTGAAGGCCATCGCCTTCGCACAATAATAGAGAATGGTGTAGAATAACATATGTGTGAAGGCCATCGCCTTCACACAATAATAATAATAGAGAATGGTGTAGAATAACATATGTGTGAAGGCCATCGCCTTCACACAATAATAATAGAGAATGGTGTAGAATAACATATGTGTGAAGGCCATCGCCTTCACACAATAATAATAGAGAATGGTGTAGAATAACATATGTGTGAAGGCCATCGCCTTCACACAATAATAATAATAATAGTAGAGAATGGTGTAGAATAACATATGTGTGAAGGCCATCGCCTTCACACAATAATAGAGAATGGTGTAGAATAACATATGTGTGAAGGCCATCGCCTTCACACAATAATAGAGAATGGTGTAGAATAACATATGTGTGAAGGCCATCGCCTTCACACAATAATAATAATAATAATAATAATAATAATAGAGAATGGTGTAGAATAACATATGTGTGAAGGCCATCGCCTTCACACAATAATAATAGAGAATGGTGTAGAATAACATATGTGTGAAGGCCATCGCCTTCACACAATAATAATAGAGAATGGTGTAGAACAGGGGTCACCAACACGGTGCCCGCGGGCACCAGGTCGCCCGTGAGGACCGCATGAGTCGCCCGCCTGACTGTTCTCAAATTGGCTCAAATAGCGCCACTTGTCAGTGTGCTGCATCTATTTATTTTACGGTCAAACCTCGGATTTTGAACAAATCGGAATTCAAACAAAAGATTCAAGATTCGGCTCGGTGGCGCACTGGGTAGCACGTCCGCCTCACAGTTAGGAGGGTGCGGGTTCGATTCCACCTCCGGCCCTCCCTGTGTGGAGTTTGCATGTTCTCCCCGGGCCCGCGTGGGTTTTCTCCGGGCACTCCGGTTTCCTCCCACATTCCAAAAACATGCTTGGTAGGCCGATTGAAGACTCCAAATTGTCCCTAGGTGTGAGTGTGAGTGCGATTGGTTGTCTGTCTCTGTGTGCCCTGCGATTGGCTGGCAACCAGTTCAGGGTGTCCCCCGCCTACTGCCCGATGACGGCTGGGATAGGCTCCAGCACGCCCACGACCCCCGTGGGGACTAAGCGGTTCAGAAAATGGATGGATGGATGGATTTTTTTGCTTCGGTTGTCGAATCAAATTTGGGGGTCGAACCTCGGGAGATGAGCCCGGAGGACCCGAGAAAACCCAACCGCGCGGCCCGGATGCCGACTGACTCCATTGTTATTGTATTTTCGTTACTTTGAGGATTGTATTAACCCCTAATCATGCCTCCAAAGAAAGCAAGTGGGAGCAGAAAAGCCATCCTAAAACACAAAGACGCTCTTAAAGCAATGTGACTGAGCGCCCGGCGCGCTGCGGTTGCGTGATCGGACCAAATTAAGCTCCCTGCGCACTTAGGTCCACATAAATTTGGGAAAGTACATCAGGACTTTAAAAATATTTTCTAAATTTTAGCGACGGCTCCGTCACAATAATGCGACCAGCGCGGTGCAGTTGCGCGGTCGGCGGTGCGCTGCAGTTGCGCGATCGGACAAATATGCGCAAATGAAAAAATGCTTAAAAAAGGCAGGGTTTTTTTGTCTCGAAACGGATTACACATTTTTCCATTATTTGTAATGGGAAAAATAGATTCGGAATTCAACCTATACGCTTCTCGAACCGCCTTCTGGAACGGATTTGAATGTATTTTTGCTATTACTGTTCAAATCACACTTACATGTGAACTGGAAATGACAATAATAACACATAGTGAAAGCCAAATTGAGCAAATTGGCTATCTCAGAAGTGTGTGTCAAACTGGTAGCCCTTTGCCTTAATCAGTACCCAGGAAGTAGCTCTCGGTTTAAGAAAGTTTGGTGACCCCTGGTGTAGAATAACATATGTGTGAAGGCCATCGCCTTCACACAATAATAGAGAATGGTGTAGAATAACATATGTGTGAAGGCCATCGCCTTCACACAATAATAATAATAATAATAATAATAATAATAATAATAGAGAATGGTGTAGAATAACATATGTGTGAAGGCCATCGCCTTCACACAATAATAATAATAGAGAATGGTGTAGAATAACATATGTGTGAAGGCCATCGCCTTCACACAATAATAATAATAATAATACAGAATGGTGTAGAATAACATGTGTGAAGGCCATCGCCTTCACACAATAATAATAATAGAGAATGGTGTAGAATAGCATATGTGTGAAGGCCATCGCCTTCACACAATAATAATAATAATAGAGAATGGTGTAGAATAACATATGTGGGAAGGCCATCGCCTTCACACAATAATAATAATAGAGAATGGTGTAGAATAACATATGTGTGAAGGCCATCGCCTTCACACAATAATAGAGAATGGTGTAGAATAACATATGTGTGAAGGCCATCGCCTTCACACAATAATAATAGAGAATGGTGTAGAATAACATATGTGTGAAGGCCATCGCCTTCACACAATAATAATAGAGAATGGTGTAGAACAACATATGTGTGAAGGCCATCGCCTTCACACAATAATAATAATAATAATAATAATAATAATAATAATAATAATAATAATAATAAAGTAGAATAACAATGTGTGAAGGCCTTCGCCTTCACACAATAAAGGACAGCAATAACAATAGTGTGAAGGTCTTCACCTTCACACTAATAATAATAAAGGACAGCAATAACAATAGTGTGAAGGTCTTTACCTTCACACTAATAATAATAATAATAAAGGACAGCAATAACAATAGTGTGAAGGTCTTCACCTTCACACTAATAATAGAGAATGGTGTAGAATAACATGTGTGTGACGGCCATCGCCTTCACACAATAATAATAATAGAGAATGGTGTAGAATAACATATGTGTGAAGGCCATCGCCTTCACACAATAATAGAGAATGGTGTAGAATAACATATGTGTGAAGGCCATCGCCTTCACACAATAATAGAGAATGGTGTAGAATAACATATGTGTGAAGGCCATCGCCTTCACACAATAATAATAATAATAATAATAATAATAATAATAGAGAATGGTGTAGAATAACATATGTGTGAAGGCCATCGCCTTCACACAATAATAATAGAGAATGGTGTAGAATAACATATGTGTGAAGGCCATCGCCTTCACACAATAATAATAGAGAATGGTGTAGAATAACATATGTGTGAAGGCCATCGCCTTCACACAATAATAGAGAATGGTGTAGAATAACATATGTGTGAAGGCCATCGCCTTCACACAATAATAATAATAATAATAATAATAATAATAATAATAATAGAGAATGGTGTAGAATAACATATGTGTGAAGGCCATCGCCTTCACACAATAATAATAATACAGAATGGTGTAGAATAACATGTGTGAAGGCCATCGCCTTCACACAATAATAATAATAGAGAATGGTGTAGAATAACATATGTGTGAAGGCCATCGCCTTCACACAATAATAATAATAGAGAATGGTGTAGAATAACATATGTGTGAAGGCCATCGCCTTCACACAATAATAATAATAATAATAATAATAATAGAGAATGGTGTAGAATAACATATGTGTGAAGGCCATCGCCTTCACACAATAATAGAGAATGGTGTAGAATAACATATGTGTGAAGGCCATCGCCTTCACACAATAATAATAATAATAGAGAATGGTGTAGAATAACATATGTGGGAAGGCCATCGCCTTCACACAATAATAATAATAGAGAATGGTGTAGAATAACATATGTGTGAAGGCCGTCGCCTTCACACAATAATAGAGAATGGTGTAGAATAACATATGTGTGAAGGCCATCGCCTTCACAAGATAATAATAATAATAATAATAATAGAGAATGGTGTAGAATAACATATGTGTGAAGGCCATCGCCTTCACACAATAATAATAGAGAATGGTGTAGAATAACATATGTGTGAAGGCCATCGCCTTCACACAATAATAATAGAAAATGGTGTAGAATAACATATGTGTGAAGGCCATCGCCTTCACACAATAATAGAGAATGGTGTAGAATAACATATGTGTGAAGGCCATCGCCTTCACACAATAATAATAGAGAATGGTGTAGAATAACATATGTGTGAAGGCCATCGCCTTCAAACAATAATAATAATAATAATAATAATAATAATAATAATAATAATAAAGTAGAATAACAATGTGTGAAGGCCTTCGCCTTCACACAATAAAGGACAGCAATAACAATAGTGTGAAGGTCTTCACCTTCACACTAATAATAATAAAGGACAGCAATAACAATAGTGTGAAGGTCTTTACCTTCACACTAATAATAATAATAATAAAGGACAGCAATAACAATAGTGTGAAGGTCTTCACCTTCACACTAATAATAGAGAATGGTGTAGAATAACATATGTGTGACGGCCATCGCCTTCACACAATAATAATAATAGAGAATGGTGTAGAATAACATATGTGTGAAGGCCATCGCCTTCACACAATAATAGAGAATGGTGTAGAATAACATATGTGTGAAGGCCATCGCCTTCACACAATAATAATAATAAAGGACAGCAATAACAATAGTGTGAAGGTCTTCACCTTCACACTAATAAAGGACAGCAATAACAATAGTGTGAAGGTCTTCACCTTCACACTAATAATAATAATAATAATAATAATAATAGAGAATGGTGTAGAATAACATGTGTGTGAAGGCCATCGCCTTCACACCATAATAATAATAATAATAATAATAGAGAATGGTGTAGAATAACATATGTGTGAAGGCCATCGCCTTCACGCAATAATAATAATAATAGAGAATGGTGTAGAATAACATATGTGTGAAGGCCATCGCCTTCACACAATAATAGAGAATGGTGTAGAATAACATGTGTGAAGGCCATCGCCTTCACACAATGATAGAGAATGGTGTAGAATAACATATGTGTGAAGGCCATCGCCTTCACACAACAATAGAGAATGGTGTAGAATAACGTGTGAAGGCCATCGCCTTCACACAATAATAATGATAGAGAATGGTGTAGAATAACATATGTGTGAAGGCCATCACCTTCACACAATAATAATAATAGAGAATGGTGTAGAATAACATATGTGTGAAGGCCATCGCCTTCACACAATAAGACATTATATGACATATGTAATATGATGTATATATGATATAATACAATACATGATATGATATATATGATGACGTTATGACATGATATATGAACAATATTAAGTACTACTGATTAACCAGAGAACATTGGATGAAACAAAACCTGAGTGAGGTTTAGCGGAGATGACGACGGCTCTCATTTCATCTTTAACACAAATCTCTGTGACCTCAGGTGACACTGAAGTGTCCATGTCTGTCAAGACCAAATTGGTTCTCTTCCCAGCAGACTTCTGACAGAACACAGCAATGAACATACATTAATACATATACCGTAATTTTCGGACTATAAGTCGCGTTTTTTTTTTTCATAGTTTGGGTGGGGGGGCGACTTATACTCAGGAGCCACTTATATGTTTTTTTTTTCACAAATTTTTACTTGATCATTAACACATCACTTACTTACAAGTATAGTTGACCACTTCACATGTCATTTTTAGTATAGTTGATCACTTGACATGCTTTTATATCTTTATCTTGAACATATTCAAAACATAAAAAATAGAGAAAAAAATCAAATAAAGCAATTAACACTTTAAAGCGCCATATCCAAGTCCACTGTCTGCTGTATGCACACTTGCTCCATTTTTGCTCCTCTTATATTTATTATGTTATTTGTTTATTTATTATTTATTCATCACTCTTATTTATTCATTGTTTGTGCCTTCTTGTTTTTTTTGTGTTGTTTACTTGTATGCATATTGTGTACTATGTCTTGTCACCGTGGGATAGTGGAAACGTAATTTCGATCTCTTTCTGTGTCTTGGCATATGAAGAAATCGACAATAACTCAGACTTTGACTTTGATGAAACAACCAAATAAACAAAACAAGAAAGCTACATCTGAAAAAATATATATTTTCAGACGAAACTGTATGAGGGCGCTCTAAATGGGAAAGGTTTAAGAAAAATGGCACCAAAAAGAAACTCATATTTTGCAGGTAACAAACTTCAAGTTGTAAAATATGCAGCCGAAAACAGTAATCGAGCAGCAGAAAGAAAGTTTGGAGAACCATGATGTACCAAAGCATTACTGTAATTTGAATTTCAAGTGACGTCAGTGGCACGGCGCGGCGGTTGTTTACATGAAGGACAAACTTACCCACGTACGTACTACCGGCATCAGCTTTGTTTCTAAGTGACACGGAGAACGCAGAAATTGAAGGAATTAAGGATTTGGAGTGACATAGAAGGTTTGAAAAACTATTATGGCTTTTACGGATGCCCGGTCCTACTCTCCTGAGCTCTCGTTCACCTCCATGGATCGAAGTCGGGGGCCGGCTCGGCCGGGTGGCTGTCCGCGGACGGTGCATGGGGCTCGGACATGGCTTTTACGCACGCCCGGTCCTATTGTATGGAGCTCTCTTCCACATCGGTGGCTGGAAGTCCACGCCGCCACACGCTTGGAAGTTTGTTTTGTTAAATAAAGAGCCGTTTACCAAACCCACGTCTTTCCTTGTACTTTGTTAACACTACAATATAGTTATATAGTAGATCTGTGGAATAACGACAAGGCTGACGTCAGGACGCACGCGCGGCCTTGTTGACAAAGGACGAGGAATTTGATCGATGGATTTAATGATTTAAAGTGCACAGATGGTTTGATAATATTACTTACATAATAGTTATTTGAAATATAATTTATATATCGTTATAAGGGCCTGTGGAATATTTTGAATGGCAGCGCCGTCAGCCGCGCGCACCCATTGTTGACAAAGAACGATCAATGGATTTAATGAATTGGAGTGACACCGATGGTTTTATAAACGTGTTATTTATGTAATAGTTCTCTTTAAAAACTCTATATGTTACGTCAGGCCCATTCTCAGCTTTTCGTTTGTGTTTGTCACGTTAGCATACCTATCGTTTAGCCTGTTGTTGCTATCGTATCGAACGATCGGTGGATTTAATGAATTGGAGTGACACAGATGGTTTTATAAACATGTTATTTATGTAATAGTTGTCTTTAATAACTCTATATGTTACGTCAGGCCCGTTCTCAGCTCTTTGTTTGTGTTTTTCACGTTAGCATACCTATCGTTTAGCCTGTTGTTGCTATCGTTTAGCCTGTTGTTGCTCGTTCATGACTGTTCTTGGTGTGGGATTTTGTCGAATAAATTGCCCCCCAAAATGCGACTTATACTCCGGAGCGACTTTTATATGTTTTTTTTGTCACTTTTTGGGGCATTTTAGGGCTGGTGCGACTTATACTCTGAGCGACTTATAGTCCGAAAATTACGGTAACAATTTCCCCCCCCCAAAAAAAAGAAAAAAAAAACTAGGTCAAATTTCACCCAGTTAAAAGATCAAACTCAAAAGATCAAGGAAGAAGCAGCAAGATGAAAAAAGTGAAAAACAAGTCGAGTGCCCCTAATGCCGACGTCAGACTGCTCAGATGTAGCACGATAATGAGCCGACAGACATGACGCAGACAAACAAAGCTTGTCGTGGCCGATTTTCAGTTGTCTTGACGTGTCAAAGCCCGTGTGACAATTACTGCTCAATTACTTTGTTAATTGTGGTAACGCTGTTATCGTTACTAACAGTGGAATGTGGCACATTATTATGATGCTTGGGACGCGTCGACACGCAACACTAAAACCCTTCTGGCTTTCCACGGACTAACTTTTGACTTACGACGCCTCGCGTCAGCCAATCAGCTTCGGGAATGTATTCTGCGCCACGGTGGGCCAAAAACATAAACAAAACAATGATCATTGTCGCCGTCCGTGCTCATCCGCTGTACTCTTCTTTGTACTTATACCTGGAAAAAAATAAACGGGAGCAGGCTTGGTGGACTTTGAATGAAGAGTATGTTTTTCTCTGTTCGTTTTACAGCCGTCTGACTGTACGAAGACGCAACATTGTTTACATTATAATAGTGAATTGTTGGCCACTACATGCTGTAACGTTTTTTTTCTATCATCAGAGGAGTTTCGCCCTAAAAAATATTTAAAAGTGTGCGGTGTGCGCATTCGGCTGATGTGAACAATTATCTGAAAGTTGTGTAACAATTGATTATTTATTTTATGCTTATTTTACATTGTTCAATAAATATTAAGTTAAATGAAGGTCTATGTTGTTATACTCTATGCAACTGTATTGACATGCTAAAAAATCTGAATTATTTTACATAATAAAACCTAATGCAATAATTACTTTCCCTATTAACTAGTTACATTTGTGAAGGAGTAATTGAATTACTTTTTTGAACGATAACTAGTAACTGTAACTAATTACATTTTGTAAGTAATTTGCCCAACACTGTTTACTGGTGGTTCTCACTGTCACACAGAAGCACAGACAACCTTAGCCTAAAAATATGGCATTACATTTTCCTTCAGTATAACATGGGGCCAGCGTTTGACAGTGAGATAAGTTAGAAAAACAATGTGTTTCAAGCATGTATTGTATTCTATTATATTTATTATTTATTCTCAGTTCACTTTCTTGCACGTGAAAATAGGCTTTGTGACAGATCATCTGCTCTCGCATATCCCAGGAATTCTGAATCATAATATCTTGAAGTCATACAGTCATAATCTAAAACCCGAATGTGTATGTACATCTGTTTTTTCTTTGAGCACATATTGAGACATTCACCGAACATGAGGATGAACAGTCCGGCTTTATTGCCACTCGTAACTAGCTTCTTCTTGGAGCATGGCGCTAAACCAGTGGTTCTTAACCGGTAGCACCCCCCCCCTCCGTCCGCAGATACACACCGGTGACGCAGACCATGACAAATTTTACTGTCTGCCATAGTCTCCACAATACGCTTAAGCACATCTGAAATAAAGTTTACATTATTTTAAAAAAATATATTTTTTTTTTCCTTAAGGAAGCCATTTGTGTATTTTGGGTCCTGCATCCCTGCAAAAGCGCTTTATATTATGGAATATGAATTACTTCTCATGTTATTTAACATTTGTCTACCTTTGCTTTACTGCCAAGTATTTATGTATGTATATTTATATTTGCATCTTATTTATTTTGCTTTATTAATTTCGTATGTTAATAAAATGTCAAAGTAATTTCTAGTTTATTCATCCATCCATCCATTTTCTGAACCACTTAGTCCCCACGGAGGTCGCGGGTGTGCTGGAGCCTATCCCAGCCGTCATCGGGCAGTAGGCGGGGGACACCCTGAACTGGTTGCCAGCCAATCGCAGGGCACACAGAGACAGACAACCAATCGCACACACACTCACACCTAGGGACAATTTGGAGTCTTCAATCGGCCTACCAAGCATGTTTTTGGAATGTGGGAGGAAACTGGAGTGCCCGGAGAAAACCCACGCGGGCCCGGGGAGAACACGCAAACTCCACACAGGGAGGGCCGGAGGTGGAATCGAACCCGCACCCTCGAAACTGTGAGGCGGACGTGCTACCCAGTGCCCCACCGAGCCGCCTAGTTTATTCATTTTTCAAAAAATGTAAATAATATACGTATATAAATAATTAAAAAATATTGTGATAATAATCGAGGTCGAAAGATATGGAAAAACTAAATCATGATGAACATTTTTGCTATATTTCCCAGCCTTCCCGCAAGGACAGAGGTCTGAAAGTCGCTTATTGGTTATCGGAACTTTTTTCTGCCAAATATTGGAATCTGCATCGGCCTGAAAAATATCCATACGGTCTCGAGAGCACAGTTTAGCTAAGTCTATTGCGAAGCATTTTATCAGTATGATAGTACCGGTATGTCTTTTCACTTTGCATGTCAATAATATTAAATTCACTCACGCAAGTGTTTATTTATCGAACATTGCACAACCATGTCCTTAGGACTCAGTCGGTTGAAATGCTCATGGGGCACAAAAGGCAAGGTCTGATCAATTCATCAGATATTTGTGAAAATTTGAATTCTGCTAAACTTTCTTCAAAAGCACATTAGTAGGTTCTTACCTCATCTCCACGTGTTCTTGTATGCGTATTTTCAAATGACGGATGTTTTGTATTGGATGTGTGAGCGTCTGAAGTTCCGACGGATGCTGCAAGATGCACATCCGTCGGAAGTTGAGTCGTGACTTGTCCAGTTGTGCTAAGTAACAGGATGCCGGAATATCCAAACCTTCTTAGAGGGGAGCCAGCAGGCCGTATGCTGACTCTGTGGAACGGAGTTGCTTTTAGACTTGACCTGTCATCATGCTTGACACTGGTTCCCATGCCTGTCCCTAAATCATTGAAGGGTCCCCCGTCTGGCCGAGGACCCTCCGCCGCTCCATTACGGTCCATGAGTGTTCTGAAGAAACTCAACTGCTGTTCAAATAAATATTAATCTACTATGTGACTATAACTACACAAACATTTGCAGCAGGGTGTTCAGCAAATGGGCGGACTCTGAACTGAACTGTATGGAAAGTTGGACAGCGCGTCTCCCTAGCTAGCTAACAGGCGTAACCCTGAAGTATTCTCACCGGTCTGTGGAGGTTGTGGTATGGCGGGTAACGGGTACGATTTGGTTGCGGTATTCCCCGATGTCTTCCAAAATTATAAACAGATCTTGTTCAACAGCGTTTGTAATTAACTTTTTCATACATGCGCAGTTCTGTGATATTTTTCTTCTTCTTCTTGTGTAGTTTATTTTGTAGTTGTCAAACCACCGTTTAGGCCCATTACTGCCATCGATCGGACTGGAGGGTGAAACTGTAAAGTCGGGGAGCAAATTAACATGAAAATACTTATATCGTTCTCGTTCACCCTGTTTCCTTGATAAATAACACATTCACTGTTTCTGAATTTTGGTCATTGTCCCAAGAAAATATTTTTTTACCTAAACCTGTTCCCCAAATGTATATTGCGGCAGAAGTCAGAAACATAACTTTAATCTCTCGCTGACTGCCAACAAGTGAGTGAAGGTTTCGTGAACAAGGGAACAAAGACAATACTACGAAACAAAGAATATAAAGTATAAACATGCTTAATAGCTAATTCACTGAGAATTTTGCTTATTGTTTCATTCCCAAGAAAAGCAAGTTTATTTTCCTTTTGCACCTATGTTAAATGGTTAATGTAGTACGATGTCAATGGACTTGTCTCTTTTTTATCATAAGCTCTGCATTCCATCAGCACATCCCAACTGCCATAAGGGTGTTTTCTATTTTATAAAATGTGCAGTTCAATGTACAGAACTTTTAATATTGTGATAAAGTTCTTTATTTTCCGTAATGCAATTAAAAAAACAAAAATGTCATACATTCTGGATTCATTAAAAATCAACTGAAATATTGCAAGCCTTTTATTATTTGAATATTGCTGATTATGGCATACAGCTTAAGAAAACTCAAATATCCTATCTCAAAATATTAGAATATCGTGAAAAAGTATACTAGTAGGGTATTCAACTAATCACTTGAATCGTCTAATTAACTCAAAACACCTGCAAGGGTTTCCTGAGCCTTGAAAACCACTCAGCTTGGTTCAGTAAACTAAATCACAAGTATGGGGAAGACTGCTCATCCCACTGCTGTCCCGAGGACCATCATTGACACCCTCCATCGGGAGGGTAAGACACAAAAATAAATTTCTCAAAGAGCAAGCTGTTCGCAGAGTGCAGTTTCAAAGCACATCCACAAAAAGTCTGTTGGAAGGGGGAAATGTGGCAGGAAACGCTGCACAACCAAGAGAGATGACCGCAGCCTTAACAGCATTGTGAAGAAGAGTCGCTTTCAGAATTTGGGGGAGCTTCAAAGACAGTAGACTGAAGCTGGAGTCCAGGTATCAAAAGCCACTGTTCACAGACGTGTCCGGGAAATGGGCTACAATAGCCGTATTCCCATGGTCAAGCCACTTCTGAACTCAAGACAATGGAAGAAGCGTCTGACTTGGTCTATGGAAAAGAAGCACTGGACAGCTGCAGGCCAAAGTCCTCTTTTCAGACCAAAGCAAGTTTTGTATTTCATTTGGAAGTCAAGGCGCCAGAATCTGGAGAAAGGCTGGAGAGGAGCAAAATCCAAGTTGCTTGAAATCCAGTGTGAAGTTCCCACAGTTGATGGTTTGGGGAGCCATGTCAGCTGCTGGTGTTGGTCCACTGTGTTTCCAGTCCAGAGTAAATGCAGCTGTGTACCAAGAGACTTTAGAGCACTACATGCTTGCGTCTGCTGAAAAGCTCTAAGGAGATTTCATTTTCCAGCATGATCTGGCACCTGCCCACAGTGCCAAAGCCACCAGTAAATGGTGTACTGACCATGGCATTACTGTCCTCGATTGGCCTGCCAATTCCCCTGACCTGAACCCCATAGAGAATTATTGGGGTATTGTGAAGAAGAAGCTGAAAGACACCAGACCCAACAATGCAAATGAGCTAAAGGCCGCTATTGAAGCATCCTGGGCATCCATAACACCTCAGCAATGCTACAGGCTGATTGCCTCCATGCCACGCCACATTGATGCAGTAATCCGTGCAAAAGGATTCCCAATAAAGTGCATTAATGGACATTTTCAAATGTTTGATTTTGTTTTGCTGTTATAAATCTTGTTTTTTTTAACTTGGTCTGAGGAAATATTCAACATTTTTTAGATAGGATTTTTGAGTTTTCTTAAACTGTAAGAAAACTGTAACTGTATAATCAGCAATATTAAAAGAACAAAAGGCTTGCAATATTTCAGTTGATTTGTAATGAATCCAGAATTTATGACAATTTTTGTTTTTTTAATTGCATTACAGAAAATAAAGAACTTTATTACAATATTCTAATTTTCTGAGACAGTCCTGTAGTTTGCCTGCTCCAAAGAGAAGTGACAAAAGATTATTTTCAATTCACACCCTTCCAATGGTGTAATGTTTCAGGGGTCACTAACTCCGGTCCTCAAGGGCCCCCTACCCAGCCTGTTATAGATGCATCCCCACTGCAATACACCTAAACATGTCGCATTTTGATGATGCTCGAGCCATGCGACTGTTTGTGGCCATGGTTGCCAAATCCTTTTTCTCCCATCAAATTAAGCCTTGTTTACGTGTGTTTAGTGGGGTTTTCTCTTGAAAGCCAAGAGAAAACCTGGCATTCTCAAACAAAAGTGTTCAAAAAAAGTTCTTTGGCCCCAGAATGAGCGCGCTCACAAAAACATTCATGAAGCAAAAATGCGCTACGTTCAGTTCACGTTCGTGCAAGTTATGAACGAGTTTGTAGTGTCTTTATAAATGAGTAGGTTTAGGACTTGTATTTCAGACCAACTTTATTGTGCCGTATATCGAACAGAGACCAGCGCACAAATTGTGACTTCATGAGACACTGGGTCAGTTTGTCTTACCACCTGTCCAGGAATCCACAACCTCCTCCACCCGTTTTACGAAGATAGACTGTATCATCCACAGTAAAGGAATGGTCCACAGCTGTGCAGAGGCAGTCCTGGCAACTTATGCTCCCTGGGCAAACCATCCATCGCGGCCGCCCCCCCCCCCCCCCACACACACACACACACACACTTAACCCCCCTACGACCAACACCACCACCAAATCCCATCAATACACAAAAGTGTATATTGAACACAACAACAACAAACAACCCCTCCGTGAGTCGTCACCTTATCGTGGTGGAGGGGTTTGTGTGCCCCTATGATCCTAGGAGCCATGTTGTCGGGGGCTTAATGCTCCTGGTAGGGTCACCCATGGCAAACCGGTCCTAGGTGAGGGGCCAGACAAAGCACGACTCACAGAAGCCCCTTATGATGAGAAAAATAAATGGACTTCGTTTTCCCTCGCCCGGAGGCGGGTCACCGGGGCCCCCCTCTGGAGCCAGGCCTGGAGGCGGGGCTCGAAGGCGAGCGTCTGGTGGCCGGGCCTTCACCCATGGGGCCCGGCCGAGCACAGCCCGAAAAGGAAAGGTGGGTCCCCCTTCCCATGGGCTCACCACCTGTGGGAGGGGCCAAAGGGGTCGGGTGCAGTGTGAGCGGGGCAGCGACCAAAGGCAGGGACCTTGGCGGTCTGATCCCCGGCTGCAGAAGCTGGCTCTTGGGACATGGAATGTCACCTCTCTGGATGGAAAGGAGCCCAAGCTGGTGTGCGAGGCAGAAAAATTCCGACTAGATATAGTCGGACTAGCCTCCACGCACAGTTTGGGTTCCGGTACAAACCCTCTCGAGAGGGGCTGGACTCTCTTCCACTCTGGAGTTTCCCACGGTGAGAGGCGTCGAGCAGGTGTGGGTATACTTATTGGCCCCCAGCTGGGGGCCTGCACATTGGGGTTCACCCCGGTGAACGAGAGGGTAGCCTCCCTCCGCCTTCAGGTGGGGGGACGGGTCCTGACTGTTGTTTGTGTCTATGCACCAAACGGCAGCTCAGAGTGCCCACCCTTCTTGAGGTCCCTGGAGGAGGTGCTTAAGAGCGCTCCTTCTGGGGACTCCATCGTTCTACTGGGTGACTTCAATGCTCATGTGGGCAATGACAGTGAGACCTGGAAGGGCGTGATTGGGAGGAACGCCCCCCCCCCCCCCCCCCGATCTGAACCCATGTTCAAACATACGTAAGGGTGTCCATGTGTGCACTTGGCACCAGGACACCCTAGGCCGCATGTTTTGGACACTCGGGTGAAGAGAGGGGCGGAGCTGTCAACTGATCACCACCTGGTGGTGGGTTGGCTCCGATGGTGGGGGAAGATGCCGGTCCGACCTGGCAGACCCAAACGCTCTGTGAGGGTCTGCTGGGAACGTCTGGCAGAATCTCCTGTCAGGAAGAGCTTCAACTCGACGGGGGACATTGAGTCCGAGTGGACCATGTTCCGCGCCTCCATTGTTAAGGCGGCCGACTTGAGCTATGGCCCTAAGGTCGTTGGTGCCTGTCGTGGTGGCAATCCCCGAACCCGCTGGTGGACACCGGCGGTAAGGGATGCCGTCAAGCTGAAGAAGGAGTCCTATCGGGCCGTTTTGGCCTGCGGGACTCCGGAGGCAGCTGACAGGTATCGGATGGCCAAGCGGAAAGCAGCTTCGGCGGTTGCTGAGGCAAAACCCGGGCGTGGGAGGAGTTTGTTGAGGCCATGGAGAATGACTTCCGGACGGCTTCGAGGAAATTCTGGTCCACCATCCGGCGTCTCAGGAAGGGGAAGCAGTGCACCGTCAACACTGTTTACAGTGGGGATGGCGTGCTGCTGACCTCGACTCGGGACGTCGTGAGTCGGTGGGGAGAATACTTCGAAGACCTCCTCAATTCCACCTACACGCCTTCTATTGAGGAAGCAGGGACTGGAGACCGTGAGGTGGATTCTCAAATCTCTGGGGTCGAAGTCACTGAAGTAGTTAAAAAAATTCCTCGGTGGCAAGGCCCCAGGGGTGGATGAGATCCGCCCGGAGTTGTTAAAGGGTCTGGATGTTGTGGGGCTTTCATGGCTGACACGCATCTACAACATTGCGTGGACATCGGGGACAGTGCCTCTGAATTGGCAGACTGGGGTGGCGGTCCCCCTCTTTAAGAATGGGGACCGGATTGTGTGTTCCAATTACAGGGGAATCACACTCCTCAGCCTTCCCGGTAAGGTCTATTCAGGGGTACTGGAGAGGAGGGTGCGTCGGGAGGTTGAACCTCGGATTCAGGAGGAGCAGTGTGGCTTTCGTCCTGGCCGTGGAACAGTGGACCAGCTCTCGGCAGGATCCTCGAGGGTGCATTGGAGTTCGCCCAACCAGTCCACATGTGTTTTGTGGACTTGGAGAAGGCGTTCGACTGTGTCCCTCGGGAGGTTCTGTGGAGGGTGCTTCGGGAGTACAGGGTGCCTAGCCAACTGATAAGGGCGGTTCGGTCCCTGTATCACCGATGCCAGAGTCTGGTCCGCATTTCCGGCAGTAAGTCGGATTCGTTCCCAGTGAGGGTTGGACTCCGCCAAGGCTGCCCTTTGTCACCGATTCTGTTCATAATTTTTATGGACAGAATTTCTAGGCGCAGCCAAGGCATTGAGGGGGTCCGGTTTGGGGACCTCAGCATCGCGTCTTTGCTTTTTGCAGATGACGTGGTGCTGTTGGCTTCTTCAGGCCGTGATCTCCAGCTCTCGCTGGAACGGTTCGCAGCCGAGTGTGAAGCGGTCGGGATGAGGGTCTGCACCTCCAAATCCGAGTCCATGGTCCTCGATCGGAAAAGGGTGGAATGCCCTCTCCGGATCGGGGATGAGATCCTGCCCCAAGTGGAGGAGTTCAAGTATCTTGGAGTCTTGTTCACGAGTGAGGGGAGAATGGAGCGCGAGATCGACAGGCGGATCGGTGCAGTGTCGGCAGTAATGTGGACCCTGTACCGGTCCGTTGTGGTGAAGAGAGAGCTGAGCCAAAAGGCAAAGCTCTCAATTTACTGGTCAATTTATGCTCCTACCCTCACCCATGGTCACGAGCTATGGGTCGTGACCGAAAGAACGAGATCCCAGATACAATCAGCTGAAATAAGTTTTCTCCGCAGGATGTCCGGGCTCTCCCTTAGAGATAGGGTGAGAAGCTCGGTCATCCGAGAGAGACTCGGAGTAGAGTCGCTACTCCTCCACGTTGAGAGGAGCCAGATGAGGTGGCTCGGGCATCTTATCAGGATGCCTCCTAGACGCCTCCCTGGGGAGGTTTTCCAGGCATGTCCTACCGGTAGGAGACCCCGGGGACGACCCAGGACGCGCTGGAGAGACCATGTCTCTCAGCTGGCCTGGGAACGCCTTGGGATCCCCCGGGATGAGCTGGATGAAGTGGCTGGGGAGAGGGAAGTCTGGGAGTCCCTCCTAAAGCTGCTGCCCCCGCGACCCGACCCCGGATAAGCGGAAGAAGATGGATGGATGGATGGATGAACAACAAACAACAACAGAAAAACAGAGAGAAAACAAAATAAATAAATGAAATACAGTGTGTAAACACCAATGTAATTTACACAAATCCTATGTCACAAATACAAATGAATAAAGTAAAATGAATAAATAAAAAATACTATTTGGCTAATGACCCATCCATCCATCCATCTTCTTCCACTGATCCAGGGTCGGGTCGCGGGGCAGCAGCTTTAGGAGGGACACCCAGACCTTCTCCCCAGCCACGTCATCCAGCTCATCCCGGGGGATCCCAAGGCGTTCCCAGGCCAGCTGAGAGACATAGTCTCTTCAGCGCGTCCTGGGTCGTCCACGGGGTCTCCTACCGGTGGGACATGCCCGGAACACCTCCCCACCTCATCTGACTCCTCTCAACGTGGAGGAGCAGCGGCTCTACTCCGAGTCTCTTCTCACCATATCTCTAAGGGAGAGCCCGGACACCCTGCGGAGGAAACTCATTTCGGCCGCTTGTATCCGGGATCTCGTTCTTTCGGTCACGACCCATAGCCCGTAACCGAAAAATTTGAAAAAAAAAAAAAACAGCCACGATGGACCGCCTCGGTTCCAGTAAAAAATAAAAAAGACAAAAAATGAAATTGTCATCCTCATTAGGGTAGGAGCGTAGATCAACCAGTAAATTGAGAGCTTTGCCTTTTGGCTCAGTTCTCACTTCACCACGACAGACCGGTACAGAGTCCGCATTACTGCCGACGCTGCACCGATCCCCCTGTCGATCACATCCTGCCCTCACTCGTGAACAAGACCCCAAGATACTTGAACTGCACTTGGAGCAGGATCTCATCCTTGATCCAGGGAGGGCATTCTACCCTTTTCCGACAGAGGACCATGGACTCAGATTCGGAGGTGCTGGCCCTCATCCCACTCCAGTGAGAACGGGAGATCCCAGCTTGAAGAAGCCAACAGCACCATGTTGTCTGCAAAAAGCAGAGACGCAATGCTGAGGTCCCCAAACCAGACACCTTCAACGCCTCGGCTGCGCCTGGAAATTCTGTCCATAAAAATTATGAACAGAATCGGTGACAAAGGGCAGCCTTGGCGGAGTCCAACCATCACTGGCAACGAATCCGACTTACTGCCGGAAATGTGGACCAAACTCTGGCATCGGTGATACAGGGACCGAACCGCCCTTATCAGTTGGCTCGGCACCCCGTACTCCCGAAGCACCGTCCACAGAACTTCCCGAGGGGACACGGTCGAATACCTTCTCCAAGTCCACAAAATACAAGTGGACTGGTTGAGCGAATTTCCATGCCCCCTTGAGGATCCTGCCGAGGGTGTAGAGCTGGTCCACTGTTCCATGGCCAGGACAAAAGCTACGCTGCTCCTCCTGAATCTGAGGTTCGACGTCCCGACGGACCCTCCTCTCCAGCACCCCTGAATAGACCTTACCAGGGAGGCTGAGGAGTGTGATTACCCTGTAATTGGAACACACCCTCCGGTCCCTCTTCTTAAAGAGGGGAACCACCACTCCAGAGGCACCGTCCTCGATGTCCACGCAATGTTGTAGAGGTGTGTCAGCCATGTAGCCCCATAACATCCAGAGCCTTTAAAAACTCCAGGTGGGTCTCATCCACCCCTGGGGCCTTGCCTCAGAGGAGTTTTTTAACTACCTCAGTGACTTCGGCCACAGAGATTGGAGAGTCCGCCTCAGAGTCTCCGGGCCCTTCTTCCACAATGGAGGGCATGTCGGTGGAATTGAGATCTTCGAAATATTCTCCCCACCGACGCACGACGTCCCGAGTCGAGGTCAGCAGCACGCCATCTCCACTGTAAACAGTGATGACTTCCCCTTCCTGAGACGCCAGATGGTGGACCAGAATTTCCTCGAAGCCGTCCGGAAGTCGTTCTCCATGGCCTCGCCAAACTCCTCCCATGCCCGGATTTTTGCCTCAGCAACCGCCGAAGCCGCGTTCCGCTTGGCCATCCGGTACCTGTCGGCTGGCTCTGGAATCCCGCAAGCCAAAACGGCCCAATAGGACTCCCTCTTCAGCTTGACGGCATCCCTTACCGCCGGTGTCCACCAGCGGGTTCGGGGATTGCCACCATGGTAGGAGTTTTTTTTTTTTGTTTGTTTGTTTATTTATTTCGAACATTTAAAGAAATACAAGAAAGAAAGTAACAATACTGAAAATAATAACTCCATAGTACAATAGAGAAGAAAGAAAAGAAAAAAAAAAAACATTGCGTTATAAATTTTCACTTTATCATAAAAAAATCTTATTTGTTCAAAAGGGAGTAGAAGGAAGCCTAGGCTTATCTAGCTCTACCCCTTGTAACCACGTTTGCTTGATTCCGTCAAGATTTGTCCATTTTCAGATTTGTTAAAGATATACATATATATGTATACATATACACATACATACATACATATAGATATTATACATACACACACCTATACATACATACACCTCCTTTAAATAAATACAAAAGCAGTTTAAACACCTCACAGCATGCTACGGTATCCCATCAGTATTTTGCCTTTATACATTTTTTTAAACTGAGGTAATGAACTACAATTCTTTAGTTCGTCACTGCTGGCGTTCCATAATTCCACACCTTTAACTGTTATACAATGCAACTTTAAAGTTGTTCTCACCAAATCTCTTTTAAACATAAGTGTTCCTCTTAAATCATAGGTACTTTCCCTCCACTCAAACAACCTCTGGATACTGTTTGGTAATTGATTATTTTTTATTTTGTACATGAGTTGGATGGTTTTAAAATCGACTAGATCATTGTATTTCAGTGCATTCAGTTTTACAAAAAGAGGGTTAGATGGTTCTCTGTAATCAACATTATTTACAAGTCGTATAGCTTTTTTTTGTAGAATGTAGATTGGATCTGTGTTTGTTTTGTATGTGTTGCCCCACACCTCCACACAGTACATAATGTATGGGAGTATGAAGGAGCAGTACAAGGAATATAATGATGTTTGGTTTATAAGATCTTTTACTTTATACAATACTGCCAGTGATTTTGAGATCTTTGATTTGATATACGTTATATGTGGTTTCCAACTTAATTTTTTATCTATTAGCACTCCAAGAAATTTTACTTCATTCACTCTTTCTATTTCTATATTATTTATTGTAAGAATTTTGTCTGTGTTTGTCGGACGGTTTCCAAATATAATATACCTTGTTTTACTTAAATTCAATGTAAGTTTATTTGTGTCAAACCAACTCTGTAATTTTTCCATTTCAATACCCACAATATCCAGTAGTTGGTCCAGGTCGTCCCCACTACAGAGCAGATTCGTGTCATCTGCAAAAACTACGGCCTTGAGTAATCTGGAGACCTTGCACATATCATTAACATACAAAATAAATAACAAGGGGCCTAATATTGAGCCCTGAGGAACCCCACACTTTACCTGCTTTAACTTTGATTTGAAGTCCATTAATTGCACATATTGATTCCTGTTTGATAAATAACTGTTTAACCAAGTGAGTGGCATACCTTGTATGCCATATCTCTCAAGTTTTGTTAACAGTATTTTATGATTTACAGTATCAAAAGCTTTCTTAAGATCTAAGAAGACACCTACAGCATATCGTTTATTTTCAATAGCTGTTGTTATTTCAGCTACGAAATCTAACAAAGCCATTGTGGTGGTTCTATTTTTCCGAAATCCATACTGTTGGTCACACAGAATATTTTGTTTTGTGATGAAATCATCAAGCCTTTTATAAAATATTTTTTCTAGTATTTTGGAGAATTGTGGGAGTAAAGATATTGGCCTGTAATTTGAGAATATGTGTTTGTCCCCAGCTTTATATATCGGAATAATTTTAGCTGTTTTCATTTAACTCGGAAAAACACCATTTGTCAGTGATTGGTTGCAAATATGTGTTAGGGGTTTCACCACACTTTCAATAATATTTTTAACAAGCAACATATCTATTCCATTACAATCAGTTGACTTTTTACCTTTAAATCCTCTAACGATTTCTATTATTTCCGTCTCATCCGTTCCCCTTAGAACCATACTTTTGGCTATGGGTACATCCTTAATTAGGTCACTTGTACTCCCTTTTTTTGGTACTTCTTCCGCCAAAGTAGGCCCAATACCAACATAGTAATCATTAAACTCCTCTGCAATCATTGCAAGTTCATTTATAGTTATATTGTTACTGTTTACAAAGTAAGAAGGATATCCTGGCTTTCCAGTTCTGTTTTTAATAATTTCATTTAACACTTTCCATGTTGTTATTGTGTTACTCTTGTTTTCCTCCAGTTTCTTGCTATAGTAGTTCCTTTTACTGTTTCTCATTATTTTGATCAATTTGTTTTTATAGGTCTTATATTTCAATTCAGCTTCTTTTGTTCTTATCTTTAGGAAATCTTTGTATAACAGGTTTTTTTTCTTGCAGGCGTTTAAGATTCCCTTTGTCAGCCATGGTTTTTCCACTGAGTTGTGTTTGACCGCTTTCCTTACAAGAGGACAGTTTTTATCATAAAGTTCAGATATAATGGCCATGAATGTGTTGTAGGCTTCATTTACATCACCCACATATACCTTTTTCCAGTCTTGTTTTAGAAGATCATTTTTGAATGAGTTAATTGAATTACCAGAGTTCATTCTACACATTTTAAAAGCTATAGCATCCTTTTTTTCCCTTGTACAGTTCTGGATCACCGCAAACACTGGCAGATGGTCACTTGAATCATTTATTATCAGTCCAGTTTTTACTTTCTTTTCAATCACATTTGTAAATATATTATCAATTATAGTGGCACTGTGAGATGTGATTCTAGTCGGACGAGTTATTGCAGGGTAAAGACTCATACTGTACATTAAGTTAATGAATTCTGTTATTGGAGTCAGCTGAAGTGGGTTCAGTAGATCTATATTATAATCACCACAGACATAGACCATTTTCGTATTGATTTTTCTTTCATACATTCTTGATAATAGTTCACTAAATGCCTCAATACTTGAACCTGGACATCTGTATACACAGCTTACCAAAATGTTTTTTGATGATTCCATTTCTATTTCAACAGTAATACATTCCATGAGATTATCTATTGCTTGAGACATATTTCTTACTATCTTACACTTACAGTTTTTGTCTATGAATAGAGCAACCCCTCCGCATCTTTTTCCCATCCTATTTAATGTATAACTCTCATACCCCTCTATGTCAATCTTTTCAGCCTGATCTTCCTTTAACCAGGTTTCAGATATTGCAATAACAGTAAACGGATTATTCATATCTTTTAAACATTGTTTGATCTTAGAGATGTTTGCTTTCAAGCTCCTACTATTAAAATGTATAATTGACATTGCCCTATTTGTTGCTACATTCTCGCTAAATTGCTCTACAGTATAGTATTTACAGTTCGTTTGATTGTAGTTGATAAAGAAGTTATTCACAGGATCAATATTGTTCTTTATATCAAATCCCTTATGATCAGTGTAATCAAATGTTTTCAAATCAAGTTCTTCATTTTCAGCTATTAGTGCTTGTTTGTTAAACAGACCAGTTGGAAAGGAAAGGCATTTGTCAGTACTGTTCATGATAGGTTGATAAGTTCACCAGGTTATTTACCTTCCATGATATAAAAGTATCACAACATGAGGTTCTAAGTAATGATGTACAGGTTACTGATCTCCTTCATACCGCTTCCGGAAGGGTCACACAACACACCTGCCGCTGATCATCGACGGTGCTGTGGTGGAGAGGGTGAGCTGCACCAAGTTCCTGGGGGTGCACATCAGTGAGGACCTCTCCTGGTCCGAAAACACCTCGTCACTGGCAAAGAAAGCTCAGCGCCGCTTGTACTTCCTGCGGAAGCTCAGGCGTGCATGTGCTCCTCAGGCAGTCCTGTCTACATTTTACCGTGGCACCATTGAGAGCGTCCTCACCAGTTGCATCGCTGTCTGGGGTGGTAACTGCACTGAACAGAACTTGAAGGCCCTGCAGCGCATTGTGAATACGGCTGGTAAGATTATTGGTGCTTCGCTACCCTCCCTGAAGGACATTTACACCTCCCATGTCGCCCGCAAGGCAACCTCGATTGCCAGAGATGTGAGTCACCCGGCTCACTCTTTGTTTGACCTTCTGCCCTCTGGGAAGAGGTACAGGAGCCTGCGCTCCCGCACCACCAGACTCGCAAACAGCTTCTTTCTCCAGGCTGTTAGGGCCCTGAACTCGCTACCCCCTTCTGCGTAGCGTGCGCTACTTTCGGGAATGTCTGCTGTACGCGCACTTGCTCCTTTTTTTTTCTGCTCCTCCTATTTATTTATTGTTGTTTATTATTGTTGTTGTTGTGTTATTTATTCATTATTTATTCAGCACGCTTTTGTTATACTTGTTTACTTGTTGTCTGTTGTGAGCCATGTCTTGTCACCGTGGGATAGGGGGGAACGAAATTTCGGTTTCTTTGTGTGTCTTTGGCATGTGGAGAAATTGACAATAAAGCTGACTTTGACTTTGACTTTGACTTACTCTGAACACCACAAACACAAAATAACTCATCCTGGGCTTCCCCAACACAGCACAGACATGGCCCCACTCATTATCAACGGCACCTGTGTTAAAAGGGTCCACTCATTCAACCTCCTGGGCGTGCAAATCTCCTGGACTGTCAACACGACGACGGTCGTCAAGAAACCACAACAGCAACTCCAGTTCCTGAGAATGGTCAGTAAAAAACATCTTGAGAAGCAGCTGCTCGCAACCTTTTACCGAACAACCATCAAGAGCATCCTAGCGTACCACATCATGGTGTGGTACGATGGGCACACTGTCGTGAACAGAACAGCGATGCAGAAAGTGATTAACTCAGACAATCTCGGGCTGCCCTCTTCCTCTCTATATTTGACCAACCCTTGGTGCCCATCATGAATCTTGTCTATGATCTCTTTTTTCGTTCAACTAGGAATAGCAATATGATTACCTCTGGTAATCAACCCCTTTACCAATGGCAGCTCTCCTTTCACTTGGTAAAAGTATTTAATTGACATAGGTATCTGTTAGAGATTTGCTCACTCCAACTTATTTTGCAAGAACCACACGGAAGACAAGGCAAGTTCTTTTAGACACCTGCAGGTGGAGAGTTCACTCGTTGAAGGAATGAAGTCTAAAAGTCTCCTCCCTGCAAGGGCATATTTATTAGGAGGAACAGAGTGGGGGTGGGAGTGGACAGGTTTGGTGAACCCCCGGCCTCTGATAAGATCAGAGCAGGGGGTGTTTTACACTATAGTGGGAAACAGACTCTGCATTGTGAGGGCCAGACGTGGTTGATTCAATTATCACATTGTGAGGGCCAGACGTGGTTGATTCAATTATCACAGTCTACATTCCAACATAATCATAGGATCAAATTAACCTGAAAACCCTAACATCTCCCTCCTGTTTTATCATATGATTATGCCACCCCAAACAACAACGATAAGCAAGAAAAAAACATATATATGTATAATGAAGAAAGTAGAATGGTAAAAATAAAAACAACAAACAATGATAGCAACACTTTCCAGTGAAGCTGAGGCATTACCTCAACACCCCAGATCAAACTTATTGTGTAAGCGAAAAACCTGCTGGCCAGATGTTATTAGCAGGAAAATTCTTACACGGCCCCGTTGCCACAGGCGGCCAGAATGCTATGAATAACAAAAAATAAAAAGAAAAACATAGAAACAGTACATCATTGTATCCATCACTTGCGAAGCATTTTCGATGGTCAAATCATCAAGTTTCCGTAATACATGCTCAACAGAACAGCATCTACGCAATCCACGTCTCATTATCATTATCACAACTGTCACGTCTAAGAAGTTGTATATGTGCTCGTGTTTTCGTCAGCTGATGATGTTCTAGTCTGTAGGTGAGGTCTGTCACACACACTGGCGCACACACTCGTGTCCAGTTGGCAGGCAGCATCGGACAACTCCTGTGACCACAAAACCATGATCCGTACTGAACAGGCACGTGCACTCATAGGATGCAGGTGGGGCAGTGCCTCTGAACTTCTGGCTGAAGTAGGTCCCGTCCGATGGTGCAGCCATGTTGGTAGTAGAGCCCTTACACCTTGAAAACGGCTCTCTCATCCTGGCACACAGCGGTGATGTCCAAAGCTCCCATCCAGTTTCCTCCTGGAGAGCAGTCGTCGTTAATGCATTTGTGGGTCCTGCAACCTTGGGTGCAACATGTGTAGTCAGCAAGACTTGGAATGGTCCCTCCCGTCGTGGCTGGCCCAGTTCTTTCCTTTGATGACCTCGATGTAGACCCAGTCTACTGGATTTATGGGGTTGTCGACCTGTGAGGAGGAAAGATCAAGCGGCAGTAAATTTGTCTTTGACACAGTTTGAGCGTCCTGTTCATATAATCTGCCAAGGACTGCTCTTCATCTGTTGTTTGCAACTCTCGTAGTCAATTGTAGTGCCCATTTAACTGGCAAATAGGAATGTTTGCGGGAAGAGTTTGAACACTTCCTAATGATTCCCTTTAACCAAAAACTATTTATGACAGGGGCGTTCCCATTTATTGCCTCCTGGTTTAAAAGAGATTGTCTTATCCATGCCTTCTTTGTCCTCACACGCTCGCACCCACACAGGGTGTGAACACACACACACACACACACACACACACACACACACACACACACACACACACACACACACACACACACACACACACACACACACACACACACACACACGCACCCACGCAGACAAAGAGATTCTAATCCATCTCTCATGTAGCTTCTCTTGATAGAATCTCCTATTGGTAAATGTATAGCAGACGTTTTAGCATATAATCCCATACTCTGCTCTCTCACTTCTACTTTTTCATGTCGGTGCAGTCGTAGGTGGCCCCTATTGCAGTCATTGTCTTGTTAACTGTCGCCTTGTGACTCCTATGCATGACTGTGTGAATGTCAAAAATTGAACGTACCTAACTTTCTGACCATCCAACCTCCACTGTGGTATAAAAAAAACTTACTATTGTATTGAGTAGGTACATCGAGCAACCTAGCTTCCTCCTGACTGCCAAATGTCCTGTTCTAAAATTTATATAACTCGACCTCTACGTCTTAAGCTTGATGAGCCAAAATATAAGATCTTGCTCTTGTTTCCTACCGTTTTAGCCTATTTGTTTTATCCAAATCCGTTCAATCTCTGATTATAATCTGTAGCCCTACGTATTTTTCAAATTTTTATTTATTTATTTATCAAATCTCCTCAGTTCTGTCAAACTCAGTGCACAATGAACCTCCCTTCCACTTTGAACCAAGCTCCACCAAATTTGGGAACGCCGTAGCAAGGAGTGCGATTTGGTTGTCAGACACTCCAAGTCCATATCTTTTTGCCGCACTTCACCCTATCAAGTTGGTGTTCTTTTGTTGTTGCTTCAGAGCGACCCCATCCATCACTCTTGAATGAGTCCATTGTTCAAATGAGTCAATTTTCATCATTGTGAGTTCCTCCGCTTTCCACTGTCTTTTCTCGTCCCCGAGGATGTTGTATTTCCTCTGGAGTGTACTTGTCCTCCTCCAAGCACAACAGCAGTCTTTTCTTGTCCTTCGCCAAAGGTCAAAGGTGCTTCAGAGCCAGGCACCATTTTGTGGTTGTTCACGGCTGCAGGCGAAGACTCGGATTGGGTTTCAGGGGCCCTGACACTGAGAATGACAGGCTGGTTTGAACACTTGTAAGACTATCTCCAAATGTAGCTGCTTCCATCAATTTGCTGGTAATGTTTGTTTACCAAACTTCAAATTCTTCTAATAACAGCGGTCTCGTTTTTATATCGTAAATCCTGCAACTCATCCTATTTTTGAGCTACATTTTATCTATAGTTCCAATTTAATCGGACAGTATGTTGTCTTCAGTATCATTATTGAAAACCAACTCATCGAGGTCTGCTTTCCACATCAAGCCCTGATCTGTATGTCTTGACCTATCACATGTTATTGTCATGCTTGCTCAAAAATGTGACTTGGAGTATGGTGCTGTGAATTCTCAATCTCCCCAATGAAATTGGATCTCCCCTCGTAGTTCTTATCTTTCTCATGTTCCTGTTAGCCTGCAATTGTCCAAATCAAAAATGTTTTCTTTTAACTGTCTTTCTTTTGAACCTCTAAATCTCTCGTGTTGCTAAACTATCTACACCAGAACAAAAAATTTACCACAATATAACACCAAATGTATTCGAAAATTCATTGTCATAAAGTGTTGTATTATTACTATCTTCCACTATCTGTCCTACTCACTCCCCCCCTTTTGAGGCTTGGCAACGCCCATGCCTCACACCTTGACAAACCTTTTGGGAGAATGCGTTCTTTACTACATACGATTCCATCATCATTTAATTTGACTTTCTTTCCGAAACGCTTCTCAATTTCTCAGTTCACACATCTTCTACATGCGTTACTGGTTCTCCAGTTTTTTTTGGTTTTTTTTTTTTTTTTTTTTTTTAGTTAATTATCAATCCAAAAGCTACGTGTTTCTTTCTAACATTCAACCTGCTCAAAATCGTTCTTTCATCAAAGTCGCTCTACTAATTTTCCATAGTAGTCGCCAACAACTTCAACCATTCAACCTGTAATTTCTTTTCATTCAGGCTATCATTCATCAATGTTCATTTGCATCTCACACGCAGTCTCCAAAAAGGAGTCTTTCTATCACATTGGTCCCAATTCATCCAAGCTCACCACACAACATTCATATATCATTTCCAACTCAGGTTTCCTGGTAGAACAATCCACCAATTCAAAAAAACTTAACTAAAACAAACTGGCAAATTAATCTGAATTTTTTTCTTTGTTTTTAAATTTGAAGAACTCAATCTCTCAGATTTAGCTTGCATTTAGAATTTTGCATAATCTTAGCATTGCAAAATCTTAAATTCACAACTTAGCTTCTTCCAATTCCTGAAAGCATGTTCTGTTGTTTTGTTAACTCCGAATTTCTCATGAGGGCTTGACACTAACATGCACTAGTGTGGATTAGTTTCTGCTCGCAAACAGATTTCTCTCTTTTTCCTCTCATTTTTATCTTTCAAAATCATTTCTGTTCTGCGGTGCAAATTGGATAGACCACAGTCTAGCAAATTTTTTTTATACTAAAACTTTAGCCAATGTTCATCATTTTAACATATACGCACACACATGCACAGCTCTCGCATGCAAAAGGTAGTTCCCAGCAACAATGATTCGTCACAGGCTGGCCATTTCCTGTGGTCGATCATGAGCTGGTCCCTCCCATGCACACGAGGACAGCACATTCTAATTTTATTTATTTATCTTCTAGAAGCAAGTTGCATTTCTTTACCACTTGATTTGCATATTTTAACTTCATTGTAACACAATTTGATCCCTATTCATTTGTAATTGGGCCTACAAACAGCATTGTCATACTTCTTGTGTGAACAGGATTTCTAATAATCTAAAAAAAAAATTCTAATAATCTGACAATGACATGTTTTGCTGTCATATGGGCATCTATTCTTTCTTTCTCTGTATGAGCATAAGCGGTCAAAGAGGAGGAAGCTTGTCATGCTAAAAATGAGGCTTTTCCTCTTTTCCTTCCTCCACCCTTTGATTGATATTGTTTTGCAAAACGACACACTCTTGCTAAGTGTCCTCGTTTCCCACAGTTCCAACAGTTGTCAGAATCTCGCGGGGGTTTTGAATTATATGGCGGCCTGCGACCTTGTTGGCCTCTACCTCTCCCTCTGCCTAGCTGGGACCCTTGGAAGAAGACTGTTGTATCTTCATCTAGTTCATCATCATCATTATCTAGATGAAATACATCAGAACTTTTGCCTTTTTTGATCACCTTTTCAGCATGTCTGGCCCATTGCATTTCAAATCTCAATTGAATGGCGGCCTCATCACTTTTCAACTTTCTATCTTTTGTCTTTTGGATTTGTTCTCTTCTTTCTTGTGAAGCTTTCAACCACATTTTAGCACAATCCAATTCACTCTCTTTTCTTTTCTTTTTCAGTCCTATCTTCCTAGCCACACTGTCCTCCAAAACTTCAACCACTATCTTCCACACTTCAACTTTCAACTTCCCTTCTACACCATACTTTTTCTTCCACTTTGGCATGTATTGCATACAATTAAGAAATCTACTCGCCATGTACTTCTCATCTCCGTCAAGAGGCAGAGATTTACCGTTTTTATTTCCCATCTTAATTTTAGTAGCTTAAGGTTTTACAATTTTTTTTCAATTTTTTTTTCTTTGAGGATCCTCAATGCAGGTTTAAATTGACCTTTCAACAAATCACTAGCCTGTATTATTGCCGTGGATCAATGCTAGAACTGCTTCTTAGTCAACTTATCCTACCAGTCACACACTCAATCACACAAACTCCAGCGCTTTTTTAGGCCTATCCAGGGATGGGTGTAAAACCCTCCCAAACAGCTTTGGAAAAACGGACAAAAGAAAAAATCTACGCCCTTCTTCAATTAAGAAAAAGAAGCTCTGTTTTTCTTAGCCCGTTTCTTCCACTGGGACTTGAACCCAAGCTATTCTTTGGCTTGGAAAAACATACAAAGAAAAATCTACGCCCTTCTTTGATTAACAAAAAAGAAGCTCCGTGTTTCTTAGCACGTTCCTTCCACTGGGACTTTAACCCAAGCCAGATCCCTCAGCTCGGAAAAACAGACAAAGAAGAGTCTACACACTTCTTCGATGAACGAAAAAGAAGCTCTGCCTTTCTTAGCCTGTTTCTTCCACTGGGACTTGAACCCAAGCTATCTCCCGTGCACCTCTATGTGTTACGCGTTTAACAACACAACACAATTTCAAGAACTTACTTGTCCCCTGGTTCGTTGCACTGCCGGGTCCCGTCAATCCACCTCTGTCAGACGAAGGCAGACCTAAGATGCTGGCCCAGCGAAGAATTTCCTTCCCAGGTCTTTCTTTACCAGGTCCGGCTAGTGGACGCTGGCCCGTCGACGGTGTACAGCGCGTCGTCCTCCGTCAGCCAGATGATGGGTATGAGGATCCCGGGTTTCGGCACCAAAATGTTAGAGATTTGCTCACTCCAACTTATTTTGCAAGAACCACACGGAAGACAAGGCAAGTTCTTTTAGACACCTGCAGGTGGAGAGTTCACTCGTTGAAGGAATGAAGTCTAAAAGTCTCCTCCCTGCAAGGGCATATTTATTAGGAGGAACAGAGTGGGGGTGGGAGTGGACAGGTTTGGTGAACCCCCGGCCTCTGATAAGATCAGAGCAGGGGGTGTTTTACACTATAGTGGGAAACAGACTCTGCATTGTGAGGGCCAGACGTGGTTGATTCAATTATCACATTGTGAGGGCCAGACGTGGTTGATTCAATTATCACAGTCTACATTCCAACATAATCATAGGATCAAATTAACCTGAAAACCCTAACAGTATCTGTTTTTCATACTCAGGCTATCCTGACTGAATAAACTCCCTCACTAACTGAAGCTTGGGGTCCTCTGCAGTGTGTTCCTTTATCTTTTCGATTCTTTGCGGGGTAGCTGGGAAATGCCTCAAGATGGAGTTGATGTGTGCAGCGACATTATTACTGTACATGTCATCCCACACCCCTTGAGTAGGACCTCTGGAAAGAGCATCTGCCACAGCTAGTGTCTTTCCGGGAGAATATACAGCCTCCGTGTTAAATCGCATGAAAATCATGAGAAGTCTCTGGCATCTTATGGGAACATTATCCAAGTCCTTGTTGTTCATCAGTGGTACTGAGGGCTTGTGGTCTGTGAGAAGCTTGAAATGTTCCAATCCAAGCTAGAATTTTTCAAAGTTTTCGCATGCCCAAACACTGGCAAGGCATTCTTTTTCTATTTGCGTGGATCGTTTTTCAGCACCTTTGAGCGTCCTGGAACAATATGCAACAGCTATCTAATCCTCCCTATAACTGCTGGTATTGACAGACACCACTGCCAGTCTGGTTGCATTGTACAAGGTAAGTACAGGTGATGACATTAAAGCTGTCAGGGTTTTCCAGATTATCCTTATCATATGATTATGTTGGAATGCAACCTGCAATAAATAACATGGTTAGATTAGTTTTATGCTTATAGTGGAATGTAACCGGTAATAAATAACCTAGCTTGTCCCATCCTACACAACGTCGTAAAACACCCCCTGATATGCTTTGACGAGAGGTCAAGGGCTTCAACCCTATCCAGTCCACTCTTACCCCCACTCTGTTTTTCTTAATAATTATGCTCATGCGGGAGGGAGAGTCAGACTTCATTCAATCATCGCTGTATGCACAGCAACGAATGGACTCTCCACCTGCAGGTGTCTAAAAGGACTTGCTTGTCTCCCATGTGGTTCTTGCAAAATAAGTTGGAGTGAGCACAACTCTAACAAAAGCCATCTTCAATCTCTGTAATGCTGACTTGTGCAGGTCCCCATTGCCATTCCACTGTCCCTTTTAGGAGCTCATAGGCTGGCCTTTGGTGGATAAGTCTGAGAGAAACTTGGTCATGTGCATAGTTCACCATTCCAAAGAACCTCCTGAATTCAGATACATTTTGAGGTTGTGGAAAGTCATTTATGCCAGCTACCCTCTTTTCATCAGGTCTGACGCCATTCTTATTCAAGAACATGTCCCAGGAAACAAATTTGCCGTTGTTTAAATTTACATTTGGTTTTGTTTAATTTTAGACCTGATGCTTGAATCACTTTCAGAACCTTCTCCAGGCATGTCTCTTCAGTTTTGCCATGAACAAGGATGTCATCCATGTAGACTTCGGTTCCCTCTAGTCCATAGGTGTCAAAGTCAAGGCCTGGGGGCAGATACACATCATTTTATGTGTCCCTGAAGACAAATTGTGCATCAACTTCGTCAATACTAAAGTTACAAATTGTCTTCACTTTTAAAAAATACAGATATTGCTTGCAATTTTTTGTTACCATTGATCTTTTAAAAATATGTGAACAGTTTTTATTAGTCTCCGGTTTCAAGCTTAGTTATTTATCAGTTTGTTGACGGTCATAATGGCCCTCTGAAGGAAACTATGATGTGGCCCGTGACAAAAATGAGTTTGACACCCCTGCTCTAGCCCTCAAGTCAAGGGTCTCTGCCATTTTCCTTTAGAAAATTTCGGGAGCAGTTGTTATCCCAAATGCATACCTCCAAAAAGGGGTAATGAAGGTGGTCAGTTTGCAGCTTTCTTCGTTAAATGGGATCTGATAAAATCCACTTGCTGCATCCAATGATGAGAATACTTTTGAACCCGAGAACCTTGGCATAATTTCCTCGACTATTGGCAATACGCACTTTTCACGTTTTACAGCTCTATTCAATCTTCTTAAGTCTGTGTAACATCGAACCTCTTTATTGTTTGGCTTTAGGACTTCAACCATGGCAGCACACCACTCTGTTGGCTGTGTTACCTTCTCTATGATGCCTTCTATTTCGAGTTGCATCAGCTCCTTCTTCACTAGTACTAGTGGCAGTGGTACTCTTCTAGCACAGGGGACCGCATATGGCTGGGTATTCTCGTTTAGAATGATTTTGACAGGTTCTATCTTTAAAAGACCACTTGTTCCAAAAACTGCCTTTACTTGGTCTAATCTCTGGACAAGACCCATTTTCACAGTTTTTGGTCAGCTGAGCAGACAACTGCAGTTACCCTCTGTTAGGTTCAGATTCAGCAAAAGGATCAGCAGACAAAACCAGTGAGACAGAATGTTGATCTTTTCTCGCGAGGAGTGCATCCAGACTTACAGCAATCCAAAATACACTAAAGGTCTTGGTTACACTCCTCTCTTTTTATTAAGGAATGCCCTACCTACAATGTGAGACTAGCCCCTGATAGGTGGGGGGGAAAGCGTGGGCTAGTCTCAAGAGTGAAGAAACGAGATTCTATGTGAAACTAGAAGTCGCGGACAGGATCCCATGAGAACCGAAAAGTGAATGTTATGGGAAACAAAGTAGTCATGAGAAAAGAGTGCATAGACAAAATGACATGTGCAGACATCAACAACTTTCTTGGATTCCCAGATGTGTAGAAAGTCAGGAAGCTCCAGACAGCATCGTTTGACTTGCTGTGGACTGGGGGATGTCTGCAAGAAGAAACAGCAAGCATTCTGCGCAATAACTTTATTAATAAGTACTCAATAGGGAACGCATGATAACATATATATACAATTTATCTAACACCCTCCATTACATACACAGGAATATTGTATTCTTTACTCTGTATACATCTGAGCTACCCCCCTGAACCGACAAAGGGACATTTTACTTTACTTAATTTATGGGATGTAGAGAGCCTCTTGAAAGTTATTTCATTTATAACAGCCACATAAGCCCCTGTATCAATTTTAAATGTGAGTGGCACCTTCTCTATTTCAAGTGTAACAGTCCAATTATACGAATTGGCCTGCTTATTGACTTCGCCCAGAAACTGTCCCTCGTTCTCAGTGACTTCATTCACTGCTTTAGTATGACACACTCGTGCCTAATGTCCTCTTTTGTTACACTTTTTACATGTACTTTTGTAAGCAGGACATTTACCCCTTTTCTGGCACTGAGCGCCACACCTGCCACAGCTTCTGTTTTTCTTTCTGTCTGTGGCTTTACCTCATGGCTCGTATTGTTTTCTCCCATCATAGTTAATTTTTTAATGCGGACATCATTTTTAAGTCCATAACTTTTATATTACTACCAATTTGGCAAATTACTAAATGAACGTTTCTGCCATGGCGTGTAGTCTTCTTTTGAGCCTTCATAGCTTTACTTGGAAATTTTAAAGCAAGTCGTCAAATATAATATTTTAAAGAACAGTGCAAATGAAAAATGCTGCAATAATTAAATATATACTTCAGTTACCATTTCTGCACTGTTTGCATAGTGTGTATTTAAGTCATTTTATTGTTCTTCCAAATTTACATTTTTCACAAAGTTACCCTATGTGCCTTAATTTGCTAACAAGCTGCTAAGAATAGTTATTTTTAGATAGAGTCCCCGAGAAAAAAACAAATACATTTGGTTTTGTCAACAGTGCAAAACATCCACACTGAGTTGATTCGTGTCACAGATCAAGCCAATCCTTTGTTCATGGAAACATAATCTGTTTCTGTGGTGAAATACATTGAAGAGATGTTAATCATGAATCATGAGTAAAATAGGTGACAGTGTTTGTGGAAGAATATTTTATTGAGTTTTTCAATTCTAAGTGAAAACAATTTTATTTCACTTCATGATTTAACTGTTAAAGATTATGCTCTCCTATGAATCAACTTTCCTATATTGAGTATTTATTAGTTCACAACAATTAAAATTGGCTAAGATGAATTTTCCAAGACATTGAACAAGGGCACCACATACAAACAATCATCTGACCTTATAGACTTTTATTCCAATTTAAAAATAAATTAAATGTGTGCTGACCTGTTCTAGTTTAAAATGTATGTATGTATTAGAAGGGGGGAAAAAAGCACATAAGTACATTCAAGATGGCGGCGCGTGCACACGCAGCGGCCACTCTCTGTCCCATTCGGTGTTTTGTGAGTGTTTACTGAGTGTTTGTCTGGCAGTTTTGTGTGTATTCGTCTCGTGTGATACGTCATGCTACTAGTGCGGCGGGCATGTTCTGCTCAACATCGGCGGAAGTGGGTTTTATGGCGTTCTGGACTTTGGCGCGGAGAGATTAAGGGCGCGCGGACTGCTTCGTCATGGAGCGACGCCGGACTGGCCTGCTCTTCCTCCCCCGGTTGGACTGCGTCCTGAGCTTGGACTGCTCCGTCCTGGAGCATTGTTGGGATGCGTCGGCAGCGGGTCTGCGAGGCAGCGGAAGAGGGGCCAGCGCGGAGACGTCGGGCCAGGCTTGCGGCCAACCCAGCTCGCCCATCCGTGCCTTCCATTCTCCTGGCGTACGTTCATTCGCGGGACGACAAGATGGGTTGCGTTCGCCTGATAGGATCCACGAACCGGACAGTGCGTGCCTGCTGTGTGCTCGTGTTCACAGTGGCCTGGTTGACTGTCATCTTACCGGACTCTGCTGTGCATCGGGAGCGGCTAGCGTGCTATCACGCTTATTGTTCATTGATGTTGACTTCTTATGTTATTTTTCCTGTGTTGTTTACTTGTATGTGCGTTGTGAACTCTGTCTTGTCACCCTGGGATAGTGAGAAACGTAATTTCGATCTCTTTGTGTGTCTTGACATGCGGAGGAATTGACAAAGAAGGAGACTTTGACTTTGACATTAAAAATACCAATTTCTTTTATCAGAAAACAAACCTGATCCAACTGTAAGCATGTATTAGGATTATTGGTGCTTCATTCCCCTCCCTGAAGGACATTTACACGTCCCATCTAGCACGCTAGGCGACCATGATTGTGAGTGATGTGAGTCACCCCGCTAACACTTTGTTTGATCCACTGCCCTCTGGGAAGAGGTACAGAAGCCTGCGCTCCCACACCACCAGGCTCTTCAACAACTTCATAGTCCAGGCTGTTAGTATCCTGAACTCTCTCCCCCCTCCACCCTCGGCTGCATAACGTCCTGGCCTTGGGCCACGTTGGCTGCCTTGCACTACTCCTCCCGTACATTTCCGCTATATTCTGACTGTCTGTTGTATGCACAATTGCTCCATTTCGACCATGTTGCTCTTATTTATTTATTATTTATTCATTGCTCTTATTTATTCATCGTATGTGCCTTCTTGTTTTTACTTTTTGTATTGTTTACTTGAATGTTTGTTTGTCAATATAATATAATATAATATATATATAATATAATATAATATATGTCTTGTCACCGTGGGATAGTAGGAAACGCAATTTCGATCTCTGTGTGTCTTGACGTGAAGAAATTGACAATAAAGCAGACTTTGCCTTTGAAGAAAAAAAAAGTATTCCCAATACATCTATCAGTTGATGTAGTCACGGTAGCGCGGTTCCTGTTCCTCCACTCAGTTTAGGTGTTACAACTTTCGTCATAGGAAGGAGGAGCGTCTGAAAAACAAAACATGACATAGGCCGTTAATTTATGAAAAACATTCTTGTGCAGCCCAATATTAGATGGATTAGATAAAATGATGGCTACTATTGAGGGAATCAATTCAATCAATTTTCTTTTCTCCTTATAAAATGTTTCTTGTGCCACTGGCTGCCCATACAATCCCAAAACATGATCGATCCAACCCCATGCTTAACAGTTGGGCACAGGCTCTTCACATTAAAATCTGTGCCCTTTCTTCTCTAAACGTACACATACACAAACAACCATTTGCACTCACACTCGCATCTACGGGCAATTTGGAGTGGTCAATTGAAACCGGAATACCCGGAGAAAAAACACGCAGGCATGTGGAAAACATGCAAACTCCGCACAGGAAGGTTGGAGCCAGAATTGAACCCTCCACCTCTGAACTGTAGATACACATGTTGGTAGACATGATAACCAGGGCTCCACCATGTTGCCCAATTGTTATGAGTGTTAGAATAATTGTATGGAGAAGCACTGGTCGGCCTGACCGGAGGCCGCATATCTTGGCTTAAACAAAGATCTCTGTCTAATTCCAGAGAGTTCTTAGACTCCTTTCCTTTCTTATCTTTTTGTATGTGCCTGTGAGAGGCCCTCACCAGTTATGAATAGAACAGCTTTGTTCTTTGTTTTAGTTCGAAAGAAGTTCTTTCTCTTTTAATAAATCTTGTAGTCAACTGTTGTTGACCGGGACTGTTTTTCTTTGATATAAAGTGTAAGAGAAAATACATGCATGTTGAAGTAGCTGCACATAAGTTATAAAGGTAAAGACCCAATGATTGTCACACACACATCTGGGTGTGGGAGATTTGTCCTCTGCATTTAACCCATCCCCAACGGGAACAGTGAGCAGAGGTACCGCGCTCGGGGATCATTTGGTGATCCCATATTTACTCAATGTTTGTTCAAGTAGACTTCATTCAAGTTACGTATCTCAAATGTACTTAATGTTTGTTAGAGTGTTTGCACGAGAGGTATCCGATTATTTACTCATTGTGTGAAGGCGATGGCCTTCACACAAATGTTATTCTACACCATTCTCTATTATTATTATTATTATTGTGTGAAGGCGATGGCCTTCACACATATGTTATTCTACTCCATTCACTTTATTATTAGTGTGAAGGTGAAGACCTTCACACTATTGTTATTGCTGTCCTTTATTATTATTAGTGTGAAGGTGAAGACCTTCACACTATTGTTATTGGTGTCCTTTATTATTATTAGTGTGAAGGTGAAGACCTTCACACTATTGTTATTGCTGTCTTTTATTATTAGTGTGAAGGTGAAGACCTTCACACTATTGTTATTGCTGTCCTTAATTATTATTATTATTAGTGTGAAGGTGAAGACCTTCACACTATTGTTATTGCTGTACTTTATTATTATTAGTGTGAAGGTGAAGACCTTCACACTATTGTTATTGCTGTCCTTTATTATTATTAGTGTGAAGGTGAACACCTTCACACTATTGTTATTACTGTCCTTTATTATTACTATTATTGTGTGAAGGCGAAGGCCTTCACACATTGTTATTCTACTTTATTATTATTGTTATTGTGTGAAGGCGAAGGCCTTCACACATTGTTATTCTATTTTATTATTATTATTAATATTGTGTGAAGGCGAAAGCCATCACACATTGTTATTCTACTTTGTTATTGTCTGAAGGCGAAGGCCTTCACACATTGTTATTCTACTTTATTGTGTGAAGGCGAATTTCTCCAGAAATTGCAATTCTAGTTATTATTATTGTGAGAAGGTGAAGACCTATTTTAACACTTCACTTATTTTAACACATTCAAATCACATTGAGGACATTCCCAAACTTGCCAAATTCAAAACTTTCACGTTTTTAGTTTTAAAATGTGCGCAAAATTTCACTAAATTTAGTTTTTTACTTCTAATTCCTACATTTTTCCACCGATTCAACTGGTTCCAACTTTCAACTGTTCATCTTTTGCCTAGCTATTCCACACCTTCCCACTTAGCAAAAATTCCACTTTTTCAAATTTGAAAATCAACCAAATTCTCCTAAATTGCGTTTTTCTACTCTAATTTCTACATTTTTCAACCGATTTAACCCATTCCAACTTTCAACTGTTCATCTTTTGCCTACCTATTCCACAACTTCCCACTTATCAAAAATTCCAAATTTGAAATTCAACCAAATTCTCCAAAATGTCGTTTTTGTACTAAATTGCGTTTTTCTACTCTAATTTCTACATTTTTCAACCGATTTAACCCATTCCAACTTTCCACTCTTCATCTTTTGCCTAGCTATTCCACAACTTCCCACTTACCAAAAATTCTAAACTTTCAAATTTGAAATTCAACCAAATTCTCCAAAATTCCGTTTTTCTACTCCAATTTCTACATTTTTCAACTGATTCAACCCATTTCAACTTTCAACTGTTCATCTTTTTCGTACCTATTCCACAACTTCCCACTTACCAAAAATTCAAAATTTTAAATTCAACCAAATTCTCCAAAATTTCGTTTTTCTACTCTAATTTCTACATTTTTCAACCGATTCAACCCATTCCAACCCTCAACTGTTCATCTTTTTTCTACCTATTACACAACTTTCCACTTACCAAAAATTCCAAACTTTCAAATTTGAAATTCAACCAAATTCTCCAAAATTTCATTTTTCTACTCTAATTTCTACATTGTTCAACCGATTCAACCCATTCCAACTTTCAACTCTTCATCTTTTGCCTATCTATTCCACAACTTCCCACTTACCAAAAATTCCAAATTTGAAATTCAACCAGATTCTCCAACATTTTGTTTTTCTACTCTAGTTTCTTTATTGTTCAGTCGATTAAACCCTTTCTAACTTTCAACTGTTCATCTTTTGCCTGCCTATTACACAACTTCCCACTTACCAAAAATTCAAAATTTGAAATTCAACCAAATTCTCCAAAATTTCGTTTTTCTACTCTAATTTCTACATTTTTCAACTGATTCAACCCATTTTAACTTTCAACTGTTCATCTTTTGCCTACCTATTCCACAACTTCCCACTTACCAAAAATTCAGAAATTTCAAATTTGAAATTCAACCAAAGTCTCCAAAATTTCATTTTTCTGCTGTAACTTCTACATTTTTCAACCGATTTAACCCATTCCAACTTTCAATTGTTCATCTCTTGCCTACCTATTCTACAACTTCCCACTTACCAAAAATTCTAAATTTGAAATTCAACCAAATTTTCCAAAATGTCGTTTTTCTGCTCTCATTTCTACAATTCTCTACCGATTCAAGCCATTCCAACTTTCAACTATTCATCTTTTGCCTACCTATTCCACAACTTTCCACTTACCAAAAATTCCAAACTTTCAAATTTGAAATTCAACCAAATTCTCCAAAATTTCGTTTTTCTACTCTAATTTCTACATTTTTCAACCGATTGAACCATTCCAACTTTCAACTGTTCATCTTTCATCTTTTTTCTACCTATTCCACAACTTCCCACTTATATAAAATTCCAAATTTTCAAATTTGAAATTCAACCAAATTCTCCAAAATTTCGTTTTTCTACTCTAATTTCTAAATTTTTCAACCGATTCAACCATTCCAACTTTCAACTGTTCATATTTTTTTTCTTTCAACTTCCAAATTTGAAATTCAACCAAATTCTCCAACATTTCATTTTTCTACTCTTATTTCTACATTTTTCAACCGATTCAACCCATTTCAACTTTCAACTTTTCATCTTTTGCCTACCTATTCCCCAACTTCCCATTTACCAAAAATTCCGAATTTGAAATTCAAACAAATTCTCCAAAATTTCGTTTTACACTTCTATTTTCCACATTTCTCATGTAATTCAACTCATTTCAACATCATTCGGCATCATTCCCCAAGAAGTTATTCAAAGTCTTTGCCTTTACACGCAATTTCTCCAGAAATTGCATTTTCTAGTTATTATTATTATTGTGTGAAACCTAGCAAGAAAGTCTAGTGCATTGTTTTACAGGGACACGGCACTCAGCACGTTTGGAGGTATCTAATTGCAGTCTAGGACGAGGCTGCCAATCAACTAAGAAGAAACTCTGCACTGCTGGGGTCGCGGAAAGGCCAAGGTTCCATCAGGCCACTTTACTAGTTAGGCTGCGTTGCTACAGCGATAACTCCCCTCCCTTTAGTGTAGCACCGCCTTTTGTAACCATCCATCCATCCATCCATCTTCTTCCGCTTATCCGGGGTCGGGTCGCGGGGGCAGCAGCTTTAGGAGGGACTCCCAGACTTCCCTCTCCCCAGCCACTTCATCCAGCTCATCCCGGGGGATCCCAAGGCGTTCCCAGGCCAGCTGAGAGACATAGTCTCTCCAGCGCGTCCTGGGTCGTCCCCGGGGTCTCCTACCGGTGGGACATGCCCGGAACACCTCCCCAGGGAGGCGTCCAGGAGGCATCCTGATAAGATGCCCGAGCCACCTCATCTGGCTCCTCTCAACGTGGAGGAGTAGCGACTCTACTCCGAGTCTCTCCCGGATGACCGAGCTTCTCACCCTATCTCTAAGGGAGAGCCCGGACATCCTGCGGAGAAAACTCATTTCGGCCGCTTGTATCCGAGATCTCGTTCTTTCGGTCACGACCCATAGCTCGTGACCATAGGTGAGGGTAGGAGCGTAAATCGACCGGTAAATTGAGAGCTTTGCCTTTTGGCTCAGCTCTCTCTTCACCACAACGGACCGGTACAGGGTCCGCATTACTGCCGACGCTGCACCGATCCGCCTGTCGATCTCACGCTCCATCCTCCCCTCACTCGTGAACAAGACTCCAAGATACTTGAACTCCTCCACTTGGGGCAGGATCTCATCCCCGAGGGCATTCCACCCTTTTCCGATCGAGGACCATGGACTCGGATTTGGAGGTGCTGACCCTCATCCCGACCGCTTCACACTCGGCTGCGAACCGTTCCAGCGAGAGCTGGAGATCACGGCCTGAAGAAGCCAACAGCACCACGTCATCTGCAAAAAGCAGAGACGCGATGCTGAGGTCCCCAAACCGGACCCCCTCAACGCCTCGGCTGCGCCTAGAAATTCTGTCCATAAAAATTATGAACAGAATCGGTGACAAAGGGCAGCCTTGGCGGAGTCCAACCCTCACTGGGAACGAATCCGACTTACTGCCGGAAATGCGGACCAGACTCTGGCATCGGTGATACAGGGACCGAACCGCCCTTATCAGTTGGCTCGGCACCCCGTACTCCCGAAGCACCCTCCACAGAACCTCCCGAGGGACACGGTCGAACGCCTTCTCCAAGTCCACAAAACACATGTGGACTGGTTGGGCGAACTCCCATGCACCCTCGAGGATCCTGCCGAGGGTGTAGAGCTGGTCCACTGTTCCACGGCCAGGACGAAAGCCACACTGCTCCTCCTGAATCCGAGGTTCGACCTCCCGACGGACCCTCCTCTCCAGCACCCCTGAATAGACCTTACCAGGGAGGCTGAGGAGTGTGATTCCCCTGTAATTGGAACACACCCTCCGGTCCCCCTTCTTAAAGAGGGGAACCACCACCCCAGTCTGCCAATCCAGAGGCACTGTCCCCGATGTCCACGCAACGTTGTAGAGGCGTGTCAGCCATGACAGCCCCACAACATCCAGAGCCTTTAAGAACTCTGGGCGGATCTCATCCACCCCCGGGGCCTTGCCACCGAGGAGTTTTTTAACTACCTCAGTGACTTCGACCCCAGAGATTGGAGAATCCGCCTCAGAGTCTCCAGGCCCTGCTTCCTCAATGGAAGGCGTGTAGGTGGAATTGAGGAGGTCTTCGAAGTATTCTCCCCACCGACTCACGACGTCCCGAGTCGAGGTCAGCAGCACGCCATCCCCACTGTAAACAGTGTTGACGTTGCACTGCTTCCCCCTCCTGAGACGCCGGATGGTGGACCAGAATTTCCTCGAAGCCGTCCAAAAGTCATTCTCCATGGCCTCACCGAACTCCTCCCACGCCCGGGTTTTTGCCTCAGCAACCGCCGAAGCCGCGTTCCGCTTGGCCATCCGGTACCTGTCAGCTGCCTCCGGAGTCCCGCAGGCCAAAACGGCCCGATAGGACTCCTTCTTCAGCTTGACGGCATCCCTTACCGCCGGTGTCCACCAGCGGGTTCGGGGGTTGCCGCCACGACAGGCACCAACGACCTTACGGCCACAGCTCCGGTCGGCCGCCTCAACAATGGAGGCGCGGAACATGGTCCACTCAGACTCAATGTCCCCCGCCTCCCCCGGGACGTGGGAAAAGCTCTGCCGGAGGTGGGAGTTGAAGCTCTTCCTGACAGGAGATTCTGCCAGACGTTCCCAGCAGACCCTCACAGAGCGTTTGGGTCTGCCAGGTCGGACCGGCATCTTCCCCCACTTTTGTAACCAGGGCAACACAAAATAAAAAGAGGAGATAGCGGAAGAGGAGCTCAGAATTGGTGGAGGACTGTAACTGGGCCTTCTACGTAATTCTCCTCGCGAGTAAAACGAACACTGGTTGTCTTCTTCTCTTTGTTTTAGTGTGTAAAATAATGTCTGATGGTATTTAGACCTGACAATGAGTTTCAGTAATTACTTATCAGTCATCGAAATACAGTTACTTTTAAACATCTCATTGTATTAGTTTGTATCCCCCCAAAGCTGGGTCGAAATTTTACAGTATTACTTTGTATTCCCCCAAAGCTGGATCACAATTGATCATATGGATTTTGATACCCTGATTTACTCTCTATCTACCATACACACATGCTTTGTAGTTGGTTTAAATGTGCTATTATCAGTCTTCAAAATAAAAATCATATGAACTATTTCTCAATGTGGTAGACTCTTGCAGACATCGTTCACCAGAATGCAGCATTGAGCTAAATTTAGCCAAGCAGCCCTTTGAGACTTGCCTGTGATTTAGGACTATATAAACAAACTTGACTTGACATAAATTCAACTAAACCAGACATGTCCAAAGTCCGGTCGTGGGCTAAATTCGGCCCGTGTCTTAAATTAGACCAGCCCGAACACGCCCGAACTGACCATCGGGAGAACCGGGAGTATTCCCGAAGTGCCGGCCTAGGATTGGCCTGCTGGCCTACGTCTCTCTTTTCTTTTTTTGTTTTTCTCCAAGTCTGCCGATGCGGCGGCGAGCCTGTCAGAGTGGTGACAGACAGGCCAGGCCACTCAGGCCAGGAGCATGTGAGGAGGGAAAGACGATTGGTTTATATATCAATTAACACCCGCCCCCACAGTCCGTATCAAACACACAGAGCGCATTTGGAAGAAGGGGTAACTGACTCCTGGCCTGAAAAAATCTCCCAATCCGGCCCTGGGCCCGAAGCATCGTGTCATAAAATCAATAATGTGGCCCGCTGGCACTGTCGCGGGGACCCGCACACCCCAGAGCGAGCCACAGTAATGAAACACGTACGAAAGGGAACGCGCACATGAGTGAGCGTTCATGATCGGTGTGAGCGCGTTCCTCTCTATCCCTTCCCAGTTCACGCACACACAGGTGTCCGTTTGCTATATCATGTGACACAGACACTTTCTCATTCAAATATCTGCACACCAAAGACTAAAGCGACGCTAAGATCGGAGACGCTGCCAGTGATGCTACACAGGGAAACGCAAAATAACCCACAGACTACTGGTGAGAGCTCGGTCTACATATACTACTAACTCTACAAACACTACTGTGCATCCACGCTGCCCACTCACAGTCATTGCAAACAACAAGAAGACTATGGATTATTATTTTGTGATTATAAAGTATTTTGTTGTGTATGAAGTTAAAATAAAAAAGATAAAATGGAGAATGATTTAATTTGGCATGATCTGGCTTGTTTACTGCAGTCAAAACACCAATATTAACCTTCTTGTTAATACAATTATAAAACAAACTCAATACATGTAATAAAAAAAATCATTCAACTTGCATAAAACGTTCATTTGTGTTTAATTTATTATTATTTTAATCTTCAGATATCCTGGTAATACAATTGACAATAGAGTCTCATTTGCAATATCAACCTACCTTTAATTTATTATTATTTTAATTTTCCTATTAAAGAGAGAGCAACAGCAATGTGCACATATTCTGTTAGTTTAGACAAAAGTTTTAATGTTCATATGTGTGCAAATCTTCTCATTATTTTATATAAACATAACTGTTCAATCAGAACACGAATACAACACACAGAACTGTATAAACACGCACACACACAGGGGGGTGACACCCCCACACTCACATTCAGAATGACTCTTCTCTGCTCCTGCTGCCATTAGCATGCTTCCACCAACTGGTGATGGTGAATTAGTTGTTTATTGATCAGGCACAATTTCTCTGTCAAATATATACCGTATTTTTCGGACTATAAGTTGCATTTTGTTCATAGTTTGGGTGGGGGGCGACTTATACTGAGGAGCGACTTACATGTGAATTTTTTCACAAATTTTCAAAATTCCCCCCCCCCAAAAAAAAAGTGAAACCGTGATAAACAAACCGCGATGTTGCAAGGGATCACTGTAATTTGAACTGCAAGTGACGTCAGCGGCGCGGCGGTTGTTTACATAAAGGACAAAGGATTGGATCACGGGATGACGAAGATGACGAATGGCCCTGTTAGATAAATTGTATATATATGTTATCATGCGTTCCCTAAAGAGTACTTATTAATAAGATTATTGCACAGAATGCTTGCTGTTTCGCCTTGCAGACGTCCACCAGTCAACAACAAGTCAAACGATGCTGTCTGGAGCTTCCTGTTGTTGATAGCTCAATCTATTTTGTTGATGTCTGCACGTGGCATTTTGTCCTCTTTTCTCATGACGTCTTGTCTGTGACTTCTTGTGTCACATAGCATTTGTCCTTGCACTCTTTTTGTTTCTCATGACGTCTTGTCTGAGACTTCTTGTTTCACATAGCATTTTGTCCTTGCACTCTTTTTGTTTCTCATGACATCTTGTCTGCGACTTCTTGGTTCACATAGAATCTCGTTTCTTCTCTAATGAGACAAAGCCCACGCCTTCTCCCCACCTATTAGGGGCTAGTCTCACATTGTGGGTAGGGCATTCCAAATAAAAAGAGCGAAGAGTGCAAACAGATTTTTAGTGTAGTCAGATTGCTGTAAATCTGGATGCACTCCTCGCGAGAAAAAACTCAATATTCTGCCTCACTTGTTTTGTATGCTGATCCTTTTCTTTTATACAGATATTCAGTCAGAGAAAATACCTGACAGGCCCCACGTACTACCAGCATCATTAGCGGCTTTGTTTGTACGTGACACGGAGGACGAAGCGTTTGAAGGATTTAATGATTTGGAGTGACACAGAAGGTTTGAAAATCTATTATGGCTTTTACGCACGCCCGGTCCTACTCAACAGAGCTCTCTTTCACCTCCGTGGATGGAAGTAGGGGGCCGGCGCTCGGCTGGGTGGCTGTCCGGGGACAGTGGATGGGGCTCGGACATGGCTTTTACGCACGCCCGGTCTTATTCTACGGAGCTCTCTTCCACCTCCGTGGCTGGAAGTCAGGGGCCAGCGCTCGGCAGCTGGCTGTCCGGGGACGGTGGATGGGGGTCGGTCACTGCTCCTACGCACGCCTGGTCCTACTCTACGGAGGTCCCAGCCACCTCCGTGGCTGGAAGTGCCACCTCCGGGAATGGAAGTCCACGCCACCACACGCCTGGAAGTCAACGCCGGTGCTTGGGGCCATGTGGCGGTGAACTATTTATGTTATAGTTATTTGATATATTTTATTTCGTGTAGCAACTTGTATATGTTTTGTTAAATAAAGAGCCGTTTACCAAACCCACGTCTTTCCTGGTACTTTGTTAACGCTACAATATAGTTATATACTAGATATGTGGAATAACGAGGCTGACGTTAGCGGCGCACGTGCCGCGTTGTTGACAAAGGACGAGGAATTTGATCGATGGATTTAATGATTTGGAGTGACACAGACGGTTTGATAATATTGTTGTTTATATGATAGTTATTTGATATATACTTTATATATCGTTATATGGGTGTGTGGAATATTTAGAACTGCAACTCACGACGAGTCCGACGTCAGCGGCGCGGCGCATACGCGGCATCGTTTACATAAAGGACGATCGATGGATTTAATGAATTGGAGTGACACAGATGGTTTTATAAACATGTTATTTATGTAATAATTCTTTAAATAACTCTGAATGTTACATCAGGCCCGTTCTCAGCTCTTCGTTTGTGTTTATGTCACGTTAGCATACCTATCGTTTAGCCTGTTGTTGTTCGTTCATGTCTGTTCTTGGAGTTGGATTTTGTCGAATAAATTTCCCCCAAAATGCGACTCATACTCCGGAGCGGCTTATATATGTTTTTTTTTCACTTTATTGTGCATTTTATGGCTAATGCGACGTATATTCCGGAGCGACTTTTAGTCCGAAAAATACGGTAGGTGGAAGTGAAAATGACAAGATGACATGGATGAGAACAAAGAGTAATTGGGATCAAATTCAGCATTTGAATGTACCGAATGCTGCTTGCCATATTTTGTTCATAAGCTTTCGCAGTTTTGCTGCTAAGTATTGCTCTACAACACAATGTACAGTATATACAGGGATATAGTAGCGATGGTGAAGCCGCACACCTTCGGTCATAATTTGATTTTGGCATGTTGCCGCTGGGTGGAGGTGAGCAACGGCAATGGGGGGGTCCTCCGCTCGACGGAAACATGCTATAATCTAATTCATAAAATCTATTTGTTTGGCTTGCTTCCAGACTTGGAAATGTAATTTCAGTGTTTGTGATGGGCTGCATAGTGCATGGTGTCATTACGCTGGCGTGGGTACACTGCTGCGTTCATCACGTCCTGGAAAATTAACAACTACTGCACAGTCACAACGTATTAAGACATGTTTTGTATCTGCATTGTTATTTTAATGTAAAACCTAATAAGGATCTAAATTCAACCAACCACTTCACTTACTCCTGTGTGCACAGCCTAAAAAATAAAAAACTAACCTTGTGGGTAGGCTGAGCTCCTGTAGTCGGGGGGCAGGCGAACAGCCGTTAATGCTGGGCTAATAGTGTTCTCATTAAACGGACGAGCTGGGGTCCTGGTGGAACCACTGATTAGAATTCCTTCAGGGTCTGTGCTTGCCGGGTTCTGATGACTGTCAGAGAAAGAGAGGCCAGGAGCATAACTAAATCCACTTGGTGACACAAGTTGGGAGTGTCGCTGGTTTGTGAAGCTGCCCCTCATAGGTGTACCACCTTCAGCGCCTTGGTGACATTCAGTCGGGGCAGCAGTTGGAGTATTGGCATACGAAATTCTGGACCGAGGAGCAGGACGAGGAGTTGGTTTTGGGGCAAGAAGCGGTGCAAACAATGTAGTAACAGAAGGTGAGGCAGATGATGTCACTTCAACGTCGGTAGAAGGGAGACGAGCTTCATTTTTGGATGGGTGATACTTCTTGTCCAAAGAGACATTTCCTATGTAGAGGGGTAACGTCAAGAGGACGTTCGGAGACTTTAAGTTGACCTGGTTAAACAGAAATGAATCAATGTCAAGTCACCTCAAATTAAGTTTTTGTAGCTAAAT